>NC_136061.1:1750042468-1750642468 GCF_964261635.1 Lissotriton helveticus | reverse complement strand
CTGTTGTCCAGGATCAGAGTTTTAAATCTGATTCTTTTTGGATCCTTTCTTCATCTGAACTTCAAAAATTAGCTTCGGAACGGACTAGGTGCTGTTGGGCATATTGGAACATACAACTTATAGAGTTCTTTAAGTAGTTAGGTCAAAAATGGATTATTGTGTAGTCTGAGGAAAGGAGCTCTATTCTGTGACTGTATTATTTATATATTTCCTAGAATTTTCTCATTTGCAGTGCTGTATTTTCAGATAAACATACTTTTTGATTGATTTTGTTACTTTGATTAATATGAAAAATGCAGTGTTGCCTCCCACAGTTATGTTTTCTTGTTACAGTTGGTTTTTATTTCGAAATATGCATCTTTAAAATAGAGGGTCGTGGAAAGTATGGCTATAGATACACACATGCTGTGCAAACTCCTGCCATCTAGTGTTGGGACCCTCAAAACCGACACTTTAGATGTCAAAATCAAAACCGCTCTCAGAGCAGACACACATGATATAAAAAATGGGCCTAAGATCCGAAAGCCCAGTCAACGACGGCCTAGACTGTCTCAGCCTACGGCAATCTTGAGCTGATTCTCCACAAGCTCCAGGATGAGATTGACGCTCAACAAAGTCATTTGGCCATACACCACCATACTGTCCGCATCCTTACTCGCCCACCTGGCACTGCTGCTCAACCATCTACACTGCAGTTGTCTTTCGAAAATGCCATCAACATGCCTCTTCCACCCAAGCAGCGCAAGAAGGCAGACAAGGCCCCCAGCCCTTTGCCCGAAATGCACAGCATTCACCTTCTCTGCCTCCTTCCACAGAGGACTCTCCTCTCTTATACACCTCAAGGGTCTACACATTCCGACACAGGGGACAATGGGGGTGGGGGGCTTTTAACACTCCTCCACATGGTAATCCATGGGAGTCCTATGATGCTGGGCCATAAGGGAACACAGATCCTGACCTGTACCCTGCTTGTACCTCCCCTCCAGACGACTCCACCTCCTAACAGGAGCTTATTGGCAGGGCTGCCTCCTACAAGGTGGATCTTCACACTGAATCTATCGCGGAGGAGTTACTCTTCAAGACTCTTTCCTCCACCCACTTCCTCCCCATTCTCAGAGGCATGCTACAACAGGCCTCGGCGATCGTCAGGGCCCTGTCCGCGCCAGTGTCTTTAAACCCAGGGTAGACATAAATTCAAGGCCTTCCCTACAGACCCTATTTACATATGTGGCCAGCTCCCATCTGACTCTCTGGTGGTTCATACTGGCCTCAAGAGAGCTAACTCACAGGCTACTTTTGATTCCCCGCCACCAGAAAAGCAACGCAAGTACATTGACGCTGCAGGAAAGAAGGTCCTTGTGCAATCAGCTAACCGTTGGTGAATCACCAATTCCATTGTGCTGCTTTGGCGCTATGACTGTACCCACTGGGACGTTATGGAGGAGCTCCTCCAGCATTTCCCAGAGCAGAATAGCAAGAAGCTGTACAAGATCATTTCAGAGGGTAAGCAGATCTCTAATGCCACCATCTGTTGTGCCCTAGATGCTGCCAACACTGCTGCTCAGGGCATATTCTCCAGCATTCTGTTGTGCAGGCATGCGTGGCTACGCATTTTTGGATTCAAGCTTTAAGTCCAACAAAATCTGCTCAAACTGCGGATCGATGGCCAACATCTGTGTGGTCCACAGATTGGCCAGATGTTGGAAAAGATTAAAAAAGAAACTGAAACAACAAAGTCTTCACACAGCCACCCCTCGCAGGTTCTTTCGGTGCCCATCATATAGTGAGGCACTAAGACAACCTTCCCCCCTACAACTCCACAGTGGGCCATGCCCCCAGGCCCTGCAATGATAAGTAAAATGG
The DNA here is from genome assembly GCF_964261635.1 of Lissotriton helveticus. Taxonomy (NCBI): domain Eukaryota; kingdom Metazoa; phylum Chordata; class Amphibia; order Caudata; family Salamandridae; genus Lissotriton; species Lissotriton helveticus. The sequence goes on along the minus strand of NC_136061.1, from coordinate 1,750,640,605 downwards.
GCATCCCAAACTACCCTTCAGGGCTCGGGCAAAACAAGAGGAATGGGTAAACGTGCCTTCAAGGGATTTATTTGGTTATGTAATTAGATTATTTTATAGTAACATTTGAGAGCAAGATTAACTCTATGCTTGCTAATTAATTTTTCAGAAAACTTATTTCTTTACGCAATTTCTTCAAACGGGTGAAGCACCGTCTAAGGCAGAACAATATATTTCATATGGAATATTTATAAAAAGAAATGGTGTATAAAACAAGCAGAAACGGGTGTATATATGAAAATATTCACTTTTTATATTAAAATTTTTGTAAAGGGTACTTATATACAATACATGCAATGAGACCAGAAGGTAGTTATTCGACACTTGTTAACCTTCACTGTGACCATTGCCAACACTTTTTCTCAAAATAAGCCACAAATAAATATCAAGGAAAAAAGTGTATAGGTCGACATTTCGGTCTCTAGTTTTACACTGCGTAGATGGACTGGCTCGCCAAAAAGCTACTGTTGGCCTGGCACTATGCCGTACACTGTTTCAGCCCTCTGCAAAACCCACAGGCTAGCCACTGCTTTAGAGTCTTATGCACAGCATGTGTATCTACAGCTACATGCCTCACATGGAAAATGTTAATTGCTATGTGATTTGTTCGAGACGTGTCCTGTAGATACTCCTGCCATCTAGTGTTGGGCCTGGCTGTTTGCAAGTTGTTTTTCTTTGAAGAAGTCTGTGGTATTTCTCCTATTCTGAATTGGTATGACTTATGGAATGTATGAGGTATTGGAATGTGTTTAGGTCATAGTGTTGAGATCTGAAGTGAGGCAATTGAAGCTGCTGTCTCAGACTGGTTGGATGGGATCTTCTTCAGAGAATAAAGAGATCTTTCAAATATATATTGAAGTGTTCCTGCATAGCCGGCACTGGTATCCTGAAAGACGATCCTAACACCTAGCAAGATTAGAACATTCTGTGGTGAGACCTAATCTACTATTTTTGACATATGCTGTTTTTGGGTTTAACTTATGAAAGGATTGCGAACCCTTTAAGGATTTATCGTTTTTTTAAAAATTATTAATCTCCTAAAGTGAAGTTTTTAAAGAGCTATGATTTGCAAATATCGCACACAAACGCTCGCTAAAAAGAATTACGGCATTAGCTTGGAGCGGTCGGTGTGACTTGCGATTGTAGTTATTTTAGGAGTGTTACTTGTTGTGAGCGGAGGAGGAGCATAGCGATGCTCGATGCGCAAAGCTGAATCTTAGCACATAAAGAAAACCATTAGATATTTATTTCTTGCTTTTGCTCTTCCGAGCGTACTTTCCTGATAATTGGAAGCTGTTGACTCTTACGAATTTATCAACCTTTGATCTGTTCAACAGTTTCAGAAAGTTTTTGCTGGCTTTTCTAATGAGGTTTTCATTTCACGAGATTCAGTTTGTCCTTGGGAAATAACTTTATCGTTAAAAGGAATGGTCACTCACGAGCATTGTTGCTCTTTAAATTCCTGCTTGTGAAGCGCCTTTGTCTCTTCATGGAATGGCGACACTGCTTGTGTCCAAGTCGAGGCACATCGTCTATTGAAACTACGTCACAGCGTGATCCATGATTGGCTTTCACTATTGCTCAGCGCCGTCTTTGTTGTGAAAACAAGGAAGGTAATAAGCGCTGCGTGAGCGACGCGTCTGATCTACGGAAACAACGAAGGAATTATTGCGTGAGGGACGCTCCTGATCTACCGAAACACCGATGGATCTACTTAAGCCGATAGCATTTAAGCAGTCATAATATACTGGTGTGTGTCTTTTAACCAGCGATACGCACGCTTTGATTAGGATACCTTGTGGTGTGTATTTGATGAATCAGTGATGAGCACGCTTAAACATACAAAGATATGTTAATATAGTTTTGTGCGTGTTCTTTCAAACAGCGATGCGCACGCTAAATTATAAGAATTAGTTCACAGCAATTTACATGCTATTGATATTGTTATATGTAAGTACGCTATTATAACATAGTTGCATACTCGTGCATTTTGATAACCAAATGATACGCATGCCTTGCTCTAATTTATGAATAGATGGTTATTATTATTGATTCTCAATTGGTAAATCTTCTATGATGAGGATAAATTTGTAGAAATACTGTTCTTGAAATTTTTTGCATATCTTTCTTCATATATTATTTTATTTGCATATTTGGCGCAATGCAAAATGTCACTGCTGTCCCATTTTTTTTATCTTCTCCTGGTGAGCCCACGATAAAATGGAAGAAATGGAAGAAAGTTTTTGAAAGGTATGCAAGGGTGTGTGGTGCTTCATTAAGTGCAGAGAGAAAAACATCTTTATTACTCCATTTTGTTGGCTCTGAAGGCCAGGATGTGTTTGATCATTTACCAGAGCTGATGGTCTTAATGAGTACGGAGTTTGTATATGCAAGTAGGATAAACATTACCTTCCTAAATAAGTACTATATTAGAAAGGTATCATTTTAGCAAAAGAATGCAGCGAGAAGAGGAATCTGTGGAAGGTTATTTTACTAACTTGAGGAAGTTATCCTCGTCATGTAAGTTTGAAGCTTTAACTGATGAACACATAAGGGATCAATTCATGCTGGGATGCAATATGGATAATGTCCAGGAGGCATTGTGGCTTAGGGATGAGCCAACTCTGGATGAAGTTATTGCTGTGGCTAAAAGGATGGAACATTCTTTAAAGTGTGTCGCTATTATTAACAAAGATAAAATGGACACAAAAGTACAAAGTGTGAATGAGAAGAAACCCTTGTCAAAAATGAGTGATAAAGAGAAGTATTCTGAACATAATAGGAATTTTGACCACAATAAGAAAAAGCTTGGAAATGCAAATTTTTCTTTCAGGTGTTTCAGATGTGATAAGTGGTCATTTTGCCGATGACAAAAAATATCCAGCACTTGGGAATGTTTGTAGCAAGTGTAAGAAAAAGGGTCATTATCCTTCAGTATGCAAAACTAAACCTCTTCCAAAGGTGAAGGTTTACATTCAAGAAGAACAGGAGGATTCTAGTACAGATGAGGTTAAATGTGGTCAGATTATTTCTGAAATAAAAAGTGTTTCTGTAAAAAAGTCAAGTCCCATTGATGAAATTGTTGTCAAGGGTTCGACAACTCATGTACTATTCGATTAAGGGGCTAAGATAACCATAGTTTCCAATGATTTTTACAAGAATAATCTGAGGAATAAGGTGCAATTGTTCAAACCTGATATCACCCCATTAGCTTATGGTGGGGAACCTATAAAATTACATGGGTATTTTTGGGGTTTGATAGGATTCCGTAGTAGAATGATATCTAGAAAGATTTATGTGTCAAAGAAAGGGGACAGTCTGATAAGGTGGGATACACCAAGGTGAACTGGGAGTTTATTTAGACCCGAACTCTGAACCGCAAATCTTATTAAAGGAACCCATTTGTGTGGTGGATAATAAGGATGGTGATGATTTTGTTGAAGGCTTGAAAACAGAATATCCAAAGGTGTTCAGGGATGGTCTTGGACGGTTGAAGAGTTATCAGCATAGAATCAAACTTAAGAATAATTGTATTTCTGTTTCTAGTAAAGTTAGGGGTGTCCCTTTGGCAATCAAAGATGAGATGGAAAATGAGATCAAGAAATGTATGGACAATGGAATAAATTAGGCTGTTGAAGGTACTGAATGGCTTTCCCCTGTGGTCGCTGCTAGGAAAGCCAATGGCGATTTGCGTTTGTGCATCGATTTGCGACAGTTGAATAAAAATGTGGTCGTGGATAAATATCCTCTCCCGAATATTAATGAACTGTTGGTCATGTTGGGCGGTGCGAAGGTGTTGAGCACCATCGACTTGACCTCGGCATATCATCAAATTCAACTTGAACCGTCCTGCAGAGACTTTACGGCTTTTATAACCCCGTTTGGAACGTTTCGCTTCATAAGGATGCCGTTTGGACTCGTTTCTGCCTCTTCAGTTTTCCAAAGGGTGATGGAAAACTTGCTCAAAGGCCTCGATGGCATGTGTATATATCAAGATGACATTCTTGTTTTTGGTGATGATGTTGACCAACATGATTCTCGCCGAAGATCTGTGCTTACTAAGCTTAGTAATGGCAATTTGACAGTAAAAATTGAAAAGTGCAAATTTAGGTGTGAATCTTTGAATTATCTTGGTCACAACATTTCAGGTAGTGGTGTTAAGCCGAAGGAGGAGTTGGTTAGTACCATTCGTAACCTATCTGCTCCTACTTTTAAAGAGGAGTTGATGAGCTTTCTTGGCATGATAGAATATTATGCCAAATTTATCAAAGGGATTGCGAGTTTGACTTCTAATATGAGATGTCTTTTAAAAAAAGGTTGCAACTTTGTTTGGCCAAAGTCATGTGAAGAGGAATTTTCTATCATTAAGGAAAAGTTATCTAATGCTCCATTCTTACAAAGTTTTGATACACTCAAGTCTGTCTTAACCACTGATGCAAGTGTAAAAGGCCTTGGCGCTGTGTTGCAACAGATTGGTCCTGATGGAATGAGAACTGTCTTGTTTCTTTCTCGCAGTTTAAGGGAGCCGGAGACTAGATACTCCGTATTAGAGCGGGAGTCCTTAGCTATTTTCTGGGCTGTGAAGAAATTGAAGAAATTTCTTTGGGGTGTGGATTTTGTAATAAGGTCGGATCACAAGCCTCTGGTGGAAATGTTTGAGAATAAAGGTTTGGATATGATGTCTAGCCGCATTTCCAAGTGGATAATCACTCTTCAAGAGTATTCTTTTTCTCTTAAATACTGGGGTGGACAACATGGTGGCTGATGTTTTTTCAAGATTAGTTTCTGGTGAGTGTGTTGAAAGTGAAGAGAATATCAGTGATGAGTTTTGTGAGTGGGTGTGTGCCGTCGATCTAAATCACATTTCTAAGGAGAGATGGTGTAGTATAATAGCTAAAGATGATACTCTTAAGGAAGTAATGACCTTAATTCAAGGAAATTGGTCTAGTTCTAAATGTGGATCTGAAGCAACCAAACCTTTTTGGTGTGTGAGGGACGAACTCTCTGTGGATAAAGATATTTTATTTTGTGGAAGCAAACTTGTTCCACCAGTAAGTCTTAGGAAAGACTTATTGGATTTAGCACATGCCAGTCATCCTGGTATTACCAAAATTAAAGAAAGGTTAAGTTCATCCTACTGGTGGCCAGGTGTAGATAGGTTTGTTGAGAGAGAAATCCGAGAATGCATGTTGTGCAACCTTAGTAATAAATCCAAAATTCCAAGGATTCAGCCCATGATTGTAAGAAGCCGAGCCAAAGCTGCATGGGATGATCTAGCCATAGATATTTTAGGTCCCATCAACAACTCTGGTTCTTTGATTTATCTGTTAGTATTGTTAGAAATGTACACACATTGGCCAGAAGTTTTCTTCTTTTCAAGTATTGACACGTCTAATATCATTGAAAGCTTAAAAAAATTGTTTGCAAGAGAGGGAATGCCTAAATCAATTTTATCAGACAATGGTGTGCAGTTCACTTCGAAAGAAATGGAGGAATTTTTATCAAGTTGTGGTATTGTACATAAAAAGTGTGCTCTCTATCATCCTGAAGCCAACGGGATGGTAGAGAGGTGCAATAGAGTTCTCAAAGAATCTATCACCCTTGCCAAGTCTCTATCTCTTGATTTCGAGATCTGAAGTTTTAAAGAAAGTTGAAGAGTATAGAAGGACACCTCATTCCACGACAGGGAAAACTCAGTTTTTTTTGTTTCGGAAAAGAGTGCCTATTACTTATCCTGAGCTGAGTTGGGTCAATTATTATGCTTTGAGTAAGGGTAGACAAGATGTTTGTAATGAAAAGGAGTTAGATGAAAGGGAAGAGACCAAGGCATTTCAAAGGAAATCTTATTTTGATAAAAAGAAATCTGTGAAATTGATAAAGGTTAAAATTGGAGACTTGGTGGTGGTGAAAAAACCTGGTCATGTTGGAAATGCAAATTTGAAATATAATAAACCTATGCTTGTTATAAAAGTTTTCAAGAATGCGGTCAAAACTCAAGATCATAGAGTTTGGAACCTTAACAGAGTTGTGGTTATTAAAAATGGACAAATAAACTTGCAAGATGAGTCACAGAATGATTCATCTGAATTTTAAATCTTCGTTCTTAGCCCCTGATTTTATTGAATAGTATTGCGCCCACACACTTGCACTATAATCGTGCCCTTCACTGCTTGTAGAGCGGATTGCAGTGTTTGTTCTACTGCCACTCGAGGCGCCTGCCGCCATCTTGGGGGAGGTTGGACTCTCACCATACTACTGCCAGAGCGCTCTAGTGCTCTCATTGGACAGCAGGTGAGCCTCTATTTAAAGCTCACATCCTCCGCGCAGCGGTGACGCGCAGCGGAACGCCTGACTCTCGCCTGAGTCTGCCCGTCTGCGCCCGTCAGCGCCAAGGAGGCGTGAGAGGCGGGAGACCCTGAGCATTTTTAGTCCGCCGTTCACCCGGACATTATGGCTTCAGGTATGTCACGTGACTTTCTACTATCATTTCGAGAGCCTCAAGCATCTTGTAACTGTGTCATATCTCCTCACAACTGGCAGGGCCCTGTCTGCTGTGCTCAGTGTCACAGGACTTTATTTCCTGAACCTTCGGTGGAAACATCGACAGAAAACATATTGGCACGGGGTGGATTAATTAATGCTCGCTCCTTAGCGAAGAATGCCCAAAACATATGTGATCTCATCACCGAATCACACCTAGACTGGCTACTAATTACAGAAACATGGCTTAAGCCGTGGTGTAATCCGGACGTAGCAATAGCCCTTCCTCCTAATTTTCATATCCTGCGGCAGGATAGACATGACAAACGAGGAGGAGGTCTTGCTATCATTTATCGTAACACTTTTAATTGCTCTATCCAAGAAATAAAGGATATAAAAGAGGCTGAAGCACTAGTTTTTTCTCTGAAAATTCATGACACTTTTGTTTTCTCTGGGGCCTTGATATATCGGCCACCGGGCTCCCCCGCCAAGTTCTTGGACACAGTAGGGGATGTGCTGAGTGACCTAACTCTTAGGTTTTCTAATTTCTCGCTGTTGAGTGATCTCAACATGCATCTTGAGTCCCCCAGTGCCCCTGGGGTGAGCTGCTTTATGGACACAATTGAAGTGTTAGGCCTTACCCTTAGGAATTGTGAATCCACCCATCAGGCAGGACACCTCTTAGACTGTGTCTGTTCAAATTATCATAATTTGATGGTTAAATCTCCGTGCCCCCAACTATGGACAGATCATTACTTCAGCCCCTTTAACATACTTGGAGTTCTGAAACCTAGTACAATTTCTACAAAAGGTAATAATTGTCGTAATATTAACATCACTATAGACTGGAAAGCACTAGCCAGCAGGCCTGATGTTATAGAAAAACTTAAGGACAGTATGCCAGTTATGACTGGTTATACGTCAACAGACAATCAAAACCTTTGCAACTGGATTGCTGGAGCGGGTTCTCTGCTAAAAACAGCAAGAAATCAGAACCTGACTCCTAGAAAAAAGAATGCCCCATGGTTTTCAACAACTTTAAAACTTGAACTAGGTGAAGTCAAAACTCTCGAACGTAGGTGGCGTCGAAATTATGACTCTCACGCTCGTAATATCTACCTAACAGCAAGGCGGAAGTACCATATAGGAATTAAGTTGGCGAAAAAAACCTATTATCTTCAGGCTATATCTTTAGCAGGACAGGAACAAAAAGCAATTTTTAAGATTGTCAAGGACTTTATGGACCCCTCAGCTCTATCGCTGGAGATTCCTCCCTCACAAGAGTTATGCAATGCGATTTCTGATTATTTCGTGAATAAAATCCTTGACATTACAAACACCTTCCCGCCAGTAGCTACCACAACGACGGCGGTTGAAGTGATAGCGAAGACGACATCTTCTTCTTGCTTCGATGATTTTGTTCCAGTATCCTTGGAGGAAACTGCTAAATTGATTTCAACCAGTAAATCGGGATCCCCCTTCGATCCCTGCCCCCCTCCGGTGTTGCATCTCCTAATTGAGATGGTGAACCCAATGATCAATCGGATCATTAACTCCTCTTTAGAGACGGCAACTATCCCCAACGAATGGAAACTTGCCGCTGTCAAGCCACTCCAAAAAAAGGCCATTGCCGACCCTACTACTCTTGCCAACCTAAGCCCGATTTCCCTGTTACCCATCTTATCCAAACTAACTGAAAAGGTTGTTAATAACCAGCTTACCAACTTCTTGGAGAAGAATAACGTTCTCCATCCTAATTAGTCAGGATTTCGGTCAGAACACTCTACCGAATCTGCCCTACTTTTTACCGCAGAAACATTAAGGGCAGCAATGGATCAGGGAAACAAGGCCGTCCTTATCCTATTAGACCTGTCGGCAGCCTTTGATACGGTCTCACACACCATCTTAGTGGACCGTCTGGCTGCCGCAGGGATAGGAGGACAGGTTCTGGCATGGTGTAGGAACTTCCTTGCCAACAGACGCCAAATAACAGTGCTAGGCCCATATCAATCTGAGGTAAAAGAAGTCAGGTCAGGGGTCCCTCAGGGCTCTAGCCTGAGCCCGGCTCTGTTCAATCTCTATATGGTGCCCCTGATGAAGCTGATCACGTCATTCAAGATCAGCTCTATTTCATACGCTGACGATACCCAATTGATTTTGGTGCTGGATAGGGAGCGGCCTGGTGCCGAGGAAGATCTCAAGGACTGTCTTACAGCAATCTTCAAGTGGATGTCTAATAACCACTTAAAATGCAACACCGGAAAGACGGAAATCCTTCCTGTAGGCAAGAATAATCTCTTTTCCCCAATAGCTTGCTGGCCAGCAGAAGCTGAAGTGCCCCCCAATACAATTATATCTGCCCGTAATTTGGGCATCAAATTTGATCACCAACTGTCTTTCAAACCCCAGGCCGTGGCAGTAGCAGGTATGTGCTTTCAGATCATCAAAGCACTAAGGAAGTTTTTCGATCTTCTTCCCTTACCAGCAAGGAAAACTGTCGCAGTGGCATTAATTAGTTCTAGGCTTGATTACTGCAATGGACTATATGCTGGAGCAAATAAATCTGTTCTCCACAAACTGCAAATGGTCCAGAATGCGACAGCCCGCTTGGTACTGCGTCTGCCTCGTAGGTCATCTGCCTCGGCAGCCCTAAATACTCTTCATTGACTGCCAATAGGGAAAAGAATCTTGTTTAAGATTCTCCTAATTACCTTTAGGGCATTTCATCAACGTGGCCCAACCTATTTATGTAATGGGTTTAAAAGTTATCAACCAACTCGCTGCTTGAGATCTGCTCATCAGAATCTACTCACCCCCCCCTCATTTTAAGTTGATGACAAAGGGTGGTAAATCCCTTTTTGTTTTAGGAACAAAGGCCTGGAATAAACTTCCCTCTCAGATGCGATTAATCTCTCAGGAAGCCCCATTCAGAAAATCATTGAAAACCTGGATCTTCTCCTTGCCTGATGCCACCAGTAGAACCCTAGTGTAATGTGTGTTTGGAACTGAGTGACATATTTCTCCCTTTTCTACAACTCCTCCATCTGAGTTGTCTGTGCGCCAAGATACTCCTTGGAGTGATAGCTGCGCGGTAGAAATGTCCCTTACATTACATTACATTACATTACATTACATTACATTATGGAGACTCTTATCGAGATTTGCGTAAGAAGAAAAGATCAACTTTATCTTCATCTGCGTTTGATCTTCGTCGTTCTACAAGATCTACAAAGAGCCCAAGTTACCTGAAGGACTATGTGTAACTTAATTTTCTTGTTAAAGAAAAAAAATATATATATTTTTTTCCATTTGGTTGAAATTTAACGTTGTTTAGGGAAGAGAGATGTGTGGTATTTCTCCTATTCTGAATTGGTATGACTTTATGGAATGTATGAGGTATTGGAATGTGTTTAGGTCATAGTGTTGAGATGTGAAGTGAGGCAGTTGAAGCTGCTGTCTCAGACTGGTTGGATGGGATCTTCTTCAGAGAATAAAGACATCTTTCAAATATATATTGAAGTGTTCCTGCATCATAAATTTCACACAGTCTTTTCCAGTCTCGAGGTAAGGTGTTTCCTCCTTTTAGTGATAGTGTGCATGGCCATCGACTACATTGTTAGATTGTTTTTTTTCCGCCATCGGGTTCGGATGTGGTTTTCTGTGCTCCAGGTCAAAACCGTTTTCGGGATCCCTTCTGTTCGCTACCCACTGAACCCTCGTCTGTATTGTTTCGGGCGCGATTTCCATACTCCGTGTGTCGAAAATCAGGAAATTCTCACATTTGGATCGACAAACCTCCAGAAGCAGCCTTCGGCCCAGCCAGTTCTTTTCTTCCACTCGAAACATTAACATAGAGTAAATTTGCTGATAGAACTGACTCCGTTCCTATTCTGCCCTCCGTGCCATTCTAAGTATCCACGCGCAGACCTTCAAAAAGTTTGTAACTTGTGTTTATCTCCGGAACACGAGGAACAAGACTGTAACACCTGTCGTTCATTCCGCTTGAAGAAAACCCTACGAGATCGTTGGGCTCGACAAAAGGAAATGCAGCGGCAAAACATCGAACAAACCCCAATATCTTCAGAGAAGATATCGAACAAGAAGAAATGGAAGCGTCGGGAGCAAAAGAAGAAAAGGCCTTCTCCGTTCAAGATTTCGATTCCGAACTAGGGATAGAATTGGATTCCCAAGACATTACAGCCGGTCAAGGTGCTGCGAGTACCAAAGCCTCATTACATACAAAACCCACCTCCATAAAACATAAGGCTTCTGGGCCACCATTGCCATCTGGCCATGGTATTCACCAAGACTCTGCTTCTAACACCCGCCCTCCGGCTCAGCACCGAACGCACACGTCAAGTCTTCCAGCTCGAGCCGAGATGTTAGGCTCCGAAAGACAAAATGGCCAAATCCAGCTTGGCACCAAACAAAAAGATGCTCTTCAAAAGCCTCTAGAGCCATTTTTGGAAACCATGCAACAAAAGCTGGATCCAAAACAGAAAGAAACTGCACATAAATTCAGACACTGGACGTATTATAGTAAAAACAGCGATACCATCATCCAAGAGAAAGATGGACACTGATTACAGATTCTCTCTTTAAAAAAAGGATATTGCTACTAGCCCTATAAATCCTATTTCTCATACCCCTCCACCTTCTTTACCGGTACCTATTGCACCAACAGAAGACCCTCTAGGCATCACACCACAGGGCTCTCCACATACAGATCATGATACAGGGGATGGGGATGACAAATATGGAAAATTTCCACCAGATCCTAGGGATGATTACAATGTAGATCCTCCTACAAACACAGAGCAGGATCTATATCCCGCTAATCCTTCCCCTCCTGATGACAACACTTCATACTAGGAGTTAATTTCTAGAGCAGCACCATATCATGGAGTTGCTTTACATAAGGACTCTTTGGAAGAAAACTTCTTATTTTGAAACATTAGGAACCACACATAGGACAACACAATCACTAGCTATGTTAAAAGTTATGATGAGGCATGCAGATGACATTTACAAGGATCCAGTTAGAGCACGTATTATAATCCCTAGGGTGGATAAAAAATATAAAACTGAGACTCTAGGGTCTCTAGGACACCAAAACCAAAAATCTCCACATGAACTACCTGGAGCTTCTGGCTGTTCATCTAGCGCTCCAAGCGTTTTTACCTCACCTGATAGGTAAAGTTGTCTTAGTTTGGACGGACAATATGACGACTATGGGAGGGGGCAAGACTATCTTCAGTAATCACGCCTCTCTCAGACCATTTAGCATATGGCAATACATCACAAAATTCAATTGTTAGCAGAACACCTTCCAGGGACGGACAACCAATTTGCCGACCTCCTCAGCAGGATGCAGCAACAACTCCACGAGTGGGAACTCCACCCTCAAGTTTTCCTCCCATACTTCCAAAATGGGGGTTTACGCAAATCGATCTCTTTGCAACAGGGAATGGCCTGAACAACTAATTTTTTACAATGAGTATCCTTAACAACGAATCCTAAACAACGACCTGGACCTGAACCACAACCTCCTTAACTACTACTTCATTTACAACTACTAATTGAACTACGATTTTCAAAGGTAAGTTTAATTGTTTTTTTTTTTTATCTAACCTCTAGCAGCCATCATCCATTCAGGAGAGATAGATTTTCTGCTTACACATTTAAGATTAATATTTAATTAATATGTATACAAGAAATGTACAGAGTTACTGTTGTAATGGTAAACATAGTCTATTCCCCTAGTTCTTCTACACCGATTTTCACTCACATTTGCCTGGTAACTTTTTTTTGTAACTTTGTGATAAGTGAGAACCTCTTAGACATATTTATTTATTTAGTAAGGAGAGTCACGTCAGCAGCTCCCGGCGCAAGGCAGGGTGTCTCCCGATTTAAGTGTCTGGAGGAACAACGCGATCGTTGCTACTACTGACAATAAGAGTATTACTACTAATAGTAAAAATTTGTATTAAAATAATGAGAACAATAATAATAATAACTCTAATAATGACTATTCTAGATGGAAAACTGACTGTTCTGGTCTGAAAGGCCGGCATGGCATGGGGGAGGGTGTCCTCTGTCATGAGACCAGTTACGCCTTAGATAGGCGGCCCACAGTCTTATCTCCACACACAGAGGAAGAATTGCAGCATTTCCCCAAAATAACAGGTATAGTTAGGCACTCAGCGCTGATTTAAAAAAGTACTGGGCAGACCTCTAACATTTAAAAAAAATCACACTGCTAATAACTCACATGACTACAAGTGCCCAGTTGATCTTTGTATAATAAACAGTATCACCGGGACTCACCCTTGTAGAATGAAATCAGGAGGTAAATCTTTTGTCACTTTGTAGATCGTATAGGGGAATTCAAATAAAAAAAAAATGTAACACAGATCGTTGCCAAAAAGGCCCACGGAAGGTTCATTACAAATGAGTAAAGCAAGATAACTTAAAAGTTGCAAGTCCGTTAAAGCGCAGCCAGAAAGCAAGTTGCTCATTGTATGTTCTATTTTGAAGGTAGTGGCAGAGTCGGTAAATATGTAAATTGAATATGTTTCGTGGTTCAGGAAGTCGTGGTTTAATACTTAGTGGTTTGGCTTTGATCGTTGTTTAGCCTTCGTGGTTTAGGCACTTGTGAATTAGGAGGTTGTTCTATAATTATACAACCCTTTGCAACAGCAGATAACGCAAAATGTCCTAACCTCGCCTCCAGGTTCCCACACCCGCTATCTAAAGGATGAATTTGTCAAGAATATTTGCTTACGCTTTTCCCCCTCTCCCTCTTCTTCCATTTATGGTTCGGAAGCTCAGAAAAACATCTCTCACCCTAATTCTAGTAGTTCACACATGGGCTCATCACCACACTTCCAGAACTTTCTGTACTTCCCCCAACAGAAGCTTCAGCTCACCTCAGACCTTCTGACTCGGAACCATGGAGAAGTCAGACATCCAAACCCCAGGTATGTCAACCTAGCAATTTGGCTCCTGAAGTCATAGAGTTTGGATACTTAAATCTACCATCAGATTGTATGACAATTCTTAAATAAGCAAGAAAGCCTACTTCTAGAGCATGTTATTCAGCAAAATGTAAAAGGTTTGTTATATATTGTAATGATCAACCCATTGATTTATTAGATGCTTTGATACAACATATAAACCTATTTATTGCATCTACAACATGCAGGCCCTGCCTATACCTTGCAGCAGCAGATCTTCAAAACGGACAACTATTATCTTTATTCAAAGTACCAGTGATTAAATTAAAAGAGTGATCGCAACAAGAGTGCCACCTGCATGGAACCTAAATGTTGTTCTAACAAGACTTATGGGTCAACCTTTTTGAACCATTGCATAATTTTCCACTACAATTCCTTTTTTGGAAAATTGATTTCTTGATTGCTATCACTTAACTAAGCTGTGTCAGTGAGCTCCAGGTATTAACTTTAGAAGAACCATTCATAAACTTCATAAAGACAGAGTGGGTCTTCGGACTAACTCAAAGCTCCTTCCAAAAGTTGTTTATGCTTTTCATAATAAGCAATCGGTTGAGTTACTAATTTTCCCTCAACCTGATCATTAGCAGAAAGGGCACTACACACATTAGATGTTAAGAGTGTTATTGTATTACATTGATATGACAAAGGATTTTCGTAAAACAAAGCAGCTGTCTGTTGCTTTTGCTCCTCCTCATAAAGGAAAACATATTTCAAAATCTGGCATATTTCTAGATGGATTGTAAAATGCATCCAAACATGCTATATTAAAGCCAAAAGAACTTTATCTATACCTCCTAGAGTACATTCTACTCTTAAAATAGGAGCAATCCATGGGCTTCTTAGGTAACATTCGTATAGCTGAAATATATGAAGCAGCTACATGGTCTACATCACACACATTTACCAAACATTATTGTGTGGATATATTAGCACGTCAACAAGCCAATGTAGGACAAGCACTGCTAAAAACACTTTTTCAAACAACCGCAACGCCCACTGGCTAGCCACCACTTTCGAGGCTACTGCTATACAGTCTATGCAAAGTATGTGTAGCTACAGCACACATGCCTCAAACAGATTGTTACCCTGCAAGCATCTGTTCTTGGCATGTAGAGCTGTAGATTCATATGATCTATCCCTCTTCCCCGGTCACCAGTGGTCATTGCAGTTCTTATTATTTACATCTTACAAGCATGGACATCTCTATACTACACTTACTTTCTCCATTCTCACCCTCTTGCGGGAAATCTTAACAGTGGAGTCGATGCCCACGCGCACTATCACCGAAAGGCGTCGTCACCTTACCTCGTGACTGGAAAAGACTTCTTTGAAGAAATTAACTTGCAAGCATCCAGACCCAACTCTAGATGGTAGGAGTATGTAAAGCAGGTGAATCTACAGCTCTACATGCCAAGAACAGATGCTTACAGGGTAAGTAACATAATCATTTTCTGCCTTTCCAAATGTTAAGAAATCTGTGGAATTGTGGTTCATTTGAAAGTTCATGCACAGTCTTTTTTTTGTAAGCAGTAATCTTTTGTTGCACTATACATAGTGCATATTCTTTTCGTGCTAAGAATTTCCGTAGAACCATGTAGAAGAGGTGTGGGAAATGTTGGCAACGTATGACTGGTAATAGGGCTTTTCCACAAAGGCTGTAGATGTGTGAACCCACTTGAAGCCCTGCATATAAGCTCTTCATTCTAGTTGTGAAGAGAACAGACCAATCACAGAGATTCCTAGCATAGTCTGAGGTTAGTTTTTCTTGGCTTCGTTATCGTAGAAATATTCAACGCCTTATGAATGGACAATTGCTAAACTTGGACCTCAGTGAAATGTTTAACTTGTAAGTCTATTTGGTTAGTCCTGTCCCTTGAAGCAGAAGGAAACCCACTACCTTGATTTTGCCACTTGATACATTTGATGTATATCATGTATTCAGATGTATACACTGATGCCAAGATGAATGTTGAATGGTATTTTGTCTAGCTTGAGGCACATTAGAGCACTTATGGGACAAATAAGGAATTTGATGTGCTGGGTACACATATCATTACGCTTTCTTAACTAAATATGCGTGTAACATTTGATGACAGAACTGTTTCAGCTCATCAAGGCTCTAATTAGATTGTAATGGTCTCTCATGGGTGATATGCAGTAGGACTAGTGTTCTAATGTTTCCTTAGGTTTAAGAAGCACTGGGGAGCAGTTGTGAATTGAAAGATAACGGTTACATTTACTCCGTTTTGAGGAAAAATATGTTGAATTGGAGGGCATAGCCAGAACATGATAGATATCTCTTATATTACAAATAGCCTTGTCCAGACAGTCAACATTTTCATTGCACATTTTAAGGCTGATTTTGTTTTCCTTTTATTGATTGAACTATGTGCCACGTTTGTATAAAATGTATCTCTTCTGTTTACCAGATTTATTGCTGTTTGTTACATCCATTACATTACTTTTCCTTTAGTATCTTGTTGTTTTTGCAAAGATGTGTTGTGTTGAGCAAGTACAACTGTAAAATGAATATGTTGATATTTGTAGAAACATGCTAAAGGACAAGATTTGATGAAGAAAGTCTGCGATCACCTTAATCTCATGGAAGAAGATTACTTTGGGTTGGCGATTTGGGAGTCTGAATCCACAAGGGTACGATAAGTAGTAAGAATAGATTCACAATTGAATGTTGAATTTGTAGTAAATGGTAAATGCAATGAAATAGTGTTTATATCTTAAAGCCTGTTCGAGATAATCATGTCCAGGGATAAACTCTTTTTGAAATATATAGCCCTCCACTGGAGGAAAGCCATGATCAAAAGGGGTGTGCATATGTCCTTTTACAGCTCAATGCTGAGCTTTAGTTTCAAGTGGAATGTGACCGTACCATATATTATGCATCTTGTGCATTTCTTCTGTCTGTCAGTTTCTTGAAGTTTACTATCATTAAGTTTGTGTTATGTCAGGCATAGCACATTTGAATCACCTGACATTCTTTCAACACGTTTTATGCACCTGTATCTACTTTTCTACTTCTTCTATTTCTTTTCTTTTGTTGAGCTTACTGTATAACGGCATAATTCTAGGCACTTATCAGAAGCAAACCTTTGAAATAGTGAGGGGTAGTATTTTGTAGTACTGAATAGATGGACTGATCCTTTTGTTCTAATTTCGCCTGCATTTATATTTTGTTTGAGGAAATGTCTATTGAACAAACAAAAAAGCCAAATCAAAGCCACATATAGTATTCATGAATGACTGCTGTAAATAACTACTGACTGTCCTGGTTGTACAGGGAAGTCCTACGAGGTGAAATATGATTGTGCATCTTTTATATATCATACCCTCAGAGCTGCTTCAAGCTTGGGCAATTAATTTTGGAAAACCAGATAACCCCTTTTCTGTCCACGGTCTGCCAGAAGCTTATGGCTTAGCTCATGCTTTTTTCACCAGGCTTCTTTGAGTTGTTCCCCAAATTATTATTTCTTTTCCACTCAGAGGTGAGTTAATTGCACAGTTGGTCCCACCCATGGGGAGCATGCTTGGTGTATACACATATCCCAGGCATTCTTTTCCTCGTTCAAATCAAATTTTATTTCATGATTAGTTAAAATCATTACACAATTGGGACGGCCATCCTTTCGTATACAAGGGCTAAAAGCATTGTTAGTCAAGGTAAGTTAATTGCTCTCATTTAGTTCATTAACATTTAGGATAATAACATAACCCAGGATATAAAATGGTTATGTGCATCACTGAAACCAAACATTTCTTAGAATAAAACAGGGATTTATTATTTAATTTTATAATGTTATTGCTTAATTGACAGCTCTGATTCCTTAAAGTATTTAGCTGCTGCTGATAAGTACTTCACTAATCCACACAAGGTGTTTGGAATATCACTGTTCAAATAAGTTAATTGTATTGCTGACACACCCGAATTCCCACTTTAAATATTGTTGCCAGTTCTTCAGCATGTGGTTTTTAATAATGTTCATAAGCTCTGCATATTTTAGCTTATGTATGAGATCGCAAAAACATGTCAATCTAGTCTTCAAATAGAAATAAATAGAACAATATGACAATAACTAGGTTGATTACCTTTTAATAATGTAGAATGTGGACATACACAGTCTGAAGTCACACATTTGGCTGCCTCATTAATGAGGAAGTTGGCATATACCATTAAGTGGCATATAGTACAGTCATCCACTGTGAGGTGATAATTAAAATCTATTCATTTGTTTCTGCTTTGTGTTGCAAAGACAAGAACCCTCTACCTTTCTTCTAAATTTTCCCAGAAAATGTTTGGTAATTTTTCATCTCTCTGCATTTTCCTCTGAAATATAAAGGTTTGCTAGGTAAGATAACAATTTTGTCTGGCTTGGCTTTCAATACCTGCCCTCTTAGTCACTCAAAACCGTTGTTTTACTACCGTTTTATTGGCTGCTTAGAAAATGTCAGTGGATGCTATTGTCTGGTAATTGTTGCACTATTGGAAGTGTATTTCTATATTAAAAGAAGTGTTTTTTGTGACTGGGAACAACTGATAGGAAACATGTTGCCCGCCATTGTTGAGGTTATGTTGTTGGAGTCTTGCGGAGGGCTTCTGGATTCCCCACCCAGAATAGAATTGAACCAGTGAAGCAAAAGAACCATGTATGTCCTTCTTCTGAGCTCCGTGGTTCCCCTCTGATTCCCACTTCTTGCCCTTTAGAAATTACCACATGTTTTCGTCCTTTGTTGCTGTAGTTAGTGTTCATGGGACCTGGGACTTTGACAAGATGCAGAACATGAGATGTCCTAGCACTAGGAAATGGGTTCTCCCACCATATTTAACAAGATTTGTTGGAAGTGTTGGCTCAGTCATCCCTGATATTTCTTCATGTGGTTCTGCTTTGTGGAGTGCTTCTGGTGACGCTATTTTCCCCACCGATGTAACAATGTGTTCGAGGCATGTGTGCTGTGGATACACATGCTTTGCATACTCCTGCCATCTAGTGTTTGGTACGGAAGTTTGCAAGTTGTTTTTCTTCGACAGCGTCTTTCCAGTCACAAGGTAAGTTGGCCCCTCCTTTAGGTGATAGTGTGCATGGGCATTCTCTCCATTGTTATATTTTTTCTGCCATTGGGTTCGGATGTGTATTGCTCCGCTTTGGTTCGAAAGCGTTCTTCGGGTTCCCCTTGGGGTGCATTCCACTGTACCCTTGATGGTATTTTTTTGTACACGTTTCCCTGTTCTCTGCATATCTAATTGGGCAACAAATTCTCCATCTTCGCTCGAAAGATTTTGTGGGCCGCCGTCAGGCCAGCCTTCTGCCGATGGAACGGACTCCATTCCAATTCTGTCCTGGGTATCACGCCAAGTACCCTTGCATTGACCTATATCAAGTTTGTAAATTGTGCCTCTCTCCGGAGCAAAAGGAGGATGACCGCGATACTTGTCAATCGTTTTGGTCCAAGAAGACTCTACTCGATTGTCGTCCTCGACGATGATAAATGCAACGTCAAAGCATTCAATACACTCCGGATATCTTAGGGTAAGAATCCGAGCAAGAGGAGATCGAAGCATCCACCACAGAAGAAGAAAAGGCCTTATCTGTTTCAGAGTCCGATCCTGAGCTGGAGATGGACCTAGAGTCTTAAGATGTGCTTCCGGGACAAGGAGCAGTGAGTACCGAAGACCTCTTGCCCCCTAAAACCTTTTCCAAAATGCATAAGGCTTCGGCACCACCTCTGCCTTATGGCCAAGGTCGGCACCAAAACCATGTTTTCGACGCCTCATCCGACGGCTCGGCACCGAAACAAATTGTAAGCCTTCCGGCTCGGGACAGAGTCGGACAAAATCATCTTCGAATCCGAAACCATCAGGCTCCAAGGACTAATCTACTTTGGAGCCGAAACCCTCCGCTCCGAAACAAAAACATGCTTCAGAACCGAAACCCTCTGCTCCGAAACAGAAACACACTTCGGAGCCAAAATCTTCCACTCCCAAGGACAAATCAATGTTGACGCTGAAATCGAAAGACAGCCTCCCTGAGCCTCCAGAACCAATTTTAGACATTCTTAAGGCCAAATTGAATCCTAAACAGAAAATAATGTATATGCATCCAGATACCGGACATATGTCTGCTAAAACACCAGCAAAACGCAAACTTCCTTCAGAGGACCCTGCCTGTAAGCTAAATCTGAAGAAGATGAAAGACATGGCTACCAGCCCTGCTTATCCTGCTCCACAACTTTTTCCACCTCCACCATCTTCTCCATAGTTAATAATTGAGGATCCCTTACATAAAACACCTCAGAGATCTCCACATACAGATCCAAATGGGGATCCTATTGATGAGGACACTCATTTGCCTGTAGACCCATGGAATGATTACACCATTGACCCTCCATTAGATAATGACCCAAACCTTTAGTCTGCAAAGCCATCACCACCAAACGATAATATGGCCTCTCAACAACTCATTGCTAGAGCAGCAGAGTATGGGGTAGCCTTACATAAAGAGTCCTTAGAAGAAGACTTTTTATTTGTAACACTTGAGTCCACACACAGGTCAAGTCAAACACTCCCCTTGCTTAAAGGCACGATGAGGCACACAGAGGATATTTTCAAAGACCCTGTATGAGCACGTATTTTAACTCCAAGAGTAGAAAAAATATATAAACCCTCACCATCAGATCTTGTGTTTATCAAAGGGCAATTACCTCTTGACTCCCTAATAGTGTCCAATGCTCTCAAAAGATCTAATTCACAAACCTCTGGTGATGCACCTCCCTCAGACAAAGAATCTAAGCTTATAGATGCCTCGGTAAAACGAGTGGCTGTTCAACCCGCTAAATGGTGCATCGCGAACACACAGAGCCTACAAGCTGGGTACGGCAGGGAACACTGGGATGAAATGGAGCAGCTGCTCCAATACCTCTCAGAAGAACACAAGGCTACAGCACAACAGCTAGTCGAAGAGGGAAAACTCATCACTAACTCCTCTATCAGCTGTGCTCTAGATGCAGCTGACACCGCAGCTAGGGAGATCATTACCAACATTCTCCTTAGAAGGCATGCATGGCTTGGGATTTCGGGGTTTAAGCCCAAAGTTCAATAGTCTATTTTAAACACCCCCTTTGATAAAAACACCTGTTTGGTCCTGTAGTTGATCAATCTTTAGAAAAAATAAAAAAAGATAGCGAAGTGGCAAAGTCTATGGGAGCGCTTCCCCTAAGAAACAGTGACTTGCCCAGACTCCCCTACCCCCCACCCCCTGACCACTTAACACCTGTCGGGGAAAGACTTCAACAATTTCTCCCCATTTGGCTATCCATAACAACCAATATAAGTGGTTGGGTATCACATCTTACGCTTCAACATTTTTAATTCTTTTCTTTTAATCCGTGAAACGTTTGAGTTCGCGTGCTTACTGGCAACGCGCTCAGCCCGTGTGGCACGTACTTCGCTGAACAACATCATGTGTTTTTGCGCAGAGGTACGGATGGCCCAGCATCTACATGAGAAACTTTGGAAATTGCCTTTCCTTGCACTAGGATACATACAGAGACGAATTTGAAAGTGGAGGATGACGAATCTTGAAATTAAACAGAGATAAATGGTACAAACTGATTATCAATATGGTTGCAAATGCTTATAAAAAGGCTGTGCTATTGGCTTGGGGCCGGAAGGTGTCCCAGTATGATGTTATCCATACCAACCGGCAAATGGTTGATCGACATTATCCAACGTGGTTATTGCCTGGAGCTTACTACCACTCCTCCAAACATTCCACCTCGCATTCACAAACTATCGCCAGACCATTTAAAGTTACTCAATCAAGAGGTGCAATCTCTCTTAGAGAAAGGAGCTATAGAACCAGTTCCATTACAGTACCAAGGTTCAGGGGTTTACGCTCTCTATTTTCTAATCCCCAAAAGGGACGTCTTCTAAAGACCAATTTTGGATCTTCGAGTGTTAAACTACTCTACAGCAAGGCGATTTTATGTCTGCACTAGAATTAAAAGATTCATATTTTCACATCCCAGTTCATCTAGCTCATCGCAAATATCTCAGTCTTGTGATAGCAGGCAAACACTACCCATTCGAATAACTACAGCTCCCAGATTGTATACCAAATGTCTAGCAGTAGTAGCAGCCCATCTCAGAAGACATCAAATTCACGTCTTCCTGTACCTGGACGACTGGCTCATCAAAGCCAGCACACAACAAAAGTGCTTAGAACACCCTCCGACAACATTACGCCTAATTCCCCAATTGGGTCTCACGGTCACCATGCAAAAGTCTCACCTACAGTCTTCACAGATACAATATCATCTAGCCGTTCTCAACACGCTCACAGCTCTAGCCTCTCCAGCTAGAATTTGCAATATCCAGACACTATTGCTGAGGTTCCAAATCGACCAAACCTTGCCAGCCAGGACTTTCATGCGGCTACTAGGAATTATGGCGTCATGCATTGTAATAGTGCATCACTACACGTGTCCGCTACCAGAATGCTTAGCACGTCAATAGAATCAGTCACAGGGTCAATTAACAGATCTAGTGTTGGTAGACAGCCACACCCATCGCTGTCTGCAGTGGTGGAATCCACAAAAGGTATCAAAAGGGCAGCCTTTCATCGATGCTGTTCCACTGATCGTGCTAACAGCAGACGCATCTATTACTGGTTGGGGTGTACATCTCCATCATTACACAATTCAGGGTCTCTGGAACGACAAACACAAATGTCTCCACATCAACTATCTAGAGCTTCAAGCTGTATTTCTAGCGCTGAAAGCTTTTTAGTCATCTCAAAGGCAAAGTTGTCTTAGTCCGCACGGACAACATAACAGCGATGTACTATGTACAAAAACAAGGGGGGGGGGCACACTCTCTCCCAACTATCACACCTCTCAGACAATTTGGAACTGGGCAATCTATCACATGATTCATCTTCTGACAGAACTCCTTCCAGGAGTGAACAATAAAATTGCTGACCTCCTCAGCAGAAAGATGCAGCAAATACTCGAGTGGGAACTTTATCCCCAAGTTCTCCTTCCATACTTTCAGCAATGGAGGTAGCCACAAATAGATCTGTTCGCCACACTAGACCACACACAATGCCCAAACTTCGCCTCCAGGTTCCCACACCCTCTCCCGCTAAAGGCAATGCCCTGTGGATGAATTGGTCAGGAATATTTGCCCACACTTTTCCGCCTCTCCCACTCCTCCCGTTTCTGGTTTGGAAACTCAGGAAAACCTCACTTACACTGATTTTGGTAGCTCTCACATGGGCCGGTCAACCATGGTACACCACTCGGTTAGAACTGTCAGTAGTTCTACATCAAAAGCTACATCTTACCTCCAATCTTCTCACTCAGAACCATGGAGAAATCAAGCATCCAAATCCCAAGGAACTCAACTTAACGATTTGGCTCCTGAAGTCATAGAGTTTGGATATTTAAATTTGGCTCCAGACTGTATGATTATTCTAAAAGACCAACAACGTCTACTACCAGAGCTTGTTACACAGCTAAGTGAAAACGATGTGTTGTCTATTGTAATAACAACAAAATTATTCCTCTAGATGCTTGTGTTCAGAACATTATTTGTTACCATTTGCACTTATAGCAAACTGGGCTAGCTTACACATCTATTCGATTGCACCTTGCAGCAGTAGCTGCGTATTTGTAGAACAGACAGCATTTATCTTTGTTCAAAGTCCCTGTGATTAAAGCTTTTATGGAAGGCTTAAAAGGAGTAATCTCCAAAAGAAAGAGAGTTTCCCAGGTGAACCAGAAAGGGCCGGCTACTATAAAGTGATCAAAAAAATATTTTTCCTTTCTGTGTTTCAATCAAAAATGTGAATCATCACAACATTCTACAATCAGCCAATGGTAGTCTAATTATTCAGATACATATGTCTCAACACGTGAAATCTTATCCTTCCATTATTTTATTTATGATAAGTGTATTTAAAAATAGATCAGAGCATCCTACTTTTTTTTTTTTTTTTTGTAAGACCTTTATTAACAGAAAGCAAGTTACACTGCATGAGCCTACAACCCTGAGGCCGGCTCGCCACGTTACTACGTTCGTCCAATATAGCATATGGGATTCATGCAAAACTGTGCAGATACGGTAGGCAGAACCGTCTCATTTGCCCTACGCAGAACTCTTAGCAGTTAGTCGGTATGAGTCTTACATTTTGTAATTTTATAAACAGAACTATAACATTCCCCAACTCTAGACCTTACAGTGCTCTCGAATACAACCTATACAGTGAGTGGAGCAGTATCCCGGTATTTCCCCAGTGCCGCCCTCAGTCATCTCCAATGCATGCATCAGTCATCCACACTCCAGTCTTTCTAGTGTATCAGCTAGTCCTCCTCATGTTCCTGCAAGGAATTTAGATAGTCTGATAAAAAGCCCCACATGTCCTTCGGCTTCGATTTCACAGGTAAGTCTTCCTCGTAAGTTTGTAGTTTATCCCGGCAGATGGACATGTCATGCAGCCACACTTTTGTAGTCGGTACTCTACGGCTGTGCCAGCATTGCGCCACCTGTCTTTTTGCTAGCAGTAGTGCGATTGCACAGAATTTGCGTTTTAGTGCTCTGAATTGAGGTACAATACCCAGCAGGCAGATCTGTGGCGTGCACCGCACCTCATCTCCCAACATGGCCGATAGTGCGGCTGTGACCTCCACCCAGTAATCCGCTACCCTCGCACACTGCCATGCCAGATGTACAAAGTCCGCACCCTCACTACCACAGCGCTTACATTTGTCGTCCTCTTGTAGCCCATATTTACGCATTTTCACCGGTGTGTAGTAGGCTTGGTGGAGGATCTTAAAATGTATAATTCTCAGATTCCCATTGGGTGTCAATATCTGTGTCAGTGCGCATGTGCTGTACCATTCTTCATCTGTCAGGGGAGTATCAAACTGCGCATCCCATCTCTCCTTAGCTTTCAGTGTGTGGCCTGCTATTTCCGTTTGCGCAGCATTATACAATCTGGACACCAAGTGAGATAGATCCCTAGTAGTGATCAGCATCTGTAAGGGCGCTAGAGTTGCCGGTTCCGCTGGGAACGATGGGTAGTGTTCCCTCAATGCCCTTTTCAACCTGTAGTACGTGAATCGGAACATAGGAGACTGGTTCCGGATATAATGCAAGTTGTCGATGTCTATAAATGTGCCTCCCTGATACACGTCACCCATCCTGTCGATTCCAGCTCTTGTCAGCAGAGACATCCCCACTTTTTCGTTAGTGACTGACAAAGCCTGATGGTGCTGCAATGGCATGTCCGGTGCATACAATGGGGTTTTGTGAGCCAATTGTTCTAGTTTGTTCCAAGCTTTGATCGTGGTGTCTACAGTGTTGATGTCCTGTTTGTGGAGTGGAGGTCTGGTGTGTGATAGTATCGCCGACAGGGGAACGGGATGGGCATCCCCTTCCTCAATGGCCACGTGAGTAATATAGGGGACCTCATGGTACCAATATGCTGCGTACTGTGCCTGGGCACAAAGGTAATATAGGAGAAAGTCTGGGACCCCGAACCCACCTTTCGATATCGGGAGCGTTAGTGTTTGCAGTTCAATTCGAGCCTGTTTACCCGCCCATATCAAGGTTAGTACTAGTGACTTTATGCGTTGAAAGACCTCTCTCGTAGGCGTAATGGGTATGTTGTTAAAGAGATATAATATCTTGGGCAAAATGTTCATTTTAACTATCGCTATACGATCAGCTATTGATAATGGTAAGTGTATCCAACGACGGACCTTATCATCCAGTTTGGAGAGAACCACCCCATAGTTTGCTCGCATGACTTCGTCTGGATTCCTGTGGAACATGACCCCTAGGTATCGAATCGGGTCCTGCTGCCACTCTAGTGGATAATCCATTGCAAAGGGGGTAGTGGCATCGGTGAGAGGTATGAGTGAGGATTTGGACCAGTTTATTGCTAAACCCGAGTGACCCCCAAACCGGATGTATTCTCTAAGCAGCGGGTTCAGATGTGTCTCTGGATCGCGAACATATAATAACATATCGTCTGCGTAGAGTGATATGTGCAGTGGCCTAGACACAAATTGCAGTGCCGACTCCTTGTAATTTTGACGTACTATGCACGCTAGTGGTTCTAACGCCAGCGCGAAGAGCAGGGGTGACAGGGGGCAGCCCTGCCTAGTGCCCCGCCCAATGTCAAATGGAGCTGAAACATAACCATTGATTCGGACTCTTGCACATGGTTTAGTATACAGCAAGGAAATCCACTGGACAAACCTTTTAGGGAACCCCATCCTATTGAGGACAGTCAGCATGTAACGCCATTCGATCGAATCGAACGCTTTCGCGGCGTCGAGCATGACAGCTACCGCCTTAACCGAGGGATTCAGATAGTGTGCCAGCGCGAACAGGGTTCTGGTATTATGCGAGGTGGATCTAGTGGGCACGAACCCCGCCTGATCCGGGAGTACTAGTCGAGTCATCAGTGGGGACAGCCTAACGGCCAGTAACTTTGCGAGTATTTTCGAATCTACGTTTATTAGGGAAAGGGGTCTATAGGAGTCGCAATTTTCCGGATCTTTGGATGGTTTAAGGAGTGCTATCATCATTGCCTCCCGCAGAGTGGGGGGGAGTAATGATCCCTCAAAGGAAGTACCATACATGTCCACCAAATAGGGGGCGATGATATCCACAAATTTTTTATAAAATTCGGACGTGTACCCGTCAGGGCCTGGGGCCTTTCCATTGGGGAGCGAGGCGATCACCTCAGTGACCTCCTCGACCGTGATCGGTCGAGCCAGATATTCCCTATGGGCATCCGACAGCCAGCCAATCGCCACATCATGTAAGTAGTCATATGTTTCCTCATTAGTAGCTGTTGGTTGGGATTGGTATAGTGTGCTGTAGGAGTCTACAAAACATTTGACTATGTCTGCTGGATGTGTTTGTAAAATCCCCTCCCCTGACTTGACTCGGAGTATCGTTGAGTGTCCTCGTCCCTCACATATTTTCCGCGCCAGTACTTTCCCTGGTCTACCCCCTTCCCCAAAAGCCCTGGCCTCGTGTTTGCCATCTAGATATTTGATTTCTGCCGTTAAAAAATCGGCATGTTCTGTGTGTAATTCGCGCAGCTTGGGTAACAACAATACGTCCTGCGTTTGTTCGTAGCGCAATTCTAAGTCCCTCATCTGGCTTTCGCAGCGGCGAATTTGGCACCGTATGTCTTTGAGTACTCCCATGGTAGTGCTAATGCAGACTCCCCTTATCGTGGCCTTAAAGGCCTCCCAGAGGAGACCAGAGTCTTCAGTAGTTTGAGAATTATTAGCAAAGTAGTCCTTGATCGCCTTAGTCAGGGTGTCTACATATATAGGGTCTGTGAGGGCCTGGGAGTTGAAACGCCATTGGAATGGGGGGGGTGTGTAATGAGGTATGTCCAGTTGTAAGTGAACCGGGTTGTGATCCGATAGCGTGCGTGGCAGCACCTGTATCTTACGCGCCCACAGAGCAACATCCTTGGAACCCAACCAGTAGTCCAGTCTGGACCAACTATTGTGGGATGCTGTGATGTGTGTAGCACCTGGGTCGTCAGTGTGTTTTAGTCTCCAGATGTCCGCCAACGCTAGATCCTCCATCATGTGACCCACCATTAGTCTCGACTGCTTGTGTTGTTCCACTGATTGTGAGGAGCGATCCAGACCGTCCAGTAGTGTCACGTTCCAGTCCCCCCCGCATAAAATGTGCGTGCAAGCATGTTTCTGCAGGTGTCCCCAAATGTCACGATAGAATTCCGGCGCGTCTATATTCGGGCCGTACACGTTTAGGAGTGTTATGTGTTGGCCTCTTAGTGTACCCGTCACTAGCACATATCTGCCAGCTGGGTCCTGTGTCAAATGCTCCTCCTCAAAATTGACCCCCTTCCTAATCAGTATAAGCACCCCCCGGGAATAAGACGAGTATGAGGCTCTGTATGAAGTACCTGCCCACCTCGACCCCAATGTAGCGTGAGTGTGCGGTGCTAAGTGCGATTCCTGCAGGAATGCTATATCAATATTCCATCTAGTAAGACTGGCAAATACCTGCCTAATTTTCTGTGGGCGAGAAAACCCACGAATATTCCAAGTGAGGACGTTTAGACAGTTACCGCTGCCAGTTCTAGAACCTGGTGTACACAAATGATGCTATACCACACATACCAGCACATACAAGTACCCTACCCGGATCCTGATCCCACCCATTACCATGGTCGTAAGTTGCAAATACAATCCCCCTCAAGGAATATCTGAATGATGTGTACATTCGCAATGCAATTGGTCTTAGTAAACAGTCAAACATCCCCCCTCCCCAAAACCCACCCACTCCAGCATCCCCAACCTGCCGAAGCCTTACCCCTTCTGAGCACAACTCCCTCAACCACTGAACCAACAACTCGGTGCTCATGGCAGAACTTGTGTCGGGTATTACCCTCATGGAGGTCCGCCAGTAGTGCAACTCTTCACCCGATGTACGGGTGTAGGCGATACTTGATAGAATCAGACATAATCGCAATATATGTGTCCATCAATCCAAAATTCCACTTCCCCCTCACCATCCTCCCGCTGGGTGCAAGTAGTGGAGTAACTCTAGAGGATATGCTGTTGCGTCTCGCCGCGAACATACGTGTGCGGAAGAGTCTAGGCCTAATAGAGCCAGTGCACAGCCCTCCCCGCACATAGCAATCATTTGGTTATACATTGTACGGAACACAGCAGCGTGTGGGGGCGATGTCACCACCGTTAGTCCACACAGCGCAATGCAAAGTGAGTCATAGTGTACAGTGGTCTGCCACTCCCCCCGCTATCTTATTCCAGTTCTGAGGGTCTGCGATCACTTTTGAAATAAAGGGTCCTGACCCATCGCTCGCAGTGGTGGCATTATTTACAGTTTGATACGATCGTGTGATCAAAAATTCAGCGGGGAAGGCATAGCAGCAAGGTCAATTTATGAATATCCGTGGCAGTTCAGGACAGTGGTGTGTGACCTCCCCTGCCATCCCAGCTTGTCCCTGCCTTTCCACCGCACATTGTCAACTTTAAACGTTATCCTCTCACCTTCGGTAGCCTCGTGTCCGCATACCCCGTGCAATGCAGCTTAGGAGGGCCATAAAGCAGTCCCACATAGTCATCTGTGCGGCAACCCTTACCAATGCGCAAAGTTGGATACCGTCAGTGACATCAGTCCGAGACTTCGTTCTGGTCGTCCCGGGAGTTCGACCTCGCCTCACGCTGTACTCTTTTGACAAAGTCGAGGGCCGCTTTGGGCGTCGCCAGCACGATCGTCTGCTCCTTCCACACCACTCGAAGTCGGGCAGGATATAGCATAGAATACCCAATGTTCAATTCTCGTAGCTTAGCCTTCACTGTGGCGTACTCCTTACGTGCCTGCTGCACAGCGACCGTGTGATCAGGGTAAAACTCCAGAGAGTTGCCTTGATGAGTGATTTTGCCCTTTTCCCTTGCCAGCCTTAGGATCACGTCTCTGTCCCTGTAATTGAGGATCCGCGCCACTATCGGCCTGGGTGTCGCGCCGGTCGGTGGCTTGGGGCCCAGTGATCTATGGGCTCTTTCCACAATAAAGATCTGCGATAGGGCCTCCGTCCCAAAGATATCCTTACAGAGACCCTCGATGTAGTGTTCCATGCGCCCTGTGTTGGTAGATTCTGGCAGGCCCGTGATTCGCACGTTATTGCGCCTCGAGCGCGCTTCCAAATCCTCCTCCTTCGCTTTTATCACTGCCAGAATGCGTTCAAATCCCGCGCATTTAGTGGTGGACGTATGCGCCTCATCTTCGACGGCAGATATTCTCGCTTCAGCTTCGTCCAACCGTTCGCCATGTTTTTCTTGTCGGGCAGCCATGCCATCCATCCTGCACGTCAGATTGTCCAGCTTGCCATTGATGTCCTGCAGATTTGATTGGATAGCCAGCAGAATCTTCTCAATGTTAGTAGTTGGCGGTGGATCTGCAGAACCGCCGGCCTCCGCCATGTCGTCCGCAGGTTTAGTTACCTTCTTGTTGTCGAAGGAAAGTTTTGGTTGCTGTTTGTCTGGCTTCCCCATAGTGGTGGCCGGAGAGTGCACTTTCCTCAATGTGGGTCCAGACGCCCTCGTTACTCTGGTCGCCGTCGCCGTGTTTCCTCGTTAGTGGTAGCCAGCAGCTGCACGTGGTGGTAGTTCTCTTCCAAGATGGCCTCCGCCAGTTGTATTTCGCCAGCGTGTGAGTACCACGGGGGGGATGCGGTCTGGTCACCTCTGCGGCAATTTGAAGGAAGGGAGAGATATGTGCCCGTGACCTTGGGGTGCCACTGCGCGATCAACCCGGCAATGGGACGCCACCTCGCTCGTGCGTTATCTCGCTCCTTATACCTGTCGGCACTATGGACGTAAATTTCGCTGTTTGCTGGATCGATTGAGAGCAGGAGGCCTGCGTTGTGCCGTTCTCAGTCTCTCATGCACCTGACGGTATATCCCGCTCTCCACCCCGCCAGTCCGCCAGCAGTGAGCCCAGCACTCCGTGCAGGAGCCCGCCGGCGCTAAACCTCAGGGTCCGCTGTGACGGCAGTGGGCGCCGCCATATTGTCAGGCAGCCGGCCGAAGTTTGGGCGCGCACCGCCCGTGTGCCTCGGTGCTGGAACGGTGTAATCGGACACGCTGGGCCTGGCAATCTGCGCTCACCTTCGGGCGATACTTGCTGGGCTACTCGGGCAGTACGCTGCTGAACCTGCGTTGTTCGCTCCACTCTCGCAGTCGTCCGCCGGCCATCTTGTCAGGCACACCGGTGCACGCCGCGGTTACCTCGGTATTTTATTGGCGCCCTGGGGGTATCGACCACTTCCACACCTGTCCGCCTCCGCTCCACATCTTCCCACACCAAATTCTGGTCGCGCAGTGTGGAATGGTGGGGTTTTAGTGGTAATGGATCACATCGTGTGATATCGCCCGGCGGAGCTGCAGTTCAGGCAGCCATTCCGCTGTGCGCCCCCTAGCGCCTCTCTCAGAGCATCCTACTTGATACAATTAAAAACATCAACATATGAATGTGTTTACAAAAATAATTTTTTTTTTTACATAGACAATCCAGAGCTAGCGTTGTTCTATTCAAAATTACATTGGGTAATCCATATTTCACAATTCACTAAATAGCCAACATTATTCCAATTCATATAGATAAATCACAAAATACAGAATATAATAAAAACTTGGTCCTTGTGTCGACGCGTTTCGGTGTCTATTGTTCATGTAAAAACACCTTCCTCAGGACAGAACAAATTAAAAAAACATCCAATCTTCATATAATCAATCCTCATGATATTTCGTAGAGGGTCCGATAATCAACTGTTTATTTGTATATCAGACTTCCATCTGTCTTAAAGATAGGTTCACTTCTTATATAAGGGGCCTGGTTTTAGCTGCCCTCTCAGAAATATTCCTGTTTTCAATTAATGTTTTTTATGGTCGGCCTTCTTGGTTAATATCCCTTATTTGAGGGTATACTTCGAGCCTTACAGTCGCTCTGAGATCGGAAGTTATTAGGGTTATTATCACTTTGCCCCAAAGATCCGTCAAATACCACTCTTCAATAGTTCTGGCACAATAGGCACCTCTTCTCGTGGTTACGATGCCTCTGAACTATGTTGCCGGAAATTCTGTATTTTGTGATTTATCCATATGAATTGGAATCATGTTGGCTATTTAATGAATTGTGAAATATGGATTACCCAATGTAATTTTGAATAGAACAACGCTAGCTGTGGATTGTTTATGTAAAAAATTGTTTTTATTTTTGTAAACCCATGCATATGTTGATGTTTTTAATTGTATCAAGTAGGATGCTCTGATCTATTTTTAAATACACTTATCATAAAGAAAATAATGGAAGGATAAAATTTGACGTGTTGAGACATGTGTATCTGAATAATTAGACTACCAATGGCTGATTGGAGAATGTTGTGATGATTCACATTTTTGATTGAAAAAACACAGAAAGGAAAAATATTTTTTTCATCACTTAAAAAGAGTAATGCCACCCAGATTATCTCCAGCACCAGTATGGAATCTCAATATTGTACTTCAAAGACTCATGGGTGCACCCTTAGAACCATTACACAATTGTCCTTTACAGTTCCTCTCATGGAAGGTTGCCTTTCTCATTGCAGTCACTTCATTAAGGAGAGTTAGTGAGCTTCAGGCATTAACCTTAGAAGAACCCTTCTTTCAGCTTCATAAAGATAAATTAGTTCTTCGTACCAACCCAAAATTCATCCCTAAAGTAGTTTCTGCTTTTCACCATAACCAATCAGGTGAGTTACCTGTGTTCTTCCCTCAACCTGATTCTGTAGCAGAATGAGCTCTTCACACACTTGATGTCAGAAGAGCGTTGTTGTATTATATCGAAAGGACAAAAGATTTTCGTAAAACAAAGCAACTGTTTTTCACATTTGCACCACCTCACAGGGGCAATCCTGTCTCTAAATCTGGCATTTCAAGATGGATTGTTAAATGCATTCAAACTTGCTATACAAAAAGAACTTTATACCCCCCTAGAATGTATTCAACTCGCAAGATGGGGCATCTATGGCCTTTTTAGGAAACATACCTTATGCTGACATGTGTAAAGCAGCAACATGGTCTATACCACACACGTTTACCAAACACTATTGTGTGGATGTATTAGCATGCCATCAAGCCAATGTAGGGGAATCAGTGCTAAAGACACTTTTTCAGACAACTGCAACATCTACTGGTTGGCCACCGCTTTGGGAGAATACTGCTATATAGTCTACGCAAAGCATGTGTATCTACAGCACACATGCCTCAACGGTTATGTTACTTAGCCTCTTTGCATTTAGAGCTGTAGATTCACATGCACCCTCCCACCTCCCCGGACACCTGTAGTTGTTCTCATTATTTACACTACATACGCATGTACATCTCTTTACTACACTCACTCCATTCTCACCCTCTTGGGAGAAAACAATCTAACAATGAAGCTGATGCCCATGCGCACTATAACCGACAGAAAAGACTTCTTCAAAGAAAAACAATTTGCAAACATCCGGACCCAACTCTAGATGGCAGGAGTATGCAAAGCATGTGAATCAGCTCGACATGCCAAGAACAGATGCTTATTGTGTAAGTAACATAATCCATATTCAATGATTTTTTTTAATCGACTTACGAAATTTAAGAATAAGCCTTGATTTTCTTTGCTTTTATTATTCTTTAACTACTAGATCGGAAACTTACCTTCAGTAAATAATAGAGGAATATTTTAAGTGTATACTTGGGCTGTTTGTGTTATACATGATGCTCATCTGACAGAGACTTCTAGCTACAGATTCTTTCACTTAGAATATTCCACAGGTGTTGGGCTGGATCCTGAAAATCAAGAACAGTACCTCTGTACGCCGGTATGTGGCACTGATTGGCTCTGTGTTGATGTTGACGTCCGCACCGACTGAGACGTGTACAGTGCTTATATAGGCGCCACCCCAGCATGCTCCCATCAGGTTTGTTTTTTTTCTCCGCGCCATCAGCGCAGCTCTTGAAAAGCTATCTCAGTCATTTTCTGACAGCCTTATTTGATCTTTGTCAAACTTTTCAAGCAATCTTGATTCCAGTCTGCTTGGGGATGTCCCCTAAGAAACCTATGGGTTTTAATCCATGTGAACCCTGTGAAAGACCCCCTCTTGCTCTGCTTGTGGTCAGCGGCAGAGGAGCGTCGTCCCACTGCCTGGCTCAGAGCCAGCAAATGAAAAATAAAACGATGTTCTAGCATTGTTGTATATCTAATTTGCCGGCTCTTAGCCAGCGTTGTAGGAAGGGGTGGGCCGAGGCATGGGAGGGGGGGGGGGGAAGGTGTGCTATGTGCACTCCCTAAATGAGCACATGCGCACTTAGGTTTCTGCAGCCTGACTGCATTGAACAGCCGGGCGGGAGAAACCCCCAGACTCCCTGGTCTGAGTGAAGTGTCTTTCCAGCCCACTCAGGCCATATTTGGGGGCCAGTCCCCGCTGGAGCACCTTTAGGACCCCGCAGCTTCGGGAAGGGCCCCTATAGTTCCCGCCAGCGAGTCCGCCGCTCGGGCCAGTTGGGTCACTTGTATCAATGGTAACATTGGGAGGAGCCACTGGACCCTGAAGAATACCAGACCCTAGACCCCAACATATACTGGTGTGAGGAATTGGTGGACACCAATGGACTGGACACACCCCCAGGTACTGATATGACCTCTCCTACCATAGCTGAGGAGGAGAGAGCCTCTTTTGCTAAGGTGGTTAGAATGGCGGTCAAGGTCATGGTCCTTAATCTGCTCTCAGTGGCAGTCAGGACTAACGTCTTGACAGAGGTGCCTCAGATGTGAATTACCCCCACAGAACTGCTCCTCCCATTTAATGAAGCCGTTACGAATGTCGTGCTTTGGCCACACTGCACCCGGGGTCCTGGGAAGAGGACAATTGCCCATCGCCCACCCCAACCCACTCCAGGGAACCCCAGTTTTCTCACAAAACTCCCTACCCCAGAGAGCCTGGTGGTCCAAGCCTCCACTTCCTGTGTAAATCCTGCCGTATTTCCTTCTACCCAACCGGATAGGGAAACCAAGAGGCTGGACACCTTCGGAAAGAAAATGTTTCTTCTGCCAGCCTGGCACTGCGATCTTAAAACACTGCGTGCTTTTTGGGCCACTACTCCCATGGGCTTTGGGAATCCATACCACAGGTGGTGCCCATGGTCCTAGAAATGGAGGAGACCCGGCACATACTCTCCAGAGCTGTGGCAGGCAGGAGAAATGCAGCTAAGTTCACAATCAGATGTGGGCAGGCCACTACCGACTCGCTAGGCAGAACAATTTTTTCATCGGTGGCCTTAAAGGGCCACACCTAGCTGAAGACAAGTGGCTCTTCAGGAGATGTCCAAGCTTTGCTTATGTACATGCCCTTTGATGGCTCCTATCTCTTCAGAGACTAGGCGGACACCGTGCTGGATTGCTTCAAGGATAGCAGAGCTACGATTAGGTACTTTGGCCTTTCCATGGCTTCCTGCCAATCCCAGTACACCTTTTGCTCCTTTCGTGGGTACGGATGCATCACTGGAGGTCCATAACATCAGACGGCTGGATTCTCCAGATTGTCAGAAGGGGCTACTCCCTCAGCTTTGTGACTACCCCTCCATCCATGCCACCGTCTTGCGACAGGCTGACGAGGACCATCTTTCCATACTATGCCAGGAAGTGGCTGCTTTCTTGGTCAAGGGAGCCGTGGAGAGGATGCTGACGCCAGAAGTAAGTTGTGGTTGTAATTCCAGCTACTTTCTGGTGCCCAAACAGGACTGAGACCTTCGCCCTATGCTAGACCTGTGCCCTGTCAATTTATTCCTGAAAAAGGAGAAATTCAAAATGTTCGCGCTCGCTCAAGTTCTGTCTGCCCTCGACCCGGAGACTGGATGGTAGCATTGGACTTGCACGACACATACTTCCACATTCCCATCATGCCTGCCAACAGGAATTACTTGCTGGTAACAGTGGGCCACAAGCACTTTTAATTCTCACTGCTCCTTTTCTGCCTTAACAGTACCCTTAGGGTATTAACCAAGGTTATGGCGGTGATTGCAGCTCATCTGCAGAGATCAGGGGATCCAGCCTTCCCCTATCTCAACGACGGGCTTTTGAAGGTGGGCTCGCCCCATGCAGTGATCTCCTATCTCCACACTATAGCTGTCCTCCTGTAATTGCTGGGGTTCACTGTCAACATGCCAAAGTCACACCTGACTCCCTCTCCGATGCTCCTTTTCATTGCGGCTGTGCTGGACATGATGCAGTTTCGGACTTATCCTCATGAATGGCAAGTCCAGGATATTCTGGCTGATACCAATGTTTCGGCCTCTATCATGGGTTTTGGAGAGACTGACTCTGAGGCTGCTGGGACTCACGTCTTCCTGCTTTCTGCTGGGGACACATGCCTGCTGGCATATGCCGCCTTTGCAGTGAGACCTGAAATTCCAGTGGGTGTAGCATCGGAGGAACAAAAGATGTGCAGTGGTGGTTAACACACATTGATTGTGTCAGCGCTGAGAACATGCAGTGTCATCTGTATTGCGCTCTGGAGTTTTGAAGGTTGCTCTCGCTTGGAGACCCTTTTTTGTCTCGAGTGGAGTCTTTCTGCCCATATCTCTCCTGCCCAGAACTCTCAAGATCAGGAACAATGGGCCCAAGTCATCCTTGGGGCTCTGGACTGGGCTCTGAGCGTTTGGTATCCCTAGCTGTTGAGCTTGGCCATCAGTGCTCCGATCAGGCTGCCCCTTCGGGAGGATCTCCTGTCGCAGCAGCAGGGGAGAGTCCTTCACCTGAAAGTGCCAACGCTGCTCCTTCATGCATGGAGATTGAGCAGTTACACCTGACAGCTTTTGACCTTCTGCCTGAAGTCTGCAATATTATCTTGGTAACCAGGCGTCCCTCCACCAAGACTGTATATTCCTGCCGCTGGGATATGTTTGTGGCATCGTGTGCAGAAAAAAACGTGACCCCATTTCGGCTCCCCTTTCTAGGGTCCTTCTATTTATTCTTTCTCTTGCCCAGCAGAGCTCTGCTTTGGGCATCTTAAAGGGCCATCTTTCTGCCAACTCAACCTTTCTGCTGTCGCCAGATAAGTCATTCTTGTTCAAACCCCAGTTGTGAATAGATTTTTGAAAGGTCCTTAACACGTTTCCAACTTTACCCTTCATGCCTCAGTGAGATCTCAATCTAGTACCCACCTTTCTGATGTACGCTCCTTTTGAGCCACTTCACAACTGTCCTCTCAGGCTCCTTACCATCAAGACGTCTTTTCCAGTTTCAAGGACTTCTGCCCAGAGGATCAGTGAGCTCTATCCTTTGTCATCTAAGCCGCCGTACCTAAACATCTTCCCAGACAAGCTGGTTCTTCGCACTAGAGCTTCCTTCCTGCCTAAAATGGTCACTCCCTTTCTTATTGGCCAGTCCATCACCCTGCCTAGCTTTTATGCTCTGCTGCATCTATCTAAGGAAGTGGAGTGACTCCACCGACTGGACCCAAAATGAGTGTTGTCCTTCTGCCCCGCCCGCACGAAAGAGATCTGGGTGGGTGACCAACTCTTAGCGGGGGATGTTAGAGCAAAGGCTGTGCAGAAACTGACCTAGTCAGGAGCAGGCAGGGTAAGAGCCATGGTGACACAGAGGGGCTCAGGGACACAGAGGAGCACATGGATGGGACAGAGGGATAATACGGTTTGATATAGAAACAAAACACACAGGGGGGGGGGTCACGTGATCCAATTTTGCCCATAACCCACATAAAAACAAGCACAGCGGAAAGGTGGGTTCTCTTCCGTCCATATTACCAACCAAGACCATGGGGCAGCTGCATAATAGGAAATAGCTTTACTTCGAGGACGTGGCCCACCCCAGTTAATTAACCCACCCTTTGCCACAAAACCATGCATTCCTGCACTTTCTGATGGACAGTCTTCTAATCTGGACAGTCTTCTAATCTGGACAGACAACACTACAGTGCACTTAATCAACAACCAAAGGGGCATTAGATCCAGGAAGTTTTAAGATGGTCAGGATCTGGATCAAATGGATCTTTATGCAGCATCTCAAAATGAGAAACATGCCCAAGCTTCACCTCCAGAGTGTAGGTGGTACTGGGTAGTGCTCCATTTGATAGAATTGTCAGAGAATTTTCTCTAAGCTTTTCTGCCAATCCCATTGATTCCTTCAGTCGTCCTACAATTTAAGCATGCCATCACACAGATTCTCATTGCTCAGAACGACCAAGGCAATGATGGCTTCCAAAGCTTAGCCTTTTTTCTTTGAGGATGCTGTCATGTATACAGAATTTGCTGATCAAGATGCAAGGGTATTTCTTAAAAAATATTAGCGGGGGCCCCCGGGGCTTCACTCATGATGGTAGGCTGTGGAAATTATATTGGGAAAACAACAATGCGCCGTATTGTGGCCTTCCTTTAGTATAATGCGGAATAATGTTTACTTATAATGCAGTGTCATGGATAGTGTCACTTTGTTACAGGAAATTTAATAATATGTGGGAGGGTGTGTTCTCTCTGTGTGGAGAACAAAATTAACGTTTAATTGGCTGAGGTGTTCCAACAACAAGCTTAATGTTCATTGGCTGCGAACCATTGAAAGTATAAGTGTTTCCAGCCATTCACTTCCACTCTGCAGAACAAGGACATCTGATTGGCTCACATGTTCTAAGGAGGACCTTCCAGAACTTAATGTTCATTGGTTGCGAACCATTGAAAGTAGAAGTGTTGTTAGCTATTCACTTCTCCTCCGTGGAGTAGGAGGGACATCTGATTGGCTGACGTGTTCTAAGGAGGAGCTTCCAGATCTTAATGTTGATTGGTTGCGAACTATTGAAAGTAGAAGTGTTGTCAGCGATTCCTACCCCCTTTGCGGAGTATTAGGGACATCTCATTGAAGCATTAAAAGTAGAGGTGTTGGCAGCCATTCCCTCCTCTGCAGAACAACATGGACATTTTATTGGCTAAAGTGTTCCGAGTACAAGTTTGCTCCTCATTGAGTGGGAACGGTTCACTGTTGTTTGCCATTTTGTGACGCACTTCAAAAGATTATGGGGAAACAGTAGTAGAGGGGAGGGTAGGAACACTAACTCTGTAAAGTGGTCACAAGGTGGTGGACAGGGATTGTGAAGGTAAAAATAGTTTTTTATATATTTTAAGGACCATTTATATAATTGCCTTGAGGTGTACAAATCACAGCGGAAAAATAACAGTGTCTTGCGGTCTTCTTTTTATCAAGTTTGCGGGTGGGGGTACTTCCCAGGAGCACTATTTACTCATAATGTGGTGTTTACTTTTCTGACAGGGAGGTGTGGTTGCTCATCAAAAATTTAAGTCTAGGTTTCAAACAGTTTTTATTTAGCAATTACAAATACACAAATAAAATGGAATTTCATAAAATATCATTTAAGTGTGGCCACACCATCCTTTTTTCTGCTGTAGTTTGTAAAAGTGTTGCCCCATATTCTTGATATTATAAGAGGGCATGTGTTACTTTTAGATAAAGTAGAAGAAACACTCATGCACTACATCATCTGAGGTCAGAAGAACAAGTAAAAAACAGATAACCACAAATGACTTCTTATTACATAGAAATGTACGCATTATCATTTTTTGAAATTTGCATTCTGTAGAATTCTGGAGCGTTCTGTCGTAGTGCTTAGAGGTTGCATTCTGTTCCTCTAACAAATCACATACTCTTTAAAGAATATGTAGGACAGTACTATTATAATATACAGTACTGGTAATAGATATTCTATAGGGAGAAGGTGTATAGGAACCGAAACTGAGAAATATAGAAATTAGAAAATAACATTCAGAAATGTAGGGTTTATCAAAAGTAAGAGAGTGTGTATGAAAGCTATATTATTTTAAACTGCAACTTCGTAAAATATGCTCACTGAAAAAATATCGGATCAAGTAAGTTATAAAGGTTAGTAAGCTGTATTTCAGATGGCACCGGCAAATTTCTAATTCCTCTTCTGTAACAAGATGACACTCTATTACAATATAAAGAGTGACACCGTTGTTACAGTAAAAAGAAAAGGAAAATAAAGTTATGAATACAATAGAAGATCAATAACGAAATACTTTCCAGAGGTGAAGATGTTCAGAGTTTCTTTTCTCTGGGACTTTGTGATGTTTCATTTTCGTGACGAATAATTTTGGTGGCGACGGGTCATAAACTCCTCTGAGATCATAATGACTGGGAAAATTATAATATACATGTTCACAGTATATGATCCCAAGGGGGAAACAGACTAAAAACCAGAAGCTGGTGACGTTAATTAGAAATCTTTAGGGTTTGCGCTGACGGGTCACCAACACCTCTGAAGGGAAGTACAGTGCCAATATTATAATATACAAAGTCACAATATATAAGCTCAAAGCAGCCAGAAAAGTAGCAATGTTTGCTGTAATCTGTCTGTTTCTCAAAACAAGCAGCTGATGTTACA
Source organism: Lissotriton helveticus (assembly GCF_964261635.1). Classification (NCBI taxonomy): domain Eukaryota; kingdom Metazoa; phylum Chordata; class Amphibia; order Caudata; family Salamandridae; genus Lissotriton; species Lissotriton helveticus. The sequence goes on along the minus strand of NC_136061.1, from coordinate 1,750,601,025 downwards.
GAAATAAGACAAAAACAAGAAATAACACTTTTTTCTAAATATAAATGTTTAAATATTGACAACTAGCTACGTATTATAAATATCTACTATGCCATAATCAAACAACTTACAACTCTGGAATATGTTTTGTTGCTGCAAAACAATAATCTCTCACTAGAAAAGGGAACCTGCATCATAGTATGGACACTGGTAAATAACTCGCGAAAACGAAACTAATCGAACAACTGGTGTGGTTATATACTTTTTTGTTATTGAGTAGTCTATGGAAGGAAGATGCAGCTCCGCCCATTTAGATGTCCCGTTTTACAGTTTACACGTGCTCACGTTTTAACTGTTTAACTTGTGCACGTGTTGGAAAAAGTTACAAAATGTGAAGCTGTAAAGGTTTCGATTTCGATCGTAACCCGTATAAGGTCCTTAGTATGTGCATACTTTGGAGAGCTTAAAAACTGTTACCCGGCAAACCGTGTCATTTCCATTCTCATGATTAAAAACATCTAAATAGAAGACGCAAAAAAAAATTTGTTCACAATAGAAGAAAAAAAAATATGTGCTAATATTTGTCACCACTATGCTGTTAAAGTAAATAAAGGCCAGCATTTGTAAAGCGTACAGCTACCCCCGGAAAGGTTTGCTGGCGCTCGGGGGCGTCCGGAAGATTAAGCAAGCTGTTGTCCAAAGTGACATAGTGGTGGGCTAATATGCCTCTGGAGCCGGGAATCGAACTGTGAACGCTGTTGTTCGAAGTCAGGTATCATAAGTGCTGCGTCACACTTTTTCTACACTTATATGTTAATTACTGCTAATTAAGTTATAAACATTGTTAAATTATAAGTAGGGCTCCCTGTTTTCCGTTTTTACTGATTTTTACAGATAAATACAGACAGAAAACTATTTATTTTCCTGTTTGTATTTATTTTAAAATGTGGATAAAAACGAAAATTGGGTTATTTTTTGAGCGATTCTAAATGCTGTCATTCATGACTACCAGGCCAATAGCTCTGTTTTTCTAAAAGTAAAAGGGTTAAAACAATAAAAGAATTTTAGTAAAGAGCTTTAAACAGCAATATATATGCTCGTATAAGAAAACATGCACATTTCAATATCAAGGTTGTGCATATTTTATCATCTGAGTGTGTTTATATGACTGAAAACGGTCAGTCCTTCAGGCATGAGTGCATATTTATCAGACAAATAAATGTGGAAATATACTCATTTCAGATTAATTTTTTTACAAAACCTAAAATATATATGGGTAAATACAGATACAATTATTTTAAAGAAATATGGATAAATACAGGCGAAAATGCCCCAAAAATAAATACCATAAAACTTGGAGCCATAATTATAAGTTACAAACTACTACTGTTACAGTTAGTTTTTCACTACAAAAAGTATAAACGTCTTTTTAAAATGTACTGAAAAAACATAATAGGTTTTAGGGACATTGTAGTTAGAAATTAGCATTTAAAAAACCTTAGAAATTCACTGAAAAAAATGGTGGTTGGCACAGAACTGCTCTCTCTTCATTTCATATTTGAAAGGGCGCATCGCTCCCTAGGGCCACGGGGCAGCACGCCCAGACCCATCATCGCCCGGCTGTTGAACTACAGGGACAGGGATGTTGCTTTGCTCATTGCCAGGGATAGAAAACAACTTACTTCTGATGGCATATCCTTTACTATCTTCCCAGACTTGACGTTACACGTACAGGAGGAACTCCGCAAATTCCTGGCGGTAAAACAAAAACTAAGGCGGGCTCAGATAGACTACGCCCTACTAATCCCGGCTCGCCTCCGTGTCAACCATCAGGGACCGCAAACATATTTCACTAAACCGCAACAGGTAGATGATTTTTTTTAAAACAGAAGAGATCAAGACCGGAGTTAGAGGACTCACTCCGATCCCAATCGCCAGAAATGGAGTGACTGCTGCAGATCAATGGTACCGTATGCTGCGGTGTTGCGTCTCATATTTCATAGCCATAACCATGCCACTGCACATTGAAAGGAATATGGGATAAGATACTATGCTTATATGGTCTCTGGCCATATTCTTGAAGAATGCTTCGAGAGAAGAGCGAGAATACGGCATTGTCGGTCACCCTCGAGTTAGAACTGGGACTAGCAGTGTGACACACGGCACCCGGACTGGCGAGAGGTATTCGTGTGCCACCTCGGAGTGTTACCCCACTTGGGGAAACCCCACTACTGGTATTATGTTGTTGCTTCTCTATAGTCTCCTTCTGGAGTTAAGACGGGAGGGAATGGGCCCGGTTGGCACATTTGAGAAGCTAGGGGGTGTTGGGCAGGGGGAGGGGATATTCATTTCTGGCATGTTTGGGATGCTTCAGTGGGGTGGGGAGGGATGGGGATGGGGGTTTCAGTACAGCAGGGAAGACCGTGCACAGATTTTTGTTAATGGATGTGTTTCCTTACGTAAGCAGATGATGCGATGCAAATACTTGCCATATAACGGTCAGGATATGTTTAGAAGGGACAATGACACAGGAGGATAGAACCACACGCATGGTGCTTTCATGGAATGTCAGAGGCCTTGGGGATCCGAGAAAACGCAGACAAGTCTTGGCCTACTTAGATAGACAGCAGGTGCAAGTAGCCTTATTACAGGGAACCCACATCGACCCGAGGGCAACAAACTCTTTTGCCAGACGATGGGCGAGTAACCGCTTTTTCTCATCTTACTCCTCATATGCCAGTGGAACAGCGATACTCTTTAGTAAACAAACACGCTTTGAGCTGGCGGGGTTCAAGGAAGACCCACAGGGTAGCTATATCATAACGTGGGCACGGCTGGGCAGAGATTCCGTCACGATTGCCAATTGCTATGGGCCCAACACAGACTGCCCCGAGGTCTTCACTAATCTTTGGGGCCAAATTTTAACAATCGGGTCAACTCGTATTATCTGAGAGGGAGATTTTAATTTGACCCTAAATCCACATCAGGACAGGCTGCAACCCATGGCCTTATTAGATACTGTCTTCCAAACGGAACTAAGTGAGGAAATCAAAGATTTTTTTGTCCGAAACAAGGGCTCAGTAGATAGTGTTGAAATAATATGGGAGGCCTTTAAAGTGACTATTCGAGGATTTTGCATACCCAAGAGCTTTGGGGTCTTAAGGGACATACAGAATATGATACGCAGGCTGGAGCGAGAGCTGCGGGGGATGGAAAGGTGGATGGGACAGGGGGAGGTGGGGCAGGTGCACCAGGATTTCCGTGCAACACTAACTGAATATGAGGATGCTGCACAGAGGGAGTCGAAGTTCAAGGGGCGCTAATGGATAGCACGTACATCTGGAGAGGGTGAGAATGCCAGGGAGGGCATTGGCTGAGGTGGCGAGATGCCCCCGTTTTCACACGAACATATTAGAAATACAGGGAACTGATATGACGACACAATGTGATTAGTTAAGTATACTGGAAATATTCACCACACGTTTTAGCACACTCTATACATCTCAAAGACACGGCCCCATTGACCTTGATGACTTTATGGGAGAAGTAGCACTTGGGTGGCTTAGCGATACGCAACGAGAATTTTTAAGTCTTCCGTTTGAGATTGATGAAATCAGGGAGGCCATCATGAAACTTAAAAACGGGAAAGCACTGGGGTCAGACGGCCTACTGTCTGAATTTTATAAGAGCTACATCGATATTATGGCACCCGTGTTGAAAGAAGTGTTTGAGGAATCATAGGAAGTAGGGACACTCCCTCCTTCGATGAGGGAAGCCATAGTGACGTCACTAATAAAGCCCGGGAAACCCCCTGAGTCGTGTGATTCCTATAGGCCATTATCGCTGATGAACTGCGATACGCAAATTCTGGCGAAGGTACTGGCCAACAGGCTGTCTCTCCTGCTAGACAAACTTGTATTACCCGATCAATCGAGCTTCGTGCCTGGTAGAGCCACCTCCCACAACCTCAGGACTCTGTTTTCCCTGATTCAGACTGTGGCGCCTGAATTCCCACTCGCAGCAGTGTTTTTAGATGCCACTAAGGTGTTTGACTCGGTGGAGTGGGATTATTTGTTTGGGGTGTTGCAGCGGATGGGATTCCCGAGGATATAAATGTCCTGGATTAAATTATTATACCATCAACCCACTGCTAAGATTCTGATCAACGGTCATCTGTCCCGACCCCTCACAATTACCAGGGGCACTCGACAGGGGTGTCCATTATCCCCGCTCTTGTTCACCCTCGCGGTGGAGCCACTTACCTCCAGGTTACGCCAACTACACCAAGATAAGGCATTCCGCTGCTGTTTACGTCAAATATTAATATCATTATATGAGGATGATATAACGCTCTACATCAGAGACCCGCAATATAATATTAATCCTATTCTGCGTGAATTTTTAAGATTCGGAAGGCTATCCGGGGACAGTATTAAGTGGGGGAAATCTCAGGTCTTCCCACTCACACCGGCAGTGACGCAATTCCCATTATACTTCCAGTTAGAATGGTGCGATTCAGATTTAAAGTACCTTGGTATACGATTGACCAGGGACAGAGAAGATACTATTCAGGCTAATTATGGTAAGGCCATAACGTGATTGAATACTAACATTACCCGCTGGATATCATTGCCCCTATCGCTTGCAGGACGCGCTTCTCTTATTAAAATGGCCATACACCCACAATTCCTATACCTGTTCCTTAACATCCCTTATCACCCTGGGCGATTTATTTTAAACATTACGTACCGAACTGCTCAGACTATTATGGGGAGGGAAACAACCAAGACTCAGCTGGTCGACGCTCATGAGGCCTTATGAACAAGGGGGCTTTGACATCCCTGATTTTGAGATATATTTTTTAAGTGAGCAGGCGCACTATGCCTATTACTGGGTGCATCCCCCTCGCTACATGCCACAGATGGCTACAGAAGACTGGTTGGCGGATCCAGTGCCTCTGAATGGCTTGATACTTGGCCCGCTCGAACTTTTGCGACACCGCCCACTACTATCACTGGTACAATAGATGCATGGCATAAGATCACTTCACTGCTAGCATTGCCCATCTTTTACTCCCCGCGGCTCCCGCTGTCGTATCACCCTAGCCTATCACTATTGCAGGAAAAGGGATTTCAGGTCCTTTGTAGGCGAGCACATATTGCCACAAGGGGGGATCTTTTCAATGCTGGGACATTTAGCTCCATTGAATATTTTTTTACAGGGAGTGCAAACTACACCTCTGGATGTGTTTCGTTATGTGCGTTTGCGTCTAGGAATGCAATCCATTCTTCCTGATTTACCTCAAGAACCATCATACCTTCCCCCATTGCACCAAATGTTAGGATCCGCGGATGGGAAGCATTTAGTATCAGGTTTATACAATAATATACGGACGTACAGAGAAGGGATTGCCAGTCAGGCGCGCATACTGTGGGGGGTGGACCTTGGGCGGGAACTTACTGATGATCAGTGGCAGTATTGCTGCTTGCAAACGGCACCGATCTCGGCCAGCTGCAGGCTCCGAGTAATACATTATAAATACCTACATAGATTATATTATACACCGTTGAAGAAATATAGGTTCAAGTTGGCTGATACGGATAGGTGTGACCGGTGTAGGCAGCTGGAGGCAGGGTTCCTTCATCTGGCCTGGGAATGTCAGAGAATACGACATGCGGGTACTAGTGGCTCTCTATCAAATGACGGAGAGCGCGATTGAGAGGGATCATAGGTATACCCTTAGGTAGTTTTAATACTCACTACACGCACGACAGCACTCTATTTTTAGGACTCCACCCACATACCCACATGCACCTGCCGGCAGTTGTCTAAAAGATCTCACCAAAGCGACCCTTCAGGGGACCCGTAGGGCATTGCACCGCCGGCCCGACGAGGAGCAACCGCCCAATGATGAAGCATGACATCCTTTGGAGGGTGTGAGGGCAACATGAGACAAGATTGGTCTTTCCCAGCACTTCCCCTCACTCTTCTCACCGAGTCCGCGACCTAGCACCTTTCCCCCTATTTCTCCCACATTACCTATCTGGAACAGTGACCCCCTTTGTGTTGACTTTATGATTATTTTGGAGCACGGGCACTGGACCATTAATACGCTCCTGGTCCCCCCTTTCTTCTTTTTGAATACGAGCTACTGTCCCACCCATCTTGGTGATAAACTCTTGAGAACAGCAGTTGAACCTACAGACCTCAGAAAGGTGAAGGTTCTATGAACAAAGTGAGGCTTGTAACATACAAAGCAGAATTAATAGAAATGGAAAACATTAAATAACATTAGAAAACATACAAACAAAGTGCATGATACAGCAATGTGGCAGACCGTTCTGCCTGCCTCATCCAGAGGTCACAGTAGTAATGGATGCTTTGTCTGGACTGGGAAGGTCACCTGGGCGAGGTGGACATCAAAGGCCTCTGGTCTCCAGCAGAGTAATGTCACCATGTCCACCTTCTGGAGCTGTATCCCATCTGTCTTGCCCTCAAGGCCTTTCTCCCTTCTATCGAGGGCAGGTCGGTCAAAGTCCTAACTGGCAACATGTCCGCCATGTGTTACTGCACCAAGCAAGGCAGTGTGGGGTCCCATTTTGTTAGTTTAGCAGCTCAAAGACTGTGGCTGGGACCATATGGGATCTCCATAATGGTCAGTCTCCTGGTAGGTTCCTTGAACATCAGGGCAGGATTTTGGTAGGCATCGCCTTTCCAAACATCATTTGTGTTTGCTCCGGGAGATAACATAATGACGTATTCATGCAGTGGAGCACACCCTCAGTAGATCTGTTCGTTACTGCTCCATGGCTGACCTTTTGCTCCCTGAAGATCCCTCCAGACTCTCTGAATTGTTTGAACTTTGGTTGGACATAGACCGTCATGCATTTCCAACTCTATAACAGATTTCAAGGTTTTCACGAAGGGTAGAGGAGTCCAAACCCAACTTATTTTAACTCTGACCTGCCGGATCTTAATATCTGTCCTTCTCTAGACTGCATTTTCATGAGGATCTTTTGTCTCAGCTGGATGTCTGAGTCATACACCAAAATCTACACCATCTATTTCGCCATGTTTAATGATTGAGTGGTATCAATTGTGTGGTTTCGGCCTCCCACAAGTGGTGGTGTGGATGTGATTTTGGTAGCTCACCAGCCGTCTGCAAACTCCACCCACTCTAGTCGCTGGTCTAAGTTCATCACCTGGTATGAATATAGGAGCCAAATTGCCTGATGTTGTTTTATTTGTATGGTCTTTGTCCCTTCAAAGCTTTGCTGTTGGCACATTCAGACATTACTAATGGGCCACTTCAGCATTCCATCGTTTGCCTGATCATGCTTCTTTGTTCAAGTCACCTGTTGTAATAGGAGTTTTCTTAATTGCTTTCATGCTCTCTATTTATCATGCAGCGGCGGGACCTTATTTTGGTCCATAACTGTTTGATTTGTATATGATGTTAAAGCCTATGCACAGTTGCACCTTGAAACTTTAGACCCTCAAGATAGTTTTCTAAATGCCATCTCTTGATCTCTCCACATCAGTAAATAGCAGGTATTGTCAGTTTACTATTTATATTGTTTGAATCTTTCAATTCATTTTAAACAAAGGCAAGAGGTTAAAAAGCAGGGCATTTGACAGTGCCATTCGTATAAAGGTACAGTACATAAAACGATAGCCAGTATCAGCAAGTTACAAAGCGAGGGACATACTACATAGCCATATTGAACATCAAAGCAAGCATTCGGTAATACATGGATTTTAAGGTGTACATGCATCTCAGGGCTTGGGTGACTCTGCTGGCTGCTTGTATGGGGCCAGTTTGAAAGTCCAAAAATGTATAATAGCAGTAAAGGCATAAGTGCATTACAAAGTCAATAACGAAAGGGGGGAACAATAAACCAGGTATATCCCTCCAAACGGGATTTCCCAGCCCCCACCATTATGAGCTATCACCCATAGCATACAGTTGTCATTCTGTTACCAACAATCAACCCAGCAAATCTGTAGACAAGGTACACAGTGTGCCCCGAAGTACCCGTTAGTGCCTCGTGTTGTTTTTACGGATCATGAGCTCTGGTCCCCGTTTCTGCTTCACCCTCCCTCGCAGTGCCTTTCAGGGGAGTAAAATCGATGTGCAACTCTGCCTGAAAACCATGTAGTATGGTGTCCCAGTTGTGAGCAATGGGGATTTTGTGCACTCCTAACTTATCTACCCTATGCAACGCCGCGTTTTCCGTCTGAGCCCACACCATGAGCGACTGCCTCCATGCCACCAAGAGTGGAGGTTCCACTGAGGAATCGGGATGTGATTCTGTGCCTTTTACCCCTTCTTAAAAAGTCCAAAATGCATACCTCCCATGTGTGTGTCACTGTGTGTCCTGTGCAGCTGGTCAGTTGGGTTGGGACAGATTGCCAGTAGTTGGTTAGGAGTGGACATTAGACGGAAGTCAGCATCTAGCAGTTGACCTCTAGTACAAATAGCGTCCGGTCTATGAAAGTAATGGTTAATTTTGGCAGGGGTGAGATACGCTCTCTGGACAATGTAGTACTGAATTAGGTGGAAACATGTGTTGCGAGGGACTCTGATTGGGCGCTCTAATATGATGGCCCACTTTTTGTCTGTACACGGACAAGCCAGATCCTCCTCCCTGTGACACCGTAAATGTAAGAGTGGTGTTGCCGTGTTGGTGCAGCAAACTTGCAAGCCAGCATGTGAGGTGCCTGTCAGTTCCCATAACATGCAAGTATTGTATGATAAGGTGTATGAAATGCTCCTGCATTATCTTGCCCCATTTGGCGCCTAAAGTGGCAAGTAATGAGTGCTACATAAGAAATTGGCCGGTGTAATCCCTCCTCCTCTACTAGTGTGTCATAAGGTACTAGAGCACCATCTCTGTATAGATCCCCCAGATTGTGCAAGCCAGCCTCTAGCCAATATGAAGCTCCGCTGTTGTGGTGGTGGTGCAGCCTGTGTGTGTCCTGAGCAGGGGTATCGCCAGAGTGTAGGGGATCGCTGATTGGGTAAGGTGCAGTTTCGGACTGTAGCAATGCAATGCAACATTAAGAAGCAGTGATTGAGGAGGTTTCTCACGGGTGCAAGAGCCATAGGACCGCCAGGAGAGGCCAAGCGTAGCTGTGTTCAACAGGTGTGAGCCAGTCAACTACCTGGCCACCCATTGGAGGTGGGAGACAAGGTAGTACTGTTCCTTATTTGGGACCGCAAGCACGCCCTGGTCTGTTGACAATGAAAGGTTTGTCAATTCTACCCTGCAACGTGAGCCACCCCAAGTAAACTCTCTCATTAGTCTCTCAAAAGAACGGAAGAAGGGAGGCACAACGTATAAGGGTGGGTTGGTCAAATAATAGCGCAACCGGGGTAGGACCACCATCTTGAGAAGTGCTATGCGGCCCATGACAGACAGAGGGAGTATGCAGCTGAAGGACATCTGTGACCTGATGACTGTAGTAGCCCTCATCCGATTACCATCAAACAAGTTGACTGGGCAGTGAATAACCCTGACCCACAGGTAGCGGAATGTGTCTGGTTGCCATACCACGGGAACTCCACTAAGAGCAACAAAGGAGGGGTCAGGATATGCAGTAGCAAAGGGAAATAGGCAAGATTTAGCCAAATTAACTCTTAAATTGGAAAGTGCAGTAAAGCGGTTTGGTGTGTGCAATGGGGTCATGAACCGAGCGCATGTCTCAGATATAGGAGAAGATCATCAGAGTTGTGGGAGATCACATTTGTGGCGTCCCCCAAGGGAATTCCTTGGACCTGGTTAGCTGGTGCAAGTTGTTCAATGGCTTAGGAAATGAGTAGTGGGTAGCGTGGGCACCCTTGACGGGTGCTTCTGCATATTGGATGTGGTCTGATATTTAAGACCCTGTCTTGACTCTAGCGAGGGGCTTTGTGTAAAGTAGCCGATTCAAACGGAGGAAACTGTTTCCAATACCGTACCGGGCCAGGGTGGCAAACAAAAATGTACACTCAAGGCAATCAAAGGCCTTCTCCAGGTCTGGCACCTGGAGTGAAGCCATCGATGCCTGGAGTATCTAAGAATACAAAAGAAGTGCCACAAATATTAGAAGGTAGCTCGAGCTGGGACGAACACGTTCTTGTCGGGGTGGACCACTGAGAGGACCAGGGGCTCCAAACGGTCCGCAATATCCTTAGCCAATATTTTGTAGTCAGTATTGAATAGAGCCAATGGTCGATGGGAGCCCAGTCTGGTTTGGGTAAGGAAATAAGCGGAGCCTGCCGTAAGGACTCGGTAGGGCATGCAACAGCGAAAGCCTCCCTGTAGTGGGCGTGAAGTTGAGGGGCTGACATAGAGGGCTAGGATTTGTAATACTCGGCCGGCAGGCCGGCCGGACCCAGAGACTTGCCCGTGGGCAGTGGCTCAATGGCCTCTTGGATTTCAGTATGGGAATCGGTTCGTCAAGTTCCGCTCTCTGTTTAAGGCGTGATGGTGGGCAATTGGATCGTGGAAAAGAATGCGCCGATACTGTCATGGCCAGCGTCTGCACCTGATTGATATAGTGAGGTGCAGTGGCGCGTTAACTCTACATGTATGTCATGTTGGGTCTGGAGGAGGCATCCCGCAGAGAAGCGCAGTGTGATGATAGTCTAGTTTGGTCTTGATGTATCAACCACGCCAGTGGCCTGCCCACATGGTCTGACGAGGCATTGGTGAGACAAGAGTGTGCTGCATAGTTAAGACAGTTCAGTTGTTCCAGCAGTGAAGTGTGCTCGTAGTGCACTTCTGCTAGTGGGCGGGTGCAATCAGGATCTTCTATTGCTCTGGTCTCATGACGCAGAAGCGCAGACTCAATAGGGAAATGTCACCATCAAGCTGTTTGCGGATGTTCCATGTCGCCCCCAGACAATGTCCCCTGATGGTCACTTTGAAGGCATCCTATTCTACCAGCCTGTCTGAAATAGAATTGCCACTAAACTCGAAGTAGTCCGTGATTGCGAAGCCTAGAAAAATGCTAAATGGTGGGTATTCCAGCACTGTGGGTTGGAAGACATCATGTGGGGACAGCAGGCATGCCTGCCTCCCATGTGAGCTGCAAGAATTGAGGGTTGTGGTCCAAGTGCGTACGCCCCGGGTAATCTGTCTTCTGCACCGTGGGAAGTCTGCCGACCTCTTAAAGCAGTCTTTGCAAACTTGTAGATTGTGCAGGGAAGAGTAATAGGAGTAGCAGGGTTGCAAGCACATCATACGTCCTAGAAGTTGCCAGTGTTGGAGCCAGTCACTTATCGCCTGGGCATGGGACACAGCCAACGTGCGAGGTAAAGGAGGTAAGGAGCGGTCAAGTGTTGTACTAAGGACAGAGTTAAACTCACCTCCAATGAGCCGTGGGATTCCACTCCAGGGCGACAGGCGGCCAGAGAGCTCATACAGGAACGAGACCTGATCTGTGTTGTGTGAATATTAGGCCTGGGCGTAGTTTGCAGAGATTTGCTACGCGGAACTACGCAAAGTTACAATTAAACTCCGTGAAGTTCCGCGAGTGGCGGAGTGTAGTGCGAACTGCAGTTTGTTCTGGTATTTCTGCCGCTCGGGTAGAAATTTACCCGAGCGGCAGCTTGCGAACAGTCGGGGAAAAAACTCAGCTGCACATCGCGAAGCGGAGTTTTCTGCACTCCGCGAGGTCTGCAAAGTGTGGAGTGCAGAAAACTCCACAAACGGAGCGAAGTTCACTGCCCAGGCCCAGTGAATATACAGATCCCAGCAGAAGTTGGCGACCATGTAAGCGGCCCTGTATGAACACATATCGGCCGTCAGTATCCACTACAACTTCAACCGCCACGAATGGGGGTCCCTGGTTTCACCCAGAGCAATGCTCTCCTGGCATAAGAGGAGTAAGTAACCAGTGGCGAAAACCTGACACTGCCATCAATTTTGGAGTCTGCCGGCTTCAGTCAGTGTGAGATGTGTAACTTTCAATAATGAGATGTGGGTGGTTCTGTGTTTCACATTGACGTATTACTACAAAGGCTAGACCCACATATTTGCTCCCCTTGCGCCGCCTGAGTGCAAGGTTACCAGGCATGTGTCAGTTTTCATTTGGTTTTAGCTGGGATACTGACCAGAGACCCAGTGGAATCCAGGGTTACTTGACCTATGTGAATACATGCACATTATTTTATTTGCCACAGTGCCCCACAAAGCTCAAAGGATGTGTACAGCAAACAATTTCTCACTTCTCAGTGACTGAACACTAGCAGAAAATGGCAAATGTCCAACCTTTTAACGTTGCCACACTTCTGCTAAAAAATGAACTGTGCCATTCCAGGAATTGCCAAAATGTTGACCTTTGTAGACCAGTTTGACACTACATTGACGTCTCACGCTCATAGTTTTAGTCTGTTTCTTGAACTCCTGTTTGTAGGCCATTCTTGATAAGAAAACATGGTGAGATCCATACAGCCACTCCACCCCGGTGAGTCTAGTTGTGAGAAATGTCTGGGGTCTGTAGATTTCCCTTGGTGCCGGCTGATTCGATGACCCAATACTTGCAGCGAACTAAATCTCAATAATCACCCTGATTCCATGCTTCTTTCTTAACTTTGCTGCTGGGAGTTACTGAGCCTCACCTCTCACAGCCAGAAGGCAAACGCACAAATGTGGAGTACTGTTTTTATTCAGAGAAGTCTGGGAATGCGGAATGGTTGGACATTTGCTGTTACCAATTGCATTTCTCTCTATTTTAGCTTAATGTTTAATTTCAAAATCATCAGAGTTGATTTGGACAGTAATGCTCTCTGAAAATGTAGCATGCCTTTATAGTTAGTTTCACAAAAAATATTGAGTTTTGAATAACCAAGTAGTGTGACATACGTTTTTCACAAAGGATTTTTTAGTGCTACACATAACAAATACCTTGTAGGAGTAATTAAATTCATGCTGAGAGTGAAACTCGAATTATGTCCTGCTGCTTTCATTGTACATTGGAACTAATTGTGTATGGTTCATATTTCTTTGTATATTTACAGGTATGGTTGGATGCTGCCAAAGAAATTAAGAAGCAGATTCATGGTAAGCTTTATAGTTTTTCTTTTACTGTGCACTATTAGAAAGGGAGATACATGCCTTTGCTTAGAGGAGTAAATATCTAGAGCATCTTAATGAATTGTGCTTGTGAAAGACTAGTTATAGCAGTGAAGGCATGATGGCATCATGGCATCTTTTCTCCTGAAATGCAGAAAGCAGATTAGCAACAGTTTCAATACTGTTTAGGCAGCAAGGTAAGTTGATCTTGCTAATAATTTTTTGATAAAGAAGCTTGTCCTGCATTGAGGGTCTACACTATACCTTCCAGTGTCTATATCATCACTGAGGATTGCATTGTGCACATTAATGGTTTTCTTATAGGTTCTGCTCCATGAGATTCTTTCTGATGTTCCATATCTATGGAATATGACCATGCTTGCGTATTATGATGGAACATATTATGTATATTTATAAATTATAATTCTATTTAGAGTAGGAAGGATACTCAAAGGAGGACCATTCTTTATTAGGATTTGCTTCAATGACACCTCCTACTAGTAGCGTGGGTCCAAATGTAGTTGCTCAGGTTGTCAAAAGAAAAACCAGAACCTTGATTCTATACACATGCCTGAAACATTCAACCTACATAGCAAAAGATAAAAGAACATGACAGCAGCAAGAGATGGGCTGGTTGTGTCAAGTGTGAGAGTTATTTCTTTTTTAATTAATAAAATGCACATGGGTGTCATTTGCACATGCGTATTGGTGTGCACACACGTTTGTGTGCAGCTATGGGAATGTGTGCGGGGAGTTTTGTGCCTTCTATAAACAGGTAAAATGCTGGACCTGGCACAATTGTAGTTAGTAGTAGTAGCCTGTGGGCATCTTGGGGATCTTAGGGATGCCCACTCTGGTAAAATAATCACTCAGACATTTATCAATAATTCTTGGAGGCTTGTGTGCCTCCATGTGAAGATGGTCTTGTTCCAATGACAGTAAATCTTAGCAACTTGTGGACACCCATTGACATTTTCTGGTAAGATGCTGGACCAGGAAAATGATGGGAAATTCTGTAAACTTTTGATCCTCCACTGCATGTTTCCCACCCCTGGTAGAATGTTAAGAATTACCACTGTTTATGCCAAGCCCAGCATATCGTAGGAAGTCATGGTACGAAGGTCCCTATTTCTCTCATAATGCTGGTACTAGCAGTAAGGTGATAATTGCTGACTTGTTCTGGGCATATGTTGCACAGTAGTGCCTACCCATATTAGAGTGTTCACCTTGGAACAGTGGTGGCGATTCATGCCATTTTGTAGGCGTAACAGTTCTTGACTTATTGCGGGCATACATGGTAACCTACCTTCAATAATGCTCACCCCTGCATTACGGTAGCAATTCATTTATTGTAAGCATACATTGCATGATGGTGCCCAACCTCGCATAATGCAGGTCCTGGCTGAATGATTGTTGTTCCTGGTAGTTTACGGACCATCACGGTATAATGATGTCAAGGGAAAAAGGTAAATCCTTTTCAGTACTTTAAAGTTCAGGCACCTCACAGAAGGGAGAAACCTTTAAGTAGGCATATGTTACTTATAAGCCTTTTTAAATTCTTAGTCAACCCCTTCTCTGGCTCCAGATGTGTCTTTTCCAGCGTCTGGGTTTTGGGGATAATATTGGCCAAGATGAAATCTGTTACATTTGTAAATGCTTGTTTTAGCTAGTGAGAAGTCATAATGCGCATTGGAGAAAAGGGTATTTTATTCTACTTCAAGTTAAGAATTTAGTAGTACATTGAGGAATGTTGAATGGGAAATTTGAAGACCTGGTCCAGGGAGGGAAAGGTATCATGGCTGAAACCTTTAAGTAGGCATATGTTACTTATAAGCCTTTTTAAATTCTTAGTCAACCCCTTCTCTGGCTCCAGATGTGTCTTTTCCAGCGTCTGGGTTTTGGGGATAATATTGGCCAAGATGAAATCTGTTACATTTGTAAATGCTTGTTTTAGCTAGTGCGAAGTCATAATGCGCATTGGAGAAAAGGGTATTTTATTCTACTTCAAGTTAAGAATTTAGTAGTACATTGAGGAATGTTGAATGGGAAATTTGAAGACCTGGTCCAGGGAGGGAAAGGTATCATGGCTGTAGGTCAGACTCGCTTGGTTTATTAGTAAAGAGGAGATAATCATTTGAGTGCTGTATTTATCGTATTGAGGCTTGCCTCCATTGTTTTTATTCTCTAGGGACCCATGATAAATGCCCAGTTCTGAGCATGGATGGTCCAACCAACTGGCACAAACAGATTCAGGTCTAAACCTTAGGGGTATTGTATTGTATTTTATATATAGCCCAGGGAAACCCTAGCCTATAAGTAGTCCTGTAGTGGAACAGTTTCCTTCAGAAAGAAGAGGACTTCACCTTCCAGTCATGGTTCTTGTGGGAAGGTTCCTAGGAACATTAATCCTTGCCCAGTGACTCACTTTAAGAAAATGTAGAGGGACTTCTTTGGAGTATATGTGTGGACCCTAAATAAATGTAGTTGGCCTGTCTCCCTGGTGGGCTTCAGATGCAGAGCAAGAGATTCGGGCCAACAGTTCATGGTCAGGTTCAAGAAACCACATTCAGATCATGTGGGTATCCATAAAGGTTATCTTCTTATGACATAATCAGTAGGGTCTAAAGCCCGACATTTCCTAATCAATGTAGATTCGTTGATGAATTTAATTGCTGGAATACAGAGAAGAGCGATCCTGCCTCAATGATGCATGAAATGATGTTAACTGGCACCAGTGCACCACTCTGCTTGCTATGTAGTCAATTGCGTTCACGTTCAGAGTACATGGTGCTGCATGTGAAGTCATATGATGCCACCTGACGGGACTTGATGAAAGGAACTTGGGCAGTAGATGACAAATCAACACCCGTTGCTTGTTTGTAGTGCAAATCTGCAGTTTGCAGAGCTATAGTAGGTGCCAGGACACTAGTATCAAATAATTTGTGCCCAGAATCCCCTGACTGGCATGTGGTCCATCCCCAAACGCTATCTGACACACATCAACCCTAATGCTTGCTTGGAACCTTTTGCTACCTCTTGGTTTTTCTTTTTTGAACTGATAACCTCAAAGCACTCCATTTTCATGAAATATATTTTTGCATTATACTCAAATAATTTAGTGGTCCTACTGCCTCTAGAGATGCATTTACCAACTAATGGTGGACAACCCTAAATGCAAAATATCTGAGGTGGACGGTCTCAGACCATTGCCCTCTTCGACTGCATTCATTCCCACATGGAGACTGAAGTCATGGGTACTTCAGGACCAAACATTCAGTGGCATGATCCAAAATATACTCCCCAACAGTTTTGTAGAAATGCAGGACGAGTTTGTGTTATTGGTATGGAATGGAATGCTTTCAAATCATCAGCAGACTTTCTTAATCCATATATGTGGTTCCCAACCGAGATTGTTGACGGAATTGGCAGCATTGAAGTATGAGGTCAAGGAAAATGGGACAGATTTGATTTGATTTGATTTGTTAATTTATATAGCGCGTGTATGCCCGAAGGCGTCTTAGTGCTGGATTTGGGGGGACATGTAAGGTGGCGGGACTGGGCAATGTTATATGGCTTTCATGAGCTCAGTTGGAAAAGAGCCAAGTTTTCAGTAGCCTTCTGAAAGACTTGAGCGAGGTACTGTTTTTTATCGACATTGCCAGTTGATTCCAAGTTTTTGCTGTTCCAAGTACGAAACTTCTTCCTCCCCAGCGAACCTGCTTGTACTTGGGTACTTGTAGCAATTTTGAGTGAGATGATCTGAGATTTCTAGCTGGTACGTACCATCTCAGGTGCTTTCTCAGATAAGATGATCCTTTACCCTGAAGTGCCTTATAAGCAAGGCATTGTGATTTGAAAATGATTCTCTTTTCCACTGGGAGCCATGGGGAGTCTATGGGAGACTGCTTCATATTTGGGGATGCCCAGTATCAATCTGGCGGCAGCATTCTGTAGTCGCTGCATTTTTTGTAGATGCTGGGATTGCATTCCTACATATAGTGCATTGCCATAGTCCAGTCTGGAAAGAGCCAATGCTGGCACCAGTGTCTTAAATGCTTCCTGGGGGATGAAGGGACAAAGTTTCTCATCATCTTTAAGATCCCCCAGAAGGAGGATGGGATCTTGTTGATTTGTCCCTCAGATGTCAGTTTGTCGTCGAAGACCACACCTAGGTTCTCTTAGCCTTTAATGCAACTGCCTTATAAGCAAGCAGAGTTAAACATGTTTTTTGCTTGATCAATTACATAGCCTGCACTGCCATAAACAGACAGATGTTAACAGTGTTGAGAGGGCCAGATGGTTGTTGGGTATGCCCAAAATGACTTTATTAGGATCTTTGTGGAGTCTTACTCCTTTCTTCTAACCTCCTTGTCTTCCACTCAGCCCAATGGACCTGGCAGCTTTTATGTTTGAAGTCAATGGAAAGGTCTTGACACCTGACAACTGGGAGGACCTTGAAACTCCATTCATATTATTTGTACAGAAATCATCAGACCTCTAAATATTGGTAAAACCTCAGACAAAAATAGTACACCCATGTAATTATCCAGAGTGTTTGGGGCAACTTCTGAACTCCAGGTTGTTAAGCACGTATGTGGATTCAGAGGTGATTGGTAGCTTGCCGCATCCACAAAAAAGGCACTGTTAGAGCTGTTTTCTAAGCCTGTCCGACATACACTAGACAGGACGTCTTATCATCCAGTGTTTAAATTGAACACTGGCTACAAAATCCTAAAAAGTATTTTGGTAGTGCAACTCAGTGGTCCTCCTGAGTTGTCCCCATCCAAACCACATTAGGTTTATTCCCGATAAGAAAGGTTCTCACAATTTAAGAAGTTTGTTCCTTATTATGGATGGCGTACATGACTATGAGACTGCTTTCTGTAACATTGTTGGACATTGATAACGTTTTCAACATGCTGAGGTGGGATTACTTATATGCAATATTGGAGCATATAAACGTTTGACCACCGTTCATACCGGGTTTCATGCTATTTCCACACAGCACATAGCAAGAACCCTGCTGTCATCTAATGTAATCTCAGATGACTGACTAGTGTTAAGGGCCACCTGACTGGGTTGACCCCTCCCACCGCTATTATGCCCTATAACAAAGGAGCCACTTGCACAGCATTCATGAAGAAATGTAGAAATGTAAGAAGAGGCTTAAAAATCCATTGCACATCAAAGCATCTCTTTTGTATGCAGATATACTCCTGTACTTTAAAGATTTGCTACTAGAACAGGCCTTTGGTGCATTTTTTATCGGTTTAGTCACATTTCAGGACGCCAAGTGGATAACATTAAATCTTCTTTTATGAACATTGAATTCAGGGCAAACTGTTCTCATACCTACATGACTCCAGACTCTGGACTTGTATAGGTTCCAAAAGCTTTAGATATCTAGGAATCTGACTGTTTAACATGCATAGACCTACTTTTGGTAATTTTACCAGAGCTCTTGCACCTTTATGATGATCAATGTTATTCTAATGTTGTCTCCACACATCGGTGATGCTGTGATCACACTACCATGCTTCCTATGCTATTTCACAAACATCCTGGTAAAAATTCCCAATGAGTTCTACCAAAGAACTTGGGTTACTGGTCAATGACCTAAATCTCTGTTGGGGGACACACTGTTGCATATTTTGAGTTCTGTTGTTTAGCAACACAGTTGCAATGGGCATTGAGTTCGATGTCTGGTACAAAGATCAACGAAAACAAATTCTTTCAGAGCTTAAAAAACAATTTCTGAAGCAAAAGCAATAAGGGGTGTGGTGCTCAAAAACAGACGCTGTCTGGGATAGTAGACAATGCACAATACTGCTGGAACAGACATGTCAGGTGTGCCAGCAGACGGGCAATGATTGTGTCTGGCTTACTCTTGTGGCACCTTTCCAGGTTACATCAGGAGAGACTGATAACAGTGGAAAGACTGTGGTCAGAAGAGGGAGTTTGTACACTGGGTGACTTGTTTGAATTCAGTGTAGCTACCACAGTATGTGAAACGGAGCTGAGAAAGACATTGTTTTACTATCTAAATCTTTCAGGATTTACATGCAATGCATTATTCTGCCATCTACTGGCTGGGTCCGGAACCTTCTCTCTTCTATTTTTTTATTTTTGTTAGAGTGGACATTTTTGTTGACCAATTGGTGTTATGTCCATTCTATAGTGACGTCAAACATGCTCCCTAGAAGTCCCACAGCGATGATCACCATCATCAGATTTTAACATTCGTGTCTAGATGTTGAGGAAAGAGCACCTGGACAAGCAGAAGAAAAGTCAAATCTTTAGACAAATCACAGTTTTTCTTCGTCACAGACAATCAAACACTGGAGGACGCTGAGGAGAATCACTGTTTTCCACCCAAAACCTAAGGTTACCCACAATTCATAGACTACGTGAACAGGAGAAAACATTTGTGGGTATTGAACAGATGCCATTCAGGTTCCATACCCTCACTGTAGCCACAAAAACTTGTGCAGAAAGACAGCCCCCAGACGATAATTGTCAACAAAAGGCAAATCAAAGTCTAAAAGCAGACCACACGATTTAAGGCTAAAATGGAGACCTTGATCAGTAGTAAACGAAAAGAGTTGGACACCTCCAATAAGGGAATCAGGATTCCTCTCTAATTCTCGAAGGAGAAACTAATCATGGTCGCAGTTAAAGAACAGGAGCTGGACAACGCCTGAGGAAGACAGGAAAAGGAAAGCATTGAGTATGCAAACGAATTTGTGGAAGGCCCCTAACAGCAGGGAACTTTGGAAGAAGACAATGTAAGTGGATGGTTGCCAGTCTTCTATTTGTCTTTTGCATGCATTCATTAAAACAAGCATTTACAATGCAACGGTTTCGCCTTTGCCAAAGTTAGAGCTATTGGCATTGTAAATGACAATATTTTTATTTATGTGTTGGTTTTGAAAACAGATAAATAAATGGCATTGTCATTTACATTGCCAACAGCTTAATCTCTTGCAAATGTAAGACCTATTGTACCCTACTGGATTTCACTGAAGAAATTCAGAGTCTGGTCTGCAGGTGTCACGTGACAGATGCCCAATTGACAGCTGAGGGGGTTAAATCGTGCTGGGGTGGCACATTAAGGCAACGCTTGCTGAAAGCACTACACTACCCTACTGGAGTGTCAGTCTTTTTGGACATGGTTCACTCACTCATCTTGAAACAGGAAGCTCGCCACCAGTTCCACAAAAAATACCGTCATTAAATCTTTCCTTTTTAAGGGTTGGACATTTCAGTTGGCGTCTGCTCTCAGTCACGCTCGACTTGTCGCCCATTGTCAATCACGCGCCTCTCTGTGCCTGGCTGTCAAGTGCCGGCGCCATCCTAGTGCGCATCTTCAGTCAGCCACGGTGTGCTAGCCAACCGAACTGCATTATGGGATGGCATGGTGGGTTAAAGAACCTGTTTTACAAACATGTGTCCGTGCTTGTGAGGAGGTAGTGCACCTGTTGAGGGAGAGAGAGTGTGTTTGCATATGTGCGTGCGTGCATGCATGTGTGTGTGTGAATAAGCACTTCCAAGATTTAGTGGGACTAGAGTTTTTATCTACAAATCATTGTTTTCAGCTGTGTTCTAATGGAATCAAAGCAACACTACACCCCCCATAATGCATAGTGTGATCACATAAAAGTACAGAACTGGAAAGAGTGTCCATAATGACCAGCAAGACGGTTTTCACCCTAAGAAGGATGTGCTTCAGTCTCCAGTGCCACGGGCGAGTGGAAACACACACTGTGCTGGTGGAGAAGTAGAAGAAGTACAAGTGTCCATAGAAGAGAAGTAGAGGGGATGCACTCTCCATTCCCTATGCACTCTCCACTCCCTATGCACTCTCCACTCCCTATGCACTCTCCACTCCCTATGCACTCTCCACTCCCTATGCACTCTCCACTCCCTATGCACTCTCCACTCCCTATGCACTCTCAACTCCCTATGCACTCTCCACTCCCTATGCACTCTCCACTCCCTATGCACTCTCCACTCCCTATGCACTCTCCACTCCCTATGCACTCTCCACTCCCTATGCACTCTGCACTAAGGAGGAAAAGTTTCAATGTGTCCAGCACTTCAAACAATCATAGAACATAACTTCAAATGACCAAAATGCCAGGAGCAGAAGTAACATTAAATAACTTTTAACTCCTGATGCCATCACAAAATTAACGTTCTTGAAGGATTTTTTTTTTTTTTTGGAAGGGAGAAAAATTCCTTTAATTCAGTCTTAAAATAATGCGTATAAAAGAACAGGGTGAGGTGACGGGCAATTCTGCACAGGTGGAGGCAGGTGTGTACTTCTGCCTGTGACGCATCTTGTTAATTACTATATTCCATTGCTTTCCGTCCTTATAAACACTCTAAAAAAACATAAAAAGAACACTGGGTGAAAAATACGATTTCCATGAATTAAATTCCGAATACAATTGAAGAAATGTCAAAAAAGAATTATACCTTTCTAATGCAAAAAGCTGACTTCTGTACATGTGCTGCTTCAAGTGATGGACATATCTGCCTCGAATCCCTCCAGCACACAGCCTCTCCACATGAGTCACATCGGTACTTATCATCGCCCTTTATGAGCGACACTGAATTATTGACGAAGATCACGGGCTCGGAGGCATGGAAACGATTTCTTTGTTGAGCTGGAAGGTGTTTTCTGCCCGCTCCTACCAAGAGGCTGGATGAGGCCCCTGGCGATGAGGCCCCTGGGGTTTGGCGGCCCTGTGCAGGTGCACAGCTTGCACATGCCTAAGGCCGCCCCTGGTATTTACAGTGTGGGTTTGTGCAAATATAATCTCTCCTCCAATCAGTGTGTTCCACTGGCGGCGAGATGAGTGCCTCCGTGGTGCCAGCTGAGACGCCACTAACAACCATTGACAAAGCCAATAGTCCCGACTTGTAGGTATGATGTTACTTATTGTATCATATCTGGATGCAATGACAGAAACTGCAAAATACAATTTGGGTGGCACATTATGCTAAGCACAGATTCTTAGCGGACGTGTATGTAAGCCACGCCCTTAATTAGATTGGCCGCGCCCCTGTGAGAGCATAGCTGCCAAGGTTTCAGATTGCCATGTGTGACATTTTAATATTTTAAGTGCCATTGTGAGTGACATTTCAATGAGCATGAGTGACACTTTCTAGAGAGCAAAATGAGGCAATGAAGACAAGAGAAACATATATATATCACAAATTACAACCATTTGTGCATGGAGAATCTCTACTACAACTCAATGCAGACAAACGGTAGAAAGGCACCGGGAACCCACACTAAAATGTAGAGACACCGAAATGTGGCATAAAGGTGAATTGGCACTTACAATTATAAACACAGAGCAGAAAGACAGAAACTGAAACTTAAAGAAACTAGAGACCGAAATATGGGTAAAATACTTAAAAAGTTAATTTGACCTTGTGTAATGTAACTTGTGCTCATGTCAAGCACACAAAGGCTCAATTCAAATGCACTGCTGTAATTCAAGGCAGTGTTTACCTGCAGAGACCTATGGCATTTTGGTAAGGGCTTCGACTTGAGCTCTCACTCTTTTGCACACTCCACGCTCGGCATGCAAGACACCGTTCAGTGCAGTGTTCACACAACACATTTCCTTCTAGTTTGTCACGTGTTCAGCGACACATACCACATCAAGGCGCAAAAACAAAGAGCGCAAAAGTGAAGGCTTTCAGAGATACTTAGGATATTTATGCAACAAACATAGCGCATCAGGTGCTCTGCATTACTAAGACATAGAGTGCGTTCTATCTATGCAGGCAAAACATTACTCCAAAATCGGTGTGTAACCATTCATAAAGATATTGAAACACGCCTGTCTCGGCCGAGCTCTATCTGTTGTGCATTTTTTTCTGAATTCAGCTGTGGACGTTATCTTTTGCCCACGCTGAATAATTATTTCAATGACCTTTGACTTTCCTTGCAATCTGCCGGTGTGTGTGTGTGTGTTAGTCTGAAGTGAAGTCTGTGTGTGGCTGGGAGGTAGTAGGGATGACGGGGGTCGTAATGTGTGTGCGTGGAATTTGAAGGAAGCCAGGCAAGCCAACGCACATTTTGAACTTTATTCCCGATTTTAATTTATGCCCGTGACTTCAGAGCCAGGCTCACACTTACTTGAATTTAGTTGCAGAGATGGCCCGCCTGCGGCCAGCAAGAACAGCTCCTGATTTCCTTATACGTGCCGGATACCTGGTTTGCTTCTCTCTGTGCCAGCCGGCCACCACACCAATGCGTGCTCGGGTGGCGGGGCCGGCTCTGTTGCAGTCAGGGTTCATGGTTCTCCCTCTGAGGCCTCAAATTAACTACCAGGCCGCCGTAGTGAGAGTCCGATGGCCGCATTGTTCATTGAGTCTGTCAGCCACGAATTGGCGATGGGTCCGTCTAGGTTGTTGGTTCGGTGTAGATCACTACGCGGGCCGTGTGGGATGCGCAAGCTCATCAGCGGCAACCTGCCAACAGATAATTCGGAATCCTCTAACTTCTGTTCTTCCTCTGTCTTCATGCTTACTGGGCTGGCCCGGCGTGACTCTCTATACTGGTGAGGACCAGCCCTCTCACCGTGACCGGACCTCGGTATTCTGACTGCATGCATTGCAGGAGGGCCCTGTCCCTCACCCAGTGCCCTCGAGTTCGTCGGACGTCGGCCCCGCTTGCTCTGAAATACAATTGTCGGCGGGTGGCATGATTGCCATTATTAGTTCCTGTCCTGTAGTCCCAGCGTGGGGGCCTGACTGCAGGAGGGCAGGGCAGAGGTGTGAACAGCACTGTGTGGTGTGAGCCAGCGCGGCGAGGCCCGCAAAACAGTCAGGCTGTGCAAGATGACGACGAGCAAGTTAGCAGCAGAGGCCTCATCAAACAGAACTTCGCACGACGTGTGATGTCACATCCTTGAGGCGCTACGGCCAGTCTGAGACTGTTGCTCAGCCCGGTGGCGCCAGCGGAAATCAAATAGATACATTTGTAGCTGCACTGACTGACTGCCGCGGTGAGGCTAAGATAGCCTGCTCAGCTGCTGGAACTGCCCGAGGACTGTGGGAGCAGCCAGCGCAGGCACTGGGAGTGCAGCTACTACTACTGTTTGTAATGTGCGTTCTGTGACAGCTGTGACTACCGCATTATGCGTGACAACGCATTTCAGTGCGGTGATGCGGAGCACCACACTGATATGCGTTAGTGTCACACCAGATGCGTGATACTTGGCAGGACTGTGAGAGACCCTGTGTTTTTTCATCTCACTTAAAGCCCTGACACAAATACTATAATACAACACTGCGCTCTGCTTCCCCACTAGCTCTTGTTTCCACCCTGTCGGACAGAAGGCCAGGGCGAAAAGGAAGGGACAGAAGGAGGAAATAGTTCAGCAAAGGGGGGAGTTTAGAGAAAAACAGGTCAGAAAAGGGTAAATGAGGGAGAAAAGTTACAGAGTTGGGACTCGAGGGGGGCATAAATGCTGAGAGTGACTGGGGGATCATAGGACCTGGGGCCAGGGGAGAACGTGTAGTGAGGCACTGAGCTACCCGGAGGATGGCAGAGGGAGACCTGTACAGTGATCATCCCTTGGAGGAGGAGATGTATGTGTGGGTGCGGGACTGTGTGAGTGGGATAAAAGGTGAAACAGCGCTCTGCTGGAGGGTCTGCAAAGTTTGGAAATGTGCGACCTTCCGGCCGCTTCCTTCGCCCCGCCACCTCACCCTGGTACATCTGCCATCTCAATCTCCTGTACGGATATGACCCTTCCTTAGTGGGGGTTGTTGTTGCTGAGGCTCCTGATCCGTCATAGAGAGAAGCGCTTCCGGCCTGCACAGCAAGGCAGGCGGGGGGGGGGGGGTGCGGGGGAGGACAGAAGTGGTGCTTTGTGTAAAGTAGGAACCAAGTCAGAACATTAACTACACTTTAACCAGCCGACCTTTCAAAATGGAAGATATCGTCGCAGTTATATTTATTTCATTTGCAAAAGCATGTCTTTCCATACAGCCATCCAATGCGTTCAGTTGCTCTTGGAGGCCCGTTTGAGGTTGTATTCTGAAGGATACATTGGGGAGTTGGTGCCTCACACAAGCAGTGACTCTGTGACGGGGAGGAGATCATGGGGGAGAGGCAGGGAAAGTGAAAGCACCCCATCCGCACATTGTCCTGAAAACGCTGCGAGCCAGCGGATGTGATCTCCTCCCCGTCACAGTCACTGCTTGTGTGAGAGATGTTGTAAGGCGTTCTGCGTTATTTAAAACTGTATAAAAAGTGTTCAGCGCTATTGAAATGCATTGGAAAGTGATCTGCGCTATTTAAATCTTAATAAAAGTGTTCCACGTTGCTAAATTGCATTTAAAAGTGGTCTGCGCTATTAAACTGCATTAAAAGGTGATTCGCGCTATTTAAAACTGTGTTTTCCGCTGTAAATCTGTATTTAAAAGTGTTCCAGGAGCTGTTTTCTAGGAGCAGCAGAGCTCATTTCGTAAGGGAGGGGCTGTTTTGGAGGAGTGCGAGCTTGGGGGGAGAAAGACAGACTGCAGCACCACTGTGCGTCACTGCAGCGCGCTCTGATAGGCTGAAGTGCTTTTCAAAGGGCCGTGCCATGTTGGGTTTCTCTACAGCTGATTAATTAAATGTACATCACAGCTGTTTGACCAACAACAACAAACAAGCATTTACGGACGGACAGTGGGAGGGGGGGGGGGGGGTGGGAAAGGAACGGACAGCGGGAGGGTATAATTTATTGACACATACATTTAACAAGCACTCACCTGGGGAACAACGGAGGCCCAGCACGGAGCGGGCATTTCGGCAACCCCGCCCACGGCCGCGGTAATGTGCGCTTGAAAAACATGAAGCACAGAGGGGGGGGCGGGAACGGACAGCGGGAGGGGGGTCGGGAAGGCTTTCTCCGTTGGCGGTCGGCCGCGGAATGGCCAAAAAAACCTGGTCAACAAAAAAAAAATAAACCCCGCCCACGGCCGCATGACTACACAGAGGGCACGCCCAGGGAAAAAATCTCGGGAACGCCCCCGAATCTGGTCCGTGAATGACGGACAGATCTCTGTTCCAATGGCTAGCCTCCATTTATGGAGCTAGCCAATGGGACAGGGGGGCGTATTCCAGAGTCCTTACTGAAATCAAGAGATTTCTCTTGGAGGTGGAGCTTGCGCTCCGTTCTCCAGGCGAAACCTAACAAGAGATTTCTCTTGGAGGCGGAGCTTACGCTCCGTTCTCCAGGCGAAACCTAAAAAGTAAAGAGGGCTGCTGACACCCATGCCGTCAGACTTGAAGAACAGGCAGAGTTCTGCTTCTTACTGAAAATACTGTTGCTCTCTCACAGAAGAAACTAATTCCTTTCCATGCTGGCCAGTGTACTGGACCAGGCGGTAGACATTCAGGAACCTAGCCACAGCAAAGGTGGTTGCCCAAAGAGTAGGGGCAGCGTCCGAGCTGACTCAATGTAGCCTTTTTGGCATTGTAGAGGCCAAATCCTCTTGCAGCAGTGGGACCACCTTTCTGACGTGTGCGAGCAAGCGAGTAGAAATAGTAGGTAGAAAATGAGGTACTCTGCAGCAGTCAAGTGGGGGATTGCCAACGCTGGTGCCCTTTAAACCGGTATGTACACCAGCAGTGGAGGAGATGGAGAGCCTCTAACAACACCTCACTGAAACGTACCAGAAAAGATCAAACAAAATATAATATAGCAAGGCGAAACTATAAACGGCACCTTCCTAAAGTCTGCCTTGGATGTGGCAGATGCATCCAGCAGACAGGGTTGTTCCGTAACCCTATCCAGGAACATGTCTGGCTTCCAGCGAGAGGTTTAGACACAGGTGATAAACATGACATTTACCGTAAAAAGCCTGTTTGGCTTGTCAGTCAACAACTCCCTTTAGGGAGTGGAAAAGATTATTGACATTTCCAAGTCCATTGGGACCCTTCAGTGCAGAGGACAGTTTGGGCTAGGAAAGTGGGCACTCCAAGCAATAGGGTACCCACTAGAGGAGGTTCACAGCCAGCAACACCTCATTCTTGTTTCACCCCACCAAGAGTCAAGCAAAGGCCCTCCTAGACAGCCCTTTCGAGGGAGGATCCAGGGAAGATGAGCACCACTAAGAGGTGCTAGACACAGACGCAAGTGACTCAAGGGCAGGGGTCCTACATACAGCACTGACAGGGGGCAGAATCAGAGAATTCTTCAAGGAATGGAACATCATCACCTCTTGCAAGTGGATACTCAACATCATCCGGGCACAGATACTGCATAGAACCTTTAAAACTACTGCTTAATGTCAGGCTGAAGCCAAGAACACAGCAAATTAGATCTACTGCATCTCATGCTTGAAATGGCACATTTGCTGAGGAAAAAGGCAATAGAAATAGCACCCTAAAGAGAAATGGGACATGGCGTCTACTCACTCACCTTTCTGGCCTGAAATCAAGACCAGTGCCTCAGACCCACTTAGTCCTCGGGCCCTCAACAAGTTCATCAAACGTTTCAGTTGACAACTATGTAAGAGTGGAGAGAGTTTTATATGGCAACAGTAGACTTCAAAAACTCATAGCCCCATGCCACAAAGAAAGAGAGACAGAAGAAGTTCCTGATATTCGTTATAAACAAGGATCATTATCAATTCAATGTGTTACCCTGTGGGATAAAATCAGCCTCCAGTGGGTTCCCGAAATGCCTAGTTGCAGTAGTGACTCATTTACGGAAAAAAGGAATTCATGTTTACCAGTACCTAGAGAATTAGTTGGTAAAAGCACAGTGGTTTAAACAATGCTAAGACAGTATAAGAACAGCAATGACAACCTTGTACAACCTGGTGTTCTCCATGAACTGGGAAAATCATACTCAATACTGTAAAAAGAGAAAGACGTTCCTCTGGACCAGCCTAAATTCCAACAAATGATCAGCTTTCCCTGTTGAGACAAGAATCCTGGCATTAACGGAGCAAGTTCGTGTTTACCAGAAGGGGCCACCTCTGATGGTGGGGAAGCAGATGGGCATCATGTTTACTTCTCATACCAAATTCCATGCTACACATAAGACCATTGCAGGAGCGACTACAGAGACATTGGTCTCAGGCAACGGGGAGTTGAGAATATCTAGTAGGCATTATAGTTAGCGACCTTTCAAACAATCTGCTCCCTCGATTACCATAATGACTGATGCATACCACACTGCGTAGGGGAGCACACATGGGGAAATTGAACAACAGGGGCATTTGGGACCAGAGGAGGATGCAAACCAAAAATATAAAGATGCCCAAGACTGTTTTCCTAGCCTATAAAGCTCTTCAGTCTCAGATTAAGAGAAAGGTAGTGCAGGTTCAGACAACATTAATGCCATGGTCTACCTCAACAAACAAGTGTGAGGCCAAGATATCACGTTGCCTGGACTAGCACAGGACATTTAAACATGGGCAAGTCAGAAACACATAACCATAGTAGCAATTTATCTTACAAAGGTACAAAATACAGAAGCGGTCAGGCTAAGCAGACAGAAGAACGCCTCACACATATTGAGCTGAAACAACTACAGGTAGTAGACAGGATCTTTCAATGGTGGGAAACTTCACACCTAGACCTGTTCTGTACCCATGAAAATGCGAATTTTCAGAACTTTGCGACTATTTCCCTGTTGCTTAAAACACAGAGCTGAGAGCTGGTACTCGTGGAAGGCCTGGACTGTTGAACACTGTTCTACAGCTGCGTAGCTGTTGAGAGCAATATATTTTCTTTTAGTGAAAACATTGCAAAAGCTCTTTCTGCTTGCAACTTTTGCATACAATGTATGTCTTCCTAATATCTTAGGTTGTTGACTTAATTTTTTGTTTTTCCACAACTGCCCCGTAGTTGAAGAATCACAAATGAAAGTGCACTTTGTCAAGAGAATGGGAAATTCCAAGTTATAGAGCTCACACCCCTTCTTGATAATCCTACTTCCCTTTACATGATAAGCAGAATACACTTTTGCGACCTTAACACTGTTCTCCTCAGCATTCCTTTAAATAAGGAAGGTCATGCAAGGGTCTGCGTGATTTTGTTCATAAATAACATGGATGCTGACAATATAAATAGAACGAGGTGATTACTTTTCTTAGTTTTATGATGAGTGGCCCCATACTGAACAATGCAGTCCT
This sequence comes from Lissotriton helveticus, assembly GCF_964261635.1. Lineage (NCBI taxonomy): Eukaryota > Metazoa > Chordata > Amphibia > Caudata > Salamandridae > Lissotriton > Lissotriton helveticus. The sequence continues at coordinate 1,750,571,824 of NC_136061.1, read as the reverse complement.
TTAAACTCAATTTTGTCTGTGGGATGGAACCAGCAGGGTACCCAGCAAATCCTGTACTTGGGCCCCACTGATTGGAAAAAATTATTTAAAACCTATTTAAGGTATCTTTTTATACGGTTGGATCCCATATCAATAGGCTCCTATAACAGTTTACTGAAATGTTTCTGTTTAAAAAAACTAATAAGACGAACGTGATATGCTGGGAGATGTAAACATGCATATTGGTGTGGAAATGAACAACCAAGCTCAGAAGTTCCTTGGAGCTCTTGAAGTCTTTTACTTTATGCATTATGGGCTCAGTGCACATTGGCAGCCCCGTCTTGGATCGTTGCCTGTGATTAGTTGGTTATAGAGGAGTGTCTCTTAGCTGGGTTGAATAAGTCACCAGCCTTATTGTGTTCAATTTAATAATGCCCATTTCTAAATCAGGGTGACCAAAAGTTCCCAGTCCCGATACTGAAGAACGATGGTCCTCATTAATGCCAAACAGGCTCTTGAGAATTTGAGCATTATGGGTTTTCTGTCTGACCCTAGTGGCATGCTAACTAAATTTACTTCTTGAGGCTGTTTTTGCCAAAAAGGAAGGACAGCTACCGTTGTAAGACATTTTGGTTCTCTGATCATTTGAGAGCCACTGAACACAGGAAGCAGACGGTGCTTACTGGAAGCACTAACAGAAGGTAGGTAGACCTACCCACAAGAGTCAACTTAAAAAGTGCAAGAACTAATGCAAGCTAAGGAGCTGTCTGTAACAAAATTACATAAGTAGACCTCTATATTTATCTGCTGTTTGCCACTTTGAGGACATCTTTACCTTTTTAGTACCATGCTCTGCTCCTTGCTGTTTGGCAACTACCTACCTAGTTCTTTAGCATCTACCTACCTACTAGTTGTTTAGCATCTACATTTAGAAGAACATTTGAGAAGATCAAAAACGATTTATCCACTGATGAACCCTTGTTTTAATGTCCTGCTATGGCCTTGTTTTGGTCCAACTGCAATACCACCCTCTCTGTAGAATGTAGGAGCACTGATTGATTTTGTGGACAGAAACTCACTCTCCTGAAGATCTGTGCCCAGTGGTAGAGCAGAAGAAACGTCCTGCTTGTGTTACCAGCTCGGCAACCTGCCTCTTCAACATAGGCCTTGTTTGTGAAATGTTCCCAGAGGACTGAAAGTAGGGTGGTGAATTCCTAATCTTGAAAAACTCGATCTGTACCTCACAAACAACGACTAACAATTACAATTACCTACCCTCCTGCTACTTTGAGGGGGTATCTAGGGAAGTTGATAGCCAATCAGTTATTCGGTTATCCTGAGAACACAAATATTGTGAACAAATGGTAGACTGGGTTTTCCCTGCTGGCCATGGTACCAAAAGAAATTTGGATGCTGTACCTGATGAGGTCGGAGCTATTTAGAGGAAAATAATGTTTTGATGGCATATGTGGCTGTAGATACACATGCTCAGCATGCTCTTGCTATCTAGTGCGGGGTCCGAAGTTGTGCAAGTTGTTTTTCTTCAAAGAAGTTTTTCCAGTCACCAGACCGAGGTGTCGTCTCCTCTCAGTGATACTGTGCATGGCATCGACTCCTGTTATTGGTTTTTCTCTGCTGTTTGGTTCGGACGTGAGTGCCTCAGCTCCGTTTTTCAACTTCATTTGCTAGGATTCTTTGGTCCTTTTACTGTCTTTGGTATTGTTTTGATCGCGCTTTTCACTTCTGCACTGCTCTCGAATTCCGTTGGTTTGGCCTTTGGCCAATCACCCTTGGGGCACCGCCTGTCTCAGGCCTACTCCAGCGTGCACCTGTTTGCATTGAAGATAACCTCTGATAGAACGCACACCCATCAGATTTTGCCCTTGTTCCCATGCAAAATATCAGTGCATCGAGCAACACCTCGTGTGCAACTTGTTTTATCCCCAGACCATTGTGAAGCCGACTGTGACATGTGTAAGTTCTTTGTGTCCAAGAAAACCCTACGGGATCGAAGGCTTCGTCGATTGTAAATATCTCACAGAAGCGGAGATGACACCCCTGACATTTTTGGTGAAGACCACGCCAAGAAGGCCTCAATACATTCTCACATAGAGGTCGCTGGACCACCACCGTCTTCTGGCCATGGTTGAGTCTGAAAGACTGTTTCAGAGACTCCGCCCTCGAGCCCGGCACTGATGCTGAGCAAAAACTCTGTTCTGCACCGAAAAGCTCGGTACCGAAAATTACAAGCCGAAAATCTCTAAATCTCCATTGTCTTCCATGTCTCTAGACGAGCCCATTCTTGAAAAAATGGACTTTCACGAACAGAAATTTCAAATCCAGGAAGGTACAGGACGGATACTTGCTTCTATGCCACCAGAGAGGAAGCTGCCCTTCCTAAAGGCACTGAACAGCCCTGTACCTCAAAAAAGGAAATGAGGGACAAAGCTACCAGTTCTACACACCAGCTTCCTCCTCCACCACCTCTAATCTCTCCTACATCACCATCACCTGACCTACTTGAGGCTTCACCTCCAGGGTCACCAGGTACAGACAATGGGGGGTAATAAGGGCCATTAGGTAATCCTGATCCATGGGATCCTCCCTACTTCCAATGATCCGGATCTATATTCCGCTCATCCCTCCTCTCCAGAAGATGACACTTCTTTTAAACAAGTTGTTGCTAGGGCAGCTGCTTTCCACAAAGTTGCGCTGCACAGATTCCCTAGAACAGGTCTTTGTTTGGCACCCTCTCACACATAGAGACACCCAGTAGTTACCCATGCTTCCTGGCATGATGAGGCATGGTGAGGACATTTTTAAAGAGCCAGTCCATGCCTGAGTTATCAACCCACGAGTGAACAAAAAATACAAGGCAACTCCTTCTCACCCACTCTTTATCAGAGGTCAAGTTCCACCTGACTCCATAGTTGCGACTATTGCTTGTAAAAGAGCTAACAGCCAGGCTACTGAGGATACTTCACCTCCTGAAAAGGAGAGTAAGCAAATAGATGTAGTTGAGAAGAGTCACAGCACCGGCAGCTAATCATTGGTGTATTGCCAATTCCCAAGCCCTTCTCGCCCTCTATGATTGGGTTGAGATGGAGGAACTCCTACAGTACCTCCCGGATGAAAACTGCAAAAGAGGACAACAACATGTCACGGAGGGTCAGGCGATTCCGAACAATTCCATCTGATGTGTACTACATGTGGCAAATACAGCTGCTAGGGGTGTTAATAACAGCGTGCTTCTTAGATGACGTGCATGGCTTACGTGTTCTGGGTTCAAACCAGAGGTCCAGCAGGCAGTACTAAATATGCCTTTTGACAAAGTACCTTTTTCGGCCCACAGGTAGACACTACATTTGATAAAATGAAAAAGGACCCTGACACAGCTAAGGCTGTGGGAGAATTACAGATGTCAACTCCTAGGGGGTCCTTTGGTCGCACAGGCTATAGAGGTGTAAAAAAAATCCCACCACCACAGATGCCTCCACTTCCCAACAAAAACGAGGCCAGTCTGCTTACAGTAAGAGCTATTTTAGAGGTTCCTTCAGAGATGGAAACAACAAGGGAAGGGGCAGGGGTGTCTTCGCAAGCAGAGTAACACCCACTGCAAAGCAGTGATTACTCAACCCTTCCCCTCCCAACCGCTCTACACCTGTCGGGGGCAGACTACAATTGTTCTGTCCAGTCTGGGAATCTATCACCAGAGACCAGTGGGTACTAGTCATTATCAAACATGGCTATTATCTGGAGCTCATTCCCACACTTCCCTACATTCCACCTCACAGGTTATCACAGGATCAACTAACACTACTCAAACAAAAGGTCAAAGCCTTTCTTTTTAAAGGGGCTATAGACCCTGTCCTGCTTCAACAGCAAGGCACCGGGGTTTATTCTTTATACTTTCTTATTCCCAAAAAGGACGGGTCACTGAGATCAATCATAGATCCCCGACCCCTCAACCACCTCATCCTATCAGAACATTTCCATATGGTTACTCTACAGGATGTTCTTCCACTTCTCCAAGAGGGTGACTTTATGGCAACACTGGACCTTAAGGACGCCTATTTCCATAGTCCAGTACACCTTGCACACTGTAAATGCCTCCGATTTGTCATGGCAGGCAAATATAAATTCAAAATTCTACCATTTGGAGTGGCCACAGCACCTCGAGTTATCACAAAATGTTTGGCGGTAGTTGCAGCACATCTGTGAAAACAAAATGTTCACATATTTCCATACCTGGATGATTGGCTTATCAAAGCCAGTACACACCTACAGTGCCAACAGTACACTCAATTGACAGTGGATCGACTTCAGACTTAACTTTATAATGCATTTCCCCAAGTCTCATCTTCATCTTATCCAAATGCAACCTTACTTAGGAGCAATTCTCAACACAGGTAGGATACGCTTATCCCAATTCTGTTTGAGTTCAGAACTTTCAGTTAACTCTACCACAGTTCCAGCCAAACAGAATTATCACTGTTTGGACCGGCATGCGTCTACTAAAACGTATTGCCACTTGCATTGCCATTGCTCCCCATACAAGGTTACACATGCGTCCCGTACAGCATGTCTAGCTCGCTAGTGGATTTAGTCACAGGGTCACCTCAAAAAATCTAGTGTTAATAGACCGCCACACTCGTCGTTCTAAACATGCTACAGGGGCGGCCTTTTCTAGACCCTGTTCCTCATCTCACTTTTATCACAGACGCATTAGAGTAGGGTTGGGGGGCCCATCTACAAGTACAAGGTCTGTGAGATGCCAATTATCAAATCTCACCACATCAACTACGTGGAGCTTCACGCAGTCTTCCAGGCGCTAAAGGCTTTCCTTCCTCACCTATCTCACAAGGTTGTCGTAGTCCTAACGGACAATATGACAGCCCTGTATTATTTACAAAAGCAGGGTGTAGGGGACACAGTCTTCTCAACTGTCAGATCTGTCTCAGACCACATGGAAATGGACTCTTCACCACCACATTCATCTCTTGGTGGAATATCTGCCAGGAGCCGACAACTATTCTGCAGACCTGCTCAGCGGCAACAGACCCACGAGTGGGAACTTCACTCATGAGCCCTCGCACTATGGATGAGTTGGTCATCTCGCTCATTCAGTTTCCTGTCCAGAGATTCAGGCAAACATCTCTCACCATGATCCTAGTAGCTACCACTTGGCACACATCTGCCATGGTTCATGACACTACTAGATCTCTCAGTAGTTCCACTCAAGAAGCTTCCCAAAAGGCCGGTCCTTCTCAGCATCAAGGACAAATCAGACACCCTGACCCCTAAACTCTCAATTTAGCCGTTTTGCTACTGAGCTCATAGTTTGGCTATATTAAATGACCACAAGAATGTACAAACATTCTTAAGCAAGCATTCAAACCAACAACTCGAACATGTTCTATTGCAAAATGGAAACATTTTGTTTGCTACTGCCAACCCAAACAAATTGAACCTATGAAAGCCATGGTGCAAGATATTATCTGCTACCTACTTCATTTGCAAAAGGCTAATTTAGCCTACACTTCCATTAGGTTACACCTCTCTGCAATGGCTGCCTATCTTCAAAATAGAGAGCTTCTCTCACTGTTCAAAATCCCAGTCATTAATGCATTCATGGAAGGTCTGTTAAGTCATTCCTCCTCAGGTTCTTCCAGCACCCTCTTAGAACCTTAACATTGTTCTAACCAGACACATGAGTCTTCCTTCATGCCCCCTTCAATTTCTTTCATGGAAATTGGCATTCTTAGTTGTCATTACCTCACTCCGGCGTGTTAGTGAGATCCAGGCTTTAACCTAAAAGAACCAGTCTTCGAAATACATAGAGGCAAGCTGGTTCTTCATACTAATCCTAAATTCCTACCTAAGGTAGTCTCTCAGTTCCGCCTCAGTCGATTGAGCGCCCAGTTTTTTCCCCTAACCTGAATTCTGTGGCAGAAAGAACTCTACTCCCTTAAATGTAAAAAGAGCACTCATGTTCTGCATAGAACTAAAACGTTCAGGAAACCAAAAGTACGCTTTGTAGCCTTTTTGCCACTCATAATGCAACCCTATATCCAAATCAGGCTTTGCCAGATGGATAGTCAAATGTATTGAAACTTGCTACATTGAGGCTAAAAGATCTTTACCTGTTATTCCCTAAGCACTTCCGCTCATAACAACGTGAGCTACCATGGCCTTTTTAGTAAATATTCTCATAGCTGACATTTGTATGGCGGCTACATGGTCTACTGAGATGGGGCACTGTGTCGGTGTCCCAAACCATGGCACTGTTGCTAGTGCTAATGCAACCTATCATTCAAAAATACGTATTTTTGAATGAAGAGGCTCGGATGGCCCATCAAGAATATGAGAAATTCAAGTAAATTGGCATTTCCTTGCCCGTGGATGAATCATGATTACTGTTGGTTGAAGAACAGTATTAATGGTATATAACTGATTCAAGTGGAAAAAAAAGAAAACAAAGTTAAAAATAGGTTGCATTAGCACTAGCAACAGTGCCATGGTTTGGGACACCGACACAGTGCCCCATCTCAGTGACTTAATGTTTATACGTGCCTAGGAGCTGGGCACGCGACCATTGTGCACGCTTTACGATAAAAGGAGTAAGAGGATGAACTTGATGAAAGTTGGTGTGCAGCCCACCCCCATATGTTGTGGCTACATGGTCTACCCCACACACATTTAGCAAACCCTATTGTGTCAATGTTTTAGCAAGCAAACAAGCCAGTGTAGGCCAGATACGTACCCTTTTTCCAACTATTGCAACTCCCACAGGCTAGCCACTGCTTTATAGGAGGAACTGCTATACAATTGTTATGTTAAATCATTTTATATAATGCAAACAAATGCCCTGAGGAGTCTAGGCACTGCTGGGTTGTGGAGAGTATAAAGTTTAATTAATAAGTAAAAAGCCAATATTTTCAGTGCCTTATGAAAGGACAGCAAGTCGGGCAGACATTTAATATGCAGAGGAAGGGTGTTCCACAATTTTGAAGCTCCTGTCACAAAGCTCCTACCACCCCAGGGGGCGCTCTTGAACTTTGGAATTACAATGTATTTGGCTGTACCTAAACGGATGAGCCTTTCGGGAAGATACCACTTAAACCTGTCTTTGGGAAAATTTGGGCCAAAGTTATGCAGAGCCCCGAAGGTGATTCACAGGTCTTTGAAATTGACTCTTTGTTTTATTGGGAGCCAGTGAAGCTTCTTTAAAGCTTGTTTGGCAGACTGAAATTTGGGAATTCCCAACATAAGCCTAGCAGCCGCATTCTGAAGGGACTGCAGTTAGTTGACAAATTGCACTTGCATGTTAAGATAGACTGTTGCGGTAATATAGCTTTGACAGCACCAATCAGTCAATCAATCAGGAGTTGGTAAAGCGCGCTACTCACCCGTGAGGGTCTCAAGGCGCTGGGGAAGAGAAAGAGGGTGGGGGGCTGCTCCGGTCAGTCGAAAAGCCAGGTCTTGAGTGCCTGTTTGAAGGTTTGCAGGGCTGGAGAGCGTCTTATGTCTAATGGGAGAGAGTTCCAAGCTGTGGCTGCGGTGTAAGAGAAAGCTCTACCTCCCGCTCTGCTCCGGCGAACGCGAGGGACCTCTGCCAATGCGAGGGCGGCTGAGCGGAGGTTCCTTTTGGGAGCGTGGAAACTCATTCGGTTGTTGAGGTATTTGGGTCCAATGTTGTTGAGGTATTTGAAGGTGTGCATGAGTAATTTGTAGGTAACTCTCTTCTCCACGGGAAGCCAGTGGAGTTCTCGCAGGTGTGGAGTTATGTGCTCGTGGCGTGGTAACCCTAGGATGAACCTGGCGGCCACGTTTTTTGATGGTTTGGAGTTTGCGTAGTAGGGCTCTGTGGATTCCGGCGGAGAGTGTGTTGCCATAGTCGAGATGGCTGGTGATGAGCACGTGTGTGACGGTCTTTCTGCAGTCCGGGGGGATCCAAGTTTTGCGTAAGATCCAGAGGCAGTTGAAACTAGTGGAGGAGATGGCGTTGATTTGACGGTTCATGGAGAGGGAGGAGTCGAGGATTATGCCGAGGTTGCGAGCGTGATCCGTCGGGGTGGGGGGTGGGTCCAAGGGCGGGAGGCCACCAGGTGTGGTTCCAAACGGATGGGTGGGGCCCGAAGATGAGCACCTCTGTCTTTTCGGAGTTTAGTTTGAGGCAGCTATCTTTCATCAATCTGGCCACATTTGTCATTCCTTCCTGGAAGCTGAGTCTGGTGTCTTCGGGGTTGCTGGTGAAGGAGAGAATGAGCTGGGTGTCGTCCGCGTAGGACACGATGCTGAGTCCGTGCTGTCTGACGATGGCGGCGATGGGGGCCATGTATATGTTGACCAGAGTAGGGCTCAGAGAGGATCCTTGGGGGACTCCGCAAACTATGTCAGTGGGTTTGGAGAGAAAGGGGGGGGGGGGGAGTATGACCCTCTGAGTTCTGTCGGAGAGGAAGGATCGGATCCAGTTGAGGGTGTCGCCCTCAATGCCCGCGTCACGGAGCCTGGTGGTTAGTGTGCGGTGTGAGACGGTGTCGAATGCAGCTGAGAGGTCAAGGAGGATGAGGGCTGCGGTGTGTCCCTGGTCGAGAAGAATACGGATGTCATCGGTGTCAGCGATCAGTGCAGTCTCTGTGCTGTGGTTGCACCGGAACCCGGATTGGGAGGGGTCCAGGATGCAGTTATCTTCTATGAACGTGGTCAACTGGGTGTTTACGAGCCTTTCTGTGACTTTGGCCGCGAAAGGGAGGAGGGAGATAGGTCGGTAGTTCTTGAGGTCAGCTGGGTCAGCCGATGGTTTTTTGAGGAGGGGCTTTACTTCTTCATTTTTCCAGTCCCCAGGGCAAGTGCCCGATGCCAGGGAGGAGTTGATGGTACGTGCTAGTTCGGGGGCGATGGCCGTGGAGGCTCTGTGGAAGATGTGCGGGGGGGCAGGGGTCCGTCTGGGCTGCTGAGCGAGTTTTCACCAATGCGGTCACTACTGTTTTCTGCAGAGATGGAGGGGTGTAAGGGAGAATCTTTTTCATTAACTAGTGTGTAGCAGGTAGCAGAGATAGTAGAGATGACCTGGTCCCCAAAGATACGCTTGTTGTTCATGAGAAACCGAAGGTTCTTTACCTTCTTGGCTGGTAACAGTCGAAATTTCTGTGGCCAGCAGAGAATGTCTAGAAAGAAGTCTATTTACTAAAAAGGAAGACCTCCAGCTTGTTGGAATTTAATTGAAGACAATTTTTTTTCCATCAAGTCGTCTATGGCAAGCATACAGTTGTGACAATATGAGCATTGCTGTCAAAGAAGTCAGAGAAGGAAACCACAATCTGGGTATCATCGACATATGGTACCAAGGAAAAGCCAAATGATCTAATCAGAGCAGCGAGGGGCGTCACATAGACATTATAAGTGTTGGGCTCAATGAGGACTCCTGCGGCTCTCCGCAAGGTAGTGAAAAGGACTTGGATTCAAACTCCTTTAAGGACACTGTCTGTTCAAGCTCACTCAAAAAAGATCTCAAAAGGGACAAGGCTAATCCTCTAACTCCAATATGATCCAAACGGTCAGTCAGAAGAGCATGATTGACCGTATCAAATGCCGCAGATAACTCTAGAAGTATGAGAGCAACACGCCCTCCATTATCTAAAATGCATCTGATCTCCTCAGTAGCAATTATAAGCGTGGTTTCAGTGCAATGACAGCTCCTGAAACCAAACTGAGTATGGTCTAGGAGCTAATGCTGTTGGATGAAACTGGCCAGTTGGTTATTCAAGGCTTTATCGATGATTTTCGCAGGAAGCCTAGAAATAGGGGGATAGCTCTTGGGTTCTCTGGAATCCAAGCTTGACATCTTTAATAGTGGCAATATAGATGCTTTTTCCAGCATTTAGTTCATTGCCCAGTGGTAATCATTTTATTCAAGATTAAAGTAAGGTTACCAGCAATGACCTTTGAGGCCAATTGCATGATAGTCACAAGGCATGGATTATTGGGTGACCCGGATTTCGTGGTTTTAATTCATTCCCACGCCTGTTGGTTGTTAAGGGGGGGAATGAAGTCTGTGAGGGTGGCTATAACAGTATTTTGAATGGTCGGCCTGTCTTCCTTTGCTAAAGAAGTGTATGATACAGTGAACTTATTAAAAATAAGTTCTACTTTTGTTTGGAAGAATGCAGCCAGAGAGTAACAAAGAAGTGCTGCTTTCCTGTATGTCATTGGATGGGACATTAGAGAGCTTCTTTACTGTTAAAAACCGTTCTTTTGTGGAGTTAGATGATTCTATTTTCTGAGTAAAATACTGGATTTGTTCCTCCCTTAGCATGGTTTTGTAGACTGCAATAAATTGCTTATGCTGATCTTTTTCTGCCTGACTAGTTTTTCCTCGATAATCTTTTTTGTTCTTACAGACCTGTTTTTTTATTTCTCAATCTAGCTGAGAACCATGGGGCAGAGGGTTTAGATCTACCATGGTTGGTTATCTTGACTAGAGCAAATGCCTGAGCTGTGGATCAGATCCAGTTGTCATAGTCATGGGTGAGGTGCTCTGAGTCATTGGATTTGTTGGGCTGGGAATCAAAGCCTGACTGAATTGGTCAGGTTCAATATTGTGCCAAGCCTGATATGTGTGAGAGGAGTGGCATCTGGAAGGCCCCTCATTGACCCAGTTGATATTTATGTTAAATAGGACCACATAGTGGTCCGACCAACCTAGTGGAAGAATGTCCGTCAGAGACAGCATGGGACTGCTGGAAAAAATACCATTGAGCGTGTGAGCTGCACAGTGGGGGGGGGTCCGCCACCAGCTGTGCAAGACCGAGTCATGATACAGTATCCAGCAAGCCCTCAGTCTCGCATTCAGTGCGTGCCTCCAGATGAAAGTTGAAGTCTCCCAGTATGGTAAAATCAAGTGAAAATAGATCGGTTTCTATAAGGGAGGTTATTTATTTATTTATTTATTTATTTATGGATTTGTAACGCGCCTGAATCACACCCGAAGGTGTATCTCCGCGCAGTGCTGAAGAGGGATACAGGTCCAGGCTAGCGCTAATACTGAAATAAAGTTGTCTTAAGACTTTTCCTGAAGGCTGGATGGCTAGAGCACTGTCTAAGGGAGAGGGGGAGGTTGTTCCACAGACGCGGACCCATAACAGAAAGAGCGCGACCTCCCTGTCTGGTCTTGTTATGTCGGGGAATCTGTAGTAACAGCTGATTACTGGACCTTAAGTTACGAGAGGGGCGATGATGGACAAATTTTTCGGCATGAATAAAAGGTGTTCTGGGACCAGGGAGTTTGTATACTAGCATACCATTCCAAAACCGAGTTTTAGACAGCTCAAACTTAAAAGAAAGAGCTTCACAGACATTTGATGGCATAATTTTAAAATTGACAGTGAAATGTTTGCGATAAACTTTTGAAATACCACCTCCTCTCTTAAGTGGCCTTTCAGCTCTCACAATGAAATAGCCGGCCAACCCTGCTGATACTACGTTCAGGCCTGATGAAGCATCCACTCAGGTTTTAGAAATGAATTCTATATCTAGATTATAATGTTCAACAAACAATGCTAATTTGGTATTGTGTTTGATGAGCAACCTTACATTTAGAAGGGTGCTTTTACACTCCCTGTCAATGGAGGCCTCCGTATGTTGTGGTCCGGCTTGTGGTCCTTGGACCGGACTCCTGTACTAACCTATGTGTTCTCCGATACGTTGAGACAGCCCTGGCAGCTGGGAAAAAGACTGGTTGCTATGAGAGCTGGGTTGATTGTTGTACAGTAACTATTTTACCTTCAGTGTTAAGGAATAGCAAAGCTTCCCTTGATTAATGTCTCCTATGGGGGTCGATCTGCTAACAGCCAGGTAGTATTGCGCTAGGCGCGGTCCAGGTGCAGACAGGCTTGCCTCTGGCGCGGATATATTTAGAGTTATTTTAAGTAATCCTCCATCAGAGAAAGTGACTAGGGGCATGGCAGTCTATGCAGAGCATGTGAATCTGAAGCAGCACATGCCATCGAATGGATTGTTACTTGCCCCTTAAGTATCTCTTCGTGGCATGTAGTGCTGTTGGTTCCCATGCTTCCTCCCTCCTCCCCGGACACCTGTGATTTGATTTGATTAATGAATTTATAAACGCGCGATTGCGATTGCCCCTGGGCGTCTTGGCGCTGAGTAGATGCAGAGAGACCTGGAATCTGCCTAGACTAAATTCTAACAGGAAGTAAACAGCCAGGTTTTTACCTCTTTCCTGAACGAAAGCAGAGATGGGCTGTTTTTGATTGCAATTGGGAGAAGATTCCAAGCCTTAGCTGCATGCAGCACAAAGCTTCTCTCCCCTCTCCCCCCACACACCCTGACCTGCTTATATTTTGGGACCTGAATCCGTTTTGCTTGACTAGGTGTCCAATTCCTGGATGGCTCATAAAGTTGAAGATGTGTTTTTAAAAACTGAGAACCCTTCCCATGAAGGGCTTTATAGGCCAGACACAGACTTAAATGTTATTCTTTTTTCTGTTGGAAGCCATTGGAGGGTTCTTAATCTGTGTGCAATAGGCTCAGAGCTGCGAATATCCGGCACCAGCATGGCTGCTGCGTTTTGCAAGTGCTGCAGTTTTGCTAGGTGCTGGATCTGTATCCCAGCATACAGAGCGTTCCCATAATCTAGCCTAGATAAGGCCAGCGCTGTTACCACCGTTTTACAGGAACCATGAGGAATAAACGACAGGAGCTTCCTTATCATTTTCAGAATGTACCATATGGTGAATGCCAATTTGTTGACTGAGCGTCAAACGACAGTTTGTTGTCCAGAATCACTCCCAGATTTTTAACTTTGTTAACTAGTGATGGGCAATCGCCTACATTTTCAGGCCACCACTCCCGGGACCAGATTTTCATGTCTGTCAGCAATAACAGGACTTCACTTTTGTCTCCATTTAACTTTAGGCAGTTACCCTGCATCCATTGACTAATTTGCATCATGCAGTTTTTAAATCTGTCTGCAGTCTCTTTAGCATTGTTAGCGATTGAGGCCATTTTAGTCGCGTTATATGCTTATGGGATACACTTACATTTAGTATGGACCTCCTTGTTCGTACACACTCTTTATGCTCCTTTCTACTCTGCCTGCGGAAAAACAATCTAACAAAGGAGTTGATGCCCATGCGCAGTATCACCAAGTGGAGTCCGTCATGACACGAAAGACTTCTGTGAAAAAAAACAACTTGCACAACTCCGGACCCAACACTAGTTGGCAGGAGTATGCAGAGCATATGAATCTACAGCACTAAATGCCACAAACAGATACTTACAGGGTAATTCACCTAATCCTTAAGTTGCTGGATCTCTCCGCTGTATCTTATGTAAGGGACAATCAACTCTTTTTAGCGCAGTTTCAGGAATTACGTCAAAGTGGTGTGATATTGCACTATTTCACCATTTTTGATGAGGACATTTCAGTCTCTGACATAGCCTTGTTGTGATTTCCAATCTAATTCAAGATTTCCATCTAACTTTTATCTGCTTAAAGCAGATCTTTTTGGTGTTGTACTTTCCCCTAAGCTGACACCTAGTTGATGTTCTGCCTGGAAAATCATGATCCCTGCTTGGCTTTAATGCTTGGATTGGCTTGCGGTGGTCTTCCTCTTAATGGGCGATACCTCCCTGAAACTGAACACTAGCAAAATGAGCTGTTGCTCCTCAGGAACCTCCAAGGATGCCTCAACAGCAATAAGTGGTCTTCTTGTATCTAGGCTCCTCCTTTGCCTGCCACAAACATTGAGCCCTTGCGACTTCTTTTAGGTCAGGAAGCTTTGCTGGAATTGCAGCTTACATTTACAGCCAAGTCTTGCTTCCACATATTCCACAAACGAAGCCTGAAAGTCTCAAGGGTGGAAGATGAGAATTTTAAGTAAGATTCTCCGCTTCCTCCCTAGAAACCTGCAGACTTTGTTGGTTGCTGCCCACTTGTTAAACTGTAATTGCCTCTATTTGGGCTTCTTGTCACTCTTAAACAAGTACTAAACCTTGCAGTGAGACTAGTTAAAAATGTCCACAAATTTAGTTGTATCTTCCAAGTCTTGTGAGAACTGTACTGATTAGCAGTGGAGCAGAGTGCAGTTTGGGTGTCTTCATGGACCAACAAAGCCTTGCATGACTGGGAAAATCTGACCACAACGAGGTTCTAAAGCCATATGCTCCTGCTTTTATTGCTGCACTTTTGAAAATCTGCATTTACAAAACACTACACACATGAGCAAAGCACATATAGGAAGCCTTCCTTCAGTTCCTCGTCCCTGGACTGTGAAATTACTTCCCTTCAAACTGAGAGCCCAGTTAAACCAATTTGTGGTGTTGTAAGATGTTGAAATGGTTTCTTCTTTGCTGACCTCTATGACACACTTCGTCTTGTTTTCCTGTTATCTTTTTTTTATTGTTATGATGATCTCGTGTTTTGTATTGCTGTGTGGCATGTATTGTCATATTTTCACTTGCTTGCCTGTGGCAGAAGACGGTTTATAGCCATGAAGTCTTTAGTCAGCTCGGCACACTACAAATAAAGAGATTACAGGAAAGGCAGCAAAACATGACCTCTTCATCTCTTCCTGAATCCCTTTCACTTGTACCAAGCTGTCGATATCCTGGAGTCCAAAATTGATAGATCTATATCCAAGCCACTAAAATGTGAAAAGTAATTTGTTTTGTGATTTTAAAGATTGACAGGCCCAGCAAAGGAGTAGGAAGCTGAGGTCTCTTTAAATTGTTGTGGAGATATAGCTGAATGGCAGCGGGTTGACTGCTGCACGAGGGGACGATCTTGCATATCAGTTCATTGGCCTGTAGTACTAGTGTTGGATCTTTTTCAATTGAAGATTTTTATTTTTACAAATAAAAAACAAAACAATGAAACATGGTGCATTGCCATCTTAAGAATTATGGGGCCCTGGGCAAGAAATATTTGGGGGCACCCTGTTTGTAACACTTTTGAATTTACTACCCTTTTCAGCTAATTCAAATCCTCCTGATATGATCTAAAATTGAATTTTACTTTACACTTTCAGAAACAGGGATGCGCAAAAGCAAGCTACCAGGTGTGTGTCAACCAAATAGTAAAGATTGCTCAAACAATGTATTTTCTGCAGTTGGATAAACTTTGTTTTTTTGGCAATAGTATTTCTTTAATGGAGTTTTGTGTCTAACCTGTCTGTTTCTCCCTCTATGAGAAAGACCTGGCAAAGGTGACTTGGTGGATGTTTTGTAGGCTGGTGTATAATAAAGACTTATCCACATACATACAGAGATGCACCAAGCAGAGCGAAAAAGTGATGAGATGAAGAGAGGCAAAATGTGAAATTGAATATAGGAAGACAAGTCAGTTAGAGAGTAGTGAGGCAAAGAGAAAGGCAAAAGCTATAGGGGAGGAAAAGAAAAAATGTGGAGAGAAAAGAGGTGAAATGGAAAGGTAAGTGAAGTAGATGGCTAAGGTTACATTGGAGGTTGAAGTTTTTGTGTTGTTGGCTTATTTTGCCCATTTTTAAAATGATGCTTCTATGATAGTAAATATATTATTCAGACAGGCCAGGTAGCTAGACATATAAGGAGGTGAGGTAGAGAGACTGGTAAAATAGAGGATGAGGTACAGAGATGAAAGGCAGAATAAAGAGAGGAGGTTTAATAAATAGATAAAAAGGTGGGTGTCTAGAAAATGTGTGGTTGAAAGAAAATGAGACTTGATGTAGCAAATTGTTGTCTTAATTTGTGAGGTTGTTAGTGAGAGAGAAAGAGGTGGGATCGAAAGATGAGGCAGCAGAATGAAATCTGAGTCTGATAGAAAAATGGACGAGAGAGAGAGAGAGAGAGATATAAAGATAGGCGTGAGACCGGTAGAGATAGGTGAGGTTTGGAGAGAAGCAGGGAAACATTGAGAGGTGAGGTGCGGAGAGATGGGTTTGAGAAAGAAGTGAAGTAGATGGGAGAATACAGAGAGGCAAGGTTGAAACACAGCAGTGGGGAGGAGGTAGGAGATAGAGCGGTTTATAGTGCCACGTTGATCAATTCTGCAATTGCATCCAAGACTGTCTGGCTATTTTCAAATGTACTAATACTCTCAGGTATTTATAGTTTGCCAGCCATTCAAATCTCGACTACAGCTTTCATGGTACCTTTGGGGGGTGGAGGACCTCACTGTTGTTCCAGTTGCTCTTGTAGCCTGAGTACAAGGAAAAGTTGGAATCCGGGGCTTTTAGTTCTGGTATGACGGTCCTGGGGACTCCCAATATAAGGATGATGTCATCAGCATAAAGTAAGAGCTTAGAGAAATCTGCAGCACTGGCAACTCCTGTTTGCAATATGTCTAATAGCAACTGCAAGAAAGTCTAAGACTAAATTGAAAAGGAGAAGGCAAAGGAGAATTCATTGTCTCGTTCCTCTGTTGATGGGGAAAGTGTCATAGAAAGTCTCCACAGTCAATCTGAGCTGACCCCCCTGCATTGCTACCTATTTAAAGACGAAGTTGTCACCTAAGCATAGAGTCCAAATACAGTACCCTTATTCGACCTGGTGAAAAGCCTTTTCAGTATCCAGTAAGAATGTAACAGTCTCTTCTGTGTCAGTCTTCTCTTGCCAGAGGATGTTGGAGAGGAGTCTCATATGGTTTCTACCTGTATGACCAGGCAGAAAAACGGCTTGGGAGTCTTGTATGAGACTAGGGATAACCTTCCTTAGATGGTTTGCCAGTATCTTTGCTAATATGTTCATTTTGGAATTGATGTTAGGAACTGAGCTTGTAACTGGAACATAGATCTGTGGTTCTCTACCTGGTTTGGGTTTGAGGTTTAGTATCACTTTGTTGAACTCTGTGAAGCCTACTGGTCTGGTTGCTCTTTATTCACACAATTCATCAATGTCTCGCTCTATGCTTGCACCCTCTGGGCTCTGTCCTCTTCGCCCAACTTGCCCATCTTACTGTGCTCTATTCTGAAGCTGTGAGTGGAGGAATCCCTCCTTCACTAGTGGTAAATCATGGGGAAAGATCATGGGGTTTACCTAATTGTACTAAAGTTCTTTGAACCAAATGCTTATTGACTTACTGGTGAATAGTGCTTATTGTACAGATATTCATGCAGTCATCCGTTCCCCCACACCACAGAGTCAGCTCTCACTCAATGTTCCCGGATTAACTCAATACTAGAAAAGGTGGAAGGCACCATCTTATCTAGTCATGCATAAAAGTCCTTGACATAGCCTTTGTACAGGAAACGCATCTTATGTCAACCAAATCCGTAAAGCTCAAAAGGCAGTGGGTGGGTGGGTAGTAGTAGTAGTAGTAGTAGTAGTAGTAGTAGGCCTGCTGTCACTGCTTGGACGCCTTCAACTCCAATATCAACCTAGGAGATGCAGAATAGTGACACTGTTCCTAAAATACATGGATAGGCCCATTAAGGCAATGTGTTTGCTTATTACTATGATCATAGTGGCCCCCATTTATGCAACCTAATGCTTCTAGAGTTTTCACCGAGTTCGGCTCCTCTAAGGTGATATTTGTTGGAGGTTGAAAAATTTGATGTAGATCTGTGTCTTGACAGGTCTGGCACTACTGGCAGATAAAATGCTAAAGTCAAGGTGCAGCTTCGTCACATTATGAAGACCCATGTTCTCCATGGCACCGGGTGCACCCACAAGCAAAGAAAAAAACATTCCAGTCTTTCATGCACTTAAAATCGGACAAAGAACTTGTGTGTCACCGTCCACAGTTTTAGCAATTTCAGTGTGCTAGAATATTTTTGGCAGCCATATTTATGTATTAGTATTTGTAGAGCACCAGCCCACCTAGTGCACTATACTGGCATATGATATAAGATGATGTACATCATTTGGGTATTTTATACATTTGAATTCTGCAGTGACATTACATTACACAGTTGCACTATATTCGCATAATTTTACAATTTCAAAAATTGGGAGACCAGGTGATTTAAGCTATTGTTCCTATCTTACAATGGGGCTTCAGTTGGGATCCACAGACGTCAAAAGGTTAAGAATCGCTGCTCCCTAGACCACATCTCAACCCCCCTCCCCAAACCTTTGTCATCATTACCTCTTCAAGATACCTTCAGTGGGTTGTAGTTGGTACTGAGAATCTTCAGGTGCACGGCTCCTGGAGCAACTAATGTGCTGATCTGGACAATGGGTGATTAAGGTCCAATTAAGATAGTTAGCAGTGTCTTGACTACTACCTATATTAAACCTTGCAAAGAAGTTGGAATTATGGCATTTGCCATCACACTAGCTGTGTCTTTTGGAAGCCAGTTTCTATGATCTTCAGGGCATTGAGTTCAAATAATCCTGTTGGTATACACAGATTTTACAGACAAATGCAGTTGTCCTCATTGAAGCAATATTCTGGCCTTCTACTAATACCTTAATGCCGATTGATGATAAGGCTGATATAGTATGAGCTGTTCTTAGAGTGGAAAAGAATTTACAAGAACATCAGATTTTGTAACCTTAAGCTCAAAATCTGTTCTGTGATAAGAGAACAGCAGCATCTTGTTTGGTCTGCCTCAGAAATCAAGTTCTCAGAGGAAAATAGTCACATTTCCATTACTTTGGCTGCTTAACAAACTACTCCGAAAGGGCATTGTTGGACAACCAAAATGGACGTAAATATATTCAAACTCCAAACAATCTGGCTTATTGCACTGCAGTCGTTCAAATTTGTTTGTTCAGAATCTGTAGAGCATGTGGCTGCCCCAGACAGTGCCTTCCAGGGCTGCGATTCCAAACCCCAGGAGTAAAAAAATGGTAGAAGATTAGAATATCAAGACGTTCAGGTGTTTTTCTAAAAACTGCTTCAGGTGAAGCCTGGAAGAGATAGAGCAGACGGCTCTTTCAAAGTTTTGGGTCCAGAAATGTAAAAGATCTTACAAAGATAGTACTGATGTACAACATTACCATCATGGTGTATATGTACAAAAAACTAAAAAGCTTGAATCCCTGTGCAGCCTCAGGAGTCACCGATACAATACTTTATGCACTGCTTATTATTCTACTTTAAACTATGTAAATGTTTGAAACATCCAATGATTGATGGACAACATGTTTCATACCATTTGCCACATACCACAGTTACCATATATTCTGAATTCACATTAGATCCGCCCTGGTGAGGTGTAACAATTATTGGGCACACTTGTTCTTTTGTAAGCTGCAGACAGCCACCAAGGACTAGATCTTTAGTCCTGCCATGTCATTGACTAAGCCATGGCTTCCAAAATGTGTTGAGCAAACTATTGCATTAGATGTGTATGCTTTAATGTTTTTCTATACTAAGGTAACGAGGTTCCCCATCCTGACAACTTGTAATAAATTGTGAATTGGTGAAAAGCGATCTTCCATAGAGAATTCTAATTACAGGTAAGTAAAAGTGTTGTAAAATGGTGTACCCCTTTGTAACCAACCAGGTTAATAAAGCCTACCAACTATTACCTACTGTCGACTTGGTCAGTGAGATACAGGACATGAGCACTTGACCTCTTCATATTTCTGGCTCCTCCTGCTGAAATTACGTTGCTGCATTTGACATGAAATCTTTCACCTCAAGTTCAGAAGATCGTTAATAATTTACCTTGTCTTCTTGACATTTGGGTAATCATATGCCCTTTCTTGATACAAGGCCTCTCTGTGTAATACGTACGAACGGGATTGAGTCCTCACCATGCATCTTATGACTGAGGAAATGTCTGTGCTGTCATCCTGGTGAGTATAGCTTTATGGCAGGTTGTCTCTAGGAGCTGTTGATAGCAGCAGGAAGATCAACTGGTTCCTCACTTCTGTTTTTCCATAGGTGTACATAACACCCTGCTCCCTCTTACTTGCCTCCATACCGCAAGGCGGTCATGTACAAAAAACCCAAATAAAGTGAAGAAAAAAATGCATTTTGCTTTTCAGATTTTCATCTTTATTTTCATGCATTCACTTTATTTTTCTTTTAAACAGGCCCTTGGAATTTCACGTTCAATGTGAAATTTTATCCACCTGACCCAGCCCAGCTCACCGAAGATATAACCAGGTACAAATTAGGGTTGCTGTCTACTAAATAAATCATTTGGGAATTGAGATTTTTAACTTGATGAATCTGTGGGGATTGAAAATATTATCAAAGTTACTTGTGTGTTGTAAGTGGTGTCTACAAGCTAAGATACCCTTCACCAATATGGGTTTAGTTGTTACTATTGATTGGAGTGCTGATTTAACCTTCTGATTCTCACATCCACAGCCTGCTGCTACTTCTGACATGGTAGGGATGTAACTTGCCCCAAGTGTTTGATGTAAGGAGGTCGCCCTAAGATCTTGGTGTGAATCAGAATAAGCTAGCTCTGTAGAGCTGACTTTGCAAGACATAGATGACATTGGAAGTACAACCCTTGCTTCTAGTGATGCAGCCATCTCGTATAAGGAACTTTTTCCTCTGTCATGTCAAACAAGATAGTTGGCTTGCACGCTT
This sequence comes from Lissotriton helveticus, assembly GCF_964261635.1. Taxonomy (NCBI): domain Eukaryota; kingdom Metazoa; phylum Chordata; class Amphibia; order Caudata; family Salamandridae; genus Lissotriton; species Lissotriton helveticus. Next base: position 1,750,551,351 of record NC_136061.1, on the reverse strand, counting down.
TTGAAAGTATTTCACGCGCAGCTCCAGTTATCTTTTTTTAGTCGTAAGCTGTTAATTGCCCAGCCCACGCTCTAAATCCTTCGGAGCTTTTTGTAAAATATACATGTAGAACATACTTTTCTGTTTAGAAAGTTGTCTTTTTTAAATAAATTGTTTGTTTTTCTCTCCAAATTTGTTCAACACTCCATAACGTAAGAGAATTAAAAAAAAGAATGTTTGCATTTTGTGTATTGTAGTTACATATCTGTATTCCGAGACTTTCTTAAGAACCCTTAAATAACAACCCTCGTGCCTACCACCCTCTTAGCTTGACAGGGTGGATTGAGATCACTTGCGTATACACACACACACCTGCAAATTAATCTTCTCTTAACTTTTGTGCACAATCTTCCTACTACTGAGGGCCCGGTAGAGAATGGCTATGCACACTGCCTCATGTGGCCTCAAATGGCAAATGTGTATGCTCTAGATCAGTTCTTCCAAAACCTTTTAGAACCACAAACCAGTTTTTAGAACAACAAACGCTTGTGACCCACATAGACATGAACAAGAGACGGGTGATTTTTTAAATGTAACTATAAAGCATTGTGTGGTAGTGCAAAGTCTTTTTGAGACAGCACATCTTTCATTGGAATGGCCACTAAATTTACTGACATACTGTTTTACTGATAAAACTATATACACACAAATGATAATGTGTGGAAATACGGTTTCAATGAATATCATTTGTGCATCACCAAGTAAAGTGTCTTAATTTGTTTTGATACTATTAAAATCTTTGTTTCCATCTCACTTCAGAATTACAAGAAAGTGCTTCATTTTTCCTTTCCTAACGTCTGAATGAGTACACTTCATTTACAGGTGTTTTTGTTGTGTAGTACAAAAGAGCACACCGTACAGCCTTTCCTTTTACACTCCCTGTACCCCATCAAGATTGTCACATAATTCACCTCACTTATTTTTTTTGAACTACAAAATGAGAGGAACTGACATACAGCATTGCCTCTGGTGCATCTTCTGACCTCATGGACCTGTTGAACCCCCTGTTGAACTTCCACTGGTAGGCTTTTCCCTTGTGGCGACTGACCGTGGTCAGACTCAGCCTGCTCCTGGCTTTGCCTCCAGTCCTCTGCTGTAGCTCCTGCCATCTGCTTGTCCATCAATACTGCCTCCAGAGGATCTAGAACCAGTTTTGGCGCCAGCCCCAGATTTGGATCGTCTACCTGTGACTTATTGCAACATAACTAAAATATCAAGATGGGTAGGAGGACTTCTCTCCGGTTCCTCTGTCTATCAGTACTTCCAGAGGATGAAGGCTCTTTGAATAGACGCAGATTCTATTCAAGACCTTTATCCAGTAAAGCATCTTGTTGAGGAGAAGTGGCAGATCATTCAACCCCATAGTACAACAATACTGGTTTGTACCTTCACTTACAAAATGCCACTAATTTAGATACTTCCCCTGAATCCATTCTTGATTTTTCCCTTGCAGTCTCCTTTGGAAAAAACCTCAGGTGGCTGAACTTATTCTGCAAGAAAGAAAAGCTGGTGATGACCCTTGTATGGGTTCGGCAAGGATTGGATGGTGTCCCTGGACTTTCAGGACAATGCTTTCATGAGCCTGTCCTGTAGCCTCTCTTTCTTAATTTTGCTGGAAGATCAGACCATTTTCAATGTACTTTCCCGCCTTTCATTGGCCCCTTTAAGTGTGTATAAAGTGGTGGTTGGTGGATACATGTATTCCTACAACTTGATGACTGGCTGTTGAAAGTGGATACACTTCCGTTAGTTTCGGACCACCTGCAGAAAACAGTGTGGTTGCTGCCCAACCTTTGATTTTCCTTCAAAGAGTCCAAGTCTCATCTTCAAGCCTCAGAGTCTGCCCTATTTATGGGTCATCCTGGACATGGCTACCTTGAAGGCTTAAACTCCCCTGCAGCTAGATAATTCAGGCTTTAACACATAGTTTCTGACTATTATCATGGCATTTCAGATGAGAACCATTGTTACAGCTTTAACATGTCTGAGGCTGCTTTGCCTTCTGGTGTCTGTCACCCCAGACGCCTCAGTGATGCTAGGTGCATCATCTTTTGGCTGATGAGATCACTTGAACAGTGTGGAGATAAGTGGCATTTGGTATCAGATGGAACATCTTCAGAGGTTATGTGACATCCAGCTTGCCCTCAAGACCTTTCTGCCATCATCATGGGGAGGTGGATTCAGGTGTGGTTAAACAACATAACCACCATGTAGAATTGCAACAAACAGGGCAACATGCGTACTCTCTGTAAGCAATACTGTCTTGCTACTAGCCAGCTCTTCAACTGATCTCCCTGGCTGTCGGCCATCTGGCAGGATCCCTCAACGTCAGAGCAGATAAACTCCGCAGGTATGATCCTGCCAATCCAAGTGGTTTGTACTTGTAGGTTACAATGGTCATCTTTATCCGGTGGACTGCAGCCTTGATTGACCTTTTTGCCTCTACTGAAAAGGTTCTGTGCCCAACAATTTGCACTCCAGAGAGTCCCTATTTGTGGGGAGGGTCTCTGGGAGGCATGCTCCTGTCTTCTGATTTCCATTTTGCCTCTCACACTTCAGATTCTGAAAAGTTAGGTGGGACCGGGCCTAGCTCCTTCTGGCTTAAAGGGTCTGGTACGCCTATCTCCTGACCCTGAACATATGCCTTCCACTTCAGCTTTCTCTTTGAGAGGGTCTTTTGTCCCAGCAGCAAGGAAGAGGTTTATACATTCACAATCTACACCACCATGTGCTAAAATGTAGGAAAACCTACTAAGAGGTTTAAACCTTACTGCAGAAGTGTCTTTCTGCCTGCCACCCTTCCACCAAGTCTGTATGTTCAGGGATTTTAGGTAAATTTGCCACCTGGTGTGAGAAGCAGGTAATACTCTACAAGTTAAACTTTCTGATGTTATTTAGTTTGTATGGTCTTTGGCCTTGTAAGGTCTGTCTGTTGGCACTGCTAAAAGAAATGTTGGAGGCATGTGTCGCTTTAGATACACATTCTTTGCATAATCCTGCCATCTAGTGTTGGTTCTGGATGTGTGTAAGTTGTTTTTCTTCGAAGAAGTCTTTCGAATCACGAGGTAGAGTGACCCCTCCTCTTGGTGATAATGCACATGGGCATAAACTCTTTTGTTAGATTGTTTTCTTTCCGCGTCTGGTTCGGATGTGTGGGCCTACGCTCCGGTGCGACGCAGTCACGGTGCTCTTTTCGGTTTGTGCAACACTATTTCCCTCGTTGGTATTGTTTCAATTGCGTTTTCTATTAGGCGTATTGAGGAATATATCTAAATCGCTCGTCGAGTTGCTTTGACTGCGGCCCCTACAGGGCCTTTCTTCAGTCTCCATTAAGTTCTTCAGGCAATGCTTTGCTGGTGATGTAACAGATTACCTTCCATTACTGCCCTCGCTGCCACACGAAGGATCCCCGGATCAACTTACAGAAGGTCTTCAGTCTGTGTTTATCGCAAGAACACCGAGAGGTAGATTGCGCTACATACAGCTCCTACCGATTCAAGAAAACTCTTTGAGCCCTTTCAAGCATGTTGGCTCCAAATGTTGTTGAGGAGCATTGAGGATGCTGCAGACATCTTTGGTTATGCAGATATCGGGAAATAGGAAGAACACTGTTCTGGCTGTTTTGCCAAGATAACTTGGCTAGTTTAAATTTTTTCTTTAAAAAATCCAATTGTTAAAATAAAATTGTCACTACAGTCAGGGCATAAATATATCCAGTAGTGGGTACAACATTTCCAACATAAAATTAAATTTGAACGAAAGTCTCCTACTAAATATAACACTATTGAATCCAAAAACAGCAGCAGGAACTTCAAAGGAAATGTTTTTATCTCTTCTTACTGCTACCAATGTCACAGACTCTGTCAAGAACTCACACAAATTGGGCAATTGGAGCGAGGCCAGAATCCAAGAGAACTGTACTCTGAAACATGAGGATGGACACAGACTCCAAACTGTAGCCAGGTCAGCTAGGAAGCACAGTTTCCAGTTACTACCAATGGCAATCCATAATGTGCAGTAGTGGGGGGGTGGGGGGTGGGGGGTGGGGGAGGGGCACACACGCATTCTCTTCCACAAAAGCACACATACACTCCTACACATCGATTTAAAAGAGCACACAAGTACACATAAACACGCATGCACCTGTTCATAGCATGCACATATGCACACATGCATTCATCAAGGACTTACCAGCCATGTTGGTCACATCGGATTGCGAAAGGGAGACGCATAAAGGCCTCAATTTCAGGAGGCTTTTGGGAGGTAAGGGACTACTGTAAGATCCAGCTGCCTTCTCTCATTGGCTGACCATGTCATGGGTCAGCAATGAGAGGAGGACCTTCCCTACATCCTCACAAAGTTTGATGAGGTCAATGAGATTTGCTGATCGCACCCCACACTGTGATAAGGCATCATTTATAGACCGTCAGCCCTGGGTTCTTCAGGGCTTAAAACTGAAGCACATAGTTCTGAGTCTATCAATGATGCTGCCACTCATCATGAGTGAGAAGTTTTCAAAAGACTGCCCAGCTGATTGGGTCACTTCCCTCAGGCTGTGAATTCTTCATCCCGGCAAAGCTTGGCTTAGGCTGCAACACACCTGCACTTTTAAAACGCCTGGTTGCCCGACACTGACATGGTGAATGTGAGGCTGACCCAAGCTTACATAGCCTGAAGCTTTACAAAAAGATGGGGGCGGGGCAGAGGGAGAGACTCTGCCCTTAATTACAGGCCGCTTGCGGGTTCCATACTATTTGTAAAGGAAGAGACGACCGGAACTAGACAGCTTCTGTAATGTGCACCCCTTTTTAGGTCTCGGCCTAGCGTACAGTGCGTAGCAGTGTTGTGCAGCCAAGATTTTATGTTCCCTAGAGTGGGGCTTGAACCCCCCCCTCTTCTCCATTGGCTGGCTTCCTAAACGGAGGCCAGCCATTGGAGGAGAGGGGCGTCACTTCGTTCAAGCCCCGTCTTTTTAGGATTGAGGGGTGTGTTTTTTCGTTTCTTTCTGTTTACTTTCTCTCCTCTTCCCATTGGCTGGAATTTAACATTCCAGCCAATGGGAAGAGGAGAGAACAAAAACACGCCCCTCAATCCCAAAAAATGATGCTGGTTTCTCCGAGGCATTCCTGCTACGCCTCGGAGAAACATGGTGGTGACTCTCCTCAGAGAGTCAGAAACAATAACAAAGACATTGGAGGAGGTGGCGTCGCACTGGGCTCCGGGACTAGAATGTATCGCTCCATCTTCACCACCGATGAGAGGACAAGCAGGCCGGTGCGTAAGACGGCCTGGGGTGCGTCAACCTTGCAGGAACCTTAGCCCGAACAATAACACCAGAGCTGCCTGGGAGATCGAGGCTTCGGTGGTTTGGTAGAGGAAAGGCTGTTGTGGGGGGGGTGAATGGGCCCCAGATCTGAGCAGCGCTGCCGTCGACCTCTTCGGTCCCCGGAGCAGCCAGGCTCTTGCGAGGAGGAAGAGGATGGTGTGAGTGGACCCGGCGCCCGGAGAGAAGTGTGAAGGGAAGAAACCGCGGGTGAGTGCGGGGCTCTCTGGTGGTGAGGGAGGTGGAGAGCGATGGAGGGGTGAGTGGCTCTCGGGGTGCGGGGGCAATGATGGGCGAATGCAGACAGAAAGGCGTGTGGGGGCTCTGAAAGTGTAAGAGGATGGAGCCGTACTGCTCCGGGTCTGCAGAGCCGGACAATGTGAAATGCATTGAACAGTTCTTTGAGGAGTTGCTCAGTGTGGGTACGTGAGGCATCTTGGGGGTGTTTTTTGGGAGTTTGTGTTCTGCGGAGGCTGCCTGAGGGGGTCTCCAGCCTCCTGGTGTCATGCTTTGCGGCTTCAGCTCCTCCTTGTCCAGCAGCGAGTTACAAGCACCATTGATGCTTCCTGATTCTGTGGAGACTGCATTGGACCTGAGTCCTGTGATGCATAGCGGCTCACTGTGTACAGGAGTGACAGGTTGTGGCCGTCATCAGGGACCCGTGTCTGTTCCTCACCAGGGCGGATTAGCTACAGGACAGCAGGCGCCCCCCTCCCCGACCAGAGCTGCACCCAGGCGCCTCCTGCCACTGCCAGCGCCCTGCGCTGTCCGTATTCGGTCCAGAGTCTAAGTTGACCTCAGCCCCCTCCAGCTTCCACCCCATGCAGTGTGGTGCGGGTGAATCTCCTGGCAGAGGGTGTGCGAAGGACCCCCTCAAGGATGCTTGTGCTCCAGTGGACGTGATGGCTTCTTGTGTGCACTCACTCGCCCGCGGCCAGGTCCTGCCCGAGAGGTCCGCGGCCAGGTCCTGTGCAGCGGCCGATCCTTCCGGCAAGCACTCCGAGGCCCCTTCGGTGTCCTGCTCAGGCTAAAGCGAACGGCGACCGCGTGCTTACCCCCCTCTCCTGTCCCCTGGCTGTGCTTGCTCTCCTGCCCCTTGGCTGTGCTTGCTCTCCTGCCCCTTGGCTGTGCTTGCTCTCCTGCCCCTTGGCTGTGCTTGCTCTCCTGCCCCATCGCTGTGCTTGCTCTCCTGCCCCCTGGCTGTGCTTGCTCTCCTGCCCCCTGGCCGTGCTTGCTCTCCTGCCCCCTGGCTGTGCTTGCTCTCCTGCCCCCTGGCTGTGCTTGCTCTCCTGCCCCCTGGCTGTGCTTGCTCCCCTGCCCCCTGACTGTGCTTGCTCCCCTGCCCCCTGACTGTGCTTGCTCCCCTGCCTCCTGGCTGTGCTTGCTCCCCTGCCTCCTGGCTGTGCTTGCTCCCCTGCCCCCTGGCTGTGCTTGCTCCCCTGCCCCCTGGCTGTGCTTGCTCCCCTGCCCCCTGGCTGTGCTTGCTCCCCTGCCCCCTGGCTGTGCTTGCTCCCCTGCCCCCTGGCTGTGCTTGCTCCCCTGCCCCCTGGCTGTGCTTGCTCCCCTGCCCCCTGGCTGTGCTTGCTCCCCTGCCCGTGCTTGCTCCCCTGCCCCCTGGCTGTGCTTGCTCCCCTGCCCCCTGGCTGTGCTTGCTCCCCTGCCCCCTGGCTGTGCTTGCTCCCCTGCCCCCTGGCTGTGCTTGCTCCCCTGCCCCCTGGCTGTGCTTGCTCTCCTGCCCCCTGGCTGTGCTTGCTCTCCTGCCCCCTGGCTGTGCTTGCTCTCCTGTGTGTGTGTGTGGCTCTGTGTGGCTCTGTGTGTGTGTATGCGTGTGTGTGTGTGCGTGTGCGTGTGCGTGTGTGTGTGTGTGTGTGTGTGTGTGTGTGTGTGTGTGTGCGTGTTTTCTTCTTGCTTCTGTTCCCTGGCTGTGCTCGTGTTTGTTGCCTCTGTTCCCTGGCTGTGCTCGTATTTTCTTCTTGCCTCTGTTCCCTGGCTGTGCTTGTGTTTGTTGCCTCTGTTCCCTGGCTGTGCTCGTGTTTGTTGCCTCTGTTCCCTGGCTGTGCTCGTCTTTTCTTGCCTCTGTTCCCTGGCTGTGCGCGTGTTTTCTTCATGCCTCTGTCCCCTGGCTGTGCGCGTGTTTTCTTCATGCCTCTGTTCCCTGGCTGTGCTTGTGTTCTCTTCTTGCCTCTGTTCCCTGGGACGTTACCGAGCAGAGATGGGCGTGTGGCTGACCTAGACTCAGGGATGTCTGTGTGTGTGGCTCTGTGTGTGTGTGTGGCTCTGTGTGTGTTTGTGGCTCTGTGTGTGTGGCTGTGTGTGTGGCTGTGTGTGTGTGTGTGGCTCTGTGTGTGTGGCTTTCTGTGTGTGTGTGTGGCTCTGTGTCCGCTAATATTCTCTACTACTCTCTTATGCTCACCTATTGCCATTGTAAATGCCAATACCATTTATTTATGTTTAAAGAGAAAAATTAAAAAAATGCCATTTGCAATGCCAATAGCTCTAACTTTAACAAAGCCGAGGCCATTACATTGTAAATGCTTGTTTCATTCTGTCAGACACGGTGCTTGAATTATCAAATACTGCACTTTTTTAGGTCAAGCCTTGACAGAGCATTCACTGTCTCTTCGAGACATGCTGTATTAAATCTGTGGGCTTACAGCCCTCCTATTGCCTTTTTATTTGTCCCTTTGATTGTCGTTCAAAAAGGCTTGCTTGCTAGTGGTTAATCCTTCCTCTTTGTCCCTCAAGTTTGTGTTTGGTTTCCTCCCACAGAGCACCGCCCACTTACTGTTAACATTACGTTTCTGTGTTTGTGCTCAATTGGGCACTGTTACTTCTTTAATTTCTGCTAGTGTCATTGTTTGCACATCTTCGGTGGTTCTGCTTTGGCACTAGTCACGTAATCTCCCCGTCTCGGTCAAATAACGAGATGAAATGTCAGATACTGTTTTCGAAATCTCCTCTCAAATTTTCTCTGACTTTGAAGTGCAAGTATTTCCCCCAAACCGCTTCACTGCTTGTTGCTTTAGCGATCCTCAATCACTGGACCTTTATCAACCTAACCTTGCAGCACAGGGCATGGCTTGGGCAACTCCTGTTGTATTTTCTCTGGCTCTTGTTTATATAATGTGACCTTGAGTGATCCAAAGGTGTTGGATCGCTTTACATGAGCGCTAGTTACATTACAAGATGTCAGATTGATTTTAGGGGGTATTTTTTACAGAGCACAAATTCGACTGACCCAAAGGTATTGAATCGCTTTACAAAAGCGTCAGTTACATTACACAAGGTCAGGTTGATTTTAGTTTTTTAGGTGCGCAGAGATTGTGATGCCAATGTCACCCCGTTTATTCACTATTTCCCCTCTACCTGACAAATGGGAGCAGCATTCCTCCCTCCCACCTCCTCTCTTGTCTTTGAATGCCCACCCCGCTGCCTGTCCCTGCCATCATCCTTCTCTCAGAGCTCTAATTTCAAAGTTCATTCATGGCAGCTCACCAGGGGCTCTGAAACATTTTTTTTATAATGTAAACTCTAACAACCGAGGTTGAAGGGCTTTACATGAGCGCTAGTTATATTACACAAGGTCAGATCAATTTCTGGAAGCATTTTTATAGAGCGTGAACTCGAATGACCCAAAGGTATTGGAGCGCTTTACGAAAGCGCTGGTTACATTACACAAGGTCGGGTTAATTGTTTTTTTAGGTGTGCTGAGATTAAGTGACGCATGGTAGCATTTTGTTGTTGCTATGTCCAGTGCTCCTAATCCCAGGGGGCTGTGACAGAGGGCAAAGCGTGCTTGGTGAAGAGAGGCCTGGGGGTGGTCGGGTTGTGTTGTCTCTGCCATTGGAAAGTATTTCCTGCTTTTTTCATAGGCTGTTCAGTACTCTAGTGATGCAGTCGCACGCATCTCTGGCTCTGACTCTGGGCAATAGCTTGCTTAATCTTCCAGACGACCCCAGCGCCTAGAGACCCTTGCGGGTGATTGTGCGCTTTACAAATGTGGATTTATAATGTTTTAGTGCTGTTGATTTTCATGGAGGCCCTTGTTTTTCTTCTGTGCGGTAAAAAGCCTTGGATATGTCCATAAATGTTTCCTGAGGCAAGCATGTATTCCCGAATCACACTACACGACCCAGTGTGTAAAAATGGTATACCTCTTCAATCCCTGACGTCACAGACCAGGGGTAATGTGCTACATGGCTAAACACTTATAAAGTCTCAAAGGCGATACCTATTGGCTTTGCCAATACTTGTTTGTTATTGTGCAGTCATAAGAACCAGTGCTCTTTCCTCCGTACATGAGGTGAGCTGTGAGGATTTGTGAAGGACCATAGTTCTTGAAAATCTAGACACGAGCATTGACAAAGCTGATTTATTCCCTAGCATATCCCTTGTTCTCCCATTCACTTTTGTGCTACTCCAGAAAGTATACCTCTTATACAAGGCCTTTTCTCTTAGCCTATATTCACTTCATATCAGTCAAGCAGTGAGCATGAACTTGAGAAGCTTGATCCCATGAATGTTCCTGTGCTTCATAACACTTACAATCAATCATATACTATAATGTTTCTTATGAGAGTCCATAATGGTTCTGCTTTTAATATTCATGTTCTGACTCAATCAGTATTGGGTCTGGCATCGGACTCAGTGTAATTCCTGCGTATACGTCTTTCATTAAGAAAACTAGAAAGACTAGATGAATCAATACGATGCGGCCAAAACCTATTTAACTGCAACTGGATTAGTGCGTTGAGTATTCTAACTTGCCCAACATTCAATATATCAGTTTCTTTTATCATGTAAGTGCAGATATTTAGAAGATAGCCATACTAGAAATCTGAAGAAAAGTCTTGGGATTGTAATCAGCATGTTTATCGAGGTATTTTGCATAATATATATTATGTACTTTCAAGCCCTTATTTATAATCTTGCAAACACTCAACCCTGTCCTCAACAGAAGAATTAATGCTGGCAGGCAGTGTAATGCAAGACATTCTTTGATGTATACCATATATATATTATACCAAGCATCGGCAAAGCCAATAGGTCTCACCTATGCAAGAGCTAGTGTCCGGGTGGTGTAGAACAGAGTGGACTGGCATTGAAAAGAGTAGATTGGTGCAAAGTGGAGTAGTGTAGGAGAATGGAATGATGTAGAGTGTTGTAGAGCCGAGTGGTGTAAAGTGGAGAGGCATAGAGTGGAATAATGGAGTGGAGCAGAGTGGATTATTTTGTCATAGAATAGAGTGATGTAAAGTGGCATAGAGGGAGTTGAGTAGAGTGTCATAGAGTGGAGTAGAGTGGAGTTGAACAGAGTTGAGTAGAGTTTAATGGAGTAGTGTCATAGAATGTAGTGTCGTAGAGTGGCCTTTAGTGAAGTGACGTAAAGTACAGTGCTACAGAGTAGAATGGTGTAGAGCACTGGTTTTGAGTAAAGTGGTGTAGACTGCATTGGCGAAGTGTACAGTGACGTAGAGTGGTGCAGGGTAGCCTGCAGTGGCGTAGAGTTGAACGGCATAGAGTGGAGAAGAGTGGTGTAGAGCGCAGTAGTATGGAGTGCAGTGGCGCAGAGTAGATTGTTTTAGAATAGAATAGAGTGAAGTGGTGTGGAGTGGTGATGGGTAGAGTGCAGAGGTGTAGAGTAGTGTGGAGTGCAGCTGTGCGGAAAAGATTACAGTGGCATGGAGTGCACTGGTGTAAAGAGCAATAGAGTGGCATAGAGTAGAGTGGTGCAGAGTAGTTTGCAGTGGCATAGAGTGCAGTGTTGCAGAGTAGAGGGATATTGAGCTCAGTGACGGAGATTGCAGTCTTGCAGAGTAGAGTGTGGTAAAGTGCAGTGGCGCAGAGTTAATTACTCTGCTACCCAGCAGAGGGATTGAACGCCTCCCAAAACAATAGTGCAATTAACAGTGCTTGACCCAGTTTCTGGGGAAAAAAGAGTGAGTGCAGAGGAAATCTTCATCTATTAATTATATTGCGATACTGCAATAGGGTTTGGAGAATTCGGGCTCGCTGGAACAAAGGAGGACCAGACCTCTGGTACTAGCCCAGGGCAGGTTCACCTTTGAAGTATTGGTGGGATGGGATTAGCCAGCAGTGTCATGAAGTGGCAGAACTGAGGACCTCAAGGGAGTTCTTTCCACAGACAACTTGACGTTGCCATACTGGTTTGTCCCTGTCTCCTGTGCAGGAGAGTTGGGACAGGGATGAAGTGAAGATGTGGCATCCTGGGTTTGGCCAGGGGTGCCTGTGCTCTAGAACTGCTCATCCCCACTTAAAATGAAGAGCCAGGTAAGAAAACCCTGGACCTGGGAGCAACAGACTGAAAGAACACCCAGGTAGACGTAGGAGCCACCTGATGCCCCGCAAGAATTGAATAAGGACCTTGGCTGCAGCTTTATCCCTCATAACGAGGATGGGTCTTCTCTGGGCAAATGGCACTTGGCCCCCTTGTGTCTCCTGAGGAATAGTTTGAGGAAAAGATCTGCTGGGTGATCCAGGAGGGCTCCCACAAGACATCTGTGGATTAGCCCTTGACTCCCCTGCACCTCCGGTTGCGCTTCAAGAAGTCAGGAGACTCTAGGGCATGGTGAGGGCGGCAGGCAGAATGTTTTGCTAGCTGGTTGAAGAGGGGATGCTCAAGGTGCCTGCGCCTGCAGGAGAAGAGCACTTGAGCCAGGCAGCTGGCCAGTCTGTCACAGGGAAGCCAGCAAATTCAGCTCCCAATGCAAAGTTTTTGCCCTGGGCATCCTCCAGAGCCCAATACAACAATCAGTAGCAATAATGTATCTTTATTCGATTTTATAAAAACCATAAAAGCACATTAACGTATAAAAATAATTTACGAATATCCAATTGCCATTCAGAAAATTAATTGAGTCCCAGCACTTAAGTATATCACATACGATACATTTACAATAGTCCATTACCCATTCAGATTTTGTTGGCTTGGCAGTTTGGGCTGGACTGCTCCCATTAGGAACAAGGTCAACACTGATTTGCATATGGCTGGGTCTGAACTGGGGTGGCGAAGTGAGCTAAAGAACAATGATGGATTCAAGCCAGATCTGTGACTGGGGGTGAGTGTTTGAAACGTTTCAGTGGTCCATCCATCATCTCCTTGCGTTGGCTATTGAGGTTATGGGTTACAGGATGCACTAGGAGTGTAATGTGATATGGGGCATTACCAAAGGTATTTCCACCTATGTGATATACATATTTGTAATTTAATGCATAGTATTTATTGGTATATGCGTGTTAGTATTTTATCTTTTTCAAATATAAAGCACAGACTGGATAGTGATTCAGTGAGTGTTGTTCCATACCAATGAATTGGATTACTAGCCTACACTACCTCCCATGAGTAGGCCTTGGGCTGCTCTACTTTGCAGAGAGTCAAATGCTGCAGTTTGCTAATTAATTCCCAATATAACGTCTATTGCAGACTTATTACCTGTGAAGGAATCTCATCCATTGCAACTAATAACCTAGTGTCTTATAATATTTTATATCTAATGGTCACTGATGCTACAACAACTGACTGAGTTGGTATTTTTATTTTTAAACTTATTACCGACTGATCACTGTTCACCTTGTATGTTTATATTTGCTAATTGTCAGCATTTTGCAGAGACTAATGATGACATACATGAATATATTTTGTAATTCTCATGCTATTGTATATGTTTCAAGTAGCTAATTGCTGTTGAAAGGTTGCTTCTGTTTTATTCACAAATTATCAATGAATCAATGCCACCAGGGCACTGTTCTATATTCCCATATATTATACTCCGTCTTTTATTTAGGCTTATTTAAATGTACAGCTTCCATGGGGTTGCAAGCACCCTCTGCAATGCCGTTTCAGGGATGATTAACCAATACCTGTGGGGGAGAGTTTACGTTTACCGGTGATCTTCTGACGGGCTGCAAACAATATTTCTGCTACATAGGACAAAGACGTCCATCCCTCTAATATGATTATAAGTGTTGTCTTTGATTCCACCAAGCTTGTAGTGTCCAGGTACTGTCATGAAATTGCTCTTAGAAATAGCCTGATTGCGTTTCATTCCTCAAAACACAAATTCCCAGCTAAAAATTCTCAACCTTTTGTTTACTAGTTCTGTTTTCTTGGCCAATGTACAGAGGAGATACATTGCATGAAAAACAAGGCAGAATCATTCAATTGTGTAGTTTTAGAGGAGGGAAAGATATTTTTCAAGTTATATTTCCAGCAGAACTATTGTTGGTACGATCTATGCCACAGGGTTTGTCCCCTCAACGATCATGCCATGTTGTATACCTATGCATTTTGGAGAGAGATACAATATCACAAGCAACAAGTGGGTGCTGACTATTGTGAGGAATGGCGACTCACTTTGTGTCAAGGCACTCAAACCAACTTCAACGTAACCTTTAGTTGAACTGCCTTGGGAAACTACCTTCTTACTGAAGAAGCAAGCAGTAGAACAAATATGTCCCCTTCAGAAGAAGGGCGTAAAGAGTAAATTGAGACCTGTTTAGAGGCATTCACTTGTCTCTAAAAGATTTCCTACTGTCTCTAGTAACAGTTTTATTTCATGTAGACAATAGCATCACATTGCAATATCTGAAAAAATAGGAAGGTACCAGATCCGGACCTTGATCTCTGGGGTCATAGAAGATTTGGATGTGGCTACTTCCCAGGAACCTGGCATAAAGGCAGTTCATCTTCCAGAGTGTTAGAAATGGGGTCTCTAATTGGCAATGGCTTGCACCCTGTCCAAGTAAGGACCCTGGCTCTAGTCAGGCTAATGAGAATTTGCCGAGCTTTAGTGCTGGTAAGTTCCAATTCTATTAAGGACTCGGAGGCGAGGATTATGCCTTCCTTTCTTCACTTCAACAGCAGCAAGAAAACATACAAAAAACTACTTTTCCCATGAACACCAGGGAAAAAACAGGAACTTGAAACATAAGTCCTTCTTTAGTGTCTGCGCTCCGGCAGCACCCATAATGCATTGCGGCTCCTTCCTCTTCCTCTTCCTCTTTCTTCGCGCGACGCCCATGTTCTGGGAGACTCACGCATCCTGTTTTGGACCATCATTCCCTGCAAGAAACCTCAGTCAGACACCGATCGTCTCGAGAATAGTAAGGTACGTAACACTGAATGCATACAGATCAAAAGCATTACCAACAATTGAATTCCCGTGAACAGGTTACTTACATTCAGTACGGGGAGGGTCCACTTCGAGGAAGTCATTGGGAGGGATAATCCTCGCCTCCGAGTCCTTAATAGAATTGGAACTTACCAGCACTAAAGCTAGGCAAATTCTCATTCTATGGCAGGACCGGAGGCTTCGGATTATGCCAGTTCAAAGCTTGTCGACAACCAGCCGAGCCACTTCTGTTACTGGCTTAAAATAGAACCTCTTGAACGTGGAATCCGTGGACCAATCCGCAGCTCTCATCAGGTCCTTCAACCTAGCTCCTAGGGCAAAAGCCTTCGAGGCCATAGCGCCACGCGCTGAGTGAGCACCGAATTTTTTCGTATCAATCCCCGCCTCCTGCATAACCCAACGCACCCATCTGGCGATTGTTGGGGAAGAAACAGCCTTGTACGGTTTCCGTAGGGCAATAAGAAGTTGCCTCTCACCCGGAGGGCGAGTATCATCAGTCATATCCTCATATGCACGGAGGCACTGCACTACACACAGCTTGGGGGAATCCGGGAAGGCCGGATAAGAAATAAGGGTTTTAGTTCTCCTGCTCACTGTAAAGGACACACCCTCCGGGGAAAACACCCGGGCTGTAACATCAAGTGCTCGCACATCCGAGACTCTCCTGCAGGAAATCAAGCATAGCAGCATAGCTAACTTAGCCGTAAGCTCTTTGCGAGACAAAAACCTGTTTGGCTGCCAAGAAAGAAATAAGTTCAGAACCCTGTTCACGTCCCATAGGACGCAATACCGCGGCTCAGGCGGCAGCGAGAGGCGAATCCCCCTCAGCAGTCTGCAGACCAACGGATGCTCACCAATCGGGGAACCCTGAACCAGGTCGTGTCCCGCCGAGATGGCTGAGCGGAAGGTATTGATAGACCTGTAGGCTAAACCTTCCTCCGCCAAGGAGGCCAAGAAATTAAGGACATGGACTACATCCGCCCCCAGGGGATTGAAACTCCGTCGCAGACACCAGCGACGCCACCTATGCCACGCTGAACGGTATCTCCTGGTGGTGCTGTCCGCCCAGGCCTTAGAGAGTAGATCCTCTGCCTTTCCCGAAAGGCCTGGGAGAGACCAGCAACGCCGGAGATCCGCCATGCCATCAGTCTCAACGAGCCCTCCTGAACTAGCCGGTGGGGATTCCCGTCCGGATTCAGGAGAATGTGAGGAGAGTGGGGGAGTAGGATTGGAGAATCCCAGGAAAGTTCCAGAAGAACTGGAAACCACACTTGAGACCTCCACCATGGCGTGATCATCACGACTTGCGCTGACTGACGGCCCAGCAACGCTGACACTCGTGTTATCATTGAGAACGGGGGGAACGCATAACCCTGCTCTCCCGACCAGTCCTGGAGGAACGCATCGGTCGCCTCCGCCGACGGGTCCGGGCGCCAACTGAAATACCTCGGCAACTGGTGGTCCAGTCGCAAGGCGAACAAGTCCACCGAAAACGGACCCCAACGGTCCATGAGCTGGGAAAACACCCGTGTGTCCAGCTTCCATACGCTGGCATCTAGGAGGTGCCGGGAGTGCCAGTCGGCCACCTCGTTCTGATGGCCCGGCAAATACTCCGACGTGACCGAGTCCTGATGGTCTAGGCAGAAGTGCCAAAAGTCCCGCGCGAGATCCGCCAAAATCTTGGATCTGGTCCCACCCAGATGGTTGATATAGCGGACCGCGGACACGTTGTCCATCCGTAGAAGGACACACGACTGGACCCGGTCCTTGGTCCAACACTGTACCGCGAAGGAACCTGCCAGCAACTCCAAACAGTTGATATGCAATGACTGCTCGAGGGCAGACCAGGCGCCGCCCGTGGAGAATTCTCCGCACCTGGCACCCCAGCCTGATCGACTGGCGTCCGACTCTATCACTACGTCTGGGGCGGAGCCAAATATCGCACGACCATTCCAGGCCTCCATGTGCGTCAGCCACCATCGCATTTCGTCCCTCACTTCGTCCGACAGCGGAATTAACTGCGAGTACGTCAGACCTTTCCTGAGGTGATACGCTTTCAACCGCTGCATGGCCCGGTAGTGAAGCGGGCCCGGGAAGATGGCCTGAATCGAAGACGACAACAGGCCCACTACCCGTGCCAGATGACGCAACGATATCAGAGGCTTCGCCAGGGTCTGGCGCAATTCGTGTCGAATCTTCGACATCTTCCGCGCAGGAACACTCAACGAGGCTGAAACCGAGTCGATGCTGAACCCGAAAAAGGTTGCGCACTGAGCCGGGACTAGGAGAGACTTCTTCTCGTTGATAACGAATCCTAGACCCTGCAGTAAGTCCACCGCGAACTGCAGCTGGGACGTTAAGCGCTTCGGACACTGGTCCATGAAGAGCATATCGTCCAAGTACACTATCATTCGGACACCGCGCACCCGCAAGGCTTCCACTGCCGGGCGCAGCACCTTTGTGAAACACCACGGCGCTGAGGAGAGCCCGAAGGGCAGCGTGGTGAACTCGTAGACCTGCCCGTCCCACCTGAACTGCAGGAAGCGACGGTGTGGAGGGAAAATCGGGACCGCCAGATAGGCGTCTTTTAAGTCGAGCCTGGCCATCCAGTCGGACGGGCGCAGCACATCCCTCAGGAGGTGGATTCCCTCCATTTTGAAGTGGCGGTAGACCAGCCACTCGTTGAACTCCTTTAGATTGATAACCGGACGGCGGCCTCCATCGACCTTGTCGACCAAAAAGATGTTGCTGAGGAAGGCGTCCGGGTGCTCGCACGTGCAGCAAATCGCCCCTTTGTGAAGGAGGGCGGAAACCTCGTCGCGCACCAATTCTGCATCGCGCGGAGAGAACGTAATGGGATGAGGACGCTGGGGCTGCCGCGGACGGCCATGGAACTCCAACTGGAAGCCCTGAACCGTCTGTAGTACCCAGGCGTCCTTGGTAAGGGAAAGCCATGCTGGGAGAAACTGCGCCAGGCGCCCCCCTACCCGCAAACTCGCAGAGGGTAGTACACTCACCTCGTCCACCCTGTTGCTGACCTCGGTAGACCCCACGGCCCCGGAACTTCTGACCTCTCGTGGGGTAAAAATTATTGAAGCGGGAGCTGTGTTCTTGACCATGCCGGCGTCCAGAGCCTTGCCCTCTGTCGGAGGGGTTGCCTCGACCGAACGAGCGGCCCCTGCCTCGTCCGACCCCATCAAAAACCCGAGGGGCAAAAACTTTCTTGATATTGGATTGGGCCCTGTCCAAGGACGTAAACGTAGCCACAAATTTTCCGAGCTCCTTAATAAAAGGATCCCCGAACAAACCGCCTTGCGCCACCGCGCCAGCCTCCGAAGAGGCGAGGTCACCCAATTTAGGGTCAATTTTAATCGGCAGTGACCTCCTCCTCTCTGTAGAGAGGGCACAGTTTGCATTGCCAAGGAAAATAATGGCGCGTTGCGCCCAATTAGACAAGACTTCCGGAGAGATGAGATCCCCCGACACCTTGGCCTCTTCCGCCATGTCGAGGATTTTGGTCATGGGGCCTACTGCGTCCAAAAGCTTGTCCTGGAAAGTACGCCAGGACCGGTCAATACCCTTCCGGGGATCTTTAACAAACTTAGCGAGGAAAGTGCCCATTTTCGGGTCAATGTCCGGGGTCATTGCCACTTTCCCTTCCAAGGAAGGGCGGGGGCACTCCGCCCTAAGGCGGCTACGGGCATCTTTGTCTACCGGTTTCCGGAGACGGTTTGCCACATAGAGGGCAACCTTATCCCCCGGGACCCATTCTGAGGACCGTGGGTGGACAATATCGTCCGGGTCCAACATGTCCGAAGGGGCCGCAGAGGTGGACGGCTGGGAAGGGAGCCACGACCTAGAAGAGCAGGCCTCTTCCTCCGAGTCCGGAGAATCATCATCCTGCTGGGGCTCCGGGGACATCGTGCGGGGAGTAGGAGGTGGAGCACCCACCGGTTGGGAGGGGGCGGGTAGAGGATCCTCAAGCGCCTTAAAGGCGGTCCTAACTCTATCAAAGGCCACCGGATCAATCCCCTCAGTACAAGGTTTCTTAGGTGGGGGGGGACCGCTGACGGGGAAGGATCCGATGCTGGGGCAGGCGCCGGGATGAGTACCACAATTTTTGCGTACGCCTCGTCCAAACGCGCCGTCAGGCGTTGCTCCAGGGGCACAATCGCCTGATCTACCGCCTTGTAGATGGAATCATCCACCGCCTGGTAAAAGTCATCATCCCAGGGGGTACAATTTAGAGGGTCTTCCTCCGTGTACTGGCCTGACTCCCCCTGCATACTGAGGTAAGTTGGGCTCTACAGAAGGGAGGTACGGCGCAGCTGTTTACAACCCCAGAGGGCACACTGTGGGACTGGGCAACCCAGAGGATATGGCGGCACAGAGGCACGAATTTCGGGACTAGCCCAGGGAACGCAACAGCCCTCTATGTGCTAGGGCACCACCCAGTAAAGCGTCCCCTTGCGCTACACACTAGCGCCAATTACGACCCTTCCGGGTGTTCAGTAACAAAATACAACCCACTCTGGGCGTCAAAATGGAGGGAAACCCTAAATTACGACCCCGCAGGGTGTCAACACTGGGTGGCCAGGGACAGCGTGGAAGCTGCGCAAACGCGGTAAAAACACGTTAAAAACGCGAATTATAGCGCGCCTGCAGGCAGAGAGAACACAGCCCCCTAGCGGTGCCTGAGGCACACCGCACTCCACTGGGACAATAAATCGCGTGAGGAGCGCCAAAGCGTCCCGCGACAATCAGGGGACCTGTAGGGGGTCGAAAAACAACAGCGCTAAACAATAAAGCCACACGCTGCCCACAGAGATCCCCAAAACCCAGGAGAGAGTGACAAAAACACTTAACTTGCTGCTGAGCAGCGAAGAAAGAGGGAGAGGAAGGAGCCGCAATGCATTATGGGTGCTGCCGGAGCGCGGACACTAAAGAAGGACTTATGTTTCAAGTTCCTGTTTTTTTCCCTGGTGTTCATGGGAAAAGTAGTGTTTTGTATGTTTTCTTGCTGCTGTTGAAAATAAAGTGAAGAAAGGAAGGCATAATCCGAAGCCTCCGGTCCTGCCATAGAATTAAGTTACACTCTCTGACTAACCCGTGTTCAACCCCTTAGTAGCTTGGCAAGAACAATCAGGCTGCTCTTAGAGGCAATGCATAAATATTTGTACACACGCATGCACATGCATGCACAAACAATAACACAGTGAAAACACTAAAAAAGGATTCACCACCAGTTTAGAAAAATAGCCAATATTTATCTGATTAAAATAAGATCACAACTACAAAAGTCCAACAAACACAAGTATGAATTTTCAAATATTAACTAAAATTGTAGTTCTTAAAAATCAATGGTTACGCTTGACCAGGACAAAGTACCTTAGTTGCATCAAAAATTAAAGACAATCCGAGGCACAGGGCAGGTGAGTCATCGAAAAGCAGGTGATGCGCCGGTTCCTTACTGCTAGGCAGGGGAGGTGATGCGTTGTTTCCCTGCAAAATACCTCTTTTCCTTACTGCGGCTTGGTGTCAATGAATACATTTGCACCCAGGGATGATGCACCGAAAGTCACTCCCAGGACAGAAGCAGCAATCCAACACAGCAGAGAAACATCAAAGTGGCAGTCCCTCCTGACACCAATCCAGCTCTTCTTCCTGGCAGAATGTCCTCAGTCCAGAAATGTTCTGAGTGTATGGTGTCACAGGTCCAGTACTTATATCCATTTCAGCTTTTGTAGCAGGTAAATTTCAAAGGAAGGTATTTGTAGTGCACACGACACTGCCCTTCCCTGGCTCCAAACTTACTACCCCGGATGGAGACTTCTTTGTGCGAGAACAGTCACAGTCCTATTCAGGTGTCAGTTTCAACTCCTCCAACCACTCTAGTGTTATCCCCAGATGGTTAAATTAAGAAAATCACAACTTTCTTAAAGTGTTTTTTTCAGACTTGCAATTTAAAAAATAACTTCACTAAAATATGTATTTTTAAATTTTGAACCCAGAGACCCCAAAATTAAATTTTCTATCAGCTCCCAATTGGCACATACACTTGTAAGATGTTACCAGGTAGCTCCAATGCTAATCTACGGGAGAGAGACGGGCCTTGCGGTAGTGTAAAAATAATTTAGCAGTACCAGGACATATAAAACACAACAGTAGATGTCCTAAACTGCGCCCTACCCCTGGGGCTATCTTGGGCCTACTTTATGGGGTGCCTACATGTAATAAAAGTGAAGGTTTGAGCCTGGCAAGGAGGGTGCACTTGCCAGGTCGAAATGGCAGTTTAAAACTGCACACGCAGACACTGCAGTGGCAGGTCTGAGACTTGTTTGAAAGGCTACTCATGTGGGTGGCACAATCAGTGCGGCAGCCCCACTAGTACCATTTGATTTGTAGGTTTTGGGCACACATGGTGCTGAGTACTAGGTAGTTACTAGTAACTCAAATAGCTAATCATGGAGAATCCAATTGCCATTACATTTTAGGGGGAGAGCATATGCACTTTAGCGCTGGTTAGCAGTGGTAAAGTACCCAGAGACGTAAAGCCAGCAAAAAGGTGGTTGAAAAAATAGGAGGAAGAAGAAAAACATTTGAGGATAACCCAGCAGTAAGGGACCGGCCCAACACAAGGGCCCACAATTCCCAAGAAGATCACTTCAGCAGGTTTTTTGAGGAAAATCACAAGTGGGTTATAGAAGAAAACATTCTTCTAGAAGTCACCTCAGATGGGGCTTCTCCTTCACTTAGACCTATGTGCATTTCTCAAATCTCCACATGCTCAAGCTTCCCTTCCAGACTAGGGGATCCAAGCTCCTTAAGCAATACCCTTTTAATGAACTGGTCTTGGATATTTCTTTACATTTCTCCCTAATTCCACTAATACCATCAGTCCTGATGATGCTGCCGAACTATAAGACTGCATTGATCCTCATTGCTCATGAATAGCCCAGGCAACTGTGTATCTCAGACCTTGCAATATTTGTATACAGGACTTTTCCAAGCATAGTAAACATTTTGGTTCAGTTTTATGGCCAAGCGTTACTTTTGAACTGGACTTCTGGGATCCGACAGTATGGATTTTAAATGTACCTAAATCATGCATGGCAGTTCTGAAGGAAGCTAAGAAACTTGCAGCAAGAGCTTCTTATGTATTCAACTACAGATGATTCTGTTCATTGTGTCATCAGCTAGGTCCGAATCAAATATTCTGCCACTAAGATGTCATCTTGCCTTACTTTCTCCTCCTGGCGAGGGTAAGCTGCAGTTTGCTGTGAACGAGTTAAGTTTACATGTAAAGGAGCACATAAAAAGGGATCTCAACAAATATGATTGTTTTAAGGTTAAAGTAATAAATTATTTTTGGATTAACTGAAGAAATGTATTTCTTCTGTCCAGAAGCCATCTCCTCCCTGATAAATGAATTTGTTGATTCACAAATTGATTTCTCTACCATTTGAGCTCCTCCACAGCAGCATCGCTGGTGGCAGAGAGCATTCTTGGTTGTAATTACTTTTGCACATAAATGTAGTGAAATGCAGGCACTTTCAGCTATTGGTTACACAGTTTTTCCATCTGGGTATGAGAACCCATCCATCTTTTTTACTTAGTTTCAGAGTAATGCATTAATTCTTTGTTGACTTTACCCCATATTATTTAGTAATCCTGACACTTTAATGGAGCACTCTATGCATTCTATGATGTTAAGAGGTTTTTGTGGTTTTATGTTGACTGGACTAAAATATTGAGGAAATCTGACCAGCTCTTTATCAATTATGGTCATATACCTATAGACACAGCCACTTGTAAGCAATCCCTTTATCATTAGATTGTTCCCGGCAATACATTTTTTCTGTTTGCTAAATAAGCCATTTTTCTCATTGGCCAAATGCTCATTTGACCAGATGGAAGGTGGCCAAGTTAAGGAATATTCTGTTAGATATCTGTAAGGCAGCCACTTGGACGTCTGTTCCTACTTTCACAAGACACTATCAAGATTCTGACCAAAGGTGCCTCTAGTGTTGGCCTAGCTGCTTTCTGAAACCTTTTTGGTTACTTTTCTTCTTAGAAGAGTTGATTGCGTTCAATGTTGACCCCTTTTCTTCACCCTTAGTGTACAAAGCAGCTGGTGATGATGATATATTGCCGTTTATGGCTATACTTGTAGTTCGAGGTTTGCTTTATAGGAATAGTCATTGAAGTCCTAAAGAAAACACCCAAGTACTTGTGATTTTTTTAACCTCTGCTGTGAGGGATTAAATAAATGAGTTACCTATGAGTTAAATTATCTTTCACAAAGAACGAAACACAGGATGGAATATCCTTGTGCTTTTTTTTGTTTGTCCAATGTTACCCCTTGGGAGCTGCATTTTGATTGTTTTTCCAAACTGGTTCTTTTTGCTTGTGTCTAGGTGTAGTAGGCTGTTTTCTATAGATGATTCATTGTTAAGGCTACTTCTTTTCTAGCAATCTGAAAGCAACATTCTGAAAACCTGGCATTTGAAAGGCTCTCAAGGGTGCTGGTCTGCAAAAGAAAGGTTTAATTTTTTACTTTCTCTTCTTTATCTGTGGACATAGTGTTCCATGAGCCTACAAGCAGTAGGTGATTATTTGAATGTGTGACTTCAATTACAAGTCTTACAATGCAGAACCAGTAATACAAGTAAATAACATCTCCATGCATGTGAGAAGATTTAGTCATTTTAACACTATCAAACTTCAAAGCTTTCTCCCAACTCAGCACTACTTCCTGCTTTCAGAGCATGCACATTGTCTTTTTAGTTTTATTTGGCGTAAGGGGCACTGAAGGATTAATAAAAGGAAAGGCAAAGGTGGTAGATCTGTCAGCCAGTATGCTTAAGTTGTAATACTGCCGCTCAGACCATATGCTTTCTTTTTGAGATCCTCAAATTGAAACCTATACACGGCATAGCTGATACAAGGAGGACAAAGTGTACGTTATTTAATATATGAGAGATTAAGTGCAGTTAGCTTGGGATGTATTTATAGGGCCAATGTCTAAGTCACTGCTAGAAACCAGGGCATAGTTTCTCAGGTGTGATTGTTGAGATGTACTCATTAGCATAGTTTATGTTGAATAGTCACCTACTGAGGAGTGAGCGAAGACACATATTATGATAGTCAAATGATTTTTCTGCATGTCAGCGTTGTTCAATAACTTTGTTACTTATTCTAGGTATAATCTGTGTCTTCAGCTTCGACAAGACATTGTAAGTGGACGGCTGCCTTGCTCCTTTGCTACTTTGGCACTACTGGGCTCATACACTGTCCAGTCTGAGCTTGGAGACTATGATCCAGATCTCCATGGCACAGAGTACATCAACGAATTCAAGTTGTCGCCCAACCAAACCAAGGAGCTTGAGGAGAAAGTTGTTGAGCTGCACAAATCATACAGGTGAGCACACATAGTGCACATTTATTTGCAGTGCCTTCCATTCTAATTTGTTTCTTATTGAATAGTGTTCAGTGCTTATCCAAATAATGCTCTGTCTTTATTGGTGAGGTGAGCAATCAGACACATATTTGATTGGAGATTCTGCTGGCTGAATATAAGAACTGCTTTCACCTTTTTCATTCAAATCCATATTATTGACTGCATACTGTTAAATAGTGTGTGGCCATACCTTGGCGTCATTTGCCGTCAGAGGTTACTGGCTGTCAGTTGTAACCTTTGATGTCAATTGACTTTGGTATCGAGGTGTTACTACACAGTTGTTGTTCTTCTGAATGAGCACATACTCTTTTGCAACTTGGCTCTATTAAACAGAAAAAGTCTAAATGTTCCTTGTGTTATGCTGTAGGGCAAAATTCTAATATTTTACTTCGGAGAGTTTAGGTTACTTTAAAGGAAAAGATAACAATGTTGACATTTTGTTATCCACTGATTCAGCTTTGATTAATCATAGGAATATTGTTCAGGAATGCCCCCTGTGCACCTGCTGTACACGGATAAAGAAATGAAAAAGAACGTCAATGAGTCCCAATAAAGCCACATCCCAAAAGACTAAAGTGCTCACTGCTCGTGATAACTATATCTCTTTTTGTGGGTCTCCCAGTTGTATACAAGGGTCAACTGACTAGGTGTCTGGTCAAAAGTTGGCAGGTACAGGCACTGAAATGCACTTCTGAAGGATCCATCTTCCTTCAGATTCCTCATCTTAATATTTCCCAATACAATACTGGAAAATTGGGGCATGAACAAGTGAACCAAAGCTAAGCAATGGGTGGGCTCCAAGCCCCTTTGTGTTCTTGGTAAGTGACTATATGCCTCGCAACAGACTGCGCATGCGCTTTCTAGTAGGCTCGGCCAAAAAAGGCAGTCTAACATGAGCAAAATATTGTAAGCATTGTGTGTTGCATACGGATGTATGTCATTACAACGCATGTTTTCACTCCGCATGCCATTACGACGCAACTTTTACAACGCAAGTCGTTACAACGACTTGCGTTGGGGGCGCTGGATAGTGGAATAGTTTAATTTACTATTCCAACTCCAGTCCCCGTGGATAGTAGGGAAGGTGTTGGATAGTAATTAAACTATTCCCTATCCTAGAGCGCCCTCCAGCGCAAGTCGTTGTAATGACTTGCGTTGTAATAGTTGCGTCGTGATGGTAGTGCGGAGTAAAAGTTGCGTTGTACAGTATGTTTCCCGTTGCATACCATAACTGGCACATTTTAGGGGTTTTACTGCTTTGTATTTGCTGCACCATAACTAACGTATGACTTTGATTTGCATTGTGTGTACGAGAGAGGGATTCAGATTTATGTGCACAGAGTGGGTTGGCCGCAGGCCCAGGCCACACACCCAAGCCCCGCAGCATGCAGCCTTCATTCCAGAGATCTCTAACTTAGTAACCCTTTCAAATCCACAGACACATTTTGTAATGCTAATATCACAAATTACTGAACTGATTTACTCCAGACCAAGCAAATGCAGTTCCCCAAGTAATGTTCTAGTTTTGTTTGAAGTGTGTTGTAATTTAGTTGAGTTTTTTGTTGTTGTTTAATAGGGGAGACAAATAATTTCTGTTGGAGTTAAAATGTAAAGCACTGCTTTTGTGACCAGTCCATTAAGTGTTCTCTACCCCCTCTGACGGATTTGTATGAACATCACAATATTAAGAATCATGTATTGTTTAGATCTGTCAAACTGTGCCAAAGTTATTGTCAAATGAATGTTCGTTTGTACCCCGATTGAACTTTGACCCCACTCAACCTGCCCTATTGTCAGTTCTGTAAGATTCCTGCACCATGTGCTAGCTGCCAAATGTCATGCAGATTTGTTAGAACACCAAAGTTAATGTCAGATTAAAAAAATGTTCTCTTCCTTTTAACTGTTTGAACCCCAAATCAGTCTGCATGAAAATTGCCACACACTGAGAAGATTAAAAGTTCTAAATGTCGGCTCAAATTCATGTGTAAACGGTGATGGGCTTGTGCAAGGTATGCTTCAAGTGTCTGGGCATGACTCAGTCATGCTAAGAATGAGCCTTAAAGCACCCGAGGCCAACCTGGACCTTGAAGCTAAACTGTAAGCCACCAAACAACAAAAGAAGTGACAGACCTTGCATAAGTCCCGTACCCACTACAAGTAGAGGACGTTGACTTGTTCTTCCTTCTAGATTATTCCTGTAACAGGTCCTCTTCGCAGTCGAGGTCGTCTAAGGAAAAAAATCCAAGAAGTCAAAGTGGAACTCGACAAGGTGCCAGTTGATCTCGCTCCTGATCCCTGCCCGAGGAGCTGATTCCACAACTGGTCCAGCTCGGAGATCCTGCAGCAAATTGAGGTCTTCAAGGAGGCCATGCTGCATATTTTTTGCACTTTTCCGGCTCTCTGGCACTGTTTGTAGCCCAAGGTTCTCCAGTAAGGTTACTGCTGACTGGTTCTCCCTCTGCACTGTCTAAACCTTTCAACCCGCCTTGGGGATTTGCTCAGGTTCCTTCATAGACACTAATCCTGAAAGTCTCTGGTGCCAGAGGTCGAACCCCTGCTGACTCCTATATATATATATATATATATATATATATATATATATATATATACATATATATATATATTTAATCTTTTTTCTATTAGCATTTTGCACATTTTTAAAGTAGACAATCCGAGCAAAGCCCGTACATCATGAATAAATGATTGCCAGTGGTACAGAAACACGCTCTCAACAGGAGAGGGTGTAGCAGACGAATTGTATAACAATGACTACAGGAAGTCCAATGACTGCGCCTATCTAGAGGCGCTTCAGGGCCAAAAAGGTCATACCACTGATCGGCATGTAAATAAGTCCGACATGGTGACCCACTTCTGACTCCTATGGCTAACTGCAACCCGAATCCCTCTCGACCCTAACTAAGGTCACGCTATGACTCCACTCCAGCACACCTCTCCCTGTGCTCTATGATCCAGACAAAACACTTCCTCTTCTATGAGGCCTTTCTCAGAGGCTTCATCAAATTTTTTGGCTCAGATTCCTATCCACATGATGGTGATTACAAGAATAATTTACCCCATGCTATGATGACAGTATCTATGTGGACTTGCACGAGACCATTGGGGTTATCTCCCCTGATATAGACCTGGTTTCACTCCTTGGACCACCAACAGAGACGAGCGCTTCATTTGCCATGGTGATTAGACGTGCAGCTGAGGTCCTAGACTTACTGCTGCCTTCAGCTGAAGTGAAGACTAATATCTGACGTTGTACACCCTGAGCCAGCCACATCTGAGCCCTTACTTCCATTTAATGAAGCCCTTACATGGCACCCTTACAGGCACTTAGGTGAAGCCTTGCTGTTGCCCACTGATGAACAGGCAGGTTGCCAGCTGCCACTGGGTGGCACTGATCTGCAGCGCTCTGTTTTGATGGTCCAAGTTTTCACCAGCAAAATCAATCCTAATGCATTTGTCTCAGCCACTCCAGACAGGGGTCTAAAAGAACTGAGGTATTCTGCAAGCGCATGTTCTCTTCTGCCTGCTTGTTGTTGAGGTCAGTCTACCTATTTCGGAGGTACACATGCCCTTTGGGACATAGCCAGAGAGACTTTGCTGAAGGTTCGATAGGAGTTTTTTTGAGTCTTTGGCTCAAATCATTGAAAATTTCCACGATGCAGCATAATTCATGAGGGCAGGCGTGGATACTATTAATTGTTTGGGGGGTGTGGTGGACTTAATGTTATGTTCTACTGCCATGTTTGAAAGAGATCTACTGGATTTCTAGGGACTTGCAGGCATCTCTAATAGATATGCCTTTTCATGAGTCCTGCCTTATTGGCAAAAAGATGATTCACCCTCAAACACTTTAAAGAAAACATAGGCAGAGCGTATTCATTGTCCCTTTCAACTCTTGCCAACTGTTTACTCAGCAACCCTGTTTTTGTTGAGGCTACTTTAGAGGGCTGGCATATAGACTTTGCCATGCCTCGTGACCCAGCAGCAGTTCTCCCAGACCTTTCATGACTGGGGATCAAGTAGACATCATGTGGGTCACCTGGGGCACCTTTACATCCAGCCATCTACCCCTGTGGCATCATTCTCTAAGCCACGTTAGTTCTCTGTTAGTGGCCCACAGCCACCTGGTGTGAGGTGGGATCTGACATTTATTGATGGGTCTTTTTACTTAACAGCCTATGCAGCAAACCTGTAGTCCTACCCTTGCTCCTATTGTCTCTGTTTTAAGACATGCCAACTGGCCCATTGCCTGTCTTCCCTACATTGCACTTGTCACATACGTGAACATATTTTACCCAGAGATAGCAGAGTTCAGATCACTTCCTGACTGCCCCAAGTAAGGGTGAAAACACTGGATGGTATTCTATATCAGGTTTGTGAGTTTTGAAAAAACTAAGATTAAATCCTAGTGAAGACAAGCTTTCAAGATGTGGTTGAAACTGGGACACAGGGTCTGAAATCACAGAATGAATCCTGTAAGATGCGGACAATTCAGCAGCTAATTACTCCCTCAACCCACACTTAAACTTTTTCTTACTCAGTTCACAATTCCGGACGTCCTTTAATGTCGCAGAACAAAATGGGTTCCAGAAAATTTCACAAATCAAAAAAACGTCATCAGGGCAGGAATGGATGTAAACCCAGATCTGTTCATCAGATGAGTGCGCAAATGAGTAACAGGATCTGTATCAGTCTCAAAGATGAAACAAACAGAATTTAGCAGTGAAATATAGACTTTCAACAGCACAATCTTGCAACGAGACAGATTGGCAACATGTAATTGTGTAGTACTTGTATAGCGCACGAATCACCCATGAGGCATCTTGGCGCTTGTACGCATACCGCTGTGGAACCCTTCCTGACTTTTCCCTGTGAAGTGCCCACTCCTGGGCACCCCCAAGGTGAAGCCAGGCATCCTAGCATTGTTGGGGCCGTTGTGGAGATTAAGCAAGCTATTGCCCAGAGTTGCAGCGTGGGACCCATGATTAGAATAGGCACCGAGGCGAGAATTATCAGGTCCGAGGAAATTGAGCCCGAGACCCGCCGCGGCGGGAATTGAACCCTGGTCCCGGGCTAGACCTCTGCATCAGGATCTGCCGCTCTAACCATTGAGCCACACATGACCGGAACCATTGAGCCACACATGACCGGAACCCTTGATCTAAGGAACGGGAAAGGAACAAAAGCAGGCACTGTTTGAAACTGAACGAAGGGGTCTTCTAATGGAAAATCCCAGCTAAAGAGCAATCTAAGCCAGCAAATAGGAAAAGGGGAGAAATTAAGCAATGTGTTTAAAAGGAAGTGCAGAAATATCAAAAGAGCACACAGATATAACAATCACCCTCTACCCCAATATTCCTAAAACTAAAGTCATTACTAACGCGGCTGATATGGGCTGTTAAACAAGCATGCATCGAACTCCAAACATTAACATTGCCCTACACAAAAGGAGGATTTGCTGTACCAGACCTCTTATTATGTTATCTTTGTTCGCAGGCGCAATACGCTCATTATTGGTTTCCCCCGGTAGCATATCTGACCCATGTAGCGGTTGAAGACGGGGATGCCCACCCTATACCGCTAAACAACATACTCACACATAAGCGCTCAGACAAAGCTAGAAATGAAATAAACGCAATAAACACGACCAACGCAGCATGGCGATGCATGGACGTATTAGCGCATAAATTCTCACTATATGCACTTGCAATGCCACTCCGCCACCATCAGGACCTATCAGTGAAACAGGAAGAAGCAGGTATGCACCTGCTACAACAGGTAGGGCTAGGTGCGATGGGAGATCTCTACATCTGTGGAGTGTTCCTGGAGACAAATGATCTCAGTTTTATAAATAATCAGACACTTTTATTTAGATTCACATACCACAAGCTAAGAGGGGCCATCAAACATTTATATCAAAACTTTCCTGCAGAGCCACCTACATTATCTGCCCTTCAAATGGTTATTACTAATCCAAGTAACGTGCATTTATTCTCAAAACTATACAAATTACTGCAGGAGGACATAGCAGACAAAACCCTTAAAGCTAGAGAGAGATGGAGTGGGCATTTGGATACACCACTGGACGAGGCTGAGTGGCTGAGTTGTGCTTTAACTGAAATTCTAACCCCTAATGGCAACCACAGAATAATACATTACAAATACTTACATCAAATATACCACACTCCTCTGAAATTGCACAAATGCGGATTAAGAGAAGACGCAAGATGTAAACGTTGTGGAACTCACAATGCTGATTTTATTCTTCTAGCGTGGGAATGTACTAATGTTAGGGAATATTGGGAGGAAGTTGTGTCTCTTGCGGGTAAAATGTTGGAGAATATAATGTGATGTACGATTCAAGTTTGTCTATTATGTCTAGTGAAGCACCTGAGGTCTATGAAGAAGAAGTTCTGTTCAATAGTTTTATTGTTAGCGAAACGCTGTGTCTCCCATGTGTTGGAATAGTAAGAACTGCCCTAGCAGTAAACTTTGGCTAAAGGATATGATAGATTGTGAAGACATGTAGAAAACTTATGAAGAACTACCGTCTGCCTCCACACCTAGGGATTATTGGTCACCCCTTACGGATTACTTGCTAACTCATCCAGAGGCTCCACAGTCTATAAATAAGTGATTATCATTATATAAAAGTGTGAATAAACGTGAGTAGAAGCTACTGTACTTAATGAAATGGACAATGTGAATTTACACTGTAACGTCAAAGGATGGACTTGCCTGAATTTGTGTTGAGTATACTATAAAACTTTTCAATAATAAAAAAAAGTAATGTGGGCTCCATAGTCAAAAGTCAATTGAAATAATAGAGGAGGTTTGATGGACTTTAATACGGATGTGGCTCCGGATGGCTTCCTTAAACATTTTAGTGATTGCCTCAAACAAGTATGGTGCGCCAATCATTCATGTGGGTTACTTTGAAGGACTTCCAAATGCGTGGCAAATCCTGCTGCTATGGACTGCATTGGGCGCTGTGTATTTGAGTTACCTACGTTGGGTAGTTGATGGCGATCCCTTTGTGTGGCCTGAAGGGCAATCTGCAGTGCATGATGTGATAGAACGATGCCTTCATTGCACCAACTTTTCTATTGGCTCGCTGTAGGTTTTTGTGGACTGCAGTTCGTATTCCCAGGATCCACCCTGCCAACCATATGCAGTTTACATCTTCAAGGGTCTCGGGAGCGTAACACAATGATATTCTGGATGCAAGAGCTTACTGTTTAACTCAGTTTCTGCTTCAACACGTTACATCCTGTGCTAAATTGAACATTCTGTTGGCAGTCCTTCATTTGAAGTGGGGCATTTAATGACCATTTAGTAATATGTGTCAACATTTAAATTAAGGTGACTACTTTGACCCTGATGAACAAATTATTAATGTACAGTACAAATACCTGGCTAAACATCAGTTCTGATGGCAGTCTATGCACCCTATCTGTGTGACAGTGTAATACAGACTTAATTTAAAATTCAGTGTTGTGCAAATGGGGCAGCTGATAGCTTTTCCCAGGCCGTCCAGATAATTTTGAGTCTTGATGAACTCGTGTGAACTGAGGTGCTAAAAGCGCTGAAACGTGACAGTTCCATGATGTCAAAAGACATTTTTATCCCCCTTGGTCTTCTCTTCATCTGGTGTCAGATGGTCCAGTACATTTCTCCCTGTCCCACCCTCTCACAATATTAGTAGATGGTCTTGACCGGGACTCAAGTACTAATAACAGTAGTTGGAAGCCCTTTCGAAAGAGCACAGGTCAAAACAATAAAAACCAGAAGGGCTCTAGGGGACTGGGAAACAATAACATTAGGGTTCCCTAGGACAAAATATAAACTCTGTCTAGAATGTTGCTACTCATTGGGTCCATGTACTGCTCTGAAACACTAGTGAGTTTCCACCTGCTAAAGGGTAGACCCAGTGACGGCAGTGGATGAAGATTTCGAGTCCTTTTATAAATGGATATTCAAGTGTTTTTTCACTGCAGGCATAAGGTTCCTGATTACTTTGTTTTTCAGCCAGCTTACGGTGATATTATCTGTTTTGGTGTCTTCTTTAAGATTGTTAATGTCCAGTAATCTGTAGTGCATGTCTAATCAGATATCAGTGTCCCAAAGGAACTGCCAATCAGATTGGTGGTTGGTTTTGCTGCTGTTGGCAAATAGTCTTATTTCACTTTATATCAACATAATAAACCACCACATTGGTTGAGCTACATATTTCCCCATTTTAGGAAGGGCGTTGCTTAATGGAGTTTCACACCGTTTTTGGTAGGTCCCATCTCCGAGCCTTTGAGTAAATAGTAACCTCTGCAAGAAACCTCTTTATCTTTGAAATAAAGCTGTCCCAATGTGTGTTATATCAGGAATGCATTATTGCTCCTCTTGGGTTCTGCTTCTGAAACATTGTTTCCTTACAGAAACAAATTGAGATCATTCACAGATCAGAAGGACATATCAAAATTCCATATGGAGCTTTTTTCTAAAGGTTCACTCTAATAAGACTGAAGAGGCTTTTCTCGGTGTGTATTAATATCTAACGAGATCTTAATGTTAACATCGATAGAAAGAGGAACCTGAGAATATCTCTGAATCTGTTTTTTTGGAAATGATGTAGGCTGGCAACACATCTGTCGCCATATGTATAAGCAACCTGCAGCATCACATGCTGTTTAGAGGAGTTTCTACCCCCTGCCTTTTATTGAGCATCTCACCTGATTCAAGATGCTATCCGTGTCTTTTCCAAGGCTGGGAAGTCTGTTTGGGAGCCACATGAGCTACACTAGACACCTACTGTAAATTGGATATTCCTGCATGCTGCATCTGGGTCTCGAACACAGGAAAAGGTTCCCCTTGACAACACAAAGTGTGAGCTAGCACGCACTGTATCTTTTTGCTCGAGGTGTGACTGTTTGCTAATGTGTTGCTAGAATAGAGTAAATACATCGATTTTTATGATAAGTGCCACTATATTTTCCATGTGCTGTCTCCGTTCTCTCAGCTTAAAACAAGCAGAGATCAGGCCCGGGACCAGGGTTCAAGTCCCGACGCGGCAGGGTCTTGAGCTCAATGTCCGCGGACTCGATAATTCTCGCCTCGGCGCCTACTCTAATCATGGGTCCCACGCTGCAACTCTGGGCAATAGCTTGCTTAATCTCCACAACGGCCCCTACAACACTGGGATGCTTGGCTTTACCTTGGGGGTGCCCAGAGGGGCTTCTCACAGGGAGAGCCAGGAAGGGTTCCACAGCGTTATACAGCGCCGGGACGCCCCGTTGGGGCAGCTGTGCGCTTTAAAAAAACACACTACATTTACTTTACAAAATACACATTTACTACCAGCTTTTGTCAACTATGGAATATGAAGCACAAGCACAGGGCGCATACATAAGTAAACATCTGGGTATGGATATTGGTGAATATGGTTGATGGTGGTCCTGTTCTTATCAAATGAACAGGCCCTTAATTGAGCAGTTTTTGCTCCTTGCCACAAGTTTACAAATTGGAACCGGGCTAAAAAGTAAAAATATTGAAGTTGCAAGAAAGAAATGTTTCTCATTTTATGTACTGCCAGCAATAATTTATTTGTAAAGGCGCTATGCTTTTATTGTGAATATATGTTTTTATCTTGAGATGCATTGCTTCTCCTTTGAAGGATTACTCTAGTTAAGGAGGAGTTGTTAGCTAAAATGCATTTGCTTATGTGATCGCTTCAAACTTTAATGGAGCAGAGAGTATCTGCTAAAACGGACTGAAAATTGTGAAGCATGAGTAAATGTTCTATCATGTTTACTGCATGGAACAATGATATATCAGTTGTAGGAACTGAATTAAAAAATTATTAATGTATGCTTTATAAAAGAAAATAGACTATTTTTCTGTATGTTGCGAATCGTTTGATTGTTGTCGCTGTTCTAGTTGCATTTAAATTTTCTTTGATGTAAATACATCTGGTTCACCAGTCATGGGTGTAATTAATAAGCACCTCTCATCTCTCAAGGTAGATGCCTATTGAATTGAGGCGGGGGGATTTTAATTTTAATGTTGAACCTCTGGCTATTGTCACCGAAACAATTAGCACAACAACAGGTAATGGAGGGTCTAAGGGAATTTTTAAGACCTGCCCAGGCTATCATCCCCTACTAGACATACTGTTAAACACAAAAAACCTGGGGGTCTAGTGAGAAAGTCAAATGAGTACTCTCAACTACTAAGACTCTGAGCCCTAAGGTGCTCGGTAAAGAACCTGAGGAGTCCTATATTGAATATACTACCCAGCGCATTTTCCTCCGAGCAACAGTAGGTGAGACCCAAGGTCCAGAGATGGATTACCGAAACAATTAGTGCAGAATTGGATAAAGATGGGGCATTCCGGAGCTCACACTCAAACGTTTTAAAAAATGGTCAACTCCAGCTCTACAAATAAATACTTTTACCCTCAACAATGGTCTCCGAGCCTGCAATGGGAGGACACCAATGGACCGAGAAGGGAAGACTACTTTTAATTGGCAAGGTGGGGCTAGTCGTATTGACTATATTTTGATAGACCGTGAATATGAAGATGATTGAAGGAGCGTCAAATTCTCAATAAAATCATCAGTTCAGTACTGTAGTCCGTGATTTTTATTATTCAAAATCTTATTCCAAACTTCAAAAAGTTCCAACAGAAAAATGTCCAGTCCAATGTAATTTACAGGAAATTTTCCATCCAAATATATGCTTCTTTGTCCACGAATAATCACAACTCAAAACAACCTATGCATTTCGTCGTCCTAGGACATCATCAGGGCTGTAAAATAATGAAACAAAAATCATAATCCCGTTCTAAGTGTACACAATCTGGTTAATAGATATTCAAGTGTTAGCTACGTTTAAACAATCAGCAGTGAAAAATTAATTAGGTTACACGTATTGCAATGAGCTAACAGTTATCCTGCCTATATTCCATTCTAACATGTACAGTTTGAGAAACAGAAAAATTTAAATTAACAAATACGACCGAATCCACCAACCTCTCTATAACATTCTGTATTACTACACAGAACTAACCTCATAAATGCATGCAAAATAGAAAGTGTATATATGCAGACATACCTCATAAAAATTTACAGCTATGATACGCTGATGACTGAATCCTACTTGAATTAGGAGAATATATATTCTTCACCCTAATCCCCATACACCGGGGTCTTTATATTCAAACATCCTATCGATTAAAATTGAAAAAATGAACAATGTAAAAAGTGTGGTCTCAATAAAATTGGGTGTTATTACAAAGGTGCTGACCCTTCCCCATCCAGACCTGCAATTTCTAGCTTAAATTGAAAAAGTTCTGTATCTCAAAAAGGGAATACACCAGTCCTCACCAACACCTCCCACTCTGAGGATATATGTCAGCCCCTAATTCCAAGGATTACATTGATTCAGCCACAGCATAAAAGACTTAAAAAAAAAAAAAGTGGGGGAGGAGCTTCCAGGGCATCCAAGATGGTTGCGTGAGCACAGAGCTCCCGAGACTCGCGCCGCCCTTTGCAAATATCCTGACCATATCCTGATTCTGAAGATGGGCTTTTGAAGGCGACCTTTGGCTGACCTGAATATTCTTTTTAAAATTGAAATCGGACGTCGGGAGCCGCTTCTACATCGACTCGAACTTTTACGGCCTGTCCCGGGATGAGGCCGGGGGCTCTGTTGCTCTGCAGGCCGAGGAGTAGTTGAACAACAACAGCCAGAAGGGTCGTCCCCCAGGCGGCCTCACTTCAACTTTCAGTTTCACTTTCCTACTCCGGGCTCTGATTGACTGGCATTCTCTCAGATCCACCCCCGATCCGGCTCGGATTCGCTCTACTGCTGAGTGCCATCTTCCGTGAGCGTTTGGCCTCCAGCCCTATTGGCATTTCCGTTCATTTGGCCCATTTTCGCTTACTTTTGGCCTCATTGCGATCGGCCATTTTCACCAGGTCTCGAGGGCCCCTCCGGAGCACTTTTTCCAATATGGCCACCAGACCGGACACCGAGAGGCGCAAGACAAAGACGCCTCTCCGAGGGGGACAGACTCAAACCAACGTGATGGATCGCTACACCCATCCTAAGGGATCCCCCAGTGGTACTGGCCGTACTCCTGAAGACCCTACGGCAGATCCTGCTGCGCCTACGGAGGTATCGCTTCAAGATGTCATGAGTGCCTTCACCAGCATGAAGGCCTCCATGGGACAACAGTACGAGGCCCTCGCCTCCAAGATTGATATGGTGGCTGTCGATGTCACGCTGATTAGAGCGGACCTGGCGAAGACTAATGAGAGGGTCAAGGCATTGGATTTGAAGACCTCCAGCCTGACTACTGATGTCACGGACTTACAGACTGAGATCGGCAACCTGCGTTCTTCACAGGACTTGATGGCCCGTCGGCTCGAGGATTCTGAAAATAGGGCCCGGCGTAATAACGTCCGCATCATAGGTGTTCCGGAAAATCCCGAGGACTCGGCCGGCTGTCCCTGCTACTTGCGACCGTGGGACGGGTAGGTGCTGAGATGCCTGCCTTCAGCGACGCTTGAGGAACCCCTCACTCGCTGTTGGCCCCACATGGACAGCCCGTGAGGCTCCCGGATCTACACTAGCGGTTCCCAGTAGGTTTTCCGCCTGGAACCACTCCAGTACGACACTATTCAGGTCGTATATGGGGGTCTTTTCAATCTAGTAGACACCCAGCAATTATATGAGCACTAAGGTCCTGACGAATTGCCCTTATGGCAAGAAACATGTCGACCATGTCCACATGAAGGGTTGAATAAGGATTGGTCTCATTATCTATCACTCCTTAATACCCCTTAATTTTAACAAAGCAGCGAGCCTGATCATTAAAGTTATTCTTAATGGACTCGACTGACTTCTTTTAATTCTACACACACACCCCCTTGCTCACTATTGCACTCCCTAGGCCCCTCACACACATACACCCGCTGGCTCGGAATAAAAGATCTCCATCAAAGTGCGGCCCATCGGGCTGCCCGACGGGCATTGCACCGCCAGCCTGCCGTAGGAGCAGGATACCAATGATGACGCTGGACGGACACCGATTGGGACAACAGGTGTTGGCCTGTCGGTGACTTGTGTGAGGTATCCTAAAATTCTGAAAAGGGTCTACACCCTGCACTTGTCCCGCCACCATAACTGAGAGAGAAAATTGACTGAGCGACATCACTAGCTCACACTGGGGAACTCTGTACAACCCTCTTTTTCTTGCTACAACAGTACGAGGCCCTCGCCTCCAAGATTGATATGGTGGCTGTCGATGTCACGCTGATTAGAGCGGACCTGGCGAAGACTAATGAGAGGGTCAAGGCATTGGATTTGAAGACCTCCAGCCTGACTACTGATGTCACGGACTTACAGACTGAGATCGGCAACCTGCGTTCTTCACAGGACTTGATGGCCCGTCGGCTCGAGGATTCTGAAAATAGGGCCCGGCGTAATAACGTCCGCATCATAGGTGTTCCGGAAAATCCCGAGGACTCTGCCACCGACCTCCTGGTGGAAGATCTGGTCCTGAATTACCTCGCCCCCGCCGGACTCACTAAATTCTTTGCTGTTGAACGGGCCCATCGATTTCCAGGAGGGAAGCTGAAGCCGGGTGCCCCCCCCCCCCCGAGACCCATTATTGCCAAACTCTTCCACTTTCGGGATAGAGACGCTATCCTTCGAGCCTCTCGGGAGAGCGGCCCTGTGAAGTTTGAAAACACCACTGTGAACTTCTATCCCGACTTTACTCCACTGGTTCAACGGCAGAGAATGGGGTTTCAGGGAGTGAAGCGACGGCTGCGAGATTTGGGCCTTAAGTACGCCATGTTGTTTCCAGCCAGACTTCGGATCGAATATGAGGAACAAACGTTTTTCTTTGATCGTCCGGACAGTGTCAGTGACTGGCTTGATTCCTTGCCAAAAAGAGATGATCGAACTGAGCACCCCGGTGGCGCCGGCGGTGGCTCGCCGGAGCAAGAGTGACATTGTGGTTCCCGACGTCTGAACTTTCCAACTGTTTGTCAGCTGAGTTTGGATATTTGTTCTTTCGTTCTATTTTAGGTTGGCCCGAGGGTGGCTGGGGTGTAGGGAGACTCTTCCTCCTCCTGGGTTCTTTGTGTAGATTAGTTTTATGACTGGGCGACAGGCACACTGCAAGTTGGGGTGGCTTTTGAGTCGTACGCAGGGGGGCAGGGTGGGGGCATTGTAACGGGTTCAAGTTGGGGGTGGTGGGGGGTGTTCGTGTGTTTGTTTCTTTTCACAAGGCATCGTATTGTTTTCTCATCTGCGTCGATCATTGGGTCTTGTGAGGGGTGTGCTCTGTTTCCTTCTCGGGGATGGGGGGTAGTGAGTTGAGACTGCTGTCCTGGAATGTTAATGGGTTGGGAGACAGGATAAAATGGGGGGTTGTGCTGCAGTTCCCTAGACGTCATTCCCCCGATATTGTTCTTTTGCAGGAAACGCATTTAATTGGTAACGCATGCCAGGCTATGAATAGACGTGGATACCGACTAGTCGCTCACTCTGGATTCACTTCCGGCTCCAGAGGGGTGGGTATTCTAATCCGGTCCTCTCTCCCCCTTGAAATTGATGAGGTAATACTCGACGACAGGGGGGCGCTACGCTGCGCTCACTGGTAGATGGGAGGGTAAGGCACTTTCTATACTTACAACGTATGTCCCTCCGGGCCTGCAGGGAGATTTGTCATCTTCCCCGGGGCATTTCTGATCACTCCCCTCTGTGGCTTTGTGTTGAGGCTGGAGTGGGTAGCGAGGGTAGAGTGGCTCCCATAAACCCCTGGTATTTCCGCAATCCTAAAACCCGCTCTGAACTGATAAAATCTATTGACCATTACTTCGATGAAAATGTGGGGTCTGTTTCTTCTTCTATTTCATTGTGGGAGGCCTTCAAGACGGTCATCCGTGGACATTCTCTGTCGTTGATTGCTGCTTCCAAGAAGGCTAAATATGAGGAACTTGTACGCCTCGAAACCGACATAACTGTGCTTGAGAGTGATCTTGAAGATGATGTTACTCGTTCTAAATTGCATTCCCTCAGTCTGAAACAAGCTGATTATAGAGCCCTTGTGACCGAGGCGGCGAAAGTGATGAATAGAGAGCAACAAGGCAGGATATATGATGTGGGCGACAAGGCTGGTAAACTGATTGCGTGGCTGGACAAGAAAGAAAGAGTGAATCGTGTCGTCCCTGTGATTGAAAGGCCGGATGGTGAGTGTGTCACTGACCCAGCTGGTATTGTTGAATGCTTCGTTGACCATTTCCGAACTGTGTATGCCTCGGTGAGTGATAGGGATGAGGAGGATTCCCAATTGTTGTTGCGGGACATTGCACTGCCTCGCCTTTCTGATGATGATAGAGACCTAATGGATGCGCCTCTTACGACAGATGAAGTCGCTGTCGCCATACGTTCCCTTCGTTCTGGTAAGGCAATGGGCCCCAATGGTTTGCCCATTGAATTGTACAAGCTGCGACCCGACAAAATGGCGCCTTACTTAAGGGGTATGTTTCTTGAGGCTTTCGATTCTGGTTCCCTTCCCGTTGATCAGCGCCTAGCTACCATCGTTGTAATCCACAAGGAGGGTAAGCCGCGCGATTTTTGTGCCTCGTATAGGCCCATTTCACTACTCAATTCCGAACCCAAAATACTGGCCAAATTGCTAGCTAATCGATTGATTAAGGTGATTAGCGACTTGATCCATCCGGATCAATCTGGTTTCATTCCACACCGGAATACCGCCCTTAATCTTCGGTGACTTCACGGAGTTCTCGCGAGAGCTGGGACTCTTACTGAGCCGGCCATTTTGGCCTCCTTGGACGCCACTATGGCTTTTGACACCATAGAATGGCCTTATCTTTGGGTGGCTCTCTCCAAATTTGGGTGTGGTCCGACATTCATCGCCTGGGTGAAGCTTCTTTATGAGAAGCCCCTGGCCCAGGTGGTTGTTACGGGAAGGTCTCCAGTATTTTTACACTTGGGTGAGGCACTCGGCAGGGTTGCCCGCTGTCCCCGTTGCTTTTTGCCCTTGCCTTGGAACCATTGGCGGAGTGGCTCCGTTGGGAGCCTTCGATGAAAGGCATTCGGTGGACTCCTGACTTTGAGGATCGAATCTCGCTATACGCGGATGATATCCTCCTGTACCTTACATCCCCTCAGAAATCCCTTAATGTGCTTTTTGATGTTCTGACCTCCTTCGGAAAGGAAAGAACTCGGGTCTCATTATTAATTGGACTAAATCATGTGTCTACGTTTTGGCAGGAGGTCTTCCTCCACTGCCTCGTAGATTCCCAATTCAAGTGACTGAAACTGGCTTTAAATACCTGGGGATTTATGTTTCTTTGGATCCCACAATTCGCTATGAACGCAATTTGCTACCCCCTCTTCACCGGCTCAAGCTTGACGTCGCACGATGGCGTCAGTTGCCTCTGTCGCCACTGGGTCGTGCGGCTCTTTTCAAAATGATGTCGTTGCCCAGATTCTTATACGCACTCGAGAACTCTTTTGACCCCATTGCTTCGGGTTATTTTCGTGAAGTGGAGAGCCTGCAGAGGCGGCTGATTTGGGACGGGCGTGCGCACATTGCTCTGTCTAAACTTACGCTTCCGTGGTATGATGGAGGCATTGCCCTCCCAGATATCAGGCGCTATTATTGGGCTTCTCAATTAAGTGCGGTCAACCACGCAACTTACGCTTCCGGTCCTGCCCCGGCCTTTGAAATGGACAAACACCTCTTGCCAGGGGGGAATTTCAATAGGGCGCTATATTCTAAGGGGCTCTATAGGACATTGGCCAGGCCCACTAAAATCGCTGCACAAGTGTGGCATGATGCGAATGCGGCCTTGGGATGGTGTGATAGATTGACCCGCGCAACCCCACTGTATGATTCCGAAGGTTTGGGCAATTTGTGGAGGACGAAAGGCTTTGACAAATGGGATATGATTGGTCTAAGCAAGGTGGGCGACCTCTGGTCTAAAGGAAATGTTAAGACCTTTGAGGTACTCAAGACGGAATACGAGCTTGGAGACAGGGAATTCTTTAGATACGCTCAGGTACGTCATGCCCTGCTGTCAGTCTTTGCTGTGGGGACTGATATTCCTGAATCCTCACCCCTCGAGGACCGTATCCTGGACGGCTACGTACCTGATAGTACAATTTCATTGATCTATAAAAAGCTGATCAATAATAGAGTTGACCTGCTTGTGCGCCTCAGGGCTTTATGGATTGCCGACGGATTGGAATTGGATGATGAGGACTGGCAATCTGCATTGTCCTCGCCTAAAGAGGTTGCCATACCTGGCCGCCTTCGGTTCGTCCAACTTAAGATCCTTCATCGTGTGTATGTCACTGGTCCGAGTCTGGTTCGAATGGGTTACTCTCTGGATGGGCTGTGTAAGCGTGGCTGCGGCATGATTGGCACCTTCCTTCACATTTTGTGGGAATGTCCCGAGGTGGCTGAGTTTTGGTCCTGAGTGCATGCAATTATGGAGAGGGTCACGGGGGTTTCGCTTCTACCCGAGGCCCGGCGCTGTCTCTTGAATGTGTGGGAACCAAACGATTATAATACTGCACAGATCGGTTGGGCGACCCTCGGCAACATGATTGCAAAGAGAGATATTGCACAGCTATGGGGCTCCCACAGGCCACCCACTGTATTGGCATGGAAGGAGAACGTGGACTGGTGCATGTTTAGGGAAAACACTGTGTACCTGTCACGGGGCAGACCCAAAAAATTGAATAGAATTTGGTCACAATGGAATGCTTATCGTGGAAATGTATGTACTCCCTCACATGATTTTACCCTTGATGTTCCCTTGTCCCCCTAAATGACTTTCCTAGTGTTTGTATCGACTGTATATATTGCATTGTTTCCTCGCTGCCCCCCTCCTCGCTACTGATTTTAACTATACTGCACGTACTGTACTGTTCGAAGCTGCTCCCGAATGGATTCATGATCACCGTTACTGTATTTTTGCCTTGTGAAATGTGTTATGTTGTTCATTGTTAATTTCAATAAAAAGTTTTTAAAAAAAAGTGAAGATTCTCACCAATAGAAAACACAGCCTGTTACTTGATATGTTCCAGTTCAGAAAGATATCTTCAAAAAATAACTCCAATTCTACAATCTGTAATAACTGCAACATAGAAAAAGCCAACTAAGTGCCAAATAACTAATTACAAAAGAGAATATTAACTTCAGTCCCTGACTCATAGTCTCACCTTGCCAGGCGCATCAATGTATTACATCCAAAGTTCCAGACCGGCAACAGTAGGTCGTGATAAATCTGCTGTGCAACGCATTATCAACCACGCTGATTTTTTATATTACCATGCGCCAATCACAATTCAGCATGTTCCTTCCTCGTTAACACACCAAGGTGTGCTCTCTACGGTCTGCTGTGCCCTCACCCAATCAGGAGAGAGCAACAGCTCAAAAGCCGGCCAAGTTGCATCAGCCAATCAATAGACTCTATTTATTTCTCAAAATCAGTCCCCTTTTAGCTCCGCTACCGCATTACCGACTGTTTCCTTCAAAACCGGAAACACTTTGTTGGCCAATCAACAATCACTGAGAGCCGTAAGCCCGTAAGAATTGTACAGAAAGTAACCAGCAGCGTATCTATGTTGACATATGGAAGTGTTAAGTAATGATCCACAAATAGTTGATGGTTAAGATATTTATTTCAAGTTAAGGTCCAACAACGGAGCTGCCTTCCTCCAGTACTTCTCCCTGCACAGCCGCGACAAAGAATGCAGGCTGTCCGGTGAGAAAAACCAAAGCAAAGAACGCTCCTTTAAAACATAACAAATTTGCATCATAAGACATTCTCGTGCAACTACACTCGTGCTACTGTACGCGGTAACGTAACTTAAAGGGACAAAACACAACAGGAAGTCAACCCACTGAAGTAAATCCTCCCCATATACTTGGGATTTGCGGGATTTCCATATACCTGAATGTTGTTATCCAAAAATAGAAACACCTCCGTGTTCGTATCTACACCATAAAGAAAAAGAAACTCAATACATTTCTCCGAAAAAATAGCATAATGTCATACTCCACTCGACGGTCATTCTAATAATTCATAGTTATTGCCCAATACTGTAATTCACCCATAATGCAGTCTTCATCTGACTGATAGCCCTAACGAGTTAAGTCTATCATGACATCGCAAACAATAATAAAAGCCCACTTCGTCTTAAAGGAAAAAGCACTATTGTTGATTTCCTGAATAGTCCAAGCATCACTCGTTGTATTAACCCACTTAGCTTTGTAATTAACCAGCCATAAGGAATATAGGACAGATCAAGACTGTCAATTGAGGCCTGAACACAATATTTGAATCCCTATTAGGTCTAATAATCTATGCACTGAAGCGTGACTTGCACTTAACCAACATTCTACGTTCCAAGTAGCACAATATTTCAATGGACATTATTATAATATAGAGCTTATTTGGAATTATTTGTGTAAATCTCCCAGTGCATACCTGTCACAACCCTTACCGTTTGTTTCAGATTTATATTTTGATAGATGTTAAGTTGGGGCCGTTGGTAATTGACATGGATGTGATATCTAGGCAGGATAACGATCACAACACCTTAAATCTCTCTCTAACCCCACTGGGCCCTAGCATTGCACCATTTAACGTATAACCCTATACAGGAGGCATCTCCCATCTAGTAATAGACACAGGCTGAGATGGTGTGTTATCGCTCCTACCACTGATCTACAGGCTCAGCTGTACAAGGCAATTGCTATAGCCTTAGAAGCAGTTTTGGCACTAGAAGGGAATGCATTTGCAGTTCCAGTATGGGCGACCCTTTCCGATATTCACAGTACCCTATTTCGCACCATTATTGAGCTTTCACAGGTAGAAGCTAGGACTCTGCCCAAACAGTTTCACATGGCCAAATGGCTCAACAAAGAATGTCGAATAGCCAGACAAGCTCTAATGGCTCAAATGGGGGTGGGGTCGCACACTACTCACACACCAGCGGGATCGCCCCTAAGGACTGTGGTAAGTGTAGTTCGTGTTCCGCGATGCATCTTCTTTCGATTCTCTGCTATCTTCGCCAACCCTGGACACATGTTTCGGGGTATTTACCCCTCATCAGCAGGGATTAGGCCGTGTTCTGGGGTTGCCGGTGGCTGCCAAATATTGCCAGGTTTAGTACCACTCAGGCGCGCAGGTGCGGGGTCCCAGGCTCGTCAGCCAACTGCTTGAGGGAGCTTTAACATTACAAATGGGGGTGGGGTCGCACACTACTCACACACCAGCGGGATCGCCCCTAAGGACTGTGGTAAGTGTAGTTCGTGTTCCGCGATGCATCTTCTTTCTATTCTCTGCTATCTTTGCTATCTTCTAAATTTAAGAAGAACAAAGGTCCTAAGCTTTAGGTAAGATTGAAGAACAATATTATATAGACCACAATAGGTTACTATATCATTTGCTCCCTTGTCCAGCCGGACAGGGAATTTATTAATCAATTCTAGTATAAAAAGTTCAATTACATTTCGCAACAAAACATTTCATTGCAGAAGGGCACAGTCCTGTACCGTACTGAAAAGATAAGTGAAGGGATAGTAGAAAAAAAAAAAGAAAAAGAAAAAATGTTTCAGGCAAGGAAAGTGAGCAAACAGGGCACTTTTTGAATCAAGATAGACCGTGTTTCCTGGAGTAACACATACAGACATTAATGTACATTTGTTAAACGTATGTCTACTCAAAGGAGTCGACGTT
Organism: Lissotriton helveticus; assembly: GCF_964261635.1. NCBI lineage: Eukaryota > Metazoa > Chordata > Amphibia > Caudata > Salamandridae > Lissotriton > Lissotriton helveticus. The sequence goes on along the minus strand of NC_136061.1, from coordinate 1,750,506,576 downwards.
TCGATCCTGCGCTCAAATTAAAAAGGGATCATCTTCAGGACTATAACAATAAGTTTGCCTGGTTTGAATAATATGCACGCCTCCACTGTGATATAAACGTGTGGAGTGGAGCGTGGTCCAATCAATGTGCGCTGGCCACTGTTGCGGTGCGCTTAATTCGGGCCCCGACTAGTAGCAAAAAGACACGCTAATGCGTAGGGAAAGGGCAGTGAGCCTTTCAAGGTATCCGTACACGGTTGGAGATCGGGGGAACGTGGGCTAATTGGTTTTCGTTGCGCCGCTGGTCAGAGTGGATCCACGGGTTTAAGAGCTATGTCCGAATGGGGGCGGACCACCGGTCGGGTCCGCTAGCTCCAGAGGTGGGGTAGTTACGGGAGTCACGTAGGCTGGATGGCCTTCGTTGTGGGGCGGTCGCTTTAAGTTAAGGATCCGCGAGTATTAGATCTATGTCTTGAGAGGAACGGACCGCAGGTGGGGTCCGGCTGTGCTAGCTACTTATTGGGTTCCCCTTGATTATTTATAAAAAAAAAAAAAATCTTTGCTATCTTCGCCATCCCTGGACACGTGTTTCGGGGTATTTACCCCTCCTCAGCAGGGATTAGGCCGTGTTCTGGGGTTGCCGGTGGCTGCCAAATATTGCCAGGTTTAGTACCACTCAGGCGTGCAGGTGCGGGGTCCAAGGCTAGTCAGCCAACTGCTCGAGGGAGCTTTAAAATTACAAATGGGGGTGGGGTCGCACACCACCGGCAACCCCAGAACACGACCTAATCCCTGCTGATGAGGGGTAAATACCCCGAAACACGTGTCCAGGGATGGCGAAGATAGCAGAGAATCGAAAGAAGATGCATCGCGGAACACGAACTACACTTACCACAGTCCTTAGGGGCGATCCCGCTGGTGTGTGAGTAGTGTGCGACCCCACCCCCAATTGTAATGTTAAAGCTCCCTCGAGCAGTTGGCTGACGAGCCTGGGACCCCGCACCTGCACGCCTGAGTGGTACTAAACCTGGCAATATTTGGCAGCCACCGGCAACCCCAGAACACGGCCTAATCCCTGCTGATGAGGGGTAAATACCCCGAAACACGTGTCCAGGGATGGCGAAGATAGCAGAGAATCGAAAGAAGATGCATCGCGGAACACGAACTACTCTTACCACAGTCCTTAGGGGCGATCCCGCTGGTGTGTGAGTAGTGTGTGACCCCACCCCCAATTGTAATGTTAAAGCTCCCTCGAGCAGTTGGCTGGCGAGCCTGGGACCCCGCACCTGCGCGCCTGAGTGGTACTAAACCTGGCAATATTTGGCAGCCACCAGCAACCCCAGAACACGGCCTAATCCCTGCTGATGAGGGGTAAATACCCCGAAACACGTGTCCAGGGATGGCGAAGATAGCAGAGAATCGAAAGAAGATGCATCGCGGAACACGAACTACAGTTACCACAGTCCTTAGGGGTGATCCCGCTGGTGTGTGAGTAGTGGGTGACCCCACCCCCAATTGTAAAGCTCTAATAGCTGCTGTCAGAGGGGGATTAGAGCAACCATTCAGGAAGCCAGAGCGTCATACAAAGTCCAATTGTGCGTGACTAGAAGAGACCATGAAAAGGCCAATTGGGAGGCGCTACTCGCTGCATCCAAGGTAAAAGACCATCGCTCGTTCTGGCATCTCGTGGCAGACAAGGGCCCAGATTTTACGTAGCCACTGTGTAGTAACATAGCGGCTGATTCGTGGGTCGGACATTTTGCAAGCCTTTATGCCCAAGATGGGGGAAGGAATGAGGGGGCCATGCTGCCAACTTCTGGCCCAATTTTGAACCTGGGGTAAATGGGGGACGGATTATGACCAATCATGCTAAACATCCGATCACCATGGGGGAGTGGGAAAACGAGTCTCAGTCATCTAGTGATTTCCCTGTAGATGGGCTGTTCATTCGAACTGACCATGCTTTTAGTCCCATTACATTGAATGAAGTTGAGGCAGCAATAGACTGATTACAGAAGAGAAAGCACCAGGGCTTGTTAAGGTGCCTGGGGACCTGTTTAAAGCTGAGAAGGCAAGCTGGTGCCCCAAATTTGTGCTTCTATTTAACAACATCATGAATGATTTCCGTGCCATGTACGTGGGCAGGGGCTGAAATTGTCCAAATATATAAGGAAGCCGAGAGGTCTGCCCCGTCAAATTATCATCCTATTAGTCTTACCCACAGTTTGCAGAAGCTTTTTAGCCAAATTCTGCTGAGTAGATTGAAAGTTTGGATTGAGGAAGTGGATATATTGACACCCCTCCAACCAGGCTTTAGGGCTGGGACGATTGATTCATTGTTATAACTACAATAAATTTATTGGAAATACGTCACTTTGGGGGGTGGGTGTCTTTACATCACCTTTTCGACCTACTTTCGGGTTTTGCTTTAGTCCCTAGGGAACGTCCGTGGACAATTCTAACCAACATGATGGTATTGAAATAACTAATTGATGTGATTAGGTGGCTTCATCTGTATAATTATGCCCAAGTTAGGTATGGCCCTGCAGGGTAATTGACCGATCCCATTCCAGTGACTTGGAAGCGTGAGACTGGAGTGTGTACTAGCCCCCATTTTGTTTGTTATACTTTAACAACTAGGTCAACATGCTAGAACATTGCAAGACTGATGCCCGGTATCTGGCTAACAGGAAGGCCCCAGCCCTCCTGTAAGCGGATGACACGCTACTGTTCTTGAGATCCCCAATAGGTATTCAAAATCTCATGGACCAGTTCAGAGTCTTCTGCATTAAGAGAGGGCAGGAGATCAACACAAGCCAGACCAAATATATCATGTTGAACCCTTATAAAACGACAAGATCACACCCAGTCCTCAATGGTACACAATTGGAGAGGGTCCGCACCTTTGAATACCTGGGGATCACTATCAACGAGCAATTTGGCTGCTCACCCCAGATTCATAAGTCCAAACTTAGATTAGAACACTAAAGTGGTGGTTTTCTCAGAGCCTTGAATGGGTCCAGCTTTCGTCCAATGACACCTGCAAGCAGATTTACAACTTGCAAGCCTTGGGGGTGGGGGAGGATCTAGTCCTGAGCAGATCTGCTTTTCTGTCGGCTGGGCTTGAAAGAGATTAGGAAACTTCCCGTAGCCCCCAGAATTCCATGGCTGGGTACATTAAGAAATCACTCAAGGAGATAGTGTGTGGTGACAAGTGGGCTTATCCAGAAACGTCCCGTGGCATTTTCAAGACTACGCTCAAGGAGTGGTATTGGAGAAAAGTAGAGGACCGTTTGCACCATGGAGGGGTGGGGGGGGGGGGGTAGGGTATCCTAACTTCTACCTTTCTGGAATTCAAAGATACTCATCTCTTGGAAAGGTACATGGAAACAATTTAGCCTCCGGGTGCCAAGACACCTTACATCAAGTTCAGAAATGGAACCTTGCCTCTTTACTGCGAAGTGGCGGCTCACCCTCGTTAATGCTGAACTCAAGCTAAACTGCCCATTTTGCCTAGATGCCAAGGAAACTATAGATCATGTCCTGCACATTTGCCTGAAGTACCACACACATAGGAGGAAATGGATTCTTCGGTTATGCCACAACTGGGCATCAGGTACTATAAAATTGCAACTAGGGTACTCAGGGCTGACAGGCTCAAATAATTGTTTGTGCTGTTTCCAGGTTTCTTTTATGTATGAAGACTCAGACAGAAAAAGATTGCCACATTGTCGCCCAGTATCTAGCATCTTAGAGTCTTGTGTTTCCGAGTTGCACTTTGCTGTCATCTATGATTTCCTTCTTAGATCACGTAACAGTAGGAAACCATTATAGGAGCTGTTAGATGAAATCCACTCTTGCTTCTGGAAATTATTGTGATGTTCCCCCTTTATGCTGCTAGTCTCAATTGTGGGTATTCTAAACATTTTAATAATTTTATATTCTATACATAATGTTCCTCGTATAGGCTGCTAGTGTTAACTGTGAGTTATCACAAATATTTTAACTTCTTTCCTCTTTATATAAGCTATGTTTAGTGATTTTATGTATGATTTTATATTTTTAAGTTATTATGTTTGCTTTTATGGCAGTTGGCCAAATAAAGCATCTTATGGTATGATGATTTTGTTTTCTTTTCCTCGAAGGTCAATGACACCAGCACAAGCAGACCTTGAATATCTGGAAAATGCCAAAAAGCTCTCCATGTATGGTGTTGACCTGCATCAAGCTAAGGTAACCGCCAGTTAGGTTAATGTGGGTGCATAGTAGCTTCCTTTTCTTATTCATATTATCATAGCTGCGGAATGTCAGCCACAAACATTTTTGAATTCTTTATATGATTTTAACTCCCCCCTCCCCTTCCCCCCTCTCCCCCCCCCCCCCACACACACACACTCACACAATATTGCTCTATATTGATACTTGCCAGAACAACGTTGGGCCACTCTGGGTGGTCAGGCTTCCAAAGCCAAACTTCCTTGGAGACTGATAGACCTTGTGACAAATTCCTTCCTACAGGCCCCTATGGTGTCTCCCCCCACAATGGGCGAACACAATCATAGGTTACCTGGCATCAGCATAGTTGTACCAACACACCAAAAAGTCCAGCCTCACCTTTGATACATAAAGAGCACCAACACACCAAAAAGTCCAGCCTCACCTTTGATACATGAAGAGCATGAGAAAAGGGTAGAGAAAACATTCTCGAGAGAAGTATGCAAATTGCTGCAGACTTTTCTCTGGAGCAGTCCTTCTATTTGCAAAAGTAGCTTTAAAACCTGGACTGTGGTACGAGCGTGCTCCTGAGATTCAGCAAGACGCAAAGAACAGATGCCACATGGGTATTGGGACTCAAAGTGTACCAAATCGACCGAGCATGCACATCTGCGGAATACAATTGATGCACTTCCCCGTGCCACATAACTCAGCAGCTGGAATTACAAACTGTCAAAATACAGCGACTGGGATGATCGCGCCCCTCAAGGACAGACAGTCACATGATTTAATGCTTGACCGCAATGCGACATTCACACACACTCACACCACTTGGGTACAGGAGCATCAGTACTAGCTTCTCTCCTACACACACTACTGCATAATGCATTCAGAAGCAATAGAAGACCCCTCCCACACATGTCCACGAATACTCACACACACCATATACAGCATGTTGCAGTAGTGCAATCTTTCCTTACACAAACTCAAGTTGAATAGTGTGTAGTGCAAGATTGTCACACACACATGGAATCTTCTCTGGTACAGGAAGGCTGGAATTAAACACAAAACAGAATGGCGGCAGCTTTGGAAGAACACCCCATGTATGCACACCAGGTCCTACTGACAAGCTATAACATGACAGCAGTGCAAATGTGTCCGAGAATACAGGTCTCAGAAGTGCAAAGTTCTCTTAAATTGCATAATTCAGGCAGCAGCAGTGGAAGAACCCTCACATGTGTATACTGTGACACCTTCCCATACACAGTACGTACAATGCGTAGCAGCAGCACATTTTTACTCAGACACAATCAGAACTGCCTGTGCATTAATAGTGCAAGATTCTTTCTCACACACACCCACATGCCCATAGAGTGCATGCCAAGATTACATAGGAAAAGCGATTATAATGAAGGGTGACCGGATGTTCCTCGATTGAATTTGTAGCAACTGGAGAGGCATTTTCGAGATGGGAGCTGCATATTTCTTATTCAGTTGCGGAATGTGTATAGTGCTTTAAACTTAGATGCTTCCTGAGTGCCCTGACGGTGTGTGATTGGAAAGGCTTTAGATGTAGTGAACTATATGGTAGATGTTAGTTGAAGTGAATGATGTTCATTGACATGCTTCAAACATGGTGTTGGGGATATGTTGCAGTGCATGAACATGAATTCTTGTAGAAAGTGTGAGAGTCGTGTAGCTATGCTTATTTACTTACCAGTATGCTTTGCTTAAAAAATGTATTGCACAACTGACTCATGTGCCATGTAGCCCAGAGACCTCACAACTGGAACTCCACCAGCGAGACCTCCCTCTGCGCCTGTTGGGCCCACTGGATCCGCTCCTGGATCTGTGCTGAGCCCAGTACCAATGCCGCTACTCTCATCATCCCCATGGTGAGACCTGCCTTCTCCGATGCCGATGCTAATTTCAATGGTGCTGGTAAATCAATCGATGCCTTTGTCCCACGCCAAACTGGTACCATGCAGACCCAATCTGGTATAAAGCTTGATGCCACTTATTCCACTCCAAGATGATTCCTGTGTCTAAGTTTGTAAATTATGTGGCAAATACACTTTGTCTATCTTTAAAGGGAGACCTTAGGGGTATACTGAAGGTCAAAGTGTCCTTTCCTTGCCCTGGGGTATAGTTATCCTGACACCAGACATTGTTCCCAAAATGTGCACTTCCAAGTGAAATACACAAATGAATTGAAGAAGGGTTGTAGACCGCCATGGAGGGCATGCTATGATAGGCTCCTAAATATCATAGGGGGCCACACACAAATTCTGAAAATGGCAGAAGAGGGCAAGGTCTCAGGTTCTTCTATCTCTTCTGAAAACATTTCTGGATGGGCTCAAGGGCTGTTTGTTGGTAAATGGTAATTGTGCTTTTTGAATTAATGTTATAAGTTGCTATTGAGATAAGTGGATCCCAAATTGGGGGAACTGAAGCTACACCTGAAGCTGATCATATTGCACAGGGTTCCTTATCAGAGATCATTTTGTTAAGGAATTAGGGAAGGTTTTTCCAGGGCACTCTTTTGGCTGTTCCTTCCAACAAGGTCTCCATAGTGGGCAGGGAAGACAGAACAACGGATGGCAGAATTGAAGAAAATTGGGACTTTCTTCTGATCAAGAGGATATGCCAAGGCAGAGGGGGTTTCAGGGAAGAGTCCACATCCCAGGAGGTTGTTCTAGTAAGGATTATCTCTTTATTTCCTTACAAGGTTAGGGCGGAGGGAAATGGATGAGGTTATAGGTGACCCTTGGCTATTGGAGATTGTTGAAGGGTTTCACATAGATATATGGTTCTCCCAGTGCAAAAAAATAAGACCTAAACCATTGAGGTTCTCCGATCAATAGTCAGCTGTTATAGACATGGTAGTAACGGATATGGAATTGAAAGAAGCAATTTTAAAGTCAGTAATGCACTCCAAGCGTTTTTGAAACACCGTATTCCTTATAGAGGAGGACGTAGTGTACAGACCAGTCATAAAATTTAAGAGGATTAAATGAATGGCCAATTTACCTCGATTTCAAGATGTTGAGAAATGTTTTTGTTCCAGGGGATTGCATAGTCATATTGGACCTGAAGGATGCCTACCCTAAGGTTGTGCATATTTCATCCTCACAGGAGGTTTCTTCAATTTTGTTGGAGGAGCAGGTATTCAAGTTTGTAGCTTTGCAATTCGAAGTGTCATTGATGGTGCTTCATCAAGCTGTTGCCGTTAATGGTGAAACATGTAAGAGTAAGAGGCGTCAGAATATGTCTATACAATATTCTGCTGATGGATCTATGACCTCTGCAGCTGCTGTGCAGTTTGAACTCAACTTTTGCATTGTTTCATGATCTGTGGTTTGTGAACAATCAGGAGAAGTAACTGGTCTGAGTCAGTCTGTGACCGTCCTGGGTTTTGCTCTGTAGCAACCAATCTGAACCTCCATTGAAAAACAGAGCTATGATCAAGAAAACCTTGTGGAATGCCACTGGGAGGGGCAAACTCTCCATCAGGAAGTTTGCCATGTTGTGGGACTTCTGTCCACATCCATTCACACTATTTGTCTGGGTGCCCTCCTCTATAAGGCACTGCCGATGTTAAAAGACTATTAATTTAGAAGTGGAGTGATTTGTGGAGGGATTTGGTGCCACTGTCACAGGAGGCCAGCATAAGATCTAGTCGTGGCTGGAATGGCAAGTCAATGTTTTCATCAGCCTGGACTTTGTGGTTGAGTCAGATGCCAGTGTTTAGGCTTGTGTGTGTGGGGGGGAGGGGGGGGGGGGGAGGGAGCAGGTGTGGAGATATTTCCAAGGGTGGAAGATAGACAAAAAATGGATCTCCACAAAAATGTTCTGGAACTGCTACCTATATCTTTTGTTATCATATCTCTGACAAAGAACAGTGGGTCTTGCTGTAGCCTCATTATGATGGACAAGCGTTTCTGCAGTCCGGTACATCAGCTGACAACGGACACTTATTCTAGGAGATTAGCATAAATGGCAAAGGTCTTATGACAATTTTGCTTGCAGCATCATGTTTTTTACTGCACAGTAGTAGGTTCAGGGCCAACAGAACATGGTTGTGGACTGGAGTTCCCGGTTCATTTAGGATACAAGCGACTGGATGTTAGACTGCATAGTCTTCATGTCTGTGATGCAGAGATGGGATCGCTGCAAGATGGATCTCTTTGGTCTTGGTTACATAACCAGTTACCAGAGTATTTCAGCTGGAAACGGGATCCATGTACTAGGGATGCGGACACATCCTTGCTGACCTGGAAAGGAACTTAGAGGTCCCCCTTTTGCCATGCTAGCTGGAGTATTGGGGCAGACAAGATTCCAGTTGGTAGATTTGATCCTGGTGACTCTGATCTTTAGATTGAATGCATTGTTCCTGGCAATACTGGAGCTATTGTAGGATTTTCCACTAGTGCCTATTTCCCTCTATCCTGGGGATCACACCTGTTGATTCTGGATGAATTATTGAAGCTGAAGGAGTGGAGGATTACGGGGGACGTTAAAAGATCATGGGGCTTTCAGACACCAATGCTGGTCTCATCCAACCGACAAGGGCAGAGGGTAACATTAAGGGATACCTGTCTGCTTAAAGGAGCTGGTTGTGATTGTTTTTGTAAATCTGGATCCAGTGTGGAGAGGAGTGGTACATGTTCTGGAATTTGTGGAAGCAGTAATGACGTATAGGACAGTGAACGTCTTTTGGTCTACAATTTCAGCAGACCATTTCCCAGTGTGATAGACACTGGTCAAATAACACACTTGGGTCTCTAAGTTGATGAGTGCAATTAATCTATCTGTGCCCAAGAAGCATAGGTATTCTACCCTCTGGGATGTTAATAAGATTCTTAATATGTTGCATTCTTGGCAGGATACCAAGTTCTTATCCAGAAAATAATTGTCTGGTAAACTTGTGATTGTGTTGTGTTTAGTATCTTACAGATGAGTGATGTCAGAGCCTTGGATATCTTTGGCATTATGTTTATACCAGATGGGGCGATACTTACTATTTGGAATGATAGGCGCAAATCCAATACTAGGTTAATGTTGTGCACAGGATTTGAGGAGACACTGAAATTGTGTGTGATGAAATGTTTCTGATGGATACTTCTAACTGTAGATTCCTCACTATGTGAATATTCTATAGTTGTCCCTGTGCAACAGTAGGTGGCATTGTGCAGCTCTGCGATGAAATTGTTCTGCTACGGAAGTGATCTATGGAGCCACATACAAGCACCACCCATGCACGCTGTTGTCCGTTCATTCTTTCTGTGCCTTCAAACCTGGAACCGAGCTACTCCTTAGCCTTTTCAATTTTTTTTTTCCACAGTGCAAAGTACTCATAAGACTGCATGGTTTGAGCAGTGCAGGGACTGCCAGAAACTGATGCTTGTGACAGACCCTAATAAGGTGCCTGGGTTTGGAACTACCCGGTTCCAGGGCCTGAGATGATTGCGTCCAGTTGCATCTGAAAGCCATACTGGACCGAAAAAAACTGTCGCCATACACCAGGGTGAGAGGACATCAGTGTGCCACCCAGTCTCGCTCCCAATCTCCATCTGAACCGATTTCGTAACTTGTCCCGTTGCACCTCGAATGTTCTGGTACGACTTGCCAGAAAGTGGAGGCTTTTAGGGAGGTGATGCTGCTCATTTTTACACTTAACTGGTTCTCTCAGACATGCATTTGGGCTCCAGGGCCACAGGGGACTCCATTCAGACGTCCGCCTGCAGGTCTACCCTTAGCACTGTCCAGCCCCCTCCAACCTGCTTCGGTTTCAGCACCTACATCAATTCTGGTGCTACCAGCTGCATTGGTTCCCTTTACATTGGCGAAACTTGAGGAGGATTCCAAACTGTGCTATCTGACTTTGAGCAGAATCCACTGAGACTGCGTCCTGATCCCACCGGAATGCAGCCTGTCAGCAACAATTCAGATTATGGTCCCTTGCCCTTACCACACATTCTCGGTTCTTAATCTTTTCATAACCTTTTCAGCACTGATTCAAGCAATGACAAGGTTAATAAAGGGGATGACTTTTTCCCCAGTATGATGAGACCAATTGGTATGAGGAACTACAATATGCCATTGGCCTGAATGCTTCTCCAGATAATAGCCCTTGTTTCTCCTCCCGGCCTTGCCACTGAAGAAAGCGCCTCCTTCACTGTTTAGTTGCAAAAAAAGATTTGCCTACCCCTCATATATTTTGAGTTTTGCAATTACTAAGGCAACAATGATAAACACTTTTCTTCTGTTTATCATAGACATTTATTTGTCATTTCATACAAAATTTTCGTTATTTTTTGAACATGTATGTATGTGGAAAAAGAAACAATTGCACTTCCAACTTCTGCTCATATATCACAAATAATGAATTTCATAAGAAACAAGTGATTTTTATACAGTGAAAAATTAAACAATATGTGATTTATGTACAGTGACAAAAAAGTGATGATATTTGTCAAAACAATGAAGTTATTTTCAAAAATAACTTCATTGTTCGCAATGTACTAAATTGTATAAAAGCGGTATATGCTTGATTGAAATCATTATCTTGCATCGTTGTTTTGACAAATATCATTTTCCACATACATACATGTTCAAAAAATAACGAAAATTTTGTATGAAATGACAAATAAATGTCTATGATAAACAGAAGAAAAGTGTTTATCATTGTTGCCTTAGTAATTGCAAAACTCAAAATATATGAGGGGTAGGCAAATCTTTTTTTGCAACTTCATTTGGCCCAGCCAACCCTTCTGTCCCATGGGCTCTACTCCCCCTTTTTTTCAGTCCTTCACTGTTTAGGCAGTAGGCGACTGTCTTGCTTCGCTCTCAAAAATACCACTCCCACACGATGACCCAAACACGACGAAGGAAGAGACTTAAAACACAAAATTTCCTAGAAAGGGATTTCACTTTATAAAATGGATCACAACAAAGACTCTCTTTTTAGAATAAGGCTTGGGTTTTTATTTATGCTATACTCTCTAACAGAAAGGCTTTCCCAGATGTCAAATTAACATTCAAATATATATATATATATATATATATATATATATACACAAGCAATAATAAAACACTTGGCTAATGTAACAGTTAAATGCATGAATAATAATAATGAATAAACAAGCAGCAACTAGTATTGGACGTCCTGCACGAAATCAGAAAGATATATACACTAAATACATCAAATGATTACTTTGGATGTGATCTCTGACTCACTCACACATCACAAAGAAAACACCTCAAATGACCACAGCCACTGGCCACACATCACAATGGCAATATTCAAAACTCAAACACTTCACCTGGTGCAATCTTCATCCTGACCCACTCCAAACTGGGGGACCTACAACCGAAGCCAGGACAATCAGCAACCAGATGCCTGCATTGAAGATGCGTCCATCGTTCAGGCCCAAACAATCCTGGTTTCCAAACCAACAACCCTCAGCTTTATAGTCGCAAAACACACTAGAAGGTTTGAGAGTCTTTCTTTCCACGCCAAGGAAACTTACTGGAATTGGCCACCATCCATGCAAGCATTCCAGGGCAAAAGGAGTTCCCACGTACCCTCTGCATTCTCACATGTTCCAGCCTTCAGCTTAACTAAGCTTACGAAAGCCTCCATCCAGCAGAAAACAAAACAACCTTGAACATGGATAAACAACTTGAGCAAGCTGGGGGCCGTCCTGTGTGCTTAAGAAACCTCAAGCAAGGCAGAGTCAGAATTCAGGATGACATGAGGTCATGTCAAAGCCAATAGTAAGAACTTCATAATACTTCCCAATGTACAAAACAATGCACATTTGTGCTCCATTGCCTATAGCCTCACATACTTCATCTCTCAATGTACAACAGAGGTGCCCATTTGTGCACCACTGCTCATAACACTGCACTTTGAGACCAAAAAGTACATTCCACACCTCTCTCTCTCATGCTTTCAAATGCACATCCCACACGCAAGGCTGTTCTACTCTGTGATAGATCCCTTTTTAAGACTGCAAGATTACACAAAAGAAACCATTAAGGGGAAAAGGCATATGCAGAATGTCGTACATTCATGCTAGGGTAAAGTAAAATACCAAAAGACAATTAAAAAGATGGCAGTCAAAGGTCATTACATGGTGTCAGACCATAAGAGTGCCTCTAGCACTACAGCGACCCAAGCAGTTCGCCTACTACTGCGTACTATGGAAAACTAATGCTCTTGCTGGGGTACTTCAGACTGGTCAAGTACCTAGAGAACCGCTATTCCCCTTTAACAAAGCACTCATAATACTTTCTTGAGCGAACCCAAACCCAGACCCACCAGACAGGAGGCAGGTGTCCCGGCGCCACTGACCAGCAGATCATGACTTCCATACACAGTGCCCCACGCTAGAGAGCTTGGTGGTGCAAGTGTCCACCGGTATAGTAAATCATACTGCCTTCCCCTCCACCCCATCTGATTCGGAGTCTAAAAGAATAGAGTCCTTTGGCAAGCTCATCTTTTCATCCATTAGCTGACTCTCATGGAGACAGTAGTTCAAGTTTTACTAGCAGCTCTGGATGACCTCTAGGCAACCCTGACCCAAGCTAACCAGGGTGGCCATGATGTAGCAAACTTTGTAATCTGCTGTGGCTTACACACGACCGACTGTCTAGGTCAGGCGATTGATAAGAGTGTGGCACCTAAGCATCAAGCCGAGCCTGGATGAGGCTTGCAGGCTACCCCGGGTATGTCCAAGGATCCCTAATGGACATGCCATTTGATCGCTCTCACCTGTTTGAGAAAGCAGAATCCTACCTGGAATGTTTTAAAGAAAGCAGGGTCATAGCACATTCCTTGGGTCTGTTTGCCCCATCTATGTATTTCCATAAACAATTTTGACCCTTTTAAGAGATTCTCCAATTCCGCCAACGTCCAACCTGGTGACAATCCCAACATATCTCCCAGCGCTTTTGTGGCCTAGTCCGTGGCTTAGAAATGCAGTGCATGGATATCAAGAACAACAAGGAGCTCATTCCTCCAACCCTCTAGCTTCTGTAACAGCAAAAACTCTTTAGTATGTCCTTCATGGTTCATAGCCATCCTGTCGGGCAGGATTCAGCACTTCCAAGTGTTACATGTCTGTCTTGCAGCAGGAAGTGCAGGCCCTTCTTGCCAAAGGTGCCATTGAGACTATTCCGGCCTCAGATGTAGGTCTTGCTGCTACTTTGTTCCAAAAAAAGATAGAGACTTCCTACTGGTGACACATGCCAGATCATGAATGCGGACTCTCTAATGGGATCTGAAGTCCCAGTGGGCATAACATCAGGGGATCAGTCAGATTATATCCAGATTACGGAGGAGACTGTAAAAGATCTGCAGTGGTAGCTCCTAGATAGTGATTGGATCATTGGTGGACAATGGTGGCTCCTCCTCTAGGCTGAAGAGCGTCGCCCCACTTTTTTTTTCAGCAGTGAAGTTAAGAAAAAATAAAATGATAATGGGAGAGGTGAGCACACTGTAAGTGCGGATGAATGGCCAAACATTCATGCACACTTTGCATTTCAGCCTGCGTGGAGAACATGCCAAGGCTCCCAGTCAGCGTCTGAGCGCCGAAGCACAGCGCTCAGACCATTCACAACACTGCATTGCAGCGTTGTGATTGGCTTACTAGGAACCTGGGCTTGCTTCCTGTTCGGGCCAGAGAGAGGGACTACTAGGAGAGACGCAACGAGGAGGCAGCAAGAAGGTAAGTTCTTTTCCTTCTTTTTAATTTACACCAGCTTCTCCTGTGTTCCTCCTCCCCTCCCGCCCCCACCCGCGATCCGTGCTTGCCACCACTGGTTGCAGACCTCTCTTCTTACTACGTCCAGATTTGATAGTTGTGAAGGATGCATTGCTTCTGGTTTGGGGAGGTTCTCTGAGAGAAGATCTGCGACCCATGGTCTCTGGGAGAAGCTCAAATCAACATCAGTTTGTTGGAGTTGAAAGCCATCCAGTTGGCATTGAAGACTTTGCTACCCTCTGTCACAGGTGCTCACGGACAACACCAATGTCATGTGGTACTGCAGCAAATGGGGCGGGTGGGGACTTCGATCTTGGGCCAAAAGGCTCTACGCCTCAAAATGGCTGGATCTCTAAATGGATTATGGGGGTGTGTGAGGAGCACTCCTCTAATTGTGTCTCTGCAAATTAATCCACCGGTGCTGGGGCTAATAAGTGTAGTCAATCCTTGTTAGAAAATGCAAGTTATGACGGGTTTACAAACCCATCTAGACGCGCACTGTTCATCTGGTGTGATACACCTTCAAAGTTTTGAAAACATTCTACTCAACAATATACCAGAAAACAATTGGTTGTTTTAATACATGATTCTCTCTTTTATAATTTCTTTTACACACTTTCCTCAGTGCTAATTACTTCATCATGTAAACATATAATTCATATAATTCACTTATTTTTTGATTTTACTTATACAATATACATTTCATTGTCGGTTTACAACTCAGTTTCTCTATTCCGCCCAATGCATTTCGGTACTCATTGGTACCTTCATCAGGGGCCAGTCTGTGTGAAAGAGTCACTGCGCCTGGGGTCAGCGCGTTCCTGAACAGTGTATTACTGTTGATAAGTTGTGGAGCTGCCAGTGTATTTCTATTCCCTCAATGCTTTTACTTCCGATCTGAATATGTATCTCTGCCCGCTCTCATGTAACCGCTGTTGTCAAAACCGTCAAAAAATTTATTGGGCGGAATAGTGAAACTGTGTTGTAAACCGACAATGAAATGTATATTGTACATGTAAAATCAAAAAATAAGTGAATTATATGAATTATATGTTTACATGATGAAGTAATTAGCACTGAGGAAAGTGTGTACAAGAAATTATAAAAGAGAGAATCCTGTATTAAAACAACCAATTGTTTTCTAGTATATTGTTGAGTAGAATGTTTTCAAAACTTTGAAGGTGTATCACACCAAGTGAACAGTGCGCGTCTAGATGGATCTCTAAATGCCAGGATGGATGAACTCACTGGGTGACACCTAGCGGACCACGAATGACAGTTACACCCAGAGGTGGATCAGGACTTCTTCCATCAATGAGGTGAACCTTGGCTTGATCTCTACTCCACCTTCGAGAATGCACAATGTTAGCACTTTTAACAAGTCTCCAAGAATGCTCTATCTCAAAGATGCATTATGCACGGAGTGGAGCTTGGGATTTCTGTATACCTTCCTGATGTTTCAACCTCAGCCTTGGATTTCAGTGCAGATGACTCTGAGGCTCCTGAGGTTGGCCTCCTGAATCCTGCTGGGGAATGTGTCAGACTTTATCTGGATTTCAGAGGAGACTGCCAAAGATGTTCACTGGACTGCAACTGTGTCATAATTTTTGCTAAAATTGACTCGCTGATATTCAGCCAGGCCTTGGCGGTCACCAGACTCCTTCCCGCCAGCGATCTTGCAGGAGGGCTTGCTGGCTTTACAAGCTGGATCTCTAACACTGTTGATCTTATAGCCCCACCACTCGTCATAGGCACTCCAGAGACTTCCCCTCTAATACTTGGTTCACTCCTGCTCTGAGGATACTGATACTGATCCATTATTTAGATTAATTCAACCATAGGTGCATGAACCACAAAACAATACAACTGAAAGCTCCTTAGTAGCTTTTATTTCAATTACAAAAATGTATTTCAATAATTCTCTCTTAACCCCTTCGCTGCGGGGTGTTTTCACCTGCTGGGCGGTGGGAGGGGGGGAGGTAACACTTTCACTGTCTGATTCGGTACTTCATGCCTCATCAGCGAATCCTATCAAGAATTTAGGGGTTTGGTTCAAGGAGAACCTCACATTCTCAACCCAGACCAAAAAGCTGTCAGGGGCCTGTTTTGGATTTTTTTAAATTCTCAGAAAATTCCCCCCCCTTCTTCCTCAGGCGGCCTAGGAGACAGTTACCCGAGCCCTTATTCTTTCTCGGCTAGATTACGCCAACGCTTTATACATTTGCTCTCCGAGCTACTTAAACATCCCTGCCATATGTAGCGTGAGACAAGAGCTTTGTGCCCTACACTGGCTGCCCCATAGCAGAGAGGGTTAAATTCAAGTCCTTAGTTAACGCCCACTGTGTAACCCACAGGGCCAGGCTATCTTCAGAAACGCTTCTCCTTTTACACTCCCGCAAGACACCTGCGTTCTACCTCCCAACTCCTGGCCCAAGTCCTGCGCTTTTGCTGGCAAAGGACGGGCGGCAGCAATCTGAAAGCTGCTTTAGCTTGAAATGCGCTGCCTCTCGCTCTCCGATGCACTCAGGGCCCTATTCTTTTCCAAAAGAAGCTGAAAACTTTCCTATTTCCCTAAATCTGGCTCCTCTCTATATCTCTCAAGGTTCGCACCAGGACACTCTTGTAGTATCTGTGCGCTGTACAAATTAAATTATCATAACATAATATTAACAGACTCCTCTCCATACCCCATCCAGATTTGACAGTGATGATAGATGATTCACTTTCAGGATGGGGAGGGCAACTAGGAGAAAGTGGAGGCTTCTGATTTCTTATGAAGTCTCCACTCTGCATCAGTTTGTTGGACTCGAGGCCCATTCAATTGCCGTTGAAGACCTTCCTGCCCACCAGCAGAGGAAGGCTGCTGCAAGTGCTCACTGATAACAGCAGACGTGGTACTAGAACATGTGGGGTCGGGTCCTGGGCTCTTTGTCAGGAGGCTCTGCGCCTCCAGAATTGGCTGGACTGGCAAGGAATTTCTCTTAATGGCAAACTACCTGACATGATCCCTATATGCCAGGACAAACAAAGTCAGCCACCAATGCCTAGCGGATCACAAATGGTAGTTGCACCCAGAGATGGCACGGGGGATCTTCCAACAGTGAGGAGTGTCAGACTGGGATAGGCTTTTCCGACCTCTGCATTGAGGATGGCTCTCAGATAGGCCTGGATTTTAAAGGGTTGAAGATTGGACTTTACAGTGTTGATGGTAAAACCCACTTCATGACCGAGGTCTATAGTGGCTCGAGTGTGCCCAGGGCACTGCTGTTGAAATGTGCACTTTGTCAATCAACCAGGTATGGAAATACATGGACCCCCTGTCTTCACAGGTGCGCAGCTACTACAGCAAGGCATTTTGTAAACATGCGAGGTGTGGTATTGACCACGAAGGGCAACAGTTTGAACTGGTAGTGTTTGCACTTACCACAAACCGGAGCTAGCATCTTTGAGATAGTGCAGCCATGAAGTTACCTTGCTGTAGTGGAATGACATCCTGAAAAGTGACCGTGTGGAAGTGTTCTGACATGATGTACTCGTTCATGGCCTGAGGTCCAGAATGGGCCTGAGGGACCTGTCCTTTGGAATGAGGGAGTAGAGGGAATACACCCCTGGATCTGTAGGTGTTGTGGCACAGGCTCTATAACCCATTTGAGAAAGATCCTTGGACCTAATCCCGAAGCAGGCGTTTGTGCTCTGGGAAGAGAACATGTTTGCTGGGTGGCATGTTGGGTGGTGTGGAGGTGAGCTCCAGAGAATAACATTGGTGGTCTGAAGTGATGTGTTGCCATGCAGGGAAGAACATCTGAAGTCGTCCCTCGACAGGTGTTATGTGGTGGAGGGACAAGAGTGGCAAGTCATTTCTTAGTTGGTGCACCTCCTTTGGGGAGATACCTTTCCCTCTTCCATTGGCACTATTACCACAGAAGGCACCCTTAGATGTGCCTCTTGTGGAGGTTTGTTGAGCTGGCTGTTGTTGAAAAGACATGGAGGCTTCAGGGGAGGTGGTCTTAGATCCTCCACGATACACTGAGCGGTGAAAGGACCCATGAGGGAAAGGCGTCTGTAGGGCGCCCATGGCCTTTGCCGTCTGTCTTTTTTAATTTTCTTCAGCATCTCATCAACCTGGGGCCCAAAGCAGTCAAAGGTCCGGTTGAGGAGCTGCTGTTGAAAGTCCGGTTTTCCCGAGACACCGAGCCAGGCTTGTCTGCAAAGGAGTACGCTTGAGTTGATGACCGAGCAGATGTACCAACTGCAAATATGGCACACCTAATGGTAGTGTTAGAGATAAAGGGCTCCTCTGGGAGATGTAGGAGGAGCTCTTCCATTTTGTCCCAGTTGACTTGGTTGTATTTGGAGAGCAGGCCGATGGAGCTGGCGATAGGCCAATGATTGGTGGACTGCGCTGCGACACGCTTGCCACGGATGTCTATTCGTTTGCTCTCTCTGTCCGGCAGTGGGGCATAGTAGATGCTCTGTGATTTTGCCTGATTCCAAGCGGTATACACCACCAAGGGGTCAGGTGGGAGTTGGCCCCTAAAGTAGAAAGGATCTGAAGAGGAGAGCTGAAGGTGATAACCCGAGCCTTAACCGGCTCCTAGAAGATATCAGGGGCAGATTTGAGCATTCCTTTCAACATGGGCAGATACAGCATAGAACGATATGTAGAGGAAAGAGTTTCACATAGGGAATCCTATTCAACAGGTTCTTTATGCATTTCTATGATATGGTAAGCTGCAGCCCTACCCGATTCCTCGTGGTAGGAGATGGTGTCATCTGGAGAAGAGGGGCGGACTGAGTAGAGGTTGTGATCGATTTCTTCAGGAGTATCCACATTATAAGAATCCCATGGGCCCTCTCTTGGAGGCATGTCGTAATTACCCCCCCCCCCCCAACCACGTTCACCCACTTCATAATGTGGTCACCCCTGATGTGTGTACAAAAGTGGGTCAGGCAAAAAAAGAGGTGTAGGTCCGGGTGGGGTGGGATGGAGGAGGATAGTGGCGGCACAGGGTCAAGAGTAGGATTAGTGGCTTTGCTGTGCTTATTCTGTTGCTTTGTTGTGGTGGAGGGGGCTCTAGCGCTTCCTCAAAGCTGAGCTGTCTCTTTGGAGGTCTAGTTCCTGGCGCCTGAAGTATTGTGAAGATTTGGCCCGTCTATGGCGGGATGATTATCTGGCTCTGGCGAGTGTAGAGTTTGTCCTGCAGTTTCTGGAGTACCGGTTCAAAAGCTGATCTTCCAGTCGGCACCAAACGTTTCCGTGACCGCATCGGCGCAGATTTTGTTTTCGACACCTTCGTATCGGATGCCTGGGTTAATGCTTAAAATTTTCCTTGGCGCCGATACGAAACTGGGCATAGTGTCCGTAGTCGACAGTCGGTGTTGACCATATCGTGAAGGCAGTGGTGGCCCAGAAGTCTGCCTCTATGGCTCCAGAGGCAATGAACACCTCTTGTTTGGTGGAAGGTTTGAGCGGTGTCAAAGGGGAGCAGGAACTGTACTCCCGACCTGTTGAGCTGGCAGGAAGTCTTTGATCTCAAGGTCGGAGCCGACACCTTCTACCAACAAGAACGTTTCCACGTTGGCAGCTGAAGGCTTAAGATGATGATTCCCCTCAAGGTACTAGGTGGCGAAGATGTCTAGGGTATCTTTGCTGCTCCTACGTGGCATCTCGAGTCAACATGCCTGGCCATCTCGAAGAGTCTTCTTCAACTGGATGGACCGACAAGCGTCTCAAGAGGCCTCGTCATGCACAAGAGATAGCCAAAGATTACAGACCTGCTGGAGGTAGGCCTAGAGATTCTTCACACAACATTAAGGGCAATATTGAAAGGGCGTCCGTTCCATCTCAGGTGAAGCATGGTGAGAGCAGACTTAATGGAAGGAAAAGAGGCCACGGCAGGCGAGGCCCCAACAGGGACTGGAGCTGACCAGAGACCTGTCCCGGAAGAAACTCTGTCGACTCGGTAAGAGAGAAGGAGAAACATAGTTGAATACAATATCCAATAGGACACTATGATGGTGTTGATTCGGAGCACAGGGGCACACGTCTGAATCAGAGGGTGGAAAGAATCAATCTAACAATGAAGCCAATGCCCATGAGAATTGCAAGCAAGAGGTGCAGTTATAGTGCCTCAAGAACAATTCTTCTAAGAAAAACAACTTGCATGCATCTGGGATCAACACTAGATAGCAGGAGTATGCACAGCATGTGTATCTACAGCCAGCCATGCCTCAAACAGAGCATTACCAAAGGTAAGTAACTTATTCTTCTTACGGACACTTCTAAGAGCAGATTCCTCACCTAGTGAATAGATACCGCAGCAATTCCTCCCCAGGTGAAGGGTCTGAACTGGCTGAAACCAAATGTCCTGCAGGTTGGAGCAGGCAAAGTGCTGAGGGACAAGACCGTCGATGCATTAGTGTTTTATGAACATGTATACAGACGCCCACATAGATGCCTGACAAATATCCAGGATGGACACTCAGGGTGCCTACGCAGTGGTAGGAGATTTTGCTCTGGTGTAATGAGCTCATAGGCCTTCTGGAGGCTGCTTCTTGTCAGTGCGTAGCAGAACTTGATGCAGAGCACAATCCATCTAGAGATGGGCCACTCTTTCAATGCCTTTCCCTATTTTGCCCCCAACAACCCCACAAAGAGCTGATTTCCATTCATTGATCCTTAGTGCAATCTATGTAAAAGCAGAGTCCAAACTGTGAAGTCCCTCTCCCCTTTTCGAGGAATCAAGTGGAACAAAAAATGCTGGCCTGTTTCAAGTGAAAAGGTGTTGCCACTTTCAGGAGAAAGAAAGCTCCGATCCTCAGCACCAACTTGTCTGGCAAGAATACCGTAAAAGGCAGTTGAAAAGAAATAGTCTTGACGCTCACTCATATTTCAGAGCTGATGTCATGGCAATCGGGAAGACCGTTTTCAAGATCAGAAGATATAACGTACCACTGTGCATTGACTCCAAAAGAGTACATATTAAAAAGGTTAAAACCAAATTTAAATTCCACTGTGGCATCCCATATAGGTTTTGTAGAAACAAATGCTGTAACCCTTTCAAACGTCTTATAACAATTTGTGATTTAAACATAGAAGGCTGATCTGGAAACCGCATAAAAGCTCAAAGAGCAAACAGCCTTAACAGTGCTCAAAGTAAGTCCATGCTGGGCCAGGGACAAAAAACAAAAAACAAAACCTAAGACAATTTGGCTTGTAGTTGGCCAATCTGGAGGGTGTTGCACCAAGCCACAACTGTGTCTCACTGTATATCAATGTGATAGAGGGATGCCTCGCCACCATGATGACATCAATAACCTCAGAAGGATGGTTAAGTGAGATCAACTGCTGCCACTCAATCACCATGCATGGAGATGCGAATTGCGCACGCCTGGGTGGAAGACCCTGCCATGCTTGCTGCAACAGAAGATCCCCTCAATGTGGCAGGGTGATCAGAGCACAGATGCTGATGCCCAAGAGCTCTGGGTACCACACTCTCCTGCCCCAATCCGGTGCCGCTAGGATGACTTGGGCCCAGTCATTCTCTAACTTCTTCAGAACTCTGGGCAGGAGAGTTAGTGGTAGGAGCGCAAATAGGAACCCCAGGCTCCATTCTGGACAGAAGGAATCTGAGAAAGCTGCTTTCGAAAGTCCAACAATCAAGGATGCTGGTGTTGTACGTTCTCAGCAGTGGCAAAAATATTGAGTATTCTTAAAGAAGCACGTGGGCTCACCACTCGTGCCTGCTTGGCTGCCTAATGGAAAAGGTTTGTATGTTACTGCCTGTCAAACCAGATTGACGCCTTAGCAGCCAATGTTCAAAACATTGTTTGGTATCTACTACATAGCACAACATATGAACTAGCCTTCACCTCCATTTGGCTGCACTTGGTTGCAGTGGCTGCTTATCTCCAAAATGGGCAACATGTCTCTCTTCAGGATTACAGTAATTAAAACTATTATGGACGGGCTCAAAAGCAGCATTCCTCCCCGAATGCCTCAGACCCTGGCATGGAATCTTAACATAGTCCTCACAGGACTCATGGGTCCTCTGTTTGATCCCCTTCAGTCATGTTTCTTACAATCTCTCCCTTGGAAGGTAGCTTTTCTGGTGGCTATCACATCATTAAGATTTATCAGTGAGCGCCAAACCGTAACTATACAAGAACCTTTCTTTCAGGTTCATAGAGATAGGGTTGTCCTTCGCAAGACCCTACATTTCCTCCTAACATTGGTGTCTCCTTTCCACCGTAACCAGTCTATAGAACTCCCAGTTTTTTTTCCTAATACTGACTCCATTGCAGTAAGTCTTCATAACTTGGACATCAAACCAGCCTTGATGTACTATGTGGATAGAATAAAGTCCTTTCGGAAAACACAACTGTCACTTTTTCTGAAAACTGCATAAGGGGGAAGGCCTTCTCAAAATCAGGCATTGCCAGATGGATAGATAATGCATCGAAACCTGTTTAACAAAAGCTAAAAGGGTTCTGCCTGCTTCTCCTAGAGTCCACTCTACTAGTAAGAAAGCGGCATATATGGCCTTCCGAGGGACATCCCCAAAGAAGACATTTGTAAAGCAGCTACTTGGTCTACACCACATATTTTCACTGAACGCTGGTCTGTAGACGTATTAGCCTGCCAACAACCCCCGTTGGTCAGGCTGTAATGCGTACCTGTTTCCAGTCTACTGCAACATCTATAGGCTAGCCATCTCATAGAGGAGGACCGCTTTACATTCTATGCACAGCATGTGTATCTACAGCCACACATGCCTCAAACTGAAAATTTTATTTACCCTCTAAGCATCTGTTTGTGGCATTTAGTGCTATAGCTCCATATGTGCACACCCTCCTCCCCGGAGGCATATGGCTGTTGCAGTTATCCTTTTTTCTTCCTTCTCTTGTCTGTTCATCTTACTATCTCTTTCCCTTTCCTGTATCACTTTGGTCCAGTATCATCCTCCCCCGCCATGCGAAAAACAATCCAACAGTGCAGCCTTTGACCATGCACATTGCAAGCAAAAGGTGGAGTCTCAGTACTTCGTGAATCTAGAATAATTCTTTGAAGAAAACCAACTTCCACGCATCCGGGCCCAACACTTACGGCACGAGTATGCACAACATGTGAATCTACAGCACTATATGCCACGAACAGATGCCTAGAGTCAATTACATTTTAATTCTGGTGGATAATCTAGTTATCCACAGATTCCTCACTGACCCTTCCACCTTTGTGCTCTATGAACTGGACTGTTTTCAGTGTAAAAAGGTTCCAGACTAGAGATCTGCACATTGGTCATGCCAGTTTGTTTACGGGCTCTGTGTCTGAGGGCGGTGGACAGCATAAGAAAGCAACTGACTTCATCATGCATGGGTGACACTGATATGTGTCTCCGCTCACCACTTCCGGATCGTAATGATGTTGGCACGGAGCCGCAAGAAGCCACCCACTGATGCGCTTGGTACTGCTTCCCAGATAAAGTCTGATGCCTGGAGAGTATTCACAAGGTAAGGAATCATAGGTCAGATAGAGTATCCACCAGAAAGAGCATTACCAAATATAAGTTACTCGTTCATCACAGCCTTCAGTACAGAGGCTGATTTGGGAGTGACAATTGCGGATTACATTGAGGAAATATTTTAAAACAGAATCCTCACTCTCCTTTGCCAGGTAGGTAAAATGGGTTATGAAGTAGGCCTAGCATTGATGTGATAAGTTTTTCTCACTCATTTAGGGAGGTCTCTTATGGATTCTGGGGCAGTTTAATTGGGAGGGTGCCTGTTAGACAAAAGGCCCAGACTGATTTTCTAAATTAACCTTCAAAAGATTTATTTTGAGCCAATCTCAAAGGTAGCATCCCTGGCGTAAGTAGGCTTTGAACCTGCTTAATCATTGCCTCTGGACCCAACATAACTTGTTTCATCCTGACTATCATTATGTTTTGGTTGTAAGTAAATTATTGTATTACTTTGATGGTTTGAGTATTATGTTTAGGTCTCGGCTAGCGAAAGACTGCGCACATGCGCAGTCTCGCTGGCGAGACTTAATGAGATGGGGGTATTTTCACTAGCGAGGTTAAGCCCCACCCCTCTTTTCCATTGGCTGGCGTCACCGTTCAGGCTTAACGGTGGCAAGCCATTGGAGAAGAGGTCCTAGTGACGTTCTTCTTCCTCTTCAAGCCCCGTTCTTTTCAGACTGGGTTCCTTGACTTACTGCTGTGGTAAAAGCGCTCTTACCTTCTTTATGGGGCCATCTGTTTCGCCCCATTAAGAAGATAAGAAACCTTTTACATCAGCTGGAAGGCAGTCTGAAAGGGACCGGGGCTAAAAGACAAAAGGCTGTGTCATGGCGAGCGCTTGTTGTTGCTGCTCATCACTTCGCTGAGCCAACTGGTCTATTTCCCGGCATCTATCGTGCGATTTTGGCTGCAATACGTCAACCTGCCCATCCCCCGCAGCCTTTGCGCACTGCTCCTGCTGCTTGTGAACTGTAGCATAGCCATAGAGCTGGGGGCCCTCGTCTTAATGTGCCTGGACCGCTATGCGGCCATTTGCCATCCGCTTACCTACGAGTCTCATGGTGGCCATCATCTGCTTCACAGCCAGACAGGTCATTAACCCCGTCATTCACGGGTTCCGGTTGGAGGAGATCCGGAGTTTCTCTTCCAGGGGATCCTCATCAATAGTCATAGCACTGAATATTCCCGCCCATGTGCGGGACCCCGGAAACAATATAAAAATATATATGTAAAAAACACATATATCTCGCTCCACATATATGTATGTACATATATCATTTTTCTCACACCAATGCAGCTCCACAACTGAGGCTAAAACAATGTAAATACATATACATGCACTGCAATTAGTAAGGAAACAAAAAACACATTAGGTCAAATAACCCTTGAACTTTGTGTTTTAATGAGTAAAACCACTCATAAATCCTGAAAATTGCTTATAAATAGACATTGTTAGCCCTCAGGCTGCATTGTAAAACAATAGCATAGAAAATGAAACCATTTTCAACAAAAAACTGGCACCGTGCCTTTAAGGCAGCCATGACCCCTGGCTTCCCATCAAGCCTCAGGGGTGACAGTTAGGTCAGTTGTTCTTTCCGGCTCCTTCAGTCAGGACCCTGGTGAAACAGCTCCCTTTCTTTTTGGCTTTCTGTCAAAAAATATTCTTGTTAATCTACAATTTTTCTTTCACTCGATGTCTTTTAGACCTAGGGTGCTACTACTACCTTTTTTAGGCTTAAAAAAGGTGTTTTTTCTGTCAAAATGCCTTCCCTCTTTGACAAATGCCCTTCATGTGGAAGGAAGATGGCCAAGACTGACACTCATTCAGTGTGTTTCCTATGCCTACCAGACTCTCATTCTTCAAAAACCTGTGAACACTGCCAGGTTTTAACATCCAGAACTCTCAAAGACCGAGAGAGAATTCGAGTTTATGGACTTTCTGAGAGAGGAAGATCTCCCAAGAAGCAGAAAAGTCGGAAGGCGCGGTCGACGTCGAAAGAAGCCCCGACTTGTTCACCTTCGGCGTCGGGATCGGCATCGAAGAAGCAGTCGACGGCGACGAAGAAGATGTCTTCAGCGTCTACATCCAAGGTACCTCCGCTACAGACAGCGTCGAGGGATAGGTCACCGTCGAAGCAGAAGAGCTCGACGGCGAGCCAACTGACGTCGAAGCAGCATCGTCATGCTGTGACGTCGAGGCATTCTCCGTCGACGCCAGGCCACCGGCGTTCGGCGTCGAGACAACCTCCGTCAACGACTAGTCGTGGTCGTTCGGCGTCGAGGGAACCTATGCCGACACATCGTCGATCGACGTCGAAGCAGCCCACGTCTACGCCCTGTCAATGGTGGTCGAGGTCGAGGCAGCCTCCGTCGCATTCAGACAAGCGGCATTCGACCTCGAGGCACACTCCGTCGCCGACAGAGCACCGGCGATCGGCGTCGAAGCAGCCTCCGTCGTCGTCGAGCAGGCATCCTTCAACGGCGAGACGCTCTAGGTCGGCGTCGAGGAGATCAGTCGACGTCGAGAGAGCGTCCATCTGCTCGGCGCTCGGCGTCGAAACAGCCACCGTCGACGGATCAGTGGAGATCCAGGGAGCGGGGCGATTCGTAGTGAACATCTCTCCTTCAAGATCACAGAAGAGGTCACCTTTGGGGCAGGTGATGCAGGAGATGGAGCGTGAACCATTGGACCAGTCTCAAGTCCTAAGGTCTCAACTGGGTTCCCCAGGTTCAGCATCGGCTGCGGAGGTGGAACAATCTCCATTACAGGACCCTCCTGCCAAGAGAAAGAGGGTCTCGGAAGAGAGAGGTCGGTCGAGGTCTTCCTCTAGACGGTCTCTGGTGAGCCTATCCTCATCCTCCTCGGCATCTCGAAGTGGCAGATCCTCGGATGGGGAAAACAGCAATTCGGATAGGGAGAGGTCATAGTCCCCTGCAAGGTCGCAGCAGGATCAAGCTGATCAGCCTCCTCCAAGGTCACGTTCGCCAGTGAAGGGTCGCACCCAAAAGTCTCCTCCTGTTCGTCTTTCCCCAAGTTGGTATAGACCTCTTCACCACTGGGCCAAGGACAAGGAGACGGCAGATCGGTTGAGGGCGTATCGAGATCAAACCTCCCACCGCAAAGAACGGTCCCGTTCTAGAGGGCATTCAAGTAAAATAAGATCTAGTCACAGAGAGCGATCTCGTTCTAGAACACGCTCAACTAGAAGAAGATCTAGGTCCAGGCGGACTCCTAGCTCTTCAAGTTCATCAAGGACCCGATCTCACAGGAATTACTCTCCGACCCTAACAAACAGTCCACGCTCAAGAATATCTCCAACTGAGGATATTTTCTCGTTCCAAGACATCTTGGGCAGGGGAGCCCTGAAGTTAGGAGTGCCTATGACAGCTCCGCAGTTCAAGACGACCGTCATCTTCGAAACCCTGCAGCACAGAACGGCACCCAAACCCTTATTGCCGTTGGTCCCGGGTATAATGGATCCAGTGAATGAAGTCTTCCTGACTCCGGCGACGGTGAAGTCGGTCCCAGCAAGGATTCTCAAGAAATATCGTCCTCCTGAAGAGGATCCTCTGTTCTTCAAGTCCGATTTCCCCCCGCCAGATTCAGTAATCATTGCGGCGGCTAAAAAATCCAATGCGGTGGCTTCCTCATCCACGGTACCGCCGGATAAGGACAGCAAGGTATAAGACTCATGGGGGAGAAGAGTTTGTAACACCTCAGCTTCTTTCCTCAAGGTCTCCAATGCGAAAGCTCTGCTGGGCAGATATGATAGATCTCTGTGGGACTCGCTTCAGAGGTTTTCTGAAAAAACTTCCTCAGGAAGATAGAAAGGACTTTGAGGAGGTTCTGATGGAGGGCGGTCAAGTCTCCAATCAGATTATAGGAGCGGCAGCAGATGGAGCAACGCTGGCTGTGCATGGTTATGCGCATGGAATCACAGCGAGGAGATCCTCATGGTTGCGCCTTACAGCATTGAAACCCGAGGCTCAAGCCAGAATACTAAATCTTCCTTTTTCAGGCACATCTCTCTTTGGGGCGAGTGCTGATGAGGAGATGCAACGGATGAAAACGGAGTTAGACACCCTTAAAGCTGTGGGGCTTGAAAAGAAGAAGGAATTCCGGAAGAAGTTCCGTTCTGACAACAAGGGCTCTTCGAAGCAGAGGGTTCGAACCCCTCACTGGCAGAAGGGCCAGAACCAGCAAGGCCAACAAAAATCGCAATATAAAGGCAAGCGCAATTCCAAAGGAAATGGAAATCAGCGCCAAGGCAACAACTTCAATAAGCTTCAGCAGAAGCAATGAGTCTTTACTTCCCCCAGCACCGTTGTCGACTCCAGTGGGGGGAAGCATTGCACATCACAGGACAGAGTGGCAGGCCATTACGAAAGACCAATGGGTGTTGTCTACACTGCAGAATGGGTACTGTCTTCGTTTCCATCGTCTACCTCCACCCGTTCCTCCGATGTCAACGTCAAGCCACCAGCTACAAATGTTAAAGAAAGAAGTAGCGACACTCCTCGAGAAATCAGCCATCGAGAGGGTGCCGGTGGCTCAAAGGGCGAAAGGAGTATACTTGCGGAGTATACTCGAGGTATTTTCTGGTCAGAAAAAAGTGCCAAAAGGCGGAATACAGGCCTATTCTGGACTTGAGAACACTCAATCTACATGTACGAAAAGAAAAGTTTCGCATGTTGGCTCTTCGCCAAATATATCCACATCTCAGGAAGGGGGATTGGATGCGTTCGGTGGACCTTCAAGATGCGTATTTTCATGTCCCGATACGGCCCGATCACAGGAGATTCCTTCGATTTCGGGTGGGGACCTCCCACTACCAGTTCAAAGTCCTTCCGTTTGGGTTGAAGTCGGCCCCCAGGGTTTTCACGAAGTGTGTCGCAGTGGTGGCGGCAGCTCCACGCCGCAGGGGAGTCTTCGTATACCCATACTTAGACGATTGGCTGTTGAAAGGTCCAACTCCAGACAATGTAAGGAATCAATTCCAGACATGCATAGAACTTTGTCAGCGTCTAGGCCTGCATGTCAACTACAGCAAGTCTGTCTCCCAACCCACTCAGAAGATTCACTTCCTAGGAGCTCTGCTAGACTCCCAGGTAGGAAAAGTGTTTTCTTCGGAGGAGAGACAGTTTTCGATAGTGCTCAAGTGCCAGCAAGTTCTTCGCAACAGGTCTCAGAAAGTGCGAAAGATAGCCTCCCTCTTAGGGTCGATCGCTTCCTGCATATTCTTAGTACCGAACGCCAGACTTCGGATGCGTCCTCTTCAGCAGGATCTGGAGGACAAATGGGACCAGCAATCAGATCGCTGGGACGATGAGATCACTTTGTCGGAGGTAGCTCGATCTTCCATCCCGTGGTGGACAAAGAAGCAGAACATGCAAGTGGGAGTTCTCTTCCATCAACCTCCTCCTACACAAACGATCATCACAGACGCGTCGTTGCAAGGCTGGGGGGCGCACATGAGGCCTCTTCAAGTGCAGGGTCTGTGGTCATCCAAAGAAAGCACCTACCACATCAACTTGCTGGAATTGAGAGCAGTCTACCTGGCTCTCAAAGTGTTCCTTCCCTCACTTCAGGAGGAAGTGGTTCTAGTACTAACGGACAACACCACCACGATGTACTATTTGAACAAGCAGGGAGGAACCCGCTCAAGGACTCTATCACTGGAAGCTCAGTGCATCTGGCATTGGCTTCTGGCTTGCAAGTTGTCTGTTCAAGCAGTCCACCTCCCAGGAGAGCAGAACGTGAGGGCGGACGCACTAAGTCGGCACTTCGAAGACAGAGAAGACTGGGTTCTCAACAACGAAGTGCTAGAAGACATTTTCCAGTCTTGGGGTCGTCCTTCCATAGATCTCTTCGCGGACGACGTAAACAGCAAATGCCCACGCTTCGCCTCAAGGTTCTATCGACTAGGAACGAGAGGGAATGCTCTTTTGATCGACTGATCAGGGGAATTTGTGTACGCCTTACCACCCCTTCCGCTGATCCCGAAGGTGGTGAACAAGCTGAGCCACTCATGCACAACAATGATCCTGATTGCCCCCGACTGGCCGAGGCAATGGTGGTACACGGACCTACTTCACCTGTCAGTGTCTCCTCTCAAGAGGCTTCCATGCAGGCCGGACCTGTTATCGAAGATGAACGGGAGGATTCACCATCCCAACCTTCCGTCACTGAACTTGGCAGCATGGCTCCTGAGGTCATTCAGTACGGCCATCTAGGACTGCCACAAGACTGCATGTCCATTCTGAGAGAAGCACGACGTCCTTCCACAAGACATTCTTACGCATGCAAGTGGAAGAGGTTCTATATGTGGAGCATGCAGAATGGTCACAATCCGGTGAAGAGTCAGGAAGAAGCAGTTCTTCCATACTTGTTGTACCTGGCTAAAGCAGGTTTGAAGTTTAACTCCATTAAGGTGCATTTAGCAGCTATAACTGCTTATAGGCGATCACCTTCACAAACCTCTTTTTTCCAGTTGCCAGCAGTAAAAGATTTCCTGCAAGGTCTGAAAAAGGTGTACCCTCCTGTACGGCCTCCTTCTCCTCCCTGGGAGCTGAACCTAGTACTATCAAAGTTGATGGGCCCTCCTTTTGAGCCCATTCATAAAGCTACTTTACAGCATATTTCCTGGAAAGCAGCTGTTTTGGTAGCGATTACGTCAGCCCGTAGGGTGAGCGAGATTCAGGCCCTCTGTACCAAAGAACCTTATACAGTGTTTCATTTGAATAGAGTGGTGCTCAGACCGCACCCTTCTTTACTGCCGAAAGTGGTGTCAGATTTTCATGTCAATCAGTCGATCTCTCTGCCCACTTTCTTTCCCAATCCCTCTACTCCAGCTGAGAGGGCTTTACACTCGTTGGACCTGAAAAGGGTTTTAAAGTTCTATCTGGACAGGTCCAAGTCTATTCGACATTCTGATCAATTATTTATTAACTATGGATCGATCAGAACTGGTCATGCAGCATCGAAACGTACCATTTCTAGGTGGATCGTTTCGTGTATCAAACTTGCTTACCAATTGGCGCAGAAACCTCTGGGGTTTACCCCTAAAGCGCATTCCACTAGAGGTAGAGCTGCCACGGCAGCTTACCTGCATAATGTGCCCATGTCTGAGATTTGTAAAGCGGCGACCTGGCGGTCTGTCCATACATTTACCAGACATTACTGTCTAGATTCGGACACGAGAACAGATACCCAGGTGGGCCAGGCCTCCCTGAGGAATCTGTGTAACAGCTGAGTTATTGGCTGTTATGGCTTGGTCATGTACTTCTCATTTACCTGCAGGTGGTTGATGGGCTTGCTATTCTATTCAGTGCTTATGACTATTGATGAGGATCCCCTGGAAGAGAAGGATAAGTTACTTACCTGTAATCCTAGTTCTCTTCCAGGGGTATCCTCATCAAAGTCATAAGCAACCCACCCGCCTCCCCAGGTAAATGAGATTAGGTACTATTACAATGTAAATGTATTTGAGCTTGTAAAGCGCACTGCTACCCGTCCATAGGTCTCCTGGTGCTGTATAACTCTGGGGAACCCGTCCTTGCTGTCCCTGTGGGATGGTCCCTGCTGGGAGTCCCCAAGGTGGAGCCAGACATCCCCGGAATTGATGGGGCCGTTGTGGAGATTAGGCAAGCTAATGCCCAGAGTTGCCGAGTGGAACCCCTGATTAGAGTAAGTACCGAAGCGAGAATTATCGAGTCCGCTGACCAAGGTCCACGACCCTGCCGCGTCGGGAATTGAACCCTGGTCCCGGGCCGACTTCTGCTCTCGGGTCTGCCGCCTCTAACCAGTGAGCCACACTACTCCACAATCTTGTGGTTGAGCCCTGTCTTCAGGGTTATGCAAAGAACAACTGACCTAACTGTCACCCCTGAGGCTTGATGGGAAGCCAGGGGTCATGGCTGCCTTAAAGGCACGGTGCCAGTTTTTTGTTGAAAATGGTTTCATTTTCTATGCTATTGTTTTACAATGCAGCCTGAGGGCTAACAATGTCTATTTATAAGCAATTTTCAGGATTTATGAGTGGTTTTACTCATTAAAACACAAAGTTCAAGGGTTATTTGACCTAATGTGTTTTTTGTTTCCTTACTAATTGCAGTGCATGTATATGTATTTACATTGTTTTAGCCTCAGTTGTGGAGCTGCATTGGTGTGAGAAAAATGATATATGTACATACATATATGTGTAGCGAGATATATGTGTTTTTTACATATATATTTTTATATTGTTTCCGGGGTCCAGCACATGGGCGGGAATATTCAGCTTATGACTTTGATGAGGATACCCCTGGAAGAGAACTAGGATTACAGGTAAGTAACTTATCCTTGCTGCTCATCTCCCTGGGCAAACCCAGGCGCTTGGGTGCTGCCCAGGGCGGTCATTCAGTGGTAAGTTAGGATGGACCCCGGGTGGAGGTCGGTAGGGGTCAGATATGTGACCCCAGACCACTGCATGGCGACACAATGGCCAGTCACTTGCGCTGCTGTTGTGGTGTTCCCGGGCTTGTCATGCGTGCGTACTCTTTCTCCAGAGCCTCACGGATAAGCGCGCTGTGGCATCCTAAATAAGGAATTACAGCAAAGAGAGCGAAGGGGAGGGGTGATGGGTTTGAGGGGTGAGACTGAAGAAAGATAGGAGGCTCGCACAGAGCCCCTCACCCCCCTGTGCTCGGAGGACCCCGCACTCCTGCCCTTTCGAGCTGTCGTCATCAGCAGTGACAGATCTGCTCGGATCCGTGATCCAGGAACAATCGCCCATCCGGATCCGAGGGGGCCCCGCTCCGCATCATGGGGGGCACAGCACAGGTATGGAAAACTTGACTTTTTAAGAAAGTGGGATGGGGAGCTGGTAGAGCTATGAGGGGGCGGGGTTGGATTGCTACGGGGGTGTCATTACATGAGCCTATATGTGGAATATCTGTAGTCTGGGAGTCATGTAATATGACAGGGAAGGGGTGAGTATTTTCTGTGCTTCTGGGTTTATGTGACAGCCATATGACATGCCTGGTGCACACAGCACAGTGATGTCGCTTATTGCACCCCCTTCCCCCGTCTTCATTGTATCAACCAGGGGAAGATTCTTTTTTTAAACCCGACCCTTCCTTGCCCGGCACTCCTTTTCACCACTTATGGCCTAGTACCCTCCCTACCCCTGAGACTTGTAGCCTTCACACCACCCTATTTACCCCCACACCACCAGTAGGTAACTTCACCCCTGCCATCCGTGGAACTTGTGTCTTTTTCTCCACCTCCTGCCAGCAGCACTTCTCGTACCCCTAATGCTGCAAGTCTACTTTTCAGTAACACTGCACTTTACACAACGCAACCTGCACGTTGATAGGATAATTCTTATTGCTCCACCACCCCTCGCACTTACATAATGTTTGACTGCACATACTGTTCACTTTCCTAAAGCTTGGCTGCACGTCCTGTTCGAGAAGGATTTACTCTGCTAGGCCACACAAGGGACATAGTTTAGACCAAAACTCTGGACCAGGTAAATTACAGTGGGTGGGTGGTCTAAGGGCAGGGGTGCAGAAGTAGGGTTGCGAGAGGTAGTGCAGTGCTTACAAGCTATGGAAGAAGCTGCGCAGTGTCAAGTGTTTTGTAATATTTGACAAACTGAAAATGCTTGCAAAATAAATTTGATAAATATTTCAAACTATTTCAGCAGTAAGAAAAGTTCAAATGAAGCTCGTAGTTTTTTTTGTGATTCTGAAGTGTGATTGTTGCAAAGATTTTAATGGGATCAAAACAAAAAGACACTTTACATGTGCGATGCACACATGAGAGATATGCACAGAAAATCGATTTCCACATCTTATTATTTGTGTCACGCATGGTTAGCAGTAAAGCTGCATAATTCATACAAATGTAGTGCCCAATTGTGATCTCTTTAAAAGCCAGTGCCCTAGCACACCATGCTTCAGTCATACACTTTGGACAATGGCCTCCCCACTCGCCCACCCTTCTCCTGTCCAATCCTTTCTCTCTTCCCCTCGCCTCTCCCTCGCTCTCTCTACTACTTAATCACTCCCTAGTACTCACTCTACTACTCTACTACACACTCTCTACTCCTCTACTACGCACTCTCTCCTACTCACTCTCTACTACTCACTATTACTTACTCTACTACTAGGTCTCGCATTTGCGAGAGATTAAGCTATTGGCATTGTAAATGACAATGCCATTTATTTATCTATTTTCAAAACCAACACATAAATAAAAAATGTGTCATTTATAATGCCAATAGCCCTAACTTTTGCAAAGGCGAGACCGTTGCGTTGTAAATACTTGTTTTTTAGGATGTTCAGTTCCAGGTGTAAACTTGGTTATGTAAGTATAGGGTAGCAGTGTCTACTTTGCATTCTTGTAGGTGCAGATCAGAAAAATAAAGAGCAAGATGTCAGTTGAACGAAAATGCTAATTTCACAGAAAGGAGTCTGTGTAGAGGCTTATAGTGGACAGTGACGAACAATGGGGTGAGCTGTTACTTTGTGGTTACCTTTTCCCGTAGAATTTGGGAAATGTAGTTTTGTTACTGTTAGATGTGGGAACCTGGCAATAGCTGCAGAGAAATAAAGTGAAGAAAGATGATGCAGAATCCTCTCCTTCATGTCTTTTAATAGAATCATAACTTTCGTACTAGAAAAATGCAAAACTTTATATTTAGCTTGCTTTACTAATATACTGTTTATGATTACGAGAGTGAATCCAATAACAGAGATGGAAAAGTTACTTGTAATCCTGGATGACTTAAGTATTCACTTTAAATCTATAAGCTTCGCACCTGCCTCCCATTTCTCCAAAAGCATGAGTGGAAAGGTTCCTTAGATCCTTCCTGGGCTACTATATCATGGGTAGACTGCAGGTGAGATGGCATGGAGTGTGTGTATCCTGTTAGATGCCATATTTTTGCTTTTCCATACAGTGGTCTATTTGGCTAAATGCTGGCTAGTTATTGTTTTTCGAATCAAGAAAAGGAAAAGGGACACAAGATGACGTTGCCTTTTCTTATATTTAATGTTTTTTGTCATTAGAGAAATGTTTTTAGTGTTACAGGTGTTCAATTGTGGGTGTAAAGAAAATGGCAATGACAGCGGATTAGGCATAACTTTGTATTCAGATAGAAGTAGAGGACAATACAACAGCATTCTTAACCTTTAGACTTGCATACTTAGTTTCTGTGTGGCACTCATCAGCCAGATTCGTTAGTTGTTTTAGCTATAAAGGGCAAGTAGAACGTTTTATGCTCGACTCCTACAATTCCACACAAAATGTTGAACAGGAAGGATGGAGTGAGTATGACTTAGGCATTATTGTGTGAGCAGCTAACTCTTCAGTCACTTTTAGCTTGCTACATTTGCCTTATCTGAGAATTAAGGCACTCCTGCCAAGAGAAAAAAATAATTATTTTCACTAATTTATCAGAGGGTATAATTGTTTGCACATCAACATCTTCATTTAGTAGACTCATTTTTCTTAGGATCTTATGGAGATAATGAGATGCAAAAAAAAGAGGCTAGGCTTTAAATTCAGATAAGACAACAGGAGTTTCACTGCTTTCAGGAACATCAGTTGAAGCCTTTTCTAGGTGCTGTGGAAATCAACCACCTTCTGTAGCCGTTGGTTAGCCACCTCAACAAAGTTGCCCCCTCTTCTTGCCACCACATTGACCAGAGAGAGCTTATAAAGTTGTCTACCACTACGGCATTTGATAACATGAGCCTAATGTCTGCTCTGTAGTATGCAGATTTTATACAAGATTAGATTCCATTGCTCTCCATTTTTATACCGGCTGATGCACTCCTTTTTTTAAGGCCAGTTCTCTGGGACTTGTGCAACTCATAGGCAGTTTTTGTAAAAAGAAAAAGAAACAAAATCTAGATACTACTGCAATCTCACTGAAATGCTAAGGAGCTCCTTTTTAGGCTTTATATTTCAAGAGGCAGAGTCGTCAAAGAGTCAAGACTAACTTTTGCAGTTCATGCTGCACATGTATAAATCACAATAGATTGTCCAAGCAGAGTTATTCTTTTAGAAACCTGTATAATTGTTATTTCTTAAAGGTATTTATGACATTAACTGTATTACGTGACTGCCTACATTAAGTTCTTTTCTAACTGGCTCTTGACTTGCTGGTGTAACAGAGTTTACATTCGCAATGACAATCCTTAGCCAAGTGCGGCGCCGGGTTGCAGGTGTTTGAGTTTATTGAATTCCCCTACTTGTGCGTCCTGTTGTCTTACTGTGTCTTCAGGGGGTACGTACAGGGAACCGAGCCACAGGCTTTGATCGCACTGGTACTTGGGCCACAGGAGGTAAAGGTAGACATTCTGGCCACATGGAGGACACACATGAGCAACACTGAGTAGTCTGTGGATAAAGAGATGAAGCATCGTGGGAGGGGGTGGGGTGTAGTGGCCTCAGCTGCTGAACTGTCATTTAAAGAATTGATGTGCATAAAGGGCGGCACACATTAGGAGAAGCACATGTACAAATCACTTGAAAATAAATTCACGAAGTCCAAAGCACACAATCCACACACTGTTGTCTGTTGCTTGAAGTAATGCATTACATGCATTTTGGGATCAGTGGATTCAAACTATTCTCAGTCACTGAAGAATTGATGTAGAGTTCAGGCCTCCTATGATCGTTGAGTGCAGAAACAAGATGACACAACGCAGATTTCAGGCACGACAGCCTCTCAAGACCATGCACAGCACAAAAAGAAGGTAGCAGTTCAGTGGAGCACAAGGGATGTGTTCTAAAAAAAACAGTCGGTCTGTTTGTTTTTTGTCGATGACTGGAGAGGAGTGGCTACCTGAAAATTGGTTAATTGGTCACCAGTTCTATTATTGTGTGTGGTAATCTGGTGCATCCTGGTGGCTAGACCACTCAACCCATTGAAGGGATTGCGGTTTTCCTCCATCAGATGTTGTAATTGGGTGTGTATTTTCTGTTTTTTTCTCTTGCATACATATTTATTGCCCCTCTTTTCAGGCCACTGGCACTCTATGGTTGTCGCTTAGTTGATTTCTTTTTTCTCTTTCGTCATTTACGCGTTAACTTAAAATTGCTTATGCTGCTTTTGTCGTTCTATTAAGTGGTTGGAGAGCTTTTTTGATTGATGCCTGCATATAATAGAAAGGGTAAGCAGAACTGAATTTCAGTCCTCTGTTGATTAATGTTCTGCCTCTTGCATTTCCAGGATTTAGAAGGAGTTGACATCATCCTCGGAGTATGTTCCAGTGGATTACTGGTCTACAAAGATAAACTAAGGATAAACCGCTTTCCATGGCCTAAAGTGCTGAAGATATCCTACAAACGAAGCAGCTTCTTCATCAAGATACGACCCGGGGAGGTAATTTAATGCTCTGTAGTTACCACTTCCTTTCCTTAATCCCGTCTTTTGGTTTTAAGTCCAGGGGTGTTCCAAAATGTCAAAAACCCGCTGAAAAATGTGAACTCTCTGCCAATAATAATGTAGTAGTTTATAGCTAAAGCACTTACCATATACCTGATTGTGTAACTGATCTCCATAGATTTGCTGTTAATTCAAACCACTTCCCATACAGTGTGAATACAGTACAAAGGTTAAGATTGCATCCTGCAAATTATGTAACTAGATACATCTATTTGGATTTTGGGAGGGCACATAGTAACATTTTCCTGCAAATTGGACAAATTATTTTATGCTTTTCAGCCGTTGAAGGCTGCGGTCTAACTAGCTACTTTAATCCTATTTCCTTTTTTTTCCGCTTAAAAATAGTTGGGAAAAGGTTTTGTGTTACCTGTGCTTCTCTATTGACTTACATGACATTGAATTTACTTAAAAATATATTTTTGTTCTACAAATAATTGGGTTTGCACAGAAAATGCATAAGAAAAGAAGTTTTCTGTATGTTTTGTAGAAGTGTTCCATGGGGGCAGAACTATTTAGTGCTTATGACTATTAGTGAAGATCCACTGAATGGTAGTAATTGGCTTTGTATCCTTAAGAAATATATACACATACATCTTGAAATACTTGTATAGAGTGCCAAACGCATGTCCCATTAAACAATTACTAAAATATATAATGTCCGTATATCCATACGAAACTTAACAACTTAAGCATTAAGACAAGATGTAAGAGAATATTGATTGTCTGCACTATTTTTTTTGTCCGAGAGGCGATATGTTTGAAGTCCATTTAGCACCTTTTGCTTCATGTTATGGAAATCTGAGCTTTTAAACTACAACTTTGACTTGTTTCAAGTAGCCAAGTGACGATCACAGTTGCATTGCAAACCCTTTCAGATGGTGGATGTGTGAATTCCTTTCTATCACCCTTGCAGCCCTGCAGAAGCTTCTGAATATTGCATTTATATAATTTCCTATGTTTTTTTTCTTTTTTTCTTTTCATCTTAAGGTGTCTCTGTTCTGGTATCCAGAGTTCAGACATTTAAGTCTTGTATTTTTAAGTGCACTAATGGCTTACATCTTCCTACTGGCCCCTCCTGTTGTGAATTCATCCTTGATGTGATTGCGGTTTATTTGCTTTCTAAATATTCTGTGAACAAAATTTTTTTTTTTTAAAGGGAAGTTAAGGTTGGTGAGTGTGTTAATAGTGGCAGCAGCATAAAACCTATAAGTTCTAAAGTTACGATATAAACCTTAACCTTGCCTCCAGCCCTTGCCGTACTAATGTGACCTTAATTCCCACTTAAGCCTTCATTTTTGAAAGTGAAGTGTGTGTAAGAGATTGTGTGATTGTGAGACTAAGTAACTGGAGTGACACTGAACTGAATAGGTGAATGTTCTTGTGGTTAGGTGATGTACCAATATTTTGTGTAAGTGCGTCATATTATTGCTCTAAAACCTTTATTGTTTTAGTACATAGAAAATGCATCTTAAAGGGGGCTCAGAGCGCTCCCCGTCTGTAGTATAGATATGAATAAACAAAACATTCCCCAAACTCTCCCCTCCCCCTGGGAACCACAGCGCTAGGAAGTGTGTCATAAAAGTGGTCTCTCATGTCTGGGTGTCTCTCTTCAATTAGTGCTCTCCTAATTGGAATCTGTCAGTCAGACCAGGGAAGATATCTGGGTACGTGATTTCTCGAATTCGGAGGATAGCAGGTCAATAAAGAGATGCCAGAGCACAGAGAATGAGGTGCCTTGTGCTGTGAGCGAGAGGGTCAGCCTCTCCAGTTCCAGAATATACCAGAGGCGATGAAGCCAGCCCTGATCCGTAGGAATCTGTCCCGTCCCAAAGTGTGTTAATATGTTATGCAAGGCTACTCGTGGGAGCCAACAGAAATTATCTGCCCCACCAGACTAGTGTGGAAAGGTGAGAGTGTTGTGCTACCCCAAAATTGTGTAGGCAGAGAATCGAGGGAGCGGAGTGTTTCGGTGGGTGTCTTAGTCTATCAATAGTTGTGTCCAGTAAGTGGTAAGTTTTGGGCAATCCAAAAGCAGACGTAGTAAGGTGTCATGTGAACCGCTGTTTCGCCAGCCCTCGAGTGTATGTACAGGGCTACCCCGGTGCAGGCGGACTGGCGTGAGTTACCAAATCTGAAAGAAACAGGTTAGTATTAGATTCCTTACCTTAGAATATCCCCAGGCGTCAGTCTGGATCCGGAAACTTTTGCGTAGCAGTACCCCTGCGCGTCGGTAGGCGTCGTCTGCAGGCGTCCCCTGCGGCTCCGCGTCGTCGGCGTCGTGCGCCGTGATGACGTCGCTGGAGTATATAGACGCCGCCTCCGCGCGCTGACGTCAGTTCTTCTTTTTTCCGCGCCAGTTAGCGCAGATCCGAAGAGCAGTACTCCGGTCTTTTGACCAAGTGTTTGTAAAACTAAATCTTTCTACGGTGCCGGTAGGATGCCTGGATTTAAGAGTTGCGACGAGTGCGACCGCATGATGTCTGTCACCGACCACCATCGACTCTGCCTCCGGTGTCTGGGCGCGGACCACGACGTGGAGTCCTGCGTCGACTGTCGGGCCTTGACTGGAAAAGCTAGGCGGGAGCGGTCCCGCAAGCTTCTCGAGCTCCGGGTGTCGGCCCCGCGTCGAGAGCGGTCCCGGTCCGGTCGGAGGTCGAGGGAGCGGTCGAGGGAACGATCGCGGAGCCGCCATGGGCGCTCCGGGAGTCGCCACCATTCCTCCGGTTCGTCAGGTAAGCACAAGAAGTCGGGGCGTCGCCATCGCACCCCCGACTCCCCCCGACGCCCGCGTGATGCGGCCGGGGGCTCGGGTGACCCCACCCCCGCGGCCCCGCGTGGGTCGCCGACGCCGTCTACCCCATACCCGTCGGTCCCTGGGGAAGGCGCGTCGCGTGAGGAGATCGAGGCCTTCCTCATTGCTATGAGGGCGAGGTCTCCTCCGGCGGGGCCTACGGCGCCTGCGGGCCCGTCGGTCCCGTCTGGGGGCCCGAGTGGTTCGGGTGCTCCTGCCCCGACGCCGCCGGTGGCTCCGGCCCCGGCGCCG
This sequence comes from Lissotriton helveticus, assembly GCF_964261635.1. Classification (NCBI taxonomy): domain Eukaryota; kingdom Metazoa; phylum Chordata; class Amphibia; order Caudata; family Salamandridae; genus Lissotriton; species Lissotriton helveticus. The sequence continues at coordinate 1,750,466,606 of NC_136061.1, read as the reverse complement.
CTGGTTCCCTCTGGTTCGTCGCCGGCTGGTCTCCCGGCCTCTCCGGCGTCGGTTCCTGTGGGCCAACCCGTGGTACCGCCCCCGCGTAGTGCAGCGACTCCGCCGTCGGCTCCGGCCGGCGTCGGGTCCCCGGCACCGACGCCGCGCGGCGCCACCCCCATTTCCTCCCCGACTCCGGACGCGGAGTCGGACCGGCGTCGGCCGACGCCGGATCCGACGCCGATGGGGCCCGTTGACCCCGATGTCTATATCGTCGACCCAGAATATGGGTATGATGAGGATGAGTATGGAGAGGGTTGGGAGGGGTCTGAGGACCCTCTATCCCGTGCCTGCCAGTATGATGTGGACTGGGTAGGTGATCTGGGTGATGCCAGTGGCCTGGACGAGTCGCCCAACCCTGGGTTTGTCTCCCCGTCCCCTGTGGCGTCTGAGGCAGGTGCTGCCTATTCGGTGGTCCTGATGAGGGCTGCCAAGGCCTTGCACCTTGAGCTCCCCGTTGCGAAGGTCAAACCGAACATTCTGACCGAAGTGTTTAAACCGCAGTCATGCCCCCAGGAGCCTCTGCTGCCGTTTAATGAGGCCCTGACGGATGTCCTTTTGGGCACCTGGTCCAGGCCCGCTTCTGGTGCGCCGGTTGACCGGAATGTTGCAAGGCGTCACCGTCCATGCTCGGACGACCTTGCCTTTTTATCCACCCATCCCTCCCCGGAGAGTCTGGTGATCCAGGCCTCCACTTCGCAGTCCGCATTTCCGTCGGCTCCGCCCGATCGGGAATCAAAGCGGTATGACCAATTTGGTAAAAAGGTCTTTTCCTCTTTGAGCGCTGGACTGCGGTCTTGTAATACCGCGTGCCTCTTGGGCCGCTACACCCACTCCCTGTGGGATACGGTCGAGGAGTGTCTGCCGCAATGCCCCCAGGAGGTGCGGGACAAGCTCACCCGGGCCTTAGTTGAAGGCCGGGATGCGGCGCGGTACTCGATCCGTTGTGGTCTTGACACGACCGACTCGCTGGGACGGGCGATGTCCACAACGGTGGCGATTCGTCGCCATGCTTGGCTGAGATCTGCCAACTTCTCGCCAGATGTCCAAAATTCACTCATGGACATGCCATTTGATGGCAGTCGCCTGTTTGGTGACAAAGCGGACCACGCGCTGGAGCGCTTCAAGGACTCCAGGGTCACGGCCAAGTCCTTGGGTCTTTCGACCCAGTGCCAGCAGACGGGTTCGTTTCGGCCCTTTCGTGGCCAAGGGAGGGGAGGTCCCACACGTGCTGCCAGCCACGCGACGCAGAGCGCTCCCCAGCGCGGTGGCGGCCGTGGTTTCCGCCGTGGTGGCGGTAGAGGCCAGCGGCGTGGTCAGTCCACGCCTCCCTCCGCTGCTGCGTCCAAGCCTTCCTAGTCCGAGCTTTCGGGCTCACGTGACGCCAGTGGGTGGCAGGGTTCGCCATCACCACTCCCGCTGGCGCGCGATAACATCGGACAGGTGGGTGCTGCAGCTTGTCCGAAGGGGCTATGCCCTCCCCTTCGAGTCCACTCCTCCAGCCATGCCACCGCAGAACCACCGTGTGTCGGGGGACCACTTGACACTTCTGCAGGAGGAAGTTACGGCCCTCTTGGCCAAGGGGGCCATCGAGCGCGTTCCTGGGCCAGAAGTAGGGTGTGGTTGCTACTCCCACTACTTTCTGGTGCCCAAGAAGGACAAAGGAGGCCTGCGTCCTATCTTGGACCTAAGGAACGTCAACGGCTTCCTCCGGAAGGAGAAGTTCAAGATGTTGACTTTGGCTCAGGTCTTGGCTGCTCTAGACCCACAAGACTGGATGGTAGCGTTGGACTTGCAGGATGCGTATTTTCACATCCCCGTCCTGCCGGCCCACCGGCGTTACCTGCGGTTCACGGTAGGCCACGAGCACTTTCAGTTTATCGTGCTCCCCTTCGGCCTTACCAGCGCCCCACGGGTGTTCACGAAAGTGATGGCGGTGGTCGCAGCTCATCTGCGCCGGTTAGGGGTGTCAGTCTTCCCCTACCTCGACGACTGGTTGTTGAAGGCGGGCTCGCCCCAGACAGTCGTCCACCACCTTCAGATGACGGCAGACCTCCTGCACGAGCTGGGGTTTTCCATCAATGTGCCGAAATCACACCTGTGTCCCTCTCAAAAGCTCCTTTTCATCGGAGCGGTTCTCGACTCGGCGCAGTTTCGGGTTTATCCCCCGGAACGGCGGGTCCGGGATATTCAGGCTCTGATTCCCATCTTTCAGCCGTTATCCCGGGTTTCGGTCAGGTTGACGCTGCGGCTTCTGGGGCTGATGGCCTCCTGCATCCTACTGGTGCATCACGCCAGGTGGCGGATGCGGGCTCTGCAGTGGGACCTGAAGTTTCAGTGGGCCCAGCATCAGGGCAACCTATCCGACCATGTCCTGATCTCGGAGGGCATTGCGAGACAGTTGCAGTGGTGGCTTACGGACCGCGATTGGGTCAGAGGCAGATCCCTCTCCCTTCCCCAACCGGAGCACGTGGTTGTGACGGACGCGTCCCTCCAGGGCTGGGGTGGCCACTTGGGAGAGGCGGAGATCAGAGGCATCTGGTCTCCGGCGGAGTCCCGGCTCCATATCAACATGTTGGAGCTACGGGCGATTCGCCTAGCACTGAAGGCATTCCTCCCCTTTGTCAACGGGAGTGTAGTGCAGGTGTTCACGGACAACACCACCGCCATGTGGTACTGCAACAAACAGGGCGGTGTGGGGTCGTGGACCCTTTGCCAGGAGGCTCTGCGTCTCTGGCAATGGCTGGAACGTCAGGGCGTGACTCTGACGGTTCAACACCTGGCAGGTTCTCTGAACGCCAGGGCGGACGAACTCAGCCGTCGGTGCTCGGTGGATCACGAATGGCGTCTGAACTCGGACGTGGCGAGAGGCCTCTTTCAGCAATGGGGAGAGCCTTGGTTAGATCTATTCGCCACAGAAGAGAACGCGCAATGTCATCAGTTCTGCGCGTTGGAGTTTCCAAGACGGCACTCGCTCGGCGACGCCTTTCGGCGCGAGTGGAGTTGCGGTCTGTTGTACGCCTTTCCGCCTATACCACTTCTGCCCAGAGTGCTGAAGAAGATCAGGCGCGACCGGGCCCAAGTTATCCTTGTGGCTCCGGACTGGGCTCGAAGGTACTGGTATCCCGAGCTACTCAGCATGACAGTCGGTCCCTCGATCCGCCTGCCCCTTCAGGAGGACCTTCTGTCGCAGCAGCAGGGGACGGTCCTCCACCCGAACCTGTCCAGTCTCCACCTCCATGCTTGGAGATTGAGCGGCGACAGTTGAGGCCATTTGACTTGCCTCCTGAAGTCTGTGATGTTATTCTGGCAGCCAGGCGTCCCTCCACAAAGTCGGTATACGCCTGCCGGTGGAACAGATTTGTGGCATGGTGCACAGCAAAGGCTGTGGACCCCCTTTCTGCCCCTCTGTCTGAGGTTCTCCTCTTCCTTCTTTCCCTTGCCCAGCAGGGCTCTGCTCTGGGCACTATCAAGGGCTATCTTTCTGCCCTTTCCGCCTTCTTAAGGCTACCTGATCAGCCATCTTTATTCAAGTCCCCTATTGTATTACGATTCTTGAAAGGCATCACGCACATGTATCCACCTGCTCCGTTCGTGATGCCTCAGTGGGACTTGAACCTGGTTCTGACTTTCCTGATGTGTGCTCCCTTTGAGCCTCTTCATTCCTGTCCTCTCCGTCTTCTCACTTTAAAGACGGCCTTCCTGGTTGCCATCACCTCTGCCAGGAGAGTGAGTGAGCTCCAGGCCCTTTCTATTAAACCTCCTTTCTTGTCTGTTCATCCTGACAAGGTGGTTCTTAGGACTAGACCTTCTTTCCTGCCCAAGGTAGTCTCTGCTTTTCACATTGGGCAGTCCATCACCTTGCCTTCCTTCTTCCCGCCTCCGCATCCTTCAAAGGATGAAGAGCGGCTCCATCGTCTGGACCCAAAACGTGCGCTTTCATTTTACATGGATCGCACACGCCAGTTCCGGGTGGATGACCAACTGTTTGTTGGCTACGTGGGTGAGAAGAAGGGAAGGGCGGTACAGAAACGAACCATCTCTCGGTGGGTCGTCCTGTGCATCAAAGCATGCTACTCTTTGGCTCGGAAGGAGCCTCCTGTTGGGCTGAGGGCCCATTCCACTCGGGCTACGGCGGCTACTACTGCCTTGGGCCGGGGAGTCCCTTTGCAGGACATTTGCCAGGCGGCTACGTGGGCCTCGCTGCACACCTTTGCGAGGCACTACTGCCTGGACAGTCAAGTCCGGAGGGATGGCTTCTTTGGCCGTTCGGTCCTCCAGGACTTTCTGGTGTAGGTTGTATTGGTTCGCAGACCCACCACCGGGGTTGGTATTGCTGGGGTATCTATTCTAAGGTAAGGAATCTAATACTAACCTGTTTCTTTCAGATGAACAAGTTACTTACCTTCGGTAACGATATATCTGTAAGAAACAGTAGTTAGTATTAGATTCCTTACCGCCCCACCCGTCCTCCCCGTTCTGCGAACTGATACCTAGGGTTAAGGACATCCCTTTCAGGGCCCTAGTTTCAAATGGCACCAGTGTTAGTTCTCACATGGCTCTGCGTGTTCTGGCGCGGAAAAGCTGTGTGCAAAGAACTGACGTCAGCGCGCGGAGGCGGCGTCTATATACTCCAGCGACGTCATCACGGCGCACGACGCCGACGACGCGGAGCCGCAGGGGACGCCTGCAGACGACGCCTACCGACGCGCAGGGGTACTGCTACGCAAAAGTTTCCGGATCCAGACGGACGCCTGGGGATATTCTAAGGTAAGGAATCTAATACTAACTACTGTTTCTTACAGATATATCGTTACCGAAGGTAAGTAACTTGTTCAACGTGGCGATAGTGGTAGCTGTTTCAAAACTGGCCATGTTACGGGCTGTGTGCCACGCGTGGCAGTATGTTTCCTCCCATTCCTTCTGGGTTAGTGAATGGCCCAGGCCCAGTTCCCATCTTCACTGACTTGTCAACTGGGCCACTGAGGTAGGTGAGCGCAAAATAAAACATAGAGCTCGGTAATGAGAAGTCTATCTGAGGCCTTAGTTACCAACCACTTTTCAAAAATGCTGAGCGGACATGGGGCTCCTGGGTGAACTGTAGGGTGCATCACCCATTGCCGAATCTGAAGGTAGTGTAGCCGCTTGGAGTCAAACAGTGCATAGTCTGATATGAGTTATTCAAAAGCAATGGGGCCCTCCTCATCTAACAGGTGGCCTATGGTTTGGCCTATGGTTTGGCATCTGGCTTGCTGCCATCATTGCACACTATCAGCGTCAACGGTGAAGGAAAAGCCCACTGAGACTGTCTCAGACCCCTAGAGAGGGTTCTGGTGATAGATAAAGGCTTCTAGGTCAGGCAGTTTTATGTAGAAAGGGGACAGCCAGTGCTTTTCTGATTCCTCTCAGGACCATTCCAGGAGGAACCAGAGTTGTGCCGTTCTGTAATAGTGCAAAAGGTTTGGGATGCCCAGGCTACCATCAGTGGAAGGTCTGTAGCTCAGTTCCTTCTGCATACGGGAGTGACCATCGGCCCACACAAATAGGTTCAATGTGCTTTTCAAGGCCAGGACGGTACCAGTGGGGGTGGGTGGGGGGGGGGTCGGGGTATTCAACTGGCAAAGCCTGGAAAAGGAATAAGATCTTGGGCAGGATTAATATCTTCAAGGCGGCCACCCAACCCAGCCAGGAGAGACGAAATGACCTCCATCTGGCTTTGTCCATTTTAATCTGTTGGTATAAAGTCTTATAATTGAGGGATGCAGTCACGTTAGCTGTTGGGGCCAATTGTATATCCAGGTAGGGGATGGCTCTAGTCGCCCGTTGTATCTGGTACCTACGGGAAAGAACCAATTGTGTATCTGGCACAAGGAAAAGATTGAGGGCTTGGAATTTGTGCACATTAACTCAGAATCCCGCCGCTTGTCCGAAGGCCCCCACTTCATTTAGAAAGGCTGGGGGTGAGGTGGAGGGCTCTTCCAGGGCCATTGAGACCTCATCAGCATACAAACTGATGGTGTGGTCTTCCCCGCCAAAAGGGATCCCTTTAATTCCCGGGTTATCGCACACTCCCTGGGCCATGGGCTCAATGTAAAGCGCAAAAAACAAGGGGTGAGAGAGAGAGCACCGCTGGCGCGTGCCTTTGCATATAGGGAACAGAGTTGACGACTGGCCATTCAACCAAACAGTGGCAACTGGGTGGCTGTAGTTTCTACAGACTCACAAACAAAAGCGCTTGCCGAGTCCGATGTGTTTAAGTGTAGCCGTAAGGTATGACAAGTTGACCTGGTCAAATGCCTTTTCGGTGTGTTTGGCCTGGAGCATTCCATCTCTGTTGGATCGCTGGGACTTGTCGATTAAATGCAGACTGCATTTCGTATTATCACTACATTATCGATAGGGAACAGAGCTGGCCGGGTCTGGAACAATGAGGCCTGGCACAAGGGGGCCTAGACGTGCTGCCAGAATACCTGTGAATAGTTTAATATGGACATTTTTCGGAGGGATATCTGTTAGCAAGAAGCGCAGTGGTGCTTATCTTTGCCTGGTTTCAGGATGACTGCCTCTGGCATAGATGGAGGGATTGAGGCTGGGATCCTAATAGAGTTAAATATTCTGGTTAGGAGAGGGGCTAAGGTCTTGCACAATGTTGTGTAGGAAAGCAGAGGGAATCCATCGGGACCCGGTGATTTAAGTAACTTCTGCCTAGCAATGATGATGACCTCTTCGACCCGGATTGGGCGATTGAGGCAGGCTGCCTGTGTTGGTGGTAGTTTAAGGGTATGGGCGCTCTGAAAGTACACTCTGACTGTCTTTAGGCAAGTCCTATTCTGCGTACAGCTCTTTATAGAAGTCTAGAAAGGCAGAGGCCACATGGACCTATTCTGTCCATTCCGAGCTGTCTGGGTGTAATATAGTCTGCACCCTGGTTAGCTGTTGCTGTGCCCGTAACCTATTGGCCAGAAGGCCTCCGCACCTATCTACGTTGATGTCGAAGGAGTGGCGGAGTCAAAGAGCTGCATATTCTCCAGTATTAGGGGTGTCTTTTATAGATTCACATGCCTGAATCATTCCCCGTCGTCGGAGTAGGAGTCCCACGGTATATAAAAAAGCAATAAAATGCCATAAAATATATAGCAAATATCAGAAATACCAAACCAGGAAGTAAGTAGCACCAGCTACAGCAGAAAAAACTTCCATACTCATGACTATCCAAGTCATTATGTGTTAGTCCAAACTGCAGCCAATCAGGCGACAGCACCCACCAGAATGTTCTCCCCAGAGGCTCAGGCTCTCAGATTTTCTACCGCACGTCGTGTGAAGGGAGTCTCCCTGAGCTCTGCTCAGTTTTTTCTTCTACATCATTGTTTCTTCAAGTTTTTTCAGATGTCTACTTCTAAATCCCTGTTCAGGGCCTGTGATTCTTGTGGAAAGCAAGACTTTTCAAGGAAGATCCCCACAAGAAATGTCTATATTGCCTTTATCCTGACCATAAGGTCAAGGAGTGCAAGATCTGCCGGACCTTCCCCCCTAAAACCATCAAGGATAGAGAAGGACGACTGCTATTGTGGCTCAACAGACTCAAGGACAAGGATGACCCTGTGTCTGAGGTAGGAAGCTGTGCCTCTGGCTCTTCATTTCTTTCTACTAAGAGGAAGGCTGAAACTGAAGTTTCATCTCTAAGGGCTAAGGTGGCTAAGAAGTCTAAATCCTCTCAGGATGCTCCTGGGCCTAGTACTTCGAGTAAAACTCTCCCACCTACTAAAGGGGATTCAACGCCCTCTAAGAAGTCTGGGACAAAATCAGTTCCCAAGAAATCTTCAAAAACAACGCCTCCTCAGGTGCCACCATTGACAATTTCAACGTCAAAAAAGGACTGTGTTTCCTCTCAGGTGGCCACTTCGACTACCTGCACCATGACTTTCTCCTCGCCAAAGCCTACTCTTGTCATGTCTTCAGCTTCATCGCCTACACTGGTTCATGTCCAGATCAGGCCTATCTCGTCGTCGACAATTGTCCCGTCGACGACGGCCAAGATACCGTCGACGAGTTTCTCGTCGACGTCTATGATGTCGACGGTTGGATCCCCGTCGACGATGAAAATGGTACCGTCGACGAAGCCCTCGGCGTCGACGGCCCTCCCGTCGACGATCAAATCTCCGTCGACGGCGAAGTCCACGTCGACGAAGCCACCGTCGACGACCTCGACGACGACCCCGTCGACGATGCTACCGTCGACGACCTCGTCGACGAAGAGATCCTCGTCGACGACGAAGCCACCGTCGACGAAGCTACCGTCGTCGACCCCGTCGACGAGAAAACAGAGTCAACTGCATACAGATGTCCCGTCAACGCCGCCTCTATCAAGCTGCACCACTTTACAAGTTTGGTCAGCGCATACAGCAGGGATTACATTACCATCACCTGCAACTACGGCTACGCTCTTAAAGAAGAGAGCTACTACGGAAACTATTTCTTCAACGCTTGTGGTACCAGACAAACTCTTGGATTCCGATGAGGAAGGGTCCTATGAGGATGAGAATTTCGGGGCAGCTAGAAGTCCATCTGACCTCCGGATTAAGGTACAGGAGGATGTAGAGGAGGAGATGGAGGACACTGAGCCCACTTCACATGCTGACAGGCCTGCTCCGGATAGGCAGTTGCCTGACGATTTGTTTCGCAATCTGCAGTACATGCTCAGTGACTACTACAGACGTTTCCCACCTTCAGAGTCTGGTGAATCTACAGTATCTACACCAAGACCTCAGACAGTGCCTCCGCTTTCTAAGCGGACGCAACCATTGACTACTGTGCCGTTGGAGGAGGGACCTCCAGCGTTAGCTGCGTCGGAAGATTCAGCTCCTCAGCCACGGGAGGAAGAGTTCTCCGAACATGAAGAACAAGAGGAAGGAGAACTGGATAATGAGTCAGAATCGTCGGAGTATGAGGATTATAATGCAAACACGCCCTCTCCGGCAGAACCTACTACATCTGAGTCGCCACCTGTGGACATTGCCTCATTCCATAAGATCATGGATAGAGCAACGAGAAGGTTTATGATAACCATGGAGTCAAAGCAAGAGGATTGCTTCTTGTACGATTTCAAGACTACACCACAGAAACAAAGTTGGACCATTCCAATTATAGAATTTATCTGGAAGGAAGGACTAAGGATCATGTCCAAGCCAAATTCTTTTTTTTTTTTTTTTTTTTTTTTTTTTTTTTTGGTGCAAAACACAAATAGTACAAATAACTTCAGTAGTCACGTGGTCACATACAGTTGCAGGGTCCCTATAGAGAACATAAGAAACGGAAAAGTTCACAAGGCGTATTGGCCCTTCGAGGTTCAAGTGAAATTATTGCAATTCAGGTGACATGGTGACAAGGAAGATATACATATCCCAAAAATACAGTTTGCTTTTTGTTTTGAGTATCGAACGTGATTTGCATAGAAACAACTTAAACAATAAAAACTGCACACATAGTTCAGCAAGTAGGTGAATCAGCATCTCCAGTATCCTGCATCCCAGTCTATCCATAGAGGGACCTAACATGTGTTTCGTTGCCCCCCGCCTCATTTCACCCCTCCACTCCGCCCTCCCTGAAGCATTCCAACCCCCACCCGTGTACAACACCAGTAATCATCCTCACAGTCAATCAGTGTTCCTCCTCATCCTCCGATCCCTCGAGATCATCCTCTTCTAATGGGTCACATATGTCCCCCCTGTAGGAGTTCCAGGTTCGCCACACCCCGTTCCACTTACGCGGGTTACCCCTCAGTTTATAAACCGCCCTCTCAGTCAGCATGAGCATATCCATGTTGCGGATCCACTGAGCCAGTGTGGGAGGTTCAGCCGACCCCCATTTCTGCGCTATGTCGCGCTTCGCCGTCACCAACCCCACCGTTGCCCAAGTTCTCACGTAAAAGGCGAGGTCAGTCGGCCCCCAGACATTCAGCAAACACATACGTGGGTCCAGAGCAAGTGTGGTGTGAAGTGTTTGGGCCATGGTGCGCAATACTCTTTGCCAGTAACTGACCATCAGCGGACATTCCCAGATCGTGTGTATGAACGAGCCTTCCGCCCCGCAACCTCTGAGACAGTAAGGATGTTCAGCCCTGTGCAGTTTGTGTAATGTCGTGCGAGTGTAGTAAACCCGGTGTAGGATTTTTAACTGTACCAGGCGGAATTTGGAGGATACGCCCGCTTCACGTGGGGATGCCATGGCTGCGTTCCACTCGGTTTCATCTAGATCGCCCACCTCCAACACCCATTTGTCCTTCAGTTTACCCAGCGGGTCAGGCATGTTGTTCACCAATTTACGGTACGTCATTGAAGTCGCCCCCTCTTGCAAGTAGTCTGTGAGCAGACGGTCTTCTAGTGGGGAGGATTCGGGTGGGGACGTGTCAGACGGGATCGCCGCTAGCAGTGCATGCCTAATCTGGGTGTATCTGTAGAGTTCCGTTCCCCTTAGGTCATATTGCTCCTGCAGGGTTGCGAAGGAGATTATTCCTTCCCCAGTCCACATGTCACCCACTGTGGAGATGCCGATATTATCCCACTGCGTGAAGCCCTTATAGCGCCGCAAGTGGCCCAATGCCTTCGCGTCCCATAGAGGTGTAAGTTTAGTGATGATTCCACCCCATTTCAACTTTGCCAGTGCCTTATACCAGAGACGCACTGTGTGTTTCGTAGGCCCAGTCAGCTTTGCCGCTACACCTCGGTGGTACAGTGGGGTCAGCAAACTGTTCGTACCCAGTTGTTCCCTGTCTGCCTTAAACGCCGGGTCATCTTGCGGGGCGTGTATCCACTGGTTAAGGATTTTCAGCTGGGCCGCCCAGTAGTACAACTGTACGTTGGGTAGCGCGATGCCACCGTCGTACCATCCCCTGTTCAACTTTGCGTGAGAGATTCGGGCCGGTTGGCTGCCCCAGAGCAGGCCTGAGATTTGTGCCGTTACCTTCTGGAGGAAGCCATCCGGTACCAAATACGGAGCATTTTCAAGGACATACAGGAAGCGTGGCAGAGCCATCATTTTGAAGAGTGCTGCCCTTCCTAGTAACGTTAAGGGGAGTCCTTTCCAATGTTGCACATCACTACGGAGGCGGAGTAAGGGGGGCTGCAGGTTCAGCCGTGCGAACTCCGCCTCGTCCCGGGTAATGTGAATCCCCAGATACTTGAAGGACGTGTGCGCTAGTGCCAACGGACAGAAGTCCGGGAGTGGCGGGAGTGGTCCCCGTAGTTCGAAAATTATAGACTTCGCCCAGTTGATGGTGTAGCCCGAGACTCGCCCATGTGCAGTACAGAGGGCCAGGAGGTTAGGAAGGCTGACCCCTAGATCTGTAAGGTAGATAAGCATATCGTCCGCGTAGAGGGACACTCTATCCTCCCAGTGTGGGGCCCACTGAATACCTTTCAGGAGTTGCGTGGTGCGAATCGTAACTGCCAATGGTTCCAAAACCAAAGCGAAAAGGAGGGGTGAAAGCGGGCATCCCTGCCTCGTGCCACGGCCCAGGGAGATAGTCCTGGAAATGTGACCGTTCGCCACCACTTTGGCTGTGGGGTCCCTGTATAGCATACGTATCCAGGAGATGAACACCGGGCCAAAACCCATGCGTGCGAGCACTGCAAAGAGATATTCCCACTCCACCATGTCGAACGCCATCTTGGCGTCCAATGAAAGGATCGCGGCCGGTTCCCGTAGTAGAGGAGTTCGTGCCATTACCCCATGTACCCTGCGGAGATTTAAGGCAGTACTACGATGTGGCATGAAGCCGGATTGGTCCGGGTGGATCAGGTGAGGTAAGCACGGCAGGAGCCTGCCCGCCAATACCTTAGCAATAACCTTGGCCTCCGGGTTAAGCAGGGAAATAGGTCTATACGACGAGCAGTCGCTGGGGGGTTTACCTGGCTTCGGGATTGCAACAATGGATGCCATCCGCTGATCCGGTGGCAGTCTACCCTTCACTCTAGATTCTTTGTACATAGTAAGTAGGGGCGTGCTCAGGGCCTCAGTCATAGTTTTAAACCATTCAATGGGGATCCCATTGGGGCCCATAGCCTTACCCGGATGAAGGGCACCGATAGCTTGCTGGATCTCTTCCACCGTTAGAGGCGCTTCTAAGTCGTTTGACGTCTCTGCCGTCAATTCCGGCAGGGGGACGTGCTCAAGTGCGACCCGAACCTCACCCTCCTCCACCACATTCTCAGGGGTGTACACCCCAGCAAAATAATCCGCAAGGAGTTCCACTATCTCTCCGGGGCGGGTGTGGACGTTGCCACTCGGGTCAGTAAGTTGGAGGATGTTCCTCCCCCCCCATGCCTCTTGTCCAGCCACGCCAAAAGTTTGCTGGCTTTGTCCCCGATGTCGTAGACCCTGTGTTGCGTTGCCGCAATGTCCGACACCGTAATCCTCTTCATGTGATCAGTGAGGCGGCGCTGATGGACCTGGAGATCATGAAGTGTGTCCTCCGAGGGGCTCGCCATATGGGCGGTGTTGGCCCTCTCGAGGCCCAACTCCAACGCCTCGCGTCTGTGAGTCTTTTTGTGATTCGCAATCACGGCGATGGCCTGACCCCTAAATACGGTTTTGTACGCTTCCCACAATGTAGAGGGAGAGTCCACTGAGGATCGGTTTTCCTCGAAGTAGAGCCTCGTAACCTTCTTCAGTTCTTTGGTGATCTGGGGAACTTTAAGATAACCAGGGAAGATCGGAAATACCCTCCGCTGTTTCGTGTTCATGGTAGCGATTGTCAAGGTAAGTGGTGAGTGATCCGAGACGCCCCGGGGTTGAATAGTCGTTTCGTCTACAGTAAGACGCCCGTTGGTCAAGGCGAAGAAATAATCTATCCTAGAAAGGCTGTTATGTGTGGCCGAATAGTACGAGTATTGTCGCTGATTAGGGTGTAGCGTGCGCCATATGTCCACCAACCCCTGTGCATCTAAAAAGGTTTGTAGCCTACTGGGCCCTTCCCTGTGTGTGCGCGCGGGGAACCGGTCCATGGTGTCCGTGAGTGCCATGTTAAAATCCCCCCCTATGAGTAGGTCCCCTTCAGGGAGAGTCAGTAAGAATGTACCAAGATCTGGCAATGCCTCAGAGTGTAACGCTGGTGGGATGTACACAGAGACTACATTGAACAGTTTTCCCTCCCACTGACCATGAACTGCAGCGAAGCGGCCATGGGTATCGGTCGCTGTGGACTTTACAATAAACTGGGACGATTTTTTCAGCAGGATACCCGTGCCACGGGACCCCGAGGTAAACTCAGCGTGCACTACCATGTGATACCCCCTCCTATCTAGGGCCTTCGTGGCTGCCCCGGTCAAGTGTGTCTCCTGTAGGAGAGTGAGAGCAGGGCCCTGTCTCCTAATCCCCTGCAGCACCAACCCCCTCTTAATCTTATCCCCGAGACCTCTAACGTTTCATGACATGACAAGTAAAGGGCTCGGTGCGGTGCGATTATCTGTCACAGCCATAGGAAAAACAGTTTCTCACAGTGTCCCGAATAGACCAGAATTCCTCAGTGGTGTGAAACATACCTATGGACCTATGTGTGCTTAAAACAAAAACCTGCAGGCCCAAGAAGACCCGTGATGCAAACTTACCCAACACCCGTTCCCCCCCCCCTCCCTGCCCCCCTGCTGCACGGACTCAAAACTGCCCGCCCCCCCAACTGAGCAGAGTGCATATCCCATCCCCAAAACAGTGTACTTGCGCGTTAGGGTGAGGGACTCTCCGCCGCCGGCAGTCTCTCATTCACACCCTCGGAGGCCCATCACCCAGTGTCCAATGGCGGGAAGCGCTTACACAGCGTCAAAGTCTCCTCGGCAAAAATAACCGTCAAATGTTCATTGTTCCTCGATGTCCTCCCGTCCGCCCTTTGCTCCCAACGAATCACCGGCGTCTGGTCCACCTCCCGAGGCCTGGGAGTCCTGGCGGTGGCCTCCAGTTCGATCTTTTTTGGGACGATTCGCCCGTCTGTGACTCTGTCCCGGTCTCCAACCCTCCAGCCACTCCAGAACGCTCTCAGGGTTGTCGAAGAACCACGTTTTGTTCTCCGCCACCACCCGTAGTCTCGCAGGAAAGAGCATTGAATACGGCAGCTCCCTGGATCTTAATTCCTTCTTCACCTCAAAGAACGTCCGTCGTCGACGTGCGACCTCCGCAGTGTAATCGGGGAAGATGGCGACAGTAGCGTTTTGGATTTTGAGAGGAGGGGAGGTTCTGGCCGCCTGTAAGACCGCGTCCCGGTCTCGGAAATTGAACAAACGTGCCCCTATGGGTCGAGGGGGAGCCCCCGGCTTCGGTTGCCCCCCCGGGACCCGATGGGCCCGTTCCACTGAGAAAAATTTTGACAGTCCCTTTGGCTTCAGTTCCTCCGTGATCAGGCCTTCTACAAAAAGATCCATGGCCTGTATGCCCTCCGACTCCGGCACTCCTATAAGGCGGATGTTGTTGCGCCTCGAGCGCCCCTCCTGCTCATCCAGCTTCTCTCGGAGCACTCTATTGTCCTGCGCCATCCTCCCCATCTCCCGCTGGAGTTCCGATACGTCCTCCACAAGAGATTTTGTGACCACCTCCATGTCCTTAACTTTCTCCGACATTTTGTGGAGGTCTGCTCTGAGTAGGGAGACATCCGTGGATATGGCGCCAACAGTCGTTTGTAATTGGGCCAGGGCGAGCATGACATCGTCCAAAGTCGCTTTTTTTTTTTTCTCCCGGGGTGTCGGCCGCCTTTCCACCCAGCTCCTTCCCCATTGGGGAGACAGTGTGTTTGTCTGAGGTATAGCGGTCAATGCGGGTCTGCAGGACGCCGCCCTTGGGGCCTTTCCCCCCCATACCGCGAAGCGTCGCGCTCCTTGCGCCCCTACGCTCCAGGATATGCAGAGCGGTACAGACACTCGCTTAGGTGAGCACCTCGATTATCAGGCCCCAGAGGCTCAGTCCGGAAGGCGAGAGGCGCCCGTGCAGCACCGGGAGCTCAGCTATCACTGCATGCAGGAAGATGGCGGATGTCCCCTCCGTCCCCGTCTCCGTCCCCGTCTCCCGTGCTCCCGGCGCCTCCAGTAACGACCGCAGAGACGGTCGGGGCGTCAGAGAGCGCACCACCAGGCACCGCTCCCCCGATCTGCACGGGTCCTCACCTCCGACCCCTCAGCTCGCACCTAGTCCGCCAGCTCTGGCACTTCGCGGGCACTTCCGGTCTAAGACTCCCGGTCAGCACTCACTTCCTGCTGGGGCCACGACCAGGGGAGGTCCCGGCTCAGGAGATCGCTGCAGGCCGCTCCGAGGCTCCGACGTATCTCCGGCAGCAGACGTCGGATCTTGTTGCCGCTTGTCGCTGCTCACACCGCCCGGTCCTGGGCTCTGGCACCCGCCTGAGGGGCTCGCAAAAGTGACGGATAATGTGGCGGATCGACGAAGAGACTGCTTCAGCCGCGGAGCTTGTCCCTTATGCTGCCGCCATGATCGGCTGCTAGCCACGCCCCCTCCAAGCCAAATTCTTTACCAGCAGTGCTCCCAAGAGTAGATAAGAAGTATAGGGCGCCAAATACTTCTCCGGCATGCCTCATCGGACAAGCTAAAGCAGACTCTGTGGTAGCACAGGCAGCGCAGAAGAGATCTTCTAATCCTACGTCTCAAGTTTCTGTTCCTCCAGACAAGGATGGGAGGCGCCTTGATTCTATCGGGAAGAAAGTTTCTACTATTGCGGCTACGACCATCAGAGCCGCAAACTCCCTAGCCATTCTAGGACGATACGATAGGCAGATGTGGTCGGACATCTCGCCGTACATGGACAAGCTGCCTGAGCCTGATCGAACTGAAGCGAAGAAAATCCTTCAAGAAGGAGAGTGTGTCTCCTCGGAAATGATTGACGCTGCAGTGGACGTTGCTGCCACTGGATTTCGACAGCTAGCGGGTGCAGCTGTTCTCAGGAGGCAAGGATGGCTGAAGGCAACATCCTTCCGACAGGAGGTCCAATCCAGAATTATGGACATGCCATTTGATGGAGAATTCTTATTTGGAAAGCATGTTGATGAGTCGCTGGAGGCCATCAAAAAAGATACCGAAACGGCACGTTCGCTGGGTACTCTGCAATACCGGAAGTCTTCCTTTCGTGGAGCAAAAGGAAGAGGGAATTTCTCTAATAGAGGAGGGTACAATCAACAGCGCTCCTATTCTTCCGCCCAGGGAAACCAAAGATTCCAGCCATATCGGCAGCAAACTTATGGGCAGAGAAGAGGCAATTTCTCTCAACCTCGAGGAAAATCTAACTATCGAGGGAGAGACAATAAGAAATGAGGTACGCTTCCTGCCACCACTTTTTGCCAACCCGAACCAAATTGGAGGACAAATATCCCAAAATTACTTAAATTGGTCCAAAATTACTACAGACAAATGGGTCCTGGATGTTGTAGCCAGAGGTCACTTTTGGAATTTGTAAAAGCTCCCCCAAATTGCCCCCCAAAAGGACCCCCTCCAGCACACCTCAAGGAGCTATTCACCCAGATCAACACAATGATCAGGAAAGGAGCAATCGAAAGGGTACCTCCTCATCAGAAAGGAAAAGGCTTCTACTCGAGGTTTTTCCTTATTCGCAAGAAGTCGGGAGAATGGCGCCCCATCCTCGACCTGCGAGCCTTAAACAAATACCTAAAGAAACTTACATTCAGGATGCTCACACTTCAGGAAATCCTCCAATTTCTTTCGGCGGGAGAGTTTATGGCAACACTCGACCTTCAGGATGCATACTTACACATACCGATTTTTCCACGACATCGGAAGTTTCTGAGGTTCAGAGTGGCTGGCAGGGACTTCCAGTTCAAAGTCCTTCCATTTGGACTGCGGTCAGCTCCCAGAGTGTTTACGAAGATGTTGGCTCCAGTAGCGGCCCATCTTCGGTTGCAATCGATTCAAATATATCCATACCTGGACGATTGCCTTATCAAGGCCAGTTCTTTCGGCATGGCACAAGATCACATTGAAAGAACTCTGTCGCTGATGCAGAACCTAGGTTTCTCAATAAACTTCGAAAAGTCTCGCCTCACGCCAGCAGCAAGAAAGAATTTCTTGGGAGCGACACTGGACACCAACCTCACCCAAGTATTCATCTCAGAGGACAGGCAGGACAAGATCCACCGACTCGCTGCGGCACAGTTACTAAAAAAGTGCGTTTCAGTACGCATGTTAAAGTCCTTCCTCGGGATGCTTTCTTCCTGCATTCTTCTCACCCCCAACTGTCGTCTTCGGATGAGGCCCTTACAAGAAGAGCTCAGTCGCCAGTGGATCCAAATATCAGGATCCTTCGAGGATATCATTCAGATTACCCCACGAATGCGACGAGCGATACAATGGTGGACCCACCGATCCAACTTGCAAGTGGGATGCTCCTTCCTCGCGGAAGTGCCCAGGTTCATAGTAACGACCGATGCATCAATGACAGGCTGGGGTGCACACCTCCAAGGCATGACGGTCAGCGGGAAATGGAACCAGATCCAAATGAGATGGCACATAAACAGGCTAGAGTTACAGGCCATATTTCTAGCCCTGAAGTCCTTTCGAGCAACTCTACAAGGGGCCTCAGTCTTAATACGGACAGACAACACCACCTGCATGCATTATCTGAACAAGCAGGGCGGCACAAAATCAGCCCGGTTGTCGCAACAAGCACAAGAGATATGGAGTTGGGCCCTGACTCACAATATCCATCTGTCAGCGGTCCATGTTCCGGGAATCGCCAATGTGTTGGCGGACTCTCTCAGCAGGTCCGGGGGCTGCACTCACGAGTGGGAACTACATCTACCATCTCTACGTCGCATCTTTCAGAGGTGGGGGCATCCGGACTTGGACTTGTTTGCGACCTACCAGAACCGGAAATGCCCATACTTTGCAAGTTGGGTTCCCCACAGGGACTCGTGTG
Source organism: Lissotriton helveticus (assembly GCF_964261635.1). Taxonomy (NCBI): domain Eukaryota; kingdom Metazoa; phylum Chordata; class Amphibia; order Caudata; family Salamandridae; genus Lissotriton; species Lissotriton helveticus. The sequence goes on along the minus strand of NC_136061.1, from coordinate 1,750,448,647 downwards.
GGGATGCCCTTTCGCTGAATTGGAATCAAATATTCGCGTACGCCTTTCCACCGATACCTCTGATCCCGAAAGTAATCAGGAAGATGAAGAAGCAGCCATGCCGGTTGATCCTGATCGCTCCTCGATGGCCCAGGCAATACTGGTTCACCGAACTTCTCCTACTCTCGGAATGCAACCCTATCCAACTTCCACGCATTCCGAATCTTCTATCCACCCAGCAGGGCAGGGTTTACCATCCGGACCCGAACTCGCTCAAATTGTCAGCTTGGCTCCTCAGCACATGGAGTTTGCACACCTAAATATTCCACAAGATTGCCAGGAGGTGCTGGCGAAAGCCAGGGCTCCATCCACAATCAAAACTTACCAACTTAAATGGAAACGTTTCTGTACATGGTGCCAATCTAATGATCTGCATCCCATTCATGCAAAACCAGAGCAAATCCATCCTTTCTTTCTACATCTGGCCAGATTAGGTTTGGCACATTCTACGCTTAAAGTCTTCTTAGCAGCCATCTCTAGGTTTCGCCAAGATGGATCAAACTCTTTATTCTCTGTAAGGATCATACAACAATTTTTCAAGGGGTTATTTCGCATGTTTCCGCCGGTCCGGAAACCTCCTCCGGCATGGCATCTGAATATCGTACTATCTCAGCTAATGCGTCACCCTTTTGAACCAATCCATAAGGTGGACCTAAAATTTCTGACAGGGAAAGTATCGTTGTTACTAGCCTTAACATCGGCTAGGAGGGTCAGCGATATTCAAGCTTTTACATCTAAAGCACCTTTCATTCAGTTCACCACGGACTCAGTGGTATTGAGAACTAATCCAACGTACATGCCTAAAGTGCCTCTGGACTTTCATCTGAATGAACCGGTTGTCCTAAAAACATTCTTTCCAGACCCACAATCTGCGGCTGAAAGGGCGCTACATTCTTTAGACATTAGAAGATGTCTTAAATTCTATCTCTCCAGAACTTCTGCCATCCGCAAGACGGACCAACTGTTCGTGGCTTATGGGCGGCAACGCCGGGGTTGTGCAGTTTCAAAACAGACCATTGCTAGATGGGTCTCCTCTACGATTGGACTTTGTCATCAACAGGCTGGTAGACCCTTACAAGCATTGCCAAGAGCACATTCAACTAGGGCAGTTAGCTCTTCCACTGCCCCTTTTGCTGGTGTGCCACTTCGACAGATCTGCAGAGCTGCCAAGTGGTCTAGCAGGCACACCTTTACTAGACACTACTGTCTAGATTCAGCAGACAATGCAGATGCTTCGGTTGGAAGAGCAGTGCTTCGCAATCTTTTCAAATAAGGTGAGCCTCTGTTTCCACCTCCTCATTTATGCTCTTTAGACGTTTGCTCAGAAATTGATGATTACTGTTATGCATGTCTACTGTATATATTTATATACATATATGATATTCTGACGTCTACGAGCGTTATGATGTGAGTACTGCTTACTATTCTGATTCAGGCATGTGAATCTATGAAAGACACCCCTAATACTGGAGAAGAACAATAGTTACTTACCTGTAAACAGGTGGTTCTCCAGTATTGGTGTCTTTCATAGATTCACATGCAACCCGCCCGCCTTCCCCCAGAGACTCTCTCGGATAGCATGGGACTTCACTCCTGTGCGAGAAAATCTGAGAGCCTGAGCCTCTGGGGAGAACATTCTGGTGGGTGCTGTCGCCTGATTGGCTGCAGTTTGGACTAACACATAATGACTTGGATAGTCACGAGTATGGAAGTTTTTTCTGCTGTAGCTGGTGCTACTTACTTCCTGGTTTGGTATTTCTGATATTTGCTATATATTTTATGGCATTTTATTGCTTTTTTATATACCGTGGGACTCCTACTCCGACGACGGGGAAGGATTCAGGCATGTGAATCTATGAAAGACACCAATACTGGAGAACCACCTGTTTACAGGTAAGTAACTATTGTTCTTTTGCTCTGTCGAGATCAGTGCCTGGCAGTTGAGTCCGTGCGGCTTCCAGTTGACGCCAAACTCTCAGAGTCCGTTACGCTTATGAATATGATCAAGCTCTTGGACCTGGCAGGATGACTGCCCTCTCGAGACCTGCAGGGCTTACTGTCCGCTGCCGAGATTGCAAGTATTTCACCTCTGAATAAACGCTCTTAGGGTTTCCCAAAGTGTGGATATGGAGACCGCTGCAGTGTCATTTATTTTAAGCAAGTCTACTAGCATGTTTTTGAGCTGCTTAACTACAGTCAGGCGGTGCAGGAGAGTTTCATGCAACTGCCTAGATCTGAGAGAATATTGTAATGGGGGAAAAGTCAGTGTGAGTGATACCGCAGCGTGATCAGACAGTGTGCGAGGTTCTATCTCTGAGGCCGTGACCGTGGATCGAATGCCTACTGTGCCTAAAAGATCATTTATTTGGGTGTATGTTTTATGCACATGGGGAAAAAAATATGTAAATGCGCATCTATACATAAAGTGTGCCATATACCCCTTCCCCCCCCAACCCCCCTCCCTCCCAAGTAGAGCACCCCTTCCTGTGATAGCACTAATGTTTGGCCTTGGCTTTAGGCCAATTTGTCTAAATCGTTAGTAAAAACCAGATTCAAGTCCTCAAACCAGGCAAAGATAAGCACCACTGCGCAGCGGATAAAATGTTCCTGACCTTCGTTGGGAGTGTATACAGTCCCCAGTGTCAGTGTGGCTGCCCAGGACGACTGAATTAGCTAGTCATCTGCCTCTAATTTCAGCTTTTTTAGGCGTTATCTTGCCTCAGAAGGATTAGGACATGATTATTGCTGCCTCTGCTGTTTTGGAGGAGTTGGCAGAGAAAAATTGGTGTGGGGAGGTCTTAGCGCGCATACTATGCCAATCACTGGCAAGTAAATGTGTTTCTTGGAGAAGGAACATGTGTGCCTCAGGGTGCTCTAGGTAGGAGAGTATGGCCCAGCGCTTAACAGGGTTGTTTAGACCATTCACGTTGAGGGAAAGAATCCGTAGATTATGGTGCTTAGTAGTAGAATGAGTAGCTTTCTGTGGGGCTGCTATGAGGTAAGGGATGTGCTATGTTTATGATTGTTTATAAGCTTATATAGCACGTGAATCAGCCCCAGAGGTGTATCTCTGCGCTTTCGGATTTACAAGAGAAGTGAAGACGGTGTGCTGTGCTAGAAAAAGGGCGGTTTTCAGAGCCCTTCTGAATTTCTGGTAATCAGGACATTGTCTTAGGGTGAAAGGGAGCTGGTTCCATAGTAAAGGTGCCTGGTAGAAATAGGCTTCGCCACCTTTTTGAGTTTTTTTAATCCTTGGGATTTTGAGCAGGGATTTTGATAGGGATCGCAGGTCTCTTAGGAGGATATATTGATGAAGCCTTTCAGTCAGATAAGCTGGTCCATGTAATGACCCGAATTTTTTGCCAATGATCAGGTCATGCAGACATATCCACCCTTGGGACCCACAAATACAATACTATATTCTACAATACTTTCCCAAGGTTGGAATACCACTTATACCTTATCTCTTGCTGAGAGGATTTCTACAACAACAATCCTAGTGACAGGCGCTGAGGCAATTAGCCGATCCTCTCTGCTACAGAATACTCACCTAGGATGAACCGCACACAACATACACATTACTCCAGTATTGAAACTTTCATAGATTCACATGCCTGAATCATTCCCCGTCGTCGAGACGGGAGTCTCCGGTATATAAAAAAGCAGTGCTTAGTAGTGTAGCAAACTGAAAAGAGGCCTAGGCCCACTTCCCTTTTGCAACCCATAGCCTTTGTTATGTAAAAAAGGCCCAAACTTTTCCCTGAACTAATCAGAGCTCCTCACCCTTTAGAACACTCCTGAGAGAACCTTCTGCCCCTCAGATTTTTCTACCGCACGTTGTGCTAGGGAGTCTCCTTTGAGCTCTGCTCAAACTCTTTACTTCTACAGTTTTTTTATTTGAATTTGAGACCATGTCTGAGAAAGAGAAAAAAGGATTATTTAGAGCTTGTTCAAGCTGCTCCAAGAAAAGGCTGTTTACAGATGAGCCTCACAAGGACTGCATCTACTGTCTCTATCCAGACCATAAGGCAGCAGATTGTAAGGTATGTCGTACCATTTCAAATAAGACCTGAGAGATCGTGAGGGAAGGCTACTGATCTGGCTTCAGAAAGTCAAAGCCAGGAAGGAAATCCTCTCAAGTGAGAGTGAGGAGGAATCTGTGGCATCTAAGAGATCTCAGAAGAGAAGTAGATCTCCTCAGACACATTCCTCAGGGGAAAGACCTGAGAAGGCCCCAAAAAAGACCACTCCAGGGTCTTCAGGGTGCAGTCCCTCAAAATCCCCTTCAGTCTCATCTAAGGGGAAGAAGGGATCTGCTGGTGAGGTGAAGGAGCAAAATCCACCTCAGATCCACCACAGTCACCTCAGAAGATCAAGATTACCATCAAACGATCTTCTTCTGTGCCTTCTGAGGAGAAATCAACTCCGTCGACGGGACCGTCGACTAAAAAGGGACCATCGACGACGAAAACACCTCAGTCATCGACGAAGAAGGATAAGGCTGGTGAGAAAACAGCGTCGACGATTTCACCGTCGACGACTATATCGTCGACGGTTTCACTGTCGACGAAGGCGACGACGGCAGCGTCGACGAGGACTGTGTCGACGACGGCAGTGTCAACGGCAGCGTCGACGACGACGTCGACGAGGACAGCGTCGACGGTCACTACAACGTCGACGGTAGCGTCGATGACAATGACTTGGTCGACGACGGCGAGCCCGTCGACGAGGGAAAAAACACCAGAAAAAAGGTTGGTGCCTTGGAAAAACCTATAACACCTGAGGTTACATCTCCAAGCAAGGTCTCCCCATTGCTTCCGTCTCACTTACTGGAGGAGGAAGATTCGGAGGAAGATGATGAGTATGGTATTGCCAGTAGCCCTTCGCAATTCCAGGTCAAGTACCAAGAATACGATTCTGAGGAAGAATATGGGGGTTATCAAGAACAACACCAGGAACAACACCGATATCGACAACAGCAACGAGAGGAGATGACCAGTGTACCATCCTCTTTGTTGAAGGATCTCCAAGGAATGTTGGAGGATTATAGGAAAAGATACCCAGCGACTCCAGTCGCTCAACAGGCCATAGAGGCTACTCCACGTCCACGATCGGTTCCAGGGACTCGTAGGAGAGAGATTGTGCCGGAACCTACTGTTAGGTCCCCACCACCGACAACACACCACGATACCTCGGATGAGGATCAGGAGGATGGTGAAATTGCGGACACAAGTGCAGAACTGCATGACTATATCGCCCCATCACCTGCAACTCCTCCGCAGAGACCAGTGGACTCTCCACCGGAGGACATTGGTGGATTTCATAATTTGATGGAGAGAGCCACTAAGAGGTTTGAACTGACCATGACAGAGGAGAAAACGGAATGTTTTCTATATGACTTTAAAGACTCGTATCGGAGATCTGTATGATCTCTACCTGTAGTGTCTCATATCTGGAAAGAAGGATTGAAGGTCATGGAGACGCCAGCGACGGTAACACCGGTTCTGGCCAGACTGGATAAAAAGTATAAAGCACCGGTCGATGCTCCATCTTGCCTTTTGGGTCATCCCAAACTGGATTCTGTTATCACGCAGGCGGCACAACAGAAATCCAGGAACCCATCTGCTCCGATTGCAACACCTCCAGACAAAGAGGGCAGGAGGTTGGATAACGCAGGGAAGCGTTTTTCATTAATGTCTGCTCTGCTTGTAAGAGCCGCTAATGCCCTTGCTATATTGGGGAGGTATGACAGGCAGATGTGGTGCGACCTGTTTCCATACGTTAACCTGGTGCCAGATCCAGAAAAGCAGGAGGCGAAGAAGATTCTCATGGAAGGAGAGAGGACTTTGGCTGAAGTCATAGACTGCGCTATGGATATAGCGACCATGGCATTTAGATCCCTGGGAGGAGCTGCGGTCCTGCGCAGGCAAGGTTGGCTGCGAGCAACAGCATTTAGGCCGGAGGTGCAAAACAAAATCTTAGACCTCCCTTTCAATGGAGAAGAATTATTTGGAAAACATATAGATGATACGCTGGAAAGTATCAAGAAGGATACTGATACGGCAAAGGCTCTGGGAAAACTGCAGTACAGGAAAAACCCTTTTCGTGGCTCCAGGGGGAGAGGACAATCCTCGTATAGAGGAGGATACCAACAAGGGAGATATTCATCTTCTTATCAGTCCTCATCGCAGCCGTACCGTCAGCAATATAACCAGCGTCAGTCAGGAGGATACACAAAATCAACTCCAAGAGGACGTGGTGGCAGAGGAAAGGACAACACCCGTCGGCAATGACAACCTCCATCTTCCGGCTCTGTCAGATGCTCCCCTGGGTGGAAAGATTGCTCACTATCTTCACAATTGGCGGAAAATTACAACGGGCCAATGGGTCCTCAAAATAGTTCAATTCGGTCACACCCTAGAATTTCTTCAGACGCCCCCTTGTACGCCACCGATGCACCAAAGAGCCAATCATCTGCATCAACTCCGGCAGGAGTTTCGGACAATGCTCCGAAAGGGAGCAATAGAACCGGTACCGAAATCCCAGGAAAACAAGGGGTTTTACTCCCGGTTTTTTCTTATCAAGAAAAACAAGCTCCAGTGGCGCCCCATTCTGGATCTCAGATCCTTAAACACCTATCTCAAGAAACAATCTTTCAGGATGGTATCCCTACAGGACATCCTTCCGTTATTAAACCCAGGAGATCATATGACTACATTGGACCTACAAGACGTGTATTTCCACGTGCCGATACATCCTGCACACAGGCAGTACCTTCGGTTCTGGGTAGCCGGAAGACATTACCAATTCAGGGTACTGCCATTCGGCTTGAAGTCAGCGCCAAGAGTTTTCACGAAATGCCTGGCTCCAGTGGCGGCTGTGTTGAGGAAGCAAAGACATCAAATATTTCGTACCTTGACGACTGGTTAGTCAAAGCACCATCAAAGGCACAGACCAGAGCGTCGACGCAAGCTTGCATAGACTTATTCGCCAATTTAGGATTGACTCTAAACGAGGGAAAGTCAAACCTCCACCCAGCAAGAGTGATCACATTTCTGGGGGCAATATTGGACACGGAATGCAACAAAGCATTTCCCTCCGAGGAAAGACAACTGAGGATTGTGTCCCTCTTCCAAGACTTGGGAAAAAGAAAGTCTCTTTCAGTCCGCAAGTACAAATCCTTGCTGGGCACAATGTCCTCTTGTATTCCACTGGTACCTTGCTGCAGGCTAAGGATGAGACCATGGCAGGAACAGATCGAGCTCCAATGGCGTCAGGCGGAGGGATCCTTCGACGATACAATAAAGGTGACGCCAGTCATGCTGCAGGCAGCAAAGTGGTGGACGCAAGTGGCAAATGTGTCTCAAGGACTGACGTTTTCTAGCAAGAGCAGCTCCGCTAGTGGTAACGACAGATGCGTCGTTAGAAGGATGGGGAGCTTTCCTTCAGGACCTTCAGGTCAGCGGCCGCTGGAAGGCAGAGGAGCAGCAATTACATATCAATCTGCTGGAGCTCATGGCGATCCGCTTGGCATTACTGGCTTTTCTGCCAAGGATAAAAGGTGCGCCGGTGTTGATAAGAGCAGACAACACCACGGCGATGCATTATGTAAACAAGCAAGGGGGAACAAGATCTCTCTCCCTGTCTCAGGAAGCCCAGGAGATATGGGAATGGGCTATTCAGCAGGAAATATCATTGACAGCAGAACCCCTCCCGGGGGATCAAAACGTTCAAAGCAGATACTCTCAGCAGGCTAAAATCGTCCTGCCACGAATGGGAGCTAGACCAGGAGATCCTGGACAACAGCGTCTTTCGGATATAGGGAACACCGATGGTGGACCTTTTCGCTACAAGGGAAAACAGAAAATGCCAGTACTTAGCAAGCTGGCTTCCCCCAGAGGGGATCTTGGGGGAATGTGTTTTCCATGGCATGGTCCGGCATCTTTGCCTACGGTTTTCCTCCAATTCCTCTTCTCCCCCGCGTACTGGTGAAGATCAAGAAAGAGCCGCGCAGGCTGATCCTGGTAGCCCCGTGGTGGCCCAGACAACACTGGTTCACGGAACTGCTGCTACTGTCGGAGGACCGTCCAATTCGGTTGCGCCTGATTCCATCGCTTCTGACAATGTCCAATGCCCAAGGGGCAGGTGCGCCATCCGGACCCGAAATCCTTGCGATTAGCAGCCTTTCTCCTGAACACTGTGAGTTTTTCCATGTGAACATCTCACATGAATGTAAGGAGATCCTGTCCAAGGCCAGAGCGGAGAGTACCAACAAAACCTACAGAATGAAATGGAAGAGGTTTTGTCTGTGGTGTAAGAGACATGATGTTCACCCTCTTACTGCTGCACCTCATCAAATTATGCCTTACATTCTGCTGTTAGCAAAGTCAGGATAAGCACACGCCTCCATCAAGGTGCATTTGGCTGCGTTATCCCGCTACAGGAGATCATTGTCAGGCCCATCTTTATGGTCCTCAAGGATTATCAGAGTCTTTCCACCAGTAAAGCCTCCACCATCTTTATGGAATCTGAATATTGTACTCTCTCAATTGATGAAGCCACCAGTTGAACCAATACACAGGGCAGACCTGAAGTTCTTGTCCTGGGAAGTGGCTCTTCTCATTGCATTGACTTCAGCGAGAAGTGTAGGTGAACTACATGCCTTTCTTGCAATTTCAAGAGGATAAAATGATTCTCAGAACAAACCCGAAGTTCATTCCGAAGGTGCAAACTGATTTTCATTTGAACGAACCATTGGTGCTGAAGCGTTTCTTTCCTCATCCATCAACAGCGGCAGAAAGGGTATTACCCTCGCTGGACGTTCAGAGATGTATGAAATTTTACTTGAAAGAAACTAAGGCGTTTCGCAAGTCTTCCCAGTTATTCGTCGCCTTCAGCGCACCCACGAAAGGTTTCCCGCTGTCAAAGAGGGGAATTGCCAGATGGATTTCCAGTGCAATTGTCTACTGTCATCTAGCTGCTGGAAAGCCTTTGAATGCACGAGTCCGGGCCACATCCACTGCATTGTTTGGAGGAGTGCCAATCCAGAATATCTGCAGAGCAGCAACCTGGGCATCTACGCACACCTTCACCAGGCACTACTGCTTGGAGGCAGCCGCAGAATCGGATGCGGTGGTGGGAGAGGCGGTACTGCGGAATATCATCCAGTAACGGTGAGCCTTTCTTGCATCCCTCCATCCATAATTTCTTTTATTTACAAAGTCACATTTTATATAAGTATGTATATATGTATATGAGATTATGCTTTATTTTCTAATGGTATTGCATGATTATGTAATGTATCAGGAAAATGTGCTTTGTTTTTTTCACTGCTCGCTATTCTGATTCAGGCATGTGAATCTATGAAAGTTCCAATACTGGAGTAAGAAAACAAGTTACTTACCTGTAACTTTAGTTCTCCAGTATTGGAATCTTTCATAGATTCACATGCACCCGCCCTCCTCCCCTGAGAGGCTCACCTCAGATTTAGCACAAGAAGTGTGTTATATGCACAAGTGCGCAAAAAATCTGAGGGGCAGAAGGTTCTCTCAGGAGTGTTCTAGAGGGTGAGGAGCTCTGATTGTTTCAGGGAAAAGTTTGGGCCTTTTTTACATAACAAAGGCTATGGGTTGCAAAAGGGAAATTGGCCTAGGCCTCTTTTCAGTTTGCTACACTACCAAGCACTGCTTTTTTATATACCGGAGACTCCCGTCCCGACGACGGGGAATGATTCAGGCATGTGAATCTATGAAAGATTCCAATACTGGAGAACTAAAGTTACAGGTAAGTAGCTTGTTTTCATACCCCTCACCACACGAGAAAGGAACCAGTCAGTATATTCTGGGGGTGAAATACTTAGCATTTGCACATCACTTGCCAGGAGTAGAACAACTTCCTATAACACAATTACCTGCTAGAAGGGAATTCACCCATCCTTCTACAACAAAATACTTGGCCAAGAAGGGTCCACACTTCCTGCTACAAGGAAAAAGGCAAATTGGTAGTTCTGGGGTATATATATATATATATACATTTATTAGTACATGATACACTGTAGGCCAATCTGTACCATTTCTAGCCAACAACCAACTAACAATTAGGCAATTGCCAAACACAATCAGGAAAACATATGTAGAAGTATATGTGTATAAGTATGGTACCTGAAAACAGCAGGAGATAGTAAGCAAGAACAATCGGAAAATTAGAGATTAGTGGAACACCTCACCGCTGTCTGTTCATCCTCTTTCCACTTCACCAGAGGGGAGCCCGGTTCTCCGGCCGAACCAGGAGACAATGGCAACACTAAACGCCCCACCGCCACAGCTGCACGTCTGCCCTGTGCTGAACTTCCACCGAACAGAACCCAGACACCTCCTTTAGTACAAGTGAAAACGTAAGACGAAGCTCTTGTGAGCCTCACCCCCTTTTCCCATCAGAGTCTGTACCACTCCACTCCAAGGCCACAGCTTCAACTGGCCAGGCATCTGTTATGGCTTCAGAGCAGAGCGAGCACATTCCTTTGACAAGAACCAGTTTTCTCTAGTCTAGTGCGAAAAACAAGTGAAAAGGAAAACATGTGTTCGAGGCACATGAGCTGCAGATTACACACTGTGCATAGATGGCCACCTAGTGTGGGGCCCGGATGTTTGCAGTTTGTTTTGTTGTAGCAAAGTATTTGGAAGTCATGGGATAGGTGACTCCTCCTTTGGATGATACTGCGCATGGGCATCGGCTCCATCCCCAGATTGTTTTTTTCCGCCAACGGGCTCGGATGTATTTCCAGCGCTCCATGTTGGAACCGATTTCCGTCGGCGCGCAATCCTTACCAGCTTCGAGAATTCAGTTTAGAACGCATTTCCAGTCGACGCTACTCTATCAACATCTAGGACTTCGATTCCGGTCGTCGTCGAAGGCCTTCAGGCCCAACTAGGCCTCGACTCCAGCTCATGGAAAGGACGCCATTTAAAAAGTGTCCTCAATGTGGGTCGACGTTTCCCCACGCCGACCTTCATGAGGTGTGTAACCTTTGCCTCTCTCCGGAGCACAAGGCCAAAGACTGTTCTGCTTGTGCCTCCTTCCGCTCCAAAAAGACGATCCGGGACCGAAGAGCTCGGAGAACAATGGCTCAAAGATCTTCAGCTCCGATTCCAGACGACATCTTCGAGAAAGGCGTCGACGTCCCAGAACAACATGGCGTCGACAGCAACTCCGAGGCAGAAGATTCCGATGTCGAGGAAGTCACTCCAGCGCAGCGGGTCGTAAGTAAGACCGTTGACCCCGACCCTTCCTCGACACACCCCAAAATGGCTCCGTCACACCCTCACCCTCGGGTACACACCAAGACACGGCTTCTACTGCCCCACCTTCGGGCCCGGCTAAGAAGCTAACAAAGCCTTCAGGCGACTCGGGCTCGAGTCGACCTCCACACGGTGCCGACGCACACCTACCGGCACAGAAAAAGACACCATCGGTTTCCACGCCCACATCGAAACCATCGGCACCGAAACAGGCAGTCCCTACCTCTGCACCGAAACCAAGGTCGGAGCCAAGCAAAGCTTCGGATCCGAAGAAACAACACGATCCGAAACCTTCATCGGCACCGAAAAAATCAGGCTCACCTGACCCATGGAACGATTATAACACGCCAGACGTTCCAAATGTCCCTCAAGATGACATATACCCCTCTAGGCCTTCCCCGCCAGAAGACACTATGGGCTTTAATCAGTTGGTACACAGAGCTGCGCAATATCATGGGGTGAATATGCATACAGACACAGTAGAGGAAGACTTCCTACTAGATACATTTGACAATGCACAAAGATCTTCATCCATTTTACCCATGCTCAAAGGACTTATTAAGCACGCCCCTGAGGTTTTCAAAGACCCAGTTAGAACTCGGGTCATTAACCCATGAATAGAGAAAAAATATAAAGATGCACCCTCAGATCCAGCTTATATTAAAGGCCCAGTTCCCCTAGACTCGCTTGTAGTTTCAAACGCACGCAAAAGGGCTAACTCACAAACGCCAGGTGAGGCTCCCCCACCTGACAGAGTCTAAAGTCCTTGATGCGTCAGGAAAGAGAACTGCCTCCTAAGCAGCAAACATGTGGCGTATCGCCCATACACACGCATTATTGGCACGTTACGACAGAGCACACTATGATGAACTAGAGTCCCTGATGCAGCGCCTCCCGGATAAGTATAAAGATAGAGCTAATGAGCTTATCCAAGAAGGGAAAAATATTACCAACACCTCAATTCGTTGTGCACTTCACGCAGCAGACACTGCCTCCAGAGCAGTTAACACAAGTGTTTTGCTGCATAGACATGCATGGCTACGCATATCAGGTTTTAAACCTGAAGTCCAGAGTGCTATACTCAATCAACCCTTTGATGAGCAACACTTATTCGGACCCAACATAGACGCATCCCTCGAAAAAATGAAGGATACAAACACAGCAAAATCTATGGGAGCCTTGCAGTCGCAGGCTCCCAGGCGTTCATTTCGACGCTCATGCTATAGAGGTACCAACAGAGGATATGCTTCAGACACACCCTCCACCTCCTAGAAAGGCCCCACACAATCTACATGTAGTAAGGGCTACCAAAGGGTTGGTTACAGAGGTAACAACAACAAGGGCAGAGGCAAGACCAACAATTCCTGCTCTGCCTCCACCCCTACCCAATGACTCCCCTCCTCTTCCCCTGCCCCATTCCACTCCGGTCGGGGAAGACTACAGCAATATCTGCCAGCCTGGGAAAACATAACATCAGACAGGTGGGTGCTTCAAATAATCCAGTCAGGTTACTGTTTAGAACTAACATCCACCCCCCCAAACATACCGCCCAGACAGCGTCCAATGTCATACGAACATTTGACACTGCTCAGACAGGAAGTGGTATCTCTCCTGCAGAAAAATGCTATAGAAATAGTTCCAAAGCATCAGCACAACAAGGGAGAATACTCCCTATATTTCTTAATTCCAAAGAAGGACGGATCTCTGAGACCTATTCTAGACCTCAGACCTCTAAACATTTACATACAGTCAGACCATTTTCATATGGTCACACTTCAACAAGTCCTTCCGCTCCTGTTACAAAACAACTTCCTTGTCACTCTAGATCTCAAGTACGCCTACTTCCACATTCCCATCCACACAGCGCACAGAAAATATCTCAGATTTGTGCTAGACGGGCAGCACTACCAGTTCAAAGTGCTCTCATTCGGAGTCACAACAGCACCAAGAGTGTTTCCCAAATGCCTAGCAGTCCTAGTAGCACACTTAAGAAGACAGCAGATTCCCTTCTTCCCATATCTGGACGACTAGCTCATAAAAGCAAGCTCATACGGCCAGTGTGTACAACACAATCACGCCACAATTCTACTACTCCACAACTTGGGATTCACAGTAAATCACACCAAGTCACATCTGCTACCCTCGCACACACAACAATACCTCGGTGCAACAAGACACACCCAATTAACACTAGCTTATCCCTCTCCAGCCGGGATAACAAGTGTACAAACGCTCGTAACAAAATTCAAACCACAACACTCGCTTCCAGCTTGAGTGTTCATGCAACTCATAGGAATGATGGCATCTTGCATATTTATAGTACCTCACGCAAGACTGCAAATGCGTCCACTTCAAGAGAGCCTAGCACGACAGTGGAATCAGGCTCATGGTCAATTAACAGTCCTAGTGTTGGTAGACAGTCGGACTCATAGCTCTCTGCAATGGTGGAGCACAAAAAATCTTTCAAATGGCCGACCATTCCTAGAGCCAGTTCCCCAAATTATCATGATAGCGGAAGCGTCGCTCTCTGGCTGGGGAGCTCACCTACTGTATCACACCATGCAAGGCAGGTGGACACCGCAACAAAAGCTACTCCACATCAACCACTTAGAGTTGCTAGCTGTGTTTCTAGCCCTAAAAGCATTTCAAACTCGTGTCAGGCAAAGCTGTCTTAGTCCGCACAGACAATATGACAGCGATGTACTACATAAACAAATAAGGCGGGACACACTCTCTGCAGTTCTCTCAGTTAGCACAGCAGATATGGAGATGGGCTATACCTCTAAAGATGTTCCTCTTAGCCCAACATGTCCCAGGAGAAAAAAACACCATGGCAGATCTACTAAGTCGACAGACACAGCAGATCCACGAGTGGGAACTTCATCCGCAAGTTCTTCAACCGTTTTTCCAAATATGGGGACAACCACAGATAGACCTCTTCGCCACCCACGAAAATGCAAAATGCCCAAACTTCGCCGCCAGATACCCACACCCATTGTCCAAAGGCAATGCGATATGGATGAACTGGTCAGGACAATTTGCGTACGCTTTTCCTCCTCTCCCACTACTTCCATTAGTGGTACGCAAACTACAGCAACATTCCCTAACACTCATTCTAGTTGCTCCAACTTGGGCCAGACAACCGTGGTACACCACAGTGCTGCAACTATCTGTGGTGCCACACCAAAAACTAAGCCTATCTCCACGCCTATTAACACAGAACCATGGAGAGATAAGACACCCGGACTCAGCTCAGCTCAACCTAGCGATCTGGCTCCCGAAGTCATAGAGTTTGGTTACCTTAACCTTCCTCAAGAATGTATGAACGTAATCAAAGAAGCTAAACGTCCCACTACCAGAGCATGTTATTCTGCTAAGTGGAAAAGGTTTGTGATATACTGTCAAAACAATCACATAAACCCCCTGGATGTGTCTATTCAACACATCATAGGATACCGCCTACACCTTCAAAAGTGTAATTTGGCATACACGTCTATCAGATTACACCTTGCTGCTATAGCAGCATACTTACAAAATAGACAACATCTATCTCTTTTTAGAGTACCAGCCATAAAAGCTTTCATGGAAGGGCTGAAAAGAATAATCCCTCCCAGAACACCACCTTCACCAGTGTGGAACTTAAACATCGTTCTCACACGTCTCATGGGGCCTCCCTTTGAACCTTTACACAAATGTGAATTGCAATTCCTAACTTGGAAAGTAGCTTTCCTAGTAGCCATTACTTCTCTCAGAAGAGTAAGCGAACTGCAAGCATTTACCATTCAAGAACCTTTCCTGCAAACAGCCGCGGCCTGTGGAGGGAGTTGCGGTGGGGCAGAGAGACGGGGCGGGGGAGGGGCAGGGTGGGGGGTGTTAAAAACCGGCATATGGATAATTGGAGGTAAGTAAACAATTTAATTAACCGCATGCGTGCGGCCGCTATTTTCGCGCTGTGCGGGCTTTTTGCGAAGCTGAGCTCGTCATGAGCATGCGAGCGGCGCAACTCATGACGAGCCCAGCTCGTCATGCGCATGGAAGGGGTTAATAAAATGAATTTCATAGCATGCCCTGCATCGCAAAATGTGATGCAGCGCGCGCTACGAAATTCGTTTTATTAATTAAATTGTTTACTTACCTCCAATTATCCATCGGTTTTTAGCACCCCCCCACCCTGCCCCTCCCCGCCTCTCTGCCCCACCGCAACTCCCTCCACAGGCCGCGGCTGTTTACCACCGATTGCATCACTGATGAACTGTTTGATAATACAGCATTATGTACTGCAGCAAGTCAACTTTTAGATTTAGCACTGGGCTAAGAACACTTATGCACCTTAGCGCTACTTTGCACCTGTTTTTAAATGATGGTTAGCTCTCAATGAGAAGGAAACTTTTATCTAAATATAAGTTTTAACATATAACCTGCCTGTCAGCGGTTTTTTCATGGCTGGCCCAGGCCAGCCTGAAATGTAATGAAGAGAAATCAGAGGTGCTCCTGTATGGGCATTGTCCACCTGCCTTTAGGGAATCTCTCTGGCCTCCCGGATTTCCCTGTCCCTCAGGAGATTGCGGGGTAGCAAAAAACCTGGGAATTTGGTTTGGGGGCGACTTAGGTTTCCATGAACAAATCATGCGTCTGTCAGGGGTGTGCTTTGGCACACTGAAAGCCCTGAGAAAATTCTTTCCCCTGCTTCCCCGCGCTGCTAGGGAGACGGTGGTCAGGGCACTTGTACTGGCACGCCTGGATTATGCCAATGCCCTTTACCTTGGCATACCAGGGTACCGTTTGGAAAAATTACAGGTCATCCAGAATGCGGCAGTTAGGCTCGTATTTAACATCCCCAGATGTCTTAGCGTGCGTAAGCAACTGAGCAATCTGCACTGGTTACCTGTTGCCCAGCGTGTGCAGTTTAAAGCACTAACTATGACACATAAGGCACTTCATGGCCAGGGCCCTGCCTATATCAGTTCCAGGCTCTCCTTTTACATTCCCAGTCGTCTCTTGCGTTCAGCTATGCAAAGACGGCTGGTGATCCCTAGATTTCGGAGAGCTCGTCTGGGGGGGATGTCCTTGACGGTTAAGGCCGCCACTCTCTGGAATGCGCTCCCCGATGATCTTCGGCATATCAAGGAACTGTCCGCATTTAAAAAAAGGCTCAAAACCCATCTGTTTAAACAGTCCATTTAGTCCTTTCTGCCTCCCTTGTTTACAGTCTCCCCCACGCGCCAGGACACTCTCGAGTAGCAGTGCGCGATATATAAATATCTTTATAACATAACATAACTGTTTTATTTTCATTAATTGCGATGAATTCAGCGCGTAATGTTCAATTATTGTTTTCATATACATACTGTAATGATTTGTAATTAATCAAACAGTAAAAGGAACACTGGAGTAGGTAGTGCGTAGTGGCCCAGAGACCCCCATCACCCAGACCAATCCTTCAGGGCTCTTCTAAGGTCACAGGCATCCGGTTCAGTCTTCTTTTGATCTACTTGACAGGGGTGCTTTGATACCACATTTATGCATGGCATGAGCTAGTGGGTGTGACAGACTCCTGGTTACACCATAACCAATGGGGTAACAGTTTCCCAGTACTGTTCAGGTCAGCCTGTCGTTTAGGTCCTGGGAGGCACTTCAGACCTTTTTTTACACCTATTCAAATGCTAATACTGGCTGGCAGAAGTGGGAGAGTAAATGTGAATTTTAGAAGGGAAAAGGTAACTTTCTAAAATTTACTTTTCCTTAATATTTATTCACATTCTGACTTTTAGTTTTTGATTATTATTAAAAATAGTTGTTTAATTATTAGTCCCATTTAAGAGTTACAGTATTAGGATTTTATTCTGTACTCTGGTTTTCAAAAGTAGACAGGTAGGTTTGCAACTGTGAAATATATCTTTTGGGTGCCTTTCAGTGTAAGCAAATGTTAGCATTAAATGTATACACGTCCTAATTTTAAATACTATGCACCCGGCCTTGTGCACTACAGGGCCTGCATAGGGGTTACATATTAATACTTAAAAAGGAGCTTTTGACCTGTGTAAAGAGTTTGTTATGAAAGGTCATATTGCAGTGTTTAAATGGTAGGCCTGAAGCCATGTTTTACACTGTCACTAGTGGATAGTACAATAGGTGCTGCAGTCCACTAATGACATTGAACTTACAGGCCCTGGGTATATATTATACCATGTAGTAGTGACATATAGTTAAGTTGAATAAACCAATTAAGACTATACCAAATGGAACACTTTTAAAGGGGGAGCACAGGCACTTTACTACTGATTAGCAGTGGTAAAGTGCCTAGATGTCTACCACCACCACAAAAAATAGAGTTCAGCAAAAGGTCAAAAATCTGGGGTGACCATGCAGAAAAGGAGGATTTCCTACACTGCCCTGTACTTCATCCCAGCTCAGCAGACCTAAAAGCAGGTATTCAGCCCTGTGTCTGCACCTTTTTGGAGTCTGAGAGATTCTTCAGTTGTACTTAGTAGTTGTATGATCTATTTAAGGCATTGCTATTCCCTTGTATACCTCTTCTTTTACTATCCCTTTTTGTCCTTTCCCTGTGAATTTTAAGTTATTTGTTACTACTGTGAGTCAAGTGGAAGAGCCATGAAGATAAAATTAAGTTACAGATGTCACAATCTCAAACATTGGACAGAAGAGTTTTTCCATCTGGTTAGACAAATCTCATGTGCTCAGAAACTAGAGCTACCATTCATGTATGGCAGAGACATTCCTGGTTCACACAACATTCATATGTGTAAGTTTACACCAGTCATATAGCCTCTGCCTTAGAGAGCAGTAGTCACTGTAATGTGTTAAGTACATTATCATTGTAGACAGTTATAGATTCCTTACCTTTAGAATTACCCCCAGGCGTCAGACTGGATCCAGATAATTTTTTCATCAGCACTACCTCTGCGCGTTGAAAGGTGGCAGCATTGTGTTCGCCGGGATGATGTTGCGGTAGCTACTTTGACGCCGCCCTCGCACGCTGATGGCAGTTCTGTACTTTTCCCCACCAGCCAGCGCAACTCTGGAGAGAGCGGTCCCTCCAGTCACTTTTTGACTGACTTTTTTGCGACTTTTGTCGACCCCTTTTTTTGAGTCTGTCGACTTCTGGTGCACGCAGGGAAGTTCAGTTGTCCTCGGCCCGGCTTCAAGGCTTGCTACACCTGTCGTAAGCTTATGTCGGTTGCGGACCCGCACTGCATGTGCCTGTGGTGCCTGGAGTGCGACCATGATCCCAAGTCGGGCTCCCACTGCCGGACCATGAATCCGAAGTCTTTGTAGGAGCGGTCCAGAAAGCTTCTCGAGGCCCGGCAGTCCGTACTGCGCCGTTCGAGGTCCCAGTCGCGTGGGAGGTTGAGGGACCGGTCGCGGAGTTACCACCACACGTCATTGAAGTCTTCACATTCCTCCGGTAAGTCGAAGCACAAGAAGAAGAAGCATCATCGCTCTTCGACTTCTCCCCGTCCGTTGGCTCCACATGCAGACACAGGGTTTCCCTCCCTTTCCGGGAGCCAGAGCGACCCCTGCCCAGCTTCGGAGTTTCTACGAAGTGATGAATGCCATCTTTGGGCAGCCTGACTCCCCGGCGCGCCTTTGGGCCCCGCAAACTCGGCTGGGGGCCCAGGGCATTCGACGCGGCAGCTCGGCCCGGCACCACAGGGTCCCCTTGGATCCAGGCCTGGATCCGGATTGGCGCCGGTCGACCTTGTAACACCTCCCCCCGTGCCGATTTTACTGGCACCACATCCGCAACCAATGCCGGTTGTGTCCCCAGCTGGCGTTGAACCCCAGCCCCCACCTTGACTTGGACATGGAGCCGGACCGACGCCAGAACCGGTGCCGAGCGGTACTTTTGTACCTCTGTTCTACCCTCGTGTTCCCTGTAGGCCAGATTGGCAACCAGAGGAGGGTGAGGAGAACTGGGAGGGGTCTGTAGACCCTTTAGCTGACCCGTTGGATGTACCGGACTGAAGAGAGGCGCTGGGGGAAGCCAGTGGTCTGGATACCTCCCCAAACCTCAGCATGCTGTCTCCTCCTACCATGGCTATGGAGGAGGGTGCTTCATACGCAGAGGTGTTGCATAGGGCGGCCAAGGCCCTCAACATCGAGCTACCCACGGTGGCGGTCAGGATGAATCTCCTGATGGAGGTGCTTCATCCGGCAGCGGCCTTTTCGGAGCCCCTGATGCCTTTCAGTGAAGCCCAACACAGGGGCTCCTGTAGATAGGATGATTGCTCGACGCCACCGCCTGGCTCCGGGCAACCCGTCTTTCCTCCAACACCCCACCCCTGAGAGCGTGATGGTCCAAGCCTCTACATCCAAAAGCGCATTCCTTAACGCACCACCTGATGAGGAATCCAAAAAGCTGGACCATCTTGGGAAAAAGATGTTTTCTTCCTCCAGTTTGGGACTGCGGTCGGTGAACACTGCATGTCTGTTGGGCTTTTACACCCGATCGGTGTGGGATACAGTAGCGCAGGTGCTGCCACAGTGCCGGAGGCCCCGGCCGTGCTCTCCTGTGCAGTGGCTGAGGGGAGAGACGCAGCCTAGTTTACCATAAGATGTGGACTGGACACTGCCGACTCGCTAGGCAAGACGATTTTAACGTCGATAGCCCTTCGACGCTACACCTGGCTGAGGTTGACTGTCTTTTACGGGGATGTCCAGGCTACCTTGTTGGACATGCCTTTTGATGGTCGTCGCCTGTTCAGTGACATAGCAGACAACGCGCTAGAGCGCTTCAAGGACTCCCAGGCTACGGCCAAGTCCTTGGGCCACTCCACCCATCCTGTGCAGTCTGCTTTTCTTCCCTTTCGTGGTACAAAAGGGGGTGGTGATGGACGGAGCATCTGAATCAATCAAACACTCACACCCAGTCGAAAGATCTGGGTTTAATCCATCACCGTTCTTTATCCCACTCTGCCACCCCAGTTCAGACATGGCTATTTGCAAATCAGTCTGACCCTGTGCCTCATGGGAACAGTCCAGCCCGAACTGCCAAACCATGTCTTCCCTGGACCGGAAACAAGCCTCCGAGGACTGGTTTCTGGCATTCCAGCCGTCTTCAGCCCGGCTTGCTTGAATCCAGTGGCAAAGTGAGCAAGGGACTCACGTCTGAGCATACCCTGCCACACTTATGGCGGCCAAAAGCGGTACACAAGGGGGTGGTGATGGACGGAGCATCTGAATCAATCAAACACTCACACCCAGTCAAAAGATCTGGGTTTAATCCATCACCGTTCTTTAGCCCACTCTGCCACCCCAGTTCAGACATGGCTATATGCAAATCAGTCTGACCCTGTGCCTCATGGGAACAGTCCAGCCCGAACTGCCAAACCATGTCTTCCCTGGACCGGAAACAAGCTTCCAAGGACCGGTTTCTGGCATTCCAGCCGTCTTCAGCCCGGCTTGCTTGAATCCAGTGGCAAAGTGAGCAAGGGACTCGCGTCTGAGCATACCCTGCCACACTTATGGCGGCCAAAAGCGGTACAAAAGGGGGTGGTGATGGACGGAGCATCTGAATCAATCAAACACTCACACCCAGTCAAAAGATCTGGGTTTAATCCATCACCGTTCTTTAGCCCACTCTGCCACCCCAGTTCAGACATGGCTATATGCAAATCAGTCTGACCCTGTGCCTCATGGGAACAGTCCAGCCCGAACTGCCAAACCATGTCTTCCCTGGACCGTAAACAAGCTTCCGAGGACCGGTTTCTGGCATTCCAGCCGTCTTCAGCCCGGCTTGCTTGAATCCAGTGTCAAAGTGAGCAAGGGACTCACGTCTGAGCATACCCTGCCACACTTATGGCGGCCAAAAGCGGTACAAAAGGGGGTGGTGATGGACGGAGCATCTGAATCAATCAAACACTCACACCCAGTCAAAAGATCTGGGTTTAATCCATCACCGTTCTTTAGCCCACTCTGCCACCCCAGTTCAGACATGGCTATATGCAAATCAGTCTGACCCTGTGCCTCATGGGAACAGTCCAGCCCGAACTGCCACACCATGTCTTCCCTGGACCGGAAACAAGCTTCCGAGGACCGGTTTCTGGCATTCCAGCCGTCTTCAGCCCGGCTTGCTTGAATCCAGTGGCAAAGTGAGCAAGGGACGCACGTCTGAGCATACCCTGACACACTTATGGCGGCCAAAAGCGGTACAAAAGGGGGTGGTTTGGGAATGGGTGCCCCGCCACGTTCCGCCCAGAGCCACAGGCCTGAGCAAGCTCTCCAGCCCCTGCGTGGCCGGGGACGTGGGACCCACCATGGTGGGTCTGGGGGCCAGCGAGCAGGCCAGTCCACCAGGGCCCCTTCTGCAGCAGCCTCCAAACCCTCCTAGTCCGACTTTTCAGGGCCACCAATCGCCAGTGGGCGGCAGGATTCGCCATCACCTCCCCCACTGGCGCACCATCACCTTGGACAAGTGGGTTTTGCAGGTAGTCCGAAGGGGCTACTCCCTCCCTTTCGAGACTACCCCTCCATCCATGCCAACTCCGTACCATCGCATGTCGTAGGATAATTTGGCCCTTCTCCAACAAGAAGTTACGGCTCTCTTGGCCAAGAGAGCTATCGAGCGAGTTCCTACCCCAGAAATAGTTTGTGGTTGCTATTTCCACTACTTTCTGGTGCTCAAGAAGGACAAAGGCCTGCGTCCTATCTTGGATCTCAGGAACGTCAACTGCTCCCTCCAGAAGGAGAAGTTAAAAATGTTGACGCTAGCTCAGGTCCTGTCTGCTCTCGGCCCTGGAGACTGGATGGTAGCGTTGGACTTGCAGGACGCTTACTTGCACATCCCTGTCCTGCCTGCCCACCGGCATTACCTGCGGTTCACGGTAGGCCACGAGCACTTTCAGTTTACCATGCTCCCCTTTGGCCTTACCAGCACCCCTTGGGTGTTCACGAAAGTGATGGCTGTGGCCGCAGCTCATCTGCACAGATCAGGCGTTCCAGCCTTCCCCTATCTCGACGATTGGCTGTTGAAGGCTGGCTTGCCCCAGACAGTCTCCCACCTCCAGACTATGGTGAACCTCCTGCACTCGCTGGGGTTCACTATAAACGTGCCAAAGTCACACCTGATTCCCTCTCAGAAGCTCCTTTTCATCAGAGCATTTCTGGACATGACGCAGTTTTGGGCTTTTCCTCCTGAGCAGCGAGTCCGGGTTATTCGAGCTATGATTCTGATCTTTCAGTCTCTATCCCGGGTTTGACAGAATGACCCTGAGGCTGCTGGACCTCATGGCCTCCTGCATCCTGCTAGTAGATCATGCCAGGTGGCATATGCGGGCTCTGCAGTGGGGCCTGAAGTTCCAGTGGGCACAGCATCAGGAGAATCTGTCCGATTGCATTCAGATCTCAGCGGGCACTGCACGACAATTGCAGTGGTGGCTAACGAACCAGGATTGGGTCAACTGCAGATCCCTTTCCCAACCGGAGTTCACAGTGGTGACAGATGCATCACTTCTGGGGTGGGGCGGCCACATGGGAGAGGCGGAGAGCAGAGGCATCTGGTCTCTGGCGCAGTCCGTGCTCAGATCAGCCTTCTGGAGCTCCGGGCGATCCGTCTTGCGCTAAAAGCATTCCTTCCACACCACCGCCATGTGGTACTGCAACAAACAGGGTGGGGTGGGGTTGTAGACCCTATGTCAAGAGGCTCTCTGCCTCTGGACATGGCTGGAACATCAGGGCATATCCCTGGTGGTTCAACACCTGACGGGTTCACTGAACGCCAGGGCGGACGAACTCAGCTGCAGATGCATGATGGATCACAAATGGCGTCTCCACTTGGAGTTGGTGCAAGGTCTCTTTCAGCAGTGGGAATAGTGGTTAGATCTATTCACCACCGAAGAGAATGCTCAATGTTCGCCATTCTGCGCGTTGGAATTTCCAAGGTGGCACTCGCTAGGCAACGCTTTTCGTCACGAGTGCAGTTGAGGTTTTCTATAATCCTTTCCGCCTATATCACTTCTGCTTAGGGTGCTGAAGAAGATCAAGCGCGACCGGGCCCAGGACATTCTTGTGCCTCTGGATTGGGCACGAAGAGTCTGGTATCCCGAGCTGTTATACATGGCCATCGATCCTCCGATCAGACTGCCTCTTCGGGAGGATCTTCTGTCGCAGCATCAGGGGATGGTCCTCCACCTGAGTCTGTCCAGCATCCACCTCCTTGCGTGGAGATTGAGCGACGACAGTTGCCAACCTTCGACCTTGCTCCCGAAGTCTGTGATGTTATCTTGGCAGCCAGGTGTCCCTCCACTAAGACACACCTGCAGATGGAACACATTTGTGGCATGGTATACAGCAAAGGCTGTGGATCCCCTTTCTGAGGTTCTCTTGTTCCTCCTTTCTTTGGCCCAGCAGCGCTCTGCTCTGGGCACTCTTAAGGGCTATATTTCAGCCTTTCTTAGGTTTCCTGATCAGCCTTCTCTTTCCAAGTCCCCTGTTGTAAGTCGCTTTCTTAAGGGCATTACTCATCTTTTTCCTCCTGTTTCTTCGTAATGCCTCTGTTGAACTTGAACTTGGTTCTTAATTATCTTATGTGCGCTCCTTTTGAGCTGCTACATAACTTTCCTCTCAGATTTCTCACTTTAAAGACTGTCTTTCTGGTTGCCATCACCTCTGCTCGCAGAGTGAGTGACCTCCAGGGTTTTTCTTCAAAACCTCCTTTTCTGGCAGTTCATCCGGACAAAGTTGTCCTTTGAACTCGACTCTCTTGTCTTCCCAAAGTGGTTACTTCTTTTCACATTGATCAACCCATCACTTTCCCCACCTACGCATCCTTCTAAGGAGGAAGAGAAGCACCACCTTCTGGATCCAAAACATTGCCTTTCATTTTATTTGGATTGCACGAAGCAAATCCTGGGGGATGACCAGCTCTTTGTTGACTACGTGGGCGCCAAAAAAGGTCGGGCCGTGCACAAACGGACCATCTGTAGGTGGGTTGTTTGGTGCATTAAAGGTTGCTACTCTTTGACAAAGAAGGAGCCTCCAGTGGGACTGCGCGCCCATTCCACCAGGGCGGCGGCTACCACTGCTTTGGGACAGGGATTCCTCCTCAGTGACATCTATCGGGCAGCTACATGGGCATCTCTGCACTTATTCACAAAACACTACGGCCTGGACAGCCAAGTCCGGAGAGACGGCTTCTTTGGCCGTTCTGTTCTCCAGGACTTTCTGGTGTGAACTTGGTTCTGAGACCCACCTCCAGGGTTGGTATTGCTCTGGTATCTTTTCTTAAGGTAAGGAATCTACAACTAATTGTCTCTCTTTCAGATGAACAAGTTACTTCGGTAACAATATATCTGTAAGAGACATAGATTAGTTATAGATTCCTTACCGCCCCACCCATCCTCCCCATTCTGCAAACTGACTTCCAGGTTCAGGGAATCCCTTTCAGGGACCTAGTTTTATGCACCAACGGTCAGTGTCTTGCATAGGTCTGCTCTTCTGGCGTGGAATGTCATGTAAAAGAACTGACGTCAGCACGCGAAGGCAGCGTCTAAGTAGCTACCGCAACGTCATCCCTGTGACCACGACGCCAACGACGAGCATGGAGCCGACCGACACCACCTTTCGACGCACAGGTGTACTGCTGACGAAAAACGTCTCTGGATCCAGCCTGACACCTCTGGGTAATTCTATAGGTAAGTAATCTATAACTAATCTATGTCTCTTACAGATATATCGTTACCGAAGGTAAGTAACTTGTTCGACAGGGCCGGATTGGGAACACAAACCAGCCCTGACAATACAGCTGGTCCGACCGGGGGTGGAGGGGAAGTTGCAAGTGAGGAGCACTGCTGCCACCGGCTGCTTTAGCACTGCTGCCCACTTTTGTTACAGGGGTCAATATGTCAACACTGCTGCAAAACTGGCCCCCAGTAACAAAACAGGCCTCCCATCGCTCGAAAACCAGCCCCCACCCTTCCAGCCCACTGGGAAAACTCCTGGTGCCCTCTACGGTCAGTCCAGTCCTGAATTCTACTAATACGTGTCCTTAACTCAGCATGAATCAGCTTTAAGTATGTTAAAGAAAAATAGCAATTTTTGCCTCATTTCTGAAAGCAGACATTTTGCCTCCAAATGCAAAGTTTTCAGGGTGATTAAACAGAATTCCCACAAACGGTTGTCCTTTTTCTTAAGATCAGCTTGTTTCGGTCTTTGAGTCCTCAAAGCCCTACTGCCAATTATGAATAGAATCTGCCTCATATGCCCATATATCGCAACAACATGCCAGGGATTGCCACTATATGCCAGGGAATGCCCACAATAAAACAAAGGATGCCTACAATGTATCAACCTATACCAGGGCTATCATTTTGTTGCAGATTACCTTAATAAAATCAAATGTGTCCACAACGTTCTAAGGCCACTTTATTCACTAGCTGACATACCCAGACCCACAGGCTGCAGTACACGTAACAATGCTCCATTCGCTTGCATGCTTCACCTCATATGCATGCTCCCCAATACAGACACTAAGACACCAATTCGCACTCAACTTAATAATAAAAAGAAATTAAAAACAACTTACCTGGAGCTGCGGCCGTTTCCCCGTCATGCCTCCTTGTTCTTTTCCTGGTCCCAGGCTCCCAGCATACACTGGGCAATCCCCACGCTGCTCTCATGCTATAAGAGAAGCTCGGGGTTTGGTCTGAGCGGGCTGAAAATACGCTCAGTTCAGAGTCTGTTGAGTTTCTCCTGCCGGCTGTTCAATGCAGCCGGGCTGGAGAAACCTAAGTGCATATGTGTGTTTCGCCGGTCAAACACATATGCGCACTTAGAGAGTACACACAGAACTCTTCCTCCCCCTCCAAAGCCTCGGCCAGCCCCTCCCCTCCCTGAACGCGCTGGCTCAGAGGCGGCAAATGAAAAATAGAATGATTTAGGTAATCGATTCATTTTTCACCTGCTTGCTCTGAGCTAGTATGGCGACACTCCTGCGCCATTGGGGATGTGCCACCCCTGGAAAAATCTATCATTCTCCTACCAGTGATGTGTGATCTTTGATGATAAAAAACACTGGTAAAATTCCATAGCCTCCTTGCATGAGGTGCACGTAACAATTATTATTCCAATTGAAGCCTGTGGTGCTGCTATGTGTGATTTAGTCAAGGACTTTCTCTTCCATCTGAGGAAACCGTTGTATTAGGAAAATCCTGGGACTGCCCACATAGTCTCAGAATTTTGCTATTTACCACTAGGTCTGTCATTTGTTGGTGAGAAGATTAAGTGTAACACTGGTTTCTTTGGCTAGCAATTTTAAGTAATCCCTGCACTCACATGACCAGATTGTTATTCAGCGAGATGATAAAACGGAAGAATGCTTATGTGATCCCAGTTATTGTTATCTTTGCAGGAATATGAGCGTTTGTAATCTGGAATACTACCCAGTCCTCCAGATTAAATCGTATCCCGGTGCAAGCAAAAGATTTTGACTTTATTTTACTCTCGTCTTGTTAGAACACAAATAAGATTACTCTATTTGGATGCACAGAACCCGTGTTGTACCTTATTTGAACTATGTATTTTGTAGCTACGAGGGTACATAAATAATTCGTTTTAGGGTTGATCTGATTGTGGAAATGTTATGCTTCCTGAAGTGAACGCTCATCTTTGGTCTTTACAAGCCTAGACATATGTTAAGTCATGTATGAATGTCTCAATTTTCAGTGGCTATTAGAACTTGCTGAAAAACAGGTGCCTGCGACCTGTATTGACTAGTTTGGGTCCCAAACCATGTTTTAGTAACCTCGTGTTGTTAAACCGCCACTTTGAGTTCTGCAGTCAATACGTTCTTAAGGGCTGCTCCTTGGGAGGAGTTAGGGGAATGATTTTCTTGTCATCAGTTTCCCTCAGGAAGGAAACTTAACGTTTTATTTGCTCTGGGTAATTTTTAGAATCTTGCTGTGCAACATGGTCTCTGTTGTATTCATGTGCGTTTAAGATGTAATGTTTTACACGATATTTTAGCCTTTTTTGTAAACTATATCGTGATACGGAGGTAGTGTAGTTGAGATTTGAGCTGTTTGGATGATCATCTATTAAAACAAACTGCTGATTCTTCTTTGCGTAAATACGTCCTGTCAGTTAGTGCCATGCATAAGGTGTATGTCATTATGGAATGGTGCAATGAAACATAAAAGAATTGTCAATAAACACTTCACTTGGTCTTTGCTCAAATACATTTTCTACAACACCATGAAAATACCTGTGATCTGGCTGATGCTAAATCAATAGTAAGACTCCGATTTTATGTTATTAATGTTTTTTGATAACTTTGTTTTTCTCTATACTAGTTTAATTTCTGCTCATTGTACCTGTTAAGCCACATTACTTTGTTTTGTGAAAAATAAAACTACGACTAGAGTATTTTCACACTTATTTAATTGATATACAGCACTGCCTAAATGTCTGAAGGGGTGTGTCACTATAAATAGAAATATATTATACAATATATAGTGCAACATTGCACTAATGTGAAAATGTATCAATGCCATTGGTACGAACACATGCACATACGCAGGTTTTTAAGCTTCGTAAGGAAACATTATGCCCTCTTAAGTCCTCTTCCTATCAGCCTCCTCAACTATTGGACTGGCAATCAAGATCGATGGTTTTCAGAATCGCCCCAAAAAGCATATTTTTTCCCGTATTTAAAAATAAATGCAAATAGGGCAATAGATGGGTTTATATCGTTTTTGTGTAAAACTGTGTAAAAATGTACTCCTCCTGCAAATGGTTGAAACTTATTTGCATTTGGGTGGTTGAAGTTTAGGTTCATTAAAATTCTCTAGCATCCCATCTCCTGTATTCTGATGGATGTTACAAAATGTTTTGTAGTCATTTTGGTAGAGCTCTTGTACCATTAAACATCCCTTATCAGCAGTATAACTACTGATGTTTTTTTCTTTTGTAGCAGGAGCAATATGAAAGTACAATTGGATTTAAATTACCCAGTTACAAGGCAGCAAAGAGGTTGTGGAAGGTCTGTGTCGAACATCACACCTTTTTCAGGTAAATGTTTAATATTTAAAAACTTTTGAATTCAATGATATGTGGATGGGAAGAGAAATGATTCCTGTGTGGCTTATGGGAAGGGTTAACTGTGCAGTCAACAAAATCCCTGAAATTAAATGGTTTATATATACTATCTTTTCTTTTAGGGACGGATTAATCTTCCCTCCAGGATGACTCTGCCACCAAATCATTACACTTTCATTGAGAAATTTGGCCCAGTTCCCTGCTTGACACACTTAAGGAAAAAAATATGATAAACTTGCTCCCTGTCCCAACATTCTTATTGTCACGTTCTGCATCAAAAGAGGACCAGAATAGCTTTCTGCAGGCTCCTTGAGATCGATTTTAAAATGTGGAGAATATGGGAGATAACTTCTTGACTCTTGTCAGCCTCACCCTCCTCACCATGAACATTAGCAACCATCTAGGCTGCTATGTTGCAGCTATATGGGAACTGGCAAAGCTGATTGGTGTCATTCTTCTCGACCGCATAAAAAATCCTTTGTCAGATGTGGTCAACGATGGTTTGGATGCTTCCAAACAGGTGAAGTGTGGCCATGAGTCTGCTGATACTATTTCTTGATCGATGGGTTCAGCTGTCACTCTACGCCGACATTCTAGGATGTTGTAAGACTTTTCTTGTAATGTCCCAGACGCTATTATTGAAATATCCTTTGATTATGAACACCTAGGCAAAAAGGCTGACTTCTCTCATGTGCTTCAAGAACGGCAGAGCTACAGCTTGCTCACTGGACTTATTTTTTACAGCTAGGTTGTTCCATAAGCAGTACAGAAAATGTCAAGGCTATTCCTTGGCTCGCCCGTCTCAGCAGCACCAACCTTTGCAGGCCATCCGAACGGCCATGCAGAAGTACTATCCTTTTAGGGAAACAGTGGATCTGGGGTATGCAATCGCCAATAAGAGCAACAGATCGAATACCACCTTCTTCTGCTTGCTCTGCTCCCTCAGAACTGTTGATTTCCCCTTTAAGCCACCACCTTATGTGAGCCGACCTTGGGGTCTGGGGTTGCAGTTGTCCTTCATGGCCATGTTGTTTGATGGGACTCTCGTGTATGGGAGCAAGGTATACTCCATTCTCGAGTGGTTCAAGGATTGCAGGGCCCGGTACACTCTTTGGGCTTATCTTCCCTACTTCGCCAACCTCATCAGCTTTACCACTTTTATTGCGACTTTGGCAGAGGTGCCCAATACCACTAGCCAATCCAACCTCCACAAGGCACCCAGCAGTTTTGTGGTCGAAGCCATGGTGCTCACTGCCTCCACGATCAAGGTCAATGCCATGGGTCGCCCAGTCCACCACAGCCCCTGGAGCCCCACATGCTGAACCCCTTTAGGTTCCCTTAGCGGGGCACAGCCACCCAGTGCGAGCCAGGATCCAACAATTCTTGCTGGGTTGACAGGCCATAACATCGAACAGGTGTGTTCTGCGAATTGTTCCAAAGGACGATGCCCTATCCTTCTTTTCTACTTCACACCTTCCATCGTTCCCTCAGCGACTGATAGAGGAGCATCTCTCTGTTTCGCAACATGATGTGCAAGCCCTTTTGGCCAAAGGGGCTATTGAGAGGGTGCCCACGCTGCAAGTAGGACATGGTTGTTACTCCCACTACTTTCTGGTGCCCAAAAAAGATGGAGGTCATCCTTCTATTTTAGACCTGCACCCTCTCAATACCTTCAACTGGAAGGAGAAATTCAAAATGCTTACACTAGCCCAGGTCTGATCTGTCTTAAACCCTGGAGACTGGATGGTGGCGTTGAACCAGAAGGATGCATTCTTTCATATATCCATTCTGCAGTCCCTTCAGCACTGTAGTTCGTGGTGTGAACAACGCATTTTCAGTTTGCTGTGCTCCTCTTTAGTCTCACCAGTGCTCTTTGTGTGTGTGCGTGTGCGTGTGTGTGTGTGTGTTCACAAAAGCGGTGGTGGCAGCACTTCTTTGAATTTCAGGGGAGCTAGTTTTCCCTTACCATGACAACTCGCTTTTTAAGAGGTGCTCCCCCCAGGCAGTTATCAGCTGACTGCAGCAAACCTCCTGTCATCTTAAGGGTTCACAATCAACCTGCCAAAGTGGTACCTCAGATACTCCCTTTCATTGGTGTTATTGTGGACACAGTTCAGGTTATGATCCCAATCTTAGCCTCAGTCCTGGATTTTAGTGAGGTCTACTCTGAGGTTGCGCGGACTGATATGCTCCTGCACCCTGTTGGCCGAGCACGCCAGGAGCCGAATGCAGGCTCTACAGTAGGATCTGCAGTCTCTATGGGCCCATCATCAAGGGGATGAACACTCCATGTTTGCACTTCTGCGCATTGGAGTTGCCAAGGTGTTTGTCACTCAGACACACATTCTGCCTCGTGTGAATCTTTAAAACCCTGTATGCTTTTTCGCTAATACCACTCCTGCCATGAATTCTCAGGAAGATCAGGACTGACTGTGCCCAAGTTATCCCAGTGGCTCTGGATTGAGCACAGAAAGTATGGTATCCAGAACTCCTTCTCTTGAGCATCTGTCATCCTATCAGGCTGCTCCTCCAGAAAGACCTGCTGTTGCAACAGGACATCGTTCTGCATCTGGGTCTTTGCATTCTCCATCTTCATGCTTGGAGATTAAGCGGCGACCTCTGATCACCTTTGACCTTCCGGAGTTGGTTGATGTCATATTGGCAGCCAAGTCCCACTCAACAAAATCGGTATATGCCTCTGGCTTGTTGGGACACATTTGTGGCTCAGTGTGACACCCCTCCAGACACGGTTACCTTGCATTTTGTTATTTGTCTTATCCCTAGCCAGGCAAGGAATTGCTATGAACACAGTTTAGGGGTACCTTTCAGCTTTTTTATTTTTTATTTTTATTTTTTTTAACAGTTGCTGGACCAGCCCTCGTTTCTCTCCAGTTGTTATGCACTTTTTGAAAAGTTTACAACATTTGTTTTCTCCTTCTCCCTTTGTCATGCCGCACTGGGACCTTAACTTGGTCCTTATGTTTCTGATGTTAGTTTCCTTCAAGCTGCTTTACAGCTGCTCCTTCTGGGCTTCCCACCCTCAAGACAGTGTTACTAGCTCTTTGTGCCAACCTACTGTACACTGCCTTCCCTTCTACCCAGACAATCTGATTTTGCAGACACAGGAATATTTATTGCCTCAAATTGTGATGTCATTCCACAATGATCAATACATCACCTCGTCAGCATTCTATACACCGCTTCACCCCTCTAAGGAGGACCAGAGACTCTTCAGTTTGTATCTCAAGAGAGCTCTAATCTTTTATATTGATCTACCAGAGAACAAAGAGTGGACAGTCCGCTCTTTGTGGGGTTCTCTGGAGCGAAAAAAGACAATGGTAAGTACTCGAAAAGAAGCAGCCTCCAAAAAGACTGCCAAAGCTGCTACCGCTGTGTTGGCACACAGCGCCTTAGACATTCGCCTGTCTGCTACGTGGGCATCCCTCAATAAGTTCCACACTATTGTCTGGACAGTTAGGTTCTACAAAAGGGGCATTTTGCTTGGTCGGTCGTGCAGGAATTTCTGGTTTGTTCATGTACAGAGCCACCTCCAAGTGGGTGCTGCTTTGGTATCTTTTAAAAAGGAGATTAATCTGTGGCTGTGGCTAGCAGTCTCAGAAGAACAAGTTACGTACCTTTGGTAGCGCTGTGTCTGGCGGATTCCTCCCCGATCCTCCAATTCTCCCTATTCTGTGGTTGGACTCCACCCATTAATACGATCCATAGTCTAGGTATCTGCACACTGGTCACATCAGTTTGCATTTGGGGCTCTGTGTCTGGAGGGGGACAGATATTCTTGGAAGCAGCTTATGTCTGCACTCAGGAGCGGTGCCTATATAGACTCAGCACGTAATTTCAAAAGCGAAACAGCTCAATGCAGAGCAGACTTGGAACAACCTACTGGGTGCAAAGATACTGTTTAAAAGTTACTAATTCCGGTTTGACGCCTGGTTAATATTCAAAAGATAAGGAACCTGCTGCTAGATAGTCTAGATAGTCTCTGCCAGGGTCCACGTTGCCCTTGCAAGTCTGGAAGTGGGCTTTTCATTACAGGATCATAGGTCATCACCATCCTCACCATGGTTGTTCCCCTCGGATTTGGTTCTACTGATCAGTGCGCAATAAATTCATGGCTTTTGTTGTCATGAACCTGAGAATGCTTGGTACAAGGGCTCCTAATCTTGGTAAACTGGCTTTTGAAGGCTTCAATCGTCACACCTGCAGAAGATACTGACTGGATGGTCCTGTAGAGAATGTGGTGAAATCAGAATTGCAATCCACTTCAAGACAAGGGTTTATTCTAGTGAAGCTTGACGAGCTATAAAATGCATTTTCATACAAGTGGAAGATGTGTGATATGCAAGTAATCAAAATGTACTTTCTCCAGAGAAAATACATAAAGCCCTCATCCTGACATATCTATGCCTGCTCGAAAATTCTGTCTGCAAGTAATTTGTAACTTAACAGAAGATGTTTTAAAACACTCACTTCCTCTCACCCCTTCACTGGTGGTAGTTCATCTATTATTCCTTTAGTCATAGTGAAATTCACATAATTTTAAAAGGGAATCTTGTTTGTTGTCTAGCTAATGTTCCTGCTTAGTTGTATTTCGTCTCTGTGCTTACCATTGGCCTCTTCAAATAGAGGAGATACTTTTAAGAGCTTTACTGAGCTACATTCATTGAGGCTCTTGCTGATAAGCTGAGATTTCCTGTTGAAAATGTAATAATGCTCTTCAGCCACAGTGGTAACTTGCTCTCTACTTGATTGCACTGTTGAGGTAGTTTCAGCCTGCCTAGAACAGTGTCATCTTTTCATGCCACAAATTCTTCCTTGAGGTTGTAGCTGAATATTAAGCAGGATTCTGCCATCTCTGACTCGCTCGGATTAGGAGGGTAACCATTCCACACACAGGATTGTTCTTATCTAAGCTGCATACTCTTTTCCTGATTTTCTCCAGTTCTGCTCAGATTGTACCTATGTCTACTAGGCTGGGAGCCAACTTTGTCTCATCTTGTTCAGTTTTGGTCATGAAGGTGCTAGTGCTTGAAAATGGATCATCAAACATGAAGTTCCAAGGAGGTAAAGCAAAATAAAACATGCACTGTATATAGATTTAGATGGCTAGGGTAGGTTTAAAGTTCTGCTTCTTTTTACCTTGTGCATGCAAAGAATCCCGAGGCCAAGATTGGGATGCACACCAAGAGAGCTGGGAAAAAAAACGAAGACCATGCCTCTATTAGGCCAATGCCACTACATGATGGCTGGCTTTTATTATTCTGTGTGTGATGAGGTGCATACATATGTGGAACATGTTCAACATTATGTTAAAGAGGAGCACCATCTGTTGTTGAATAGAGAAAGGAGGCTGGTAACAGCAAGTTGAAATGATTAAGAATCTTCATATTTCAACCAAGCCCATGTATTGAGAGTGTTCACATGAGGCCAAGTTTGCTTGTGGTGCACTAGGGTTAGTCAAGATAGGCAACCTAAAGTTGACTGACTAGGGTTATTTGTTTTACGTCTGTTAATGTTAACATTTGAAAGTGCACAGAGTTATTGCATTGCATGACTTTCAAGTTGAGACTTATCCCTTCACTCAGAGAAGAAGAGTGTCCAATGTATACAATCCTTGAACTTTATGGATCCAGGCATCCTTGTTGATGAACATTTAATAAAGGTTTTATATACATAAATGTTTGTATTTATTTAGTTATTCAGTGTTTTATCTAGCGCAAGCTAGACCCTATAGGGTATTCGAGTGCTTCACAGTAAAGCCGTAAATACTAATTTGTTAGATTTGGGGGTCTCTGGTTGGCTCAGTTATGCACTTGTGACAAACAGGGACCCTCTCCTCTAGTCAGGGCAAGGGACTTACTCCTTAAAAATAACCCCTGCTCACCCTCTAGGTAGTGTGGCACGAGCAGAAAAGGCTAATCTTCAGGGCGTTAGTTGAGTTAAGCATTTATGACCACATACAGTAATAACACTAACCCACCACAAATGGACACTAGGCTGTGCTTTATAAAAATATGTATGCTTTATATAAATATAGGTAACTCTCATGCAGACATATTACAAGACCATAAATAACGTGTTATCTCTGATGCACACAATCATATTATATTCAAAAGAGTTTTCTTGTAAATAGCGTTGGGCTCAGGTTCGCGCAGTTCTTAATCCCGGGGAGGGCCCTCTACTGGTAAACAGGCAAGAGGATTGTTAGCAACAACACGGACCCTCTGGTCCACTGCGGGCACCCGTGGTTATGATGCACAAAAAGTACCTGATGGTTTGTGGGGGAGTGCGGGCAAAAGGAGACGTTCCTCGGCATTGTCCTGAAAGAGAGCCGGCTGTAGAGAGGCGCCGCGGTGTGGGGCGTCCCAGCGGGACTTCGGGAGGCGCTGCGGAGGGTCCAGGGCGTAGGCGATCCTTTGTGACAATCAAAGGTCCACAGAGGTGGCAATGCGGCACTTAGCGTGCAGCACGGCCTCGCAGGGTATCACACGGTGCTGGGGGGGTGCGCTTTAAGCTGTACGCACCGTACCCGGGCAGAGTCAACACCAAGGCGGGATTTCACTCAGGTGGCGTACGAGCCGTATCTTCTATTGCGGGCAGGATCACGGGGCGGCAGTGCGGCACGTAGCGGCCCAGTACGACTCGAACCGGGCGGCTTCTCCTGTGCGGCGTGGCCCCGGGAGGCGGAGACACAGTGCGATGGTGTACGCTTCAAGCGTACGCGTTGTACCTTGGTTCCTTGAAGCGGCGGGCGGCACGTTAGTAGGCAGCCCGAGCGGTACTTGGAACCATTATATGCGGTGCGACTTCGGGGGCTGGAGAGTGCGGTGCGGCTCAATACGCTACAGCGTACGGGCCGTACCTTGCGGGGTACAAGCTGGCTGGTTAGTGGCGGCTTGGATGCGGTGGCAATGCGGCTCGAACGGGGGTGAGAGGGAGCACGGTGCGGTGCGGCCCAGTCAAGCTACGGGGCGGACTTCGGCTCGAGAGGATCGGGGCCACACGGAGTCAGGCGGCACAGCACGGGCTTCAGGAAGGCAGGGTTTCGAGGCACATCCAGCGACGGCTCCAGCGGCAAGGACACAGGCAGTCCAGCAACTCTCAGCAAAAGGGTGGGGGGAAGAGCCCAATGGTCATGGGGCTCGGTTCAGGGGGCCAGCTCACTTCCAGGCCCTTGGAGATCGCTTTGAGCACAAGTTTGTTGTAGAAAGTAGCAAGACTTTCAAGAGCAGCAAGTCTTTGAAAAGGGTCTCTTCCTCCCCTTTGGCAGCAAGGTCACCACTGCAGGCCTGTCCCCCAGAATAGGGACAGTCTTCCTCCTTCAGCTATACTGGTTCCTTCTCCTCAGGCACAGGCGTCTTCTTGGTTCAAAAGCAGGATCTACTGTTTAGGAGCAGGGCTCCTACTTTTATACACAGTTTCTTTTGTCTTTCCAGGCCAGGGGGCCTGAGCCTGGTTCAACCCAGTTTTGGAGCACTCTGTTGTTGAGCCTCTTGCTGTTTCTTTCAGGGTGCAGGGCAGGGACATCAGACGCTCCGCAGGAGGTGGAGCCAGCATTGTGGTGGCAGAGCACAGCCCTATTCAGAGTCAAGGGGCACTCCTCCCACCTATCCTGGGGGTAATCCCTCTATTCACCACCTGGCAGCCCAGACAGTCCCCTGGAATCCCCCAGCCCTGTCACTCACAGAAACCAGACAGCAGATACACATCCTAGCAGAGGCGGGCTGAAATAGTCAAGCAAGCAAAGGCTAACTTTCTAAAAGTTTCATTTGCAAACACAGGATATTAAAATAAACTTTACTAAAAGAAGTATTTTTATTATTCTGAGTTCAGGCATACTCAACTTGACTTTCTACCATGTTCCCTGAGCCTGCTGGGATTATAGAGTGTAATAATTCCAGCAGCCCATTCTGCCCTATGAGAACAGGTAGCCTTACAACAGGGAAAAACGAAATTGGCTGTAATTCACTATTAGGACATGCCACACACATCATGGCTTGTCCTACCTTGTGCTTACAATGCACCCTGCCCTGGAGTCTACCATAGGGGTGTCTCACATGAAGTAAAGGGAAGGTTTAGAGGCTGGCAAGTGTGTGCACTTGCCCAGCCAGCATGACAGTACCAGTATGCAGGTTCTGCAATGGCAGACCTTAGACCCATTTTAACAGGCTGCTTCTGTGGGTGGCACTACCAGTGCTGCAGGCCCACTAGCAGCATTTGTATTTACAAGCCCTGGCACTCCTGGTGCACTTTACTGGGGACTGACAGTAAACCAAAGAAGCCAATCATGGAAATCAATTACATGTACACTTTTCATAGGTAGCACTTGCCCTGTGGCACTGATTGGCAGTGGCACAGTGCCCTGAGCAGCTAACACCAGCAAAACATCTGAGGCACATCAGCAAAAAGTGGAAGGGAGACTCACGCCAAGGTACCAGGTCTAACATAATTTCTTTAGTACATTTCCCTGGAAAGCATTTAACATATTATAATCCATTAGTAACTTCACCCAGCAACATAGACTTTAGCACATTCACGGAATGTAAGCCTAGAGGAACCATATTGCATATTAGTACGTTAGCATTAAGGAATGTAAGAACCTATACATAACAGGTGTAATAGGACCTTGGCAAGAGATGCTCATGAGTAGTTAAATGAGAGTTTTTAGGTAAACCTTATGAGATTGTTCGGTAAAGGTTACGGTAGGAAATTGCTCATTAGAAAGATTTTGGCTTCTTTCTTGAATCTTGCAGAGTTTGGTAACCTGATGCTTGGAGGCAGCGAGTTCCAGATTCTCGGTGCAGCTCCCGAGAACGCTCTGTTATAAGTTTTTTCTTCTGGAAAATCAGTGGCTTTAACACTAGATCTCTGCCGCTCTTGGAAAGTCTGCTTCTACCGGATATCTCCAATTTGTGAGCTGGATACCTTGGTGTATTAAGTGTAACGTTTTGTGTGAGATGCACGCCATTTTGAGTTGAATTCTAGCTTCGCATGGTAGTCAATTCAGCGCCTTCAGGTGAGGAGAGATGTGTTTGAATTGTTTTAAACATGTCATAAGCCTCGTTGCTGTGTTGAAGCAGGCTTTCAGAGGAGCTGTTGCGATCTTGGGAAGCACTGAAAGTGTTATGCATCCATATTTAATCCTCAAGATTACTAATGCCAGGACTGCCAGTTTCCAAAGCTGAAAAAGTTAATCTGTGGGACAGACTTTAAAATAGTTTAGAGGATGTTATTAAATGTCTAATCCTGCTATATGGGAATGTTAATTTTTGTAACGCATGACCTTCACCAATGTGTCTTGCTATCCTTACACTATCTTTCTAAGAGATGTGAACCGGAGACAGCTGTTTGCAGGAATTCTAGAGCACAGATTGACATCAGATCTGAAAGCATTGTCTTATGTACTGTGGTTTGTAGTCAGAGATCACAATTATTATCAGTGTGTAATGTTGGTGCTGTGGAACAATTTATACAGATTGTATTCCAACGAACTGGCACTATCCTACTGCAGCGATCCGGTATAGGTAGAGTTACCACGGAAGAGGTGTGAAAAAAATAATAATGTAATGCTCTTGTAGGAAACCATTAGCGTCCCTATCTAGATTCTGGTTGGAAACCCTGAACACTTCCAATTTGCTATGCTGACTTTTGTCCTTACCTTAGCACCTCAGATGTTCATGATCAGTGATTCATGTATTCCCCTTCCTTAGATTACTGACGGCTCATAGTGGGCTTGCTGCTGTCAGGTCTACCTCCCCTAGATAGCGGCAGACCTCTTGGTCTCCCCTGGATTTTCATTCAATGAGCTTAAGTTCTACGGGAACAGAGGATTCACTGCATAGAGGCAATCCTGGATGTGGTTGTATTCAACAGCTGCACAGAGTCCGGTACCTTAAAAATATGTACCTGATGTTTTAGGCTCAGTCCTGTGTCTCTGTGAGAATGGTTTTGAGTCTTCTTGAGCTCCTGGTTTCATGAATCCTCCTCTTCCTCTACACTAGATGGCACATGCAGAAATTGCACTAAATTGCCTCTTTGATTCTTCACAGATCTTTCAAGAGATGGCTTACAACCACATGTGGTAGCAGACAAACACCATCCTTACAATTGTCAAGCCACTCTCTTATTCCCACCCAGATGTCATGGTTGTAACAGATGCGCTGTTACAGGTTTGGAGAGGCCTTCTGGAGGAGGTGGGGATCCAGGACATCTGGTCCAGAGCAGAGAACCATCAACCTTTCAGAGTTTCTTACCAACCCTCATGGGAAGGTTGCTACCACTCCAAATGAACAACGCAACAGTCATGTGGTACTGCAACAAGCAAGGCAGGGTCCTGGATCCTTATTGTAAGAGGCTGTAACTCTCTGGTGCTCGCTGGAGCTAGCATCTGCTGGATGACCACAAGTGCACCCTCATCAGGGGGGGTCCAGAGTTTCTTCGAGGAGTGGGACAACGTTCCGGCTAGATCTGTTAGCCTAAGAAGACTAAAATCGTCTCGGGCTTCTTATGTTCCCTTCTGGATGGGCCTTGTCTAGCAGTTTGTGATGGACTATTCCCATGACGAACAGTGTCAGTACTAATTTGCATAAGGCAAGCCTCTTTCCACTGTAGGGCAGTGGGTGAAAAATTATGGGTTTGAATGCTACAAAGATTAATTGCCATTGGTTCATCCTATTTGCAAGCATTCCTTGCATCACCTTTTGTTTGTTTGAAAGTCAAGCCCTATGTCATCTTAATAGCCCTAGACGGGACCAAAAGAGTGTGATACACAGAGCAATTGAGCATGAGCATGAGCATTTACTCTCCGATCTAGCAACCGATTGAGGAGGCCTCCTGCCTCGCTTACAGGGTAGAGTAGTACTCTAGAATATCTCCACAACCCCCACCTCCATGCATTGAGACGCAGTAGCTAAATGTTTTTGACTTGCGGCCAGAATGGACAGATGCCATTCTTGAAGCCATATGTTCATCCACGAGTTTCATCAACACATAGTGCTTGGAAAAATACGTCGCTTGGTGTAATGTCCGTCATCTTGACCCTTTACAGGCCAAACTTTTTCATACATTGTTTGTTTTGTTGTTGGGTTAGCACATTTTGTGTGTAATTAGGTGTTAGAGGCATATGAGCTGTAGATTGTATACTTTAGCATAGATCGCTATCTGGTGTTGGGCTCGGATGTTTGCAGTTTGTTTTTGTTGAAGAAGTCTTTGTAGTCACGAGATAGGTTACTCCACCTTCTAGTGATAGTGTGCATGGGCATCGACTCCATCTTTATATTGTTTTTTTCCGCCATCGGGTTTGGATGTGAATTGCTGTGCTCCGGTCAGGGGCGTTATCGAAACCCCTTTGACGAGCAATCACTCACCTCTTGACGGTATTGTCTCGATCACGTTTCCCTTTCGACGATCATCCTCTCAAGCTACTGGACCTAGACTTCGACGCAGGCCATTGGGCCTACCCGGGCCCACATTGGACGTCAATGGAATGGACTCCTTCAAAGATTTCTCCAGTGTGGTGCTAAGTTCCCTCACTCGGACCTACATGAGGTGTGTAATCTTTGCCTCTCTCCGGAGCACGAAGAAAACACCTGAAAGGCCTGTTTATCATTCAGGTCCAAGAAAACCATCCGTGATCGTAGGGCTCGATGCCACGAAATGACCTGGGGAAGCACTTTGATTGCGGACAACTTTGAACTAGGTCCTGATACCCATCCAAAACAAGGAACGGAGGAAGAACAGATCTCAGTCTCCGAAGCCGATGACTTCGACGACGCAGTCACTCCAGCTCAACGTGCCGTGAGTACCGAGACCCTTGTCCTACCCACTCCCATACAAGAGGCTCCGGTAACACCTTCGCCCTCGGGCCTATGTCCACACCGACCGAATATTTCAGACACCCCGCCCTCTGACTCGGCTATGAAACCAAAAGATAAGCCTCCCGCTCGGGCTCGAGCCAACCCTTCTCCAGTACAGATAAAACACCTTCGGGACCGACGCCCAAACACAGAAATGTGCCACCACCGGCGCCGAGAACACCTTCGAAGCCGAAGTCCTTGGCGCCCGAAACAGTCAAAAACGAAGTCTTCGGAGCCGAAACAGTCAAAAACGAAGTCTTCGGAGCCGAAACAGACTAAACAGAAGTCTTCGGAGCCAAAAAAGTCCCCGAACCGAAAACACCTACACCTAAGCCTAAACAGGATAAAACCCTTCAGAAGGCAAAAGAACCTGCAGACCATAAATCTTCCGCTCCGAAAAAGGACACTGGATCCAAACACCTTTCTGCACCGGACCTTCCAGATCCAAAGCAGAAAATAATACATATTGATCCAGACACTGGTTATATCGCCTCCACACTGAAAAGGAAATCGGACTATACACAGGATTCTCCAGTTCCCCCTAAGAAAAGAAATATAGGCACTTATACCTCTCCTCCTCCTACTGATCCCAATCTACTAATTTCTCCAGTACCTTCCCCACAACACTCAATTTCACTTCCATCACTAGACCAATATAGTGATTGTGGGGGTGGGGACAGGGATGGGGACAGGGAGGAGACAAACCCACAAGGGGATGATGATGATGCACATACCATCCCACAAGATCCAGATCCCTGGTAGGATTATAATACTGATCCAGATCTACACAATGACCCGGACCTATATCCATCTCGCCCATCCCCTCCAGATGATAATGTGGGGTTTGCGCAACTAATCACCAGGTCTGCACAATATCATGGTGTTCAAGTGCACTCAGATCCCTTAGAGGAAGACTTCCTATTAGAAACCTTCGCTCAGCCACAAACGTCCACACACACCCTACCAATGTTGAAGGGATTGCTTAAACATGCACCAGAGGTATTTAAAGACCCTGTCAGAGCCAGGGTTCTTAACCCTAGAATAGATAAAAAAATATAAGGCAGCTCCCAACGACCCAATATACATCAAGGGTCAGGTCCATCTAGACTCCCTGGTGGTGTCTAATGCACGTTAAAGGGCCAATTCACAAACAACAGAAGACGCACCACCTCCTGACAAGGAATCAACACTTTTAGACGCATCTGGAAAACATATTGCGTCACAAGCTGCAAATTATTGGAGAATTGCCAACACCCAGGCTTTTTCTGGCAAGATATGACAGGGCTCACTATGATGAGCTTGAGAAACGTATCCAGCATCTCCCTGACCGATATAAGGACAAGGCAAATTACCTGACACAAGAAGGTACATTAATTACAAATACATCCATTAAGTGTGCTCTTGATGCAGCTGATATTGCATCTCGTGCCGTTAATACCAGCGTTCTATTACGCAGACACCCTTGGCTCCGGATATCCGTTGTGAAACAAGAGGTGCAAACCAGTATCCATAACCAGCCTTTTGACCAGGAGCATCTCTTTGGACCTACAGTCGATGCATCTTGAGTAAAGATGAAAAAGATACAGAGACTGCAAAATCTATGGGGGCCTTGCAATCGCCTTCCCAGAGAGGTTCTTTTCATCTCTCCTTTTAAAGAAGTGGCTTCAAAACTAATGCATCAGAGCAGCCTTCTTCATCTTACAAAGCCCCAATCAAAGTTCCTTTTCCAAAGGATATTTTAGAGGAGGATACAGGGGTAACAACAATAATGGAAGAGGATGTGGTAACAACACCCGCACTTCCCCTACCGCCAAGCAATGACATCCCTCCACTTCACCCCGATCACTCCACACCTGTCGGGGGACGTCTATCACAGTTCTGACCTTTCTGGAATTCCATCACCTCAGACAAGTGAGTAAGACTAATTATCCAGTATGGTTACTGCCTGGAACTCCCCTCCAATCCTCCACATATCCCTCTCAAACACCGCCCAATGTCCACGGAACATTTGACCCTTTTAAAACAAGAGGTTCTCTCTCTCTTACAAAAAAACGCAATAGAACCAGTCCCCTTGCATCATCAGGGCATATGGGTTTACTCGCTCTATTTTCTAATCCCAAAAAAGGATGGCTCTCTCAGACCAATATTGGACCTCAGACCCCTAAACCCCTACATTCAATCAGACCACTTCCACATGGTCACTCTCCAACAGGTGCTCCCACTACCTCAACAAGGCGACTTCCTCTCCACTTTGGATCTAAAGGACGCCCACACACAAAATACCTCAGATTCATAGTGGACAGTCAACACTATCAATTCAAAGTCCTCCCATTTGGAGTGACCACAGCACCCAGTGTCTTCACCAAATGCCTTGCAGTGGTGGCAGCTCACTTAGGAAGGCAACACATTTACTTGTTCCCTTATTTGGATGACTGGCTCATAAAAGCCAAGTCTCACAGTTCTAGTGTACAACACACACATAAAACCATTCAATTACTTCACAACTTGGGGTTCACAGTAAACGTCACCAAGTCTCACCTTCAACCATCCAAAATACAACAGTATCTAGGAGCCACTCTAGACACTTCAAAGGCCCTAGCATACCACAATCCAGTCAGGATCTCCACCATGCAGGCTTTAATATCCCAATTTCAGCCTCAACATTGATTGCCAGCTCGAGTCTTTATGCAGCTAATCGGAATGATGGCCTCTTGCATCCTCATTGTCCGTTATGCAAGACTCCAGATGCGGCCATTACAGGAATGTTTGGCACATCAGTGAAACCAGGCTCAAGGTCAGTTGACAGATCTGGTGTTGGTGGACAGCCACACTTCGCTGTCTGCAGTGGTGGAACTCAAAAAACTTGTCCAAAGGGCGGTCGTTCCACGACCCGGTTCCACAGATGGTGCTAACAACAGATGCATCGCTCACCGGCTCGGGAGCTCATCTCCAAAACCAAACCGTTCAGGCCATATGGACCCATCATCAAAAACAACTCCACATAAATCACCTGGAGTTATTAGCAATCTTTCTAGCACTAAAGTCTTTTTAACTCTTGCTAGTAGACAAAGCTGTCTTGATACGTACAGACAACATAACAGCAATGTACTACACACAAAAACGGGTGGAGGGGGACAGTCTCTCCAAAGCATATGGAGGTGGGCTATTCATCAAAACGTATACCTCCTCATGCAACATCTCCCGGGAGTACACAATCAGATCGCGGAACTGCTCTGTCAAACACAGCAGATCCACGAATGGGAACTTCATCCTCAAGTTCTTCTTCCATTCTTTCACATGTGGGGCTACCCGTAAATAGACCTGTTCGCCACACACCAAAACGCAAAATGCCCAAGCTTCGCCTCCAGGTATCCACACCCATTGTCCAAAGGCAATGCGCTATGGATGAACTGGTCAGGCAAATTTGCATATGCTTTTTTGCCTCTCCCGCTCATTCCGCTAGTGGTTCAGAAGCTCAAACAACACTCCCTCACAATGATCCGAATTGCTCCAACATGGGCACGCCAACCATAGCTCACAACCCTGTTGGAACTCTCAGTAGTACCTCACCAAAAGCTACACCTCTCCCCCAAGTTCCCCACTCAGAACCATTGAGAGATAAGGCATCATGATCCTAATCAACTAAACCTTGCGATCTGGCTCCTGAAGACCTAGAATTTGGCTACCTCAATCTCCCGCCAGACTGCATGAACATTATTAAAGAGGCTAGACGTCCTACCACTAGAGCATTCTATGCGTCAAAGTGGAAACGATGTGTCATCTACGGTACAAACAACAAATTCGATCCATTAGATGCTTCCATCCAGAACATTATCTGTTATCTTTTGCATCTACAACAATGTAACCTAGCATACACATCTATACAGCTACATCTAGCTGCAATCGCTGCTTACCTCCAAAACAGACAACATTTGTCTCTCTTTAGAGTACCCGCTATCAAAGCGTTTATGGAAGGACTTAAAAGAATAATTCCACGTAGAGTTCCACCTTCTCCTGTATGGAATCTCGATATAGTCCTTACCAGACTCATGGGTCCTCCATTTGAAACTCTGCACAAATGCGAGATACAGTTTCTTACTTGGAAAGTGGCCTTCATAGTAGTTGATTCAGAAAAGGGGGTGGTGATGGACAGAGCATCTGAATCAAACAGAACACTCATACCCAGTCAAAAGATCAGGGCTTGATCCATCACCGTTTTTTAGCTCACTGCACCATCCCAGTTCAGAACCTGGCTATATGCAAATTAGTGTGTCCCTGGCCCAGTGCATCATGGGAACAGGGCAGACCAAACTACCAAGCCAATTCTTTACTGGAAAGGAAACAAGCTTCCGGGGACCGGTTTCTGGCATTGCAGCCGTCTTCGGCCCGGCTTGCTTGAATCCTGATGGTACAGTGAGCAAGGGACTCATGTCTGAGCATACCCTGC
This sequence comes from Lissotriton helveticus, assembly GCF_964261635.1. Lineage (NCBI taxonomy): Eukaryota > Metazoa > Chordata > Amphibia > Caudata > Salamandridae > Lissotriton > Lissotriton helveticus. Next base: position 1,750,403,939 of record NC_136061.1, on the reverse strand, counting down.
CACTCCTATAGTGGCCAAAACGATTCAGAAAAGGGGTTGGTGATGGACAGAGCATCTGAATCAAACAGAACACTCCTACCCAGTCAAAAGATCAGGGCTTGATCCATCACCGTTTTTTAGCTCACTGCACTATCCCAGTTCAGAACCTGGCTATATGCAAATTAGTGTGTCCCTGGCCCAGTGCATCATGGGAACAGGGCAGACCAAACTACCAAGCCAATTCTTTACTGGAAAGGAAACAAGCTTCCGGGGACCGGTTTCTGGCATTGCAGCCGTCTTCGGCCCGGCTTGCTTGAATCCTGATGGTACAGTGAGCAAGGGACTCATGTCTGAGCATACCCTGCCACTCCTATAGTGGCCAAAACGATTCAGAAAAGGGGTTGGTGATGGACAGAGCATCTGAATCAAACAGAACACTCCTACCCAGTCAAAAGATCAGGGCTTGATCCATCACTGTTTTTTAGCTCACTGCACCGTCCCAGTTCAGAACCTGGCTATATGCAAATTAGTAGTTGTCCCATCCCTTAGGAGAGTTAGTGAACTCCAGGCATTATTCATACAAGAACCATTTTCACAAATACACCATAGTAAAGTGGTTCTTAGGCCTAACCCAAAATTTCTACCTAAAGTAGTATCTGCCTTCCACCTTAATCAGTCAGTTGAACTTCCACTATTTTTCCCTCAACCAGACTGTGTTGCAGAACGCGCTCTCTCCACACCTTGGACCTTTAAAAGAGCGATACTCTACTACACCGAAAGAACTAAGTCATTTAGAAACACAAACAACTTTGTGTAGCTTTCTCCCTACCTCACAAAGGCAATCCCATTTCAGAAACATGAATTGCTAAGTGGATTGTTAAATGCATCCAAATATGCTATCTTAAAGCTAAACGTACATTAACTATTCCCCCTAGAGCTCATTCCACACACAAACTAGGGGCTTCTATGGCTTTCTTAGGTAGCATTCCCCTAGATGACCTCTGCAAAACAGCAACTTGGTCTATACCACATACTTTCACTAAACACTATTGTGTAGATGTGCAAGCAAAACAACAAGCTTCTGTAGGCCAGAGCACTTTTTCAAACCACTGTAACAGATACAGATTTCCACCGCTAGGGAGAAAAACTGCTCGTATGCCTCGAACGGAAAATGCTACTTACCAGTTTGCATCTGTTATTGGCATGTAGAGCTGTAGAGTTGTATACGCCCACCCACCTCCCCGGATACCTTTATCTGTTGCAGTATTATCTTACTTAGATACATTACATGGACATCCTTTTCTATTCTCATACTAACACCATCATCACCCTTTATGGCCAAAAACAATCTAAAGATGGAGTCGATGCCCATGCGCACTATTACCAGAAGGAAGAGTCACTTATCTCGTGACTACAAAGACTTCTTCGAAAAAAACAAACTGCAAACATCCGAGCCCAACACCAGATGGCAATCTATGCTAAAGCATACAACTCTACAGCTCTACATGCCAAGAACAGATGCATACTGGTAAGGTGCATTTTCCTTACTTGCTGCCCTTTCTGGCATTTTTAGGTTTGCTTCATTATCCTCTCTTTACATTTCTGGTTGTGATTAAATTAAAGGTTTTTATTGCTGTCATTTCTGTGTGCTGCATGAGTGTACTGTCATTTCTCTGTGAAGCATCCCTACCTCACTTTCTTCCTGGATAGCTTGCTGCTGAGAACTCATGCTGCCTTTCTGCCAATGATAGTATCACCCTTCTGTCAATTAATTACCCTTTTGGTATTACTATCTCCACCACACCGCTCGAAAGGGGTAGTAAGGCTCCATTGGCTTTTGGCCCTAATAGCTTTTACCTTGTACATCGACTATATGAGAGACACACAGCAGCGCAAACAACAACTCTCTCCAGGTGGATAGTCCTCTACATTAAAATTTGCTACAAGCTGGTAGGAACACCCAGAAAGCCTCCTGGAGCATGCCTCCAGGGCCAAGGCCTTTATAATGGCATTGGGAGGGGAGCTGCTGGTTCCGGAAATCTGCCAAGCTGTGACATAAGCATCAGTGCACATGTTAATGAAACATAACTTACTTGACAGTCTGATGGGTGAGACATTTAGACTGCATTGCCCTTCAAGACTTTGTAATCTTAGGTCACTCCTGAGACCCTCCACCTTTGGGAGGTACTGCTGTGGAATCTGTTACAGAGGTGAGCAATTTTCTGTATTAAGTATACACCAGAAGAACAAGTAACTTGTCCTTGGTAACGCTCCTTTCGGTGGATATTCTATTTAATTTCAGATTCCACACTGCCTTCCCACCTCCCCATTTTGTGGAGTTTTTGGCACAGTGTCACCTGCAGTTTGTTTGAATTGGTCTGTCTTGGAAGATTCACAAGGAGAAAGATTATTAAACGGACATCAGCTTGCATTTGGGGCAGTTAAATGCCACTCTGCCCTCTCACTGCCGGGGAACATGCACTTGCTAGAAAGCCATACCATCTACTGACATGCTGGGAGCATTGCTCAAAAAAATCTCCACATCTGGTCTCATGCATGGGAATATTCTAAAGGTAAGAAATCTTTGGTTAGGTAGAGTATGCACCCAAAAGAGTGTTACAGGAGGTAAGTAACTTCTTCTTTAGTCAAACATTCATGAATATGATCCATTGTCAGCCGGAAAAGGTTGCAACTCCCTACTTATGCTTGGAACATCATAATTGATAGTCCTAAACGCATAACTTTTCCACCTGCATGGTGGGTTCCTGAAATACTTTTTTCCAAATTCTAGAACGTCCACAGTATTTATTATTCTGCTCGAAGCATTTTCAGGATCTTGCACTTTATTTTGTAAGGTTCTTTCCTCAGAGTTAGTTTTTTTCATCCATCATTCAACATCTTATGCATGTTTGAAGTTTTTTCTCCAGTTTCACCTTTGAAGGAAATTGTTTGGTAACACCTTCGCTATTTTTTAAGTGGTTTTCTGTGTGAGAATGAAGGCCACCTTTGACACACATAATTTGTGTGGTCTGTTTACCTCTTTCACTTAGCATCAAGGATTGTGAATTTTGTCAGAAAATGAGAGCCCTGAAGGACAGAAAAGGAATTCACTTCAGTGAAAAATTTGAAGACTTCTGATTGCAAGAGGAGAGAAGACAATATCACAAGACAGCCAAAGAATGTTCTGCTACCACTGGGACTGTGCCCTTTCAGCAAAATGAATATCAGATGTTGATCTAAAGAGAACAAGATAAAGCATCACCATCATTCATGTCATTACCAATATTCTCAAGGCTCCCTCTGGACATCATACATTTCAAAGACAAAATGAGGTATCATCACAACATGCTTGTGTACAAGGACTGCTTCTATCATAAAATAAGGACCACTTGACGTCAAAGGAGATATCCATTTTATAGGCATTGAAGCAGCCATTGTCCGTTAGACATTAGATATTGAGGCCCTCATCAGTGCATGATTTGAGGTCAAGGCACTAATCGGTGCATCTTTTAAGCTCTTAGTAGATTGACGTTGCACTACTCAACAAAAAGGAACTCGGCCTGACATTCCTCATCAGCTGATTATCATTCTCCAACTGGACAAACTAGTCTTGTCTTCTTTTCCATTGGCAGATTGGTGCAGCCAAGGCCTCTGGTCATGTAAACTCCTTCCAGAGACCTAGTCTATTTACTGCTTCAGCTGCCTTGGCCTTTTCTCCTTTTTCCAAAATCATTGCTAGTCCAAGAGCACATTTACATGTCTTCCATCAGAAAGCTTGTTCCTACCAGCTGGGCCAAGTAATCCTTCTGTGAATTATGCCCACCATCCCTTGTATGTTACGGTTTTCAACTTTCTACACCTCTGCTTGTAGATGGCCTATAGTAATACCGTTCTCAAAAGCACAAGAGATATCTCCTCCTACCTCTCTGGCATGTGATACTTCAGATTCTGACTCATTTTCGTTCAACCTGACATCACAGATTTTTTCACCACCAGAGTTATTAGTGATATGTCACAACATTTAATGGTTTGCTGGTTGTTTAGAGGTTTAACAATACAAAACAGGTGTTTGGCTCCTTAACCGGACCATCTTTGGTTCTATCCCAGATGATGAAGCTCTGCCATATGGGTGGGCTGATGGGATTAATTTCCTTTTTGTTGTACACACCTTACAGGTAGACACAGAGTCCGTCACATTTTTCTTTTCTTTGCCCCCATTAGTTGTACAGACCATTGACAGTCCTTTTTGTATTGTTATACTGTGAATAAGGGGTTTGTCTGTCCTTTGGTCTTTAAATAATTTTCCCCTTAGACCCTCCACCAACCTTGTTTTTGACTGTTTAGAGGTTTGACAAAATTGAATATCCTGGTAGAAGTCCTGCAGACATCGGCTTCAGTCATCATGGAGAATATTGAAGAATAATCTACACATAGACCTTTGTTGCTTTTAATGCCTGACTTTGGGGAGTTAAGAGAAGAAAATATTTGTAGTCTCCTACTTCCATAAAGATTGCAATTACAAGGACCTGCAGACCACCAGAGCAGGATCCTGGGTACCTTCAATAGGAGACCAAGTCAAACTCCTATTGCTTCTTCTGTTAGGAGAAAAAAGCATGCATCTGTTCCTATCATATATGTTCCTCCGACCAGCGAGATTAAGTGGATAGATGAAGCAAGCAGGAATGTTTATGGTAATACAGCAACAGCTTTCAGGTGGCTGGTGGAACATATCTATCAGATTCAATAGGATGTTGTAGAACCTCTACAGAAGACCTCCCAAAAGAACCTGTTAAGGATTTCCTGAAAGACATGTTGGCATCTAACCAAATTATTAGCACACTAATAGATTTGGCAGTTTTTCGTTTTGACCTAGAATCTCTTTTTAGAAGAGCCTCATGACTGCATTTAACATCACTAAAACCTGGTGCTCAGCTGAGAATAATGAAACTGCCATTCATAGGGTCATTCATCTTTGGTCTGAACACAGATGATGAAATCCAACAAATGAATGATCCCCTCACAGATGATGAATTTCAACAAATGAGCAAAACTGAAACGCTCACAGTTGTGTGTATCGAAGGGAAGTAAAAGTTCTTAAAACCTTTGTGATGGTCATTATAATTTAAGGTAGCGTTTTCAATCCCCGGTGGTCTAATCAATCCTAACAACAAAGCCAGAGATATGGAGTGTCATTCAGCATCATTCTTCCTCATTGAGAAAGACACAGATCACTTTTGGGTAACAAATACTCCCTTCTACTCTGTGTGTCACTTTTTGGGAGGAATGTGTCTCATAAACATCTCAAAGAATGGTAAAGAGATGGTGGTCATTGTCCTTAAAACAAGGTTTGAAATGAGACCTTTTCAGCTTTAATTGTTCTACGAATTGTCTCAGGCAGATGACACCTGGAAAGAAGAACTGCTCCTAGCTTTGCTCACAAGGCAGTCTCTTTCCTATGATGCAAAATTCAGGTCTTCTGAAAGAAGTTCTTTTCCATCAGGGTCTTTCTTCTAACACCATTGAGACAGATGCCTTCTTGTTGGATTGGGGAGCCCTTCTGGAATTGGCAGTTCAAGGCCAGTGATAGGACTGGGAAGGCAATATGACCACAATGCACCCTTCCAATGAAGAGTGCCAATAGATCTATGATGCTCTTTCTCACTAGAACCTATAAAGATCTGCATATGGCTTTTAGGTAGGAGTATGCACTTTAAAACTGTTCTGCTTCCTGACATTTACAATTATCAGGTAGATTTTCTAAGTAGACTTTTAGTTTCAAGCAACAAATACAATCTTGATCACTCCTTGTTATGAGACATTTTCTTAGACTGTGCCATTCCTCAAGTAGACCTGCTTGCAACATATCAAAACATGAAAAGCTTAACCTTTGCCTCTTTGGTGGGGGAACCGGAATCCCTGGGTTGGCAATGACTATTTGGTACATTGGTCAGGGAAAAGTGTCTTTGCTGAATCGTAAAGCTCTCTAATTCCAACGTGTTCAAAACTGTGGTGATTAGCTTCTTCATTTGTTATCAAGACCAGATAAGAAGCTTCCATGCAAACTGAATATTATCTGGGATGCAAGGTAAGCTACAACATTCCATCTTGCCTTTCTTGAATTTGGCAGCATGGCTCCCTGGGTAGTAGAATACAAGCATGTAAATCTAACTCAAAATAGAACGGGCATCTTAAAGGAGGTAAATAGACAGTCTATTAGATGTTATGACACCTTTATGAGGAAAACGTTCTAAATATGCTGTCTGCGCCTGACCTTCAATTGATCTCCTGTCAAGAAGACGTGATCATTCCATAAATTATTTGTTGTGTACAATCAAAGCTACAGTTTTATTCTTCTTCTTTTCCTTTAACAGCCAATACCTACGGGAGGAATCCGAAAGAAACATGTAGTGATTGATTCCTTACCTTAGAATTACCCCCAGGTGTCAGACTGGATCCAGAAAGTTTTCGTCAGCAGTACCCCTGCGCGTCGGAAGGTGGCGTTGTGTGGCTTCGCGTCTGTCTTTGGCGTCGTGGTTGCCGAGATGACGTTGCGGCAGCTACTTAGATGCCGCCCTCACGTGCTGACGTCAGTTCTTTCTTTTTCTGTGCCAGCAAGCGCAGATTCGGAGAGAGCAGTACCACCAGTCACTTTTTGACTGAGTTTTTTAGGCCTTTTTGTCTCTGTTTTTCGAGCCGATCGACTCCTGGTGCCGTAGAGATTCCCGGCTTCAAGTCTTGCGGGGACTGTCTTCGCATGATATCGGTGATGGACCCGCACCACATTTGTCTACTGCCTGGGGCGCGACCACGACCCCAAGTCGTGCCTCGACTGCAGGGCCATGGCTCCAAAGACTTTGCAGGAGCGGTCCCAAAAGTTGCTTGAAGTCCGTCAGTCTGCTCCACGCCGCTCAAGGTCCCGGTCCCGTGGGAGGTTGGGGGACCGGTCGCGGTGCCACCACCATCGTTCGTTAGGATCGAAGTCTTTACACTCGGGGTCAGGTAAGGCGAAGCATCACAAGAAGTCGAAGAAGCGTCATCGCTCTCCTGCTTTTCCTCGCCCGTCGCGGCTGAGGGTGCGGGCGGTGCCTCCGGCGGAGCCAACGCAGTCGCCGTCGGTCTACCCGCCCTACCTGGGTCCGTCGGCGACTCCGGCCCAGCTGTAGGAGTTTCTGTCAACCATGGCTCGCCTCTTTGGGGCGTTGTGCCCCGTCGGTGCGCCTTCTGGCCCCGTGGGCCCGACTGGGGGTCCCCGCCCTTTACTGTCGGCGGCTCCTGCATTGCTGTCGGCTCCGGCCCCGGTGCCACAGGGCCCTCTTGGATCCCGGTCAATGCCGGTTGACCTTGTGACACCTCCACCGACAACGACCCCACCGGCACCACCTCCGACGTCGCCCGCGCTACCGGACGTCTTCGTCCCCGGTTTCAGCCCCGTTGTGGACACGGCGCCGGAACTGTGTCGCTCTACGCCGATTCAGACGCCGATGGGACCTTTCTATCCCTATGTCCAGCCTCCTTATTTTCGGCCTGTAAATCAGCCTTCGGACATCAGGACTGGGAGGGGTCTGAGGAACCTCTCACAGCTCAATGTGAGTTTGACCCGGACTGGGCAGAGGAACTGGGGGATGCCAGTGGTCTTGAGACCTCTCCTGACCTTGGTATGCTAACTCCTCCTACTGTGGCTACGGAGGAGGGTGCAAGTTACGAAGTGGTATTGCATAGGGGGGCCAAGGCCCTCCACCTCGACCTACATACAGTGACCGTCAGGACTAATCTCCTGACAGAAGTGCTTCAGCTGGCGGCTACCTCTGCGTAGCCACTGCTGCCTTTTAATGATGAACTTTCTGATCTTCTTTTGGGCACCTAGTCCAGGCCCAACACAGGGGCTCCTGTGGATAGTAACGTGGGCCAACACCATCGCCCGGCCCCAGTCTACCCTCTTTTCTTTTCCCAACACTCCACCCCTGAGAGCTTGGTTGTCCAAGCCTCTACATCCCAGAGCGCATTCCCTACCGCCCCCCCGGACAGGGAATCCAAGAAACAGGAACAGTTTGGTAGGAAGATTTTTTTCTTTCGCCTGTTCAGGGCTGTGGTCTGTAAACACCGCATGCCTCTTGGGCTGTTATTCTCACTCTGTGTGGGATGCGGTGGCGCAGGTGCTGCTTCAGTGTCCGGAGGAGGCCAGGACAGTTCTTTCTCAAGCTATTGCTGAAGGGAGGGATGGAGCCAAGATAACAATCTGTTGTGGCCTCAACACTGCGGACTCGCTGGGCAGGACGATTTCCACGACAGTGGCGCTCCGCCGCCATGCCTGGCTGAGGACAACTGGTTTCTCTGGGGATGTCCAGAACACTCTGATGGACATGCCCCTTGATGGCATTCGCCTTTTTGGCAACAAGGCAGATAGTGCGTTGGAGTGTTTTAAGGACTTGCGGGCTACGGCCAAGTCCTTTGGCCTTTCGGCCACACTCTCTCCTCCGCATTCTGCATTTCGCTCCTTTTCGTGGCCATGGAAGGAGCGCTTGACACCTTCACTTTGGAGCCAAAGGCCTGCGCAGCAACAGTCCCAGTGCGGCCGCGGACGTGGGACCCGCCGAGGTGGGTCAGGGGGCCAGCGCGCTTGTCAGTTCACCTCCACCCTGGCCACCACTGCCTCCAAACCTTCCTAGTCCGTTTTTTCAGGCCCCTCAAACGCCAGTGGGCGGCAGGATTCGCCATCACCATCACTACGGACAGGTGGGACCCCACCCCGCCCTGTTTGTTGCAGTACCACATGGTGGTGGTGTTGTCTGTGAACACCTGTACTACTCTCACCTTGACAGAGGGAAGGAATGCATTCAGTGCAAGTCGGATCGCCCGGAGCTACAGAAGGTTGATACGGAGACGGGACTCCGCCGGAGACCAGAGGCCTCTGATCTCCGCCTCTCCCATGTGGCCGCCCCATCCAAGGAGGGACGCATCCATCACCACAGTGTGCTCCGGTTAGGGGAAGGGAGAGGTATCTGCCATTGACCCAATGCCGGTTTGTGAGCCACCACTGCAATTGTTGTGCAGTGCCCTTTGTGATCTGTTCGTGCTTGGACAGGTTTCCCTGCAGGTGCCCCCACTGGAACTTCAAGTCCCACTGCAAAGCCTGCATATGCCATCTGGCACAATCGACCAGCAGCCTCAGGGTCATCCTGACCGAAACCCAGGATAGAGGCCAAAAGATCGGAATCGGAGCCTGAATATCCTGGACTCACCGTTCAGGAGGATAGACCCGAAACTGGAATAAGCCAATGGTGGAGGCACTATTGCATGAGATTATCTCAAAAGTGAGTATTATTGTCTGCATGCCAGACCTCCACTATCCTATTCACACTCTCTACACCTTGCCTTCAGGTATAAGTACTGGTGAAAAAAGGTACTGAAGAATAGGGATGGTTTTCTTAAATTATTGTATTCTCGTTTAGCAGATGCCAGAGGCATTAGAGTTTGAGACTGGTCTCTGACGCTATGGTGCCAATATCCTCCTTGAGACCCATGTAGTCTTGCTATGTTTCACTGTGTTCCCCCTCAACCAGCAGATTCAGAGCTCAAGTGATGAGCTGCCTTCAGCAGAGCCCTGCGGCTGCTATTTTTCCTTTGTCAGTTATACACCTTAATCCCACCTCTTATACAAAGTGATTCCTACACTCACTAGATGTTAGGGTGCTACAGTTTTATTTGGTTAAAACTAAAAATGTAGTATATCTAACTAGCTTTTTATCCAATGATGGTCTTCTTCAGATGGGTTTAGCCACATCTAATCAATCCATCTCCAGATGGATAGTTTCTTCTATTTCATGATGCTATATGCTTGCCAACAGAAGAGGGAAAGCATATACCGCTGCTTGGTTGAGAAATGTCCCAGTGTGTGACATAGGTAGAGCAGTTACATGGAAAGTCTATTTGTTATTTAACCAAACCCCTCCGTCAAGACACTTTCTCTAGAGTGGATGCTATAGTTGATCAGTCTGCCCTAAGCACCCTTTTTAATTAAGGTTTTTCTTTTTGGTCAAGTCCTCTTGTTGGATTATCAGTTGAAAGCTAAAGACTGCTTACCTTTTGGGGTAAGCATTCTATGCTTTTCCGTTTGACAATCAATGAAGATCCTGTGATGCAGAAGGAAATGTTATTTGTAAATTTTGCATTATCGGAATCTTCATTGAAGTCAAAAACAGCCCTCGCTCCTTTCTTGTCTCTCCTTTTCAATGTCAAGAACATATTTAGTCCGCATTACGTTTACATCAGCTCTCCAGAAACACTGAGACTTTGAGGCACTTCCAGTATAAGGGATGATGTGATGTGGATGTAGCTGCGTACTGCTTCTTTTCACATGCTGCATACCATGCTGTTTTTCCCCTCCCTTTTAACTTTTTTTCCTGTGGTTTTGGGTCCACCTTTGCAGCAGGGTTGAAGGTTGGTGCTTCTATGTTGTTATATATATTGAAGTAAGAATTCAGAAACAAAACTAACCTGTATATATTCTATGGAGGTTGAGTAATTCCAGACGTTACAGAAATTAAGTAAAGTGCACATTGCATCATGCTGGCAGTACCATGAAGTACCCCAGGATGAACAAAGAACATATAATGATCTTTGGCAGGATTCAGCAAGGGTATCCTGTCAAGATACATAACAAATTATTCCCTCAATAGGGAGTAACTTCTCCGTCCTTATGTTCGAAGTATGAGGACCAGCGATACTAGTTCAGAAAACTTCCCTGTGACCATGCATCCCCACAAGGATTTACAAATGTTTTAGAAGTGGTCTTACTGCAGAAGGTTTATTACAGGTTAGATGTCTGTAGAATGCACTTAGCAAAAAGAGAGCTGGCAGCTTTCAGCCTGGCTGTACATTTCAGGGCTCTCTTTGGTATTTGATACGCGGTAGCCTTCCCATAATCCTCTCAAATAGCTTTAAGAAGTATTCTTTGGAATTTTTAACAGATATGGTTAAATTGTGATGTCATCTTTTTAACGTGTAAATGTATTGTATATAATGTGATGCTTTTAAGATCTGTTTTTAATCGAATAAAAGCCTTCTACTACTATTCTGTTCCTAGCAATCATTCTGAACACAGGTCTCGAGTGAGCCTTCTCTCCGCTAGAAAAATGACATCCATCCCGGAGATCACAGATCTGTTACTAGTATGCAGCTCCTTGTGGGCTTCGAGAGTACCAGAGGATTCTGTGAATACTGTTCTTCATATATATAGTTCCTCATTCAAGCCTGTGATGGTCCACTTATCCTTAAAACCTGTATAAGGTGCTTCAGAACTACAGGGTGTTAATAGGAGACACTAGGAATTTAAGAGACGATGACAGATCTATGTTGAAACATATTCTACCAAAAATGTCCTGGATTTCCACAACCTCTAGCTTTGTGTTATTGCTTCCTCCCACCACATCTACGAGTGCCTTTATGAAGAGAGAACGACAAGTGTGAACAATTGCTTACTGATAAAGGGTGGCCGCATATACATTCTCGTTCTCATGTGGTGCCAGCCCCTCACAGCTCTAACACCTTTCAGAAGCATGCTCCACTACCTGGCAAGGTACCATCTGATCGAAAAAAGGAAAGCTTGGTGCACCACAAAGGTTATTCTTTTGCTCTTGTGGTATTTGTCACAACGTGGGTAGCAATTGATTTTCGGATGTTTTGTGGGTGAATTTGAAGCATTCTGCAAGCCTTCTGGCTGTGATAGGGTTTTTTCATGTACTTTTCTGACCATTTGCTAGGTGACAAATGATTGCAGTGCCACTCACTACTCCTTTGCTCTCTCCACACAGTAACTGAGCTGCTTTTTCATGATGCTCCTTGTATTAGACACCTTTAGTTAATGATGGTATTTATTTGAACAAAACTGACATTGAAACAGTGAAACTTAGAGGAGTTTCAGGCACTGTTTAAATGTACACCTGCAAATGGGTACTTTGAATTCCTGTTCCAAATTTTGATGTAGTCTTTGTCAGCAAAAATTATGTGAATTGCTCTTAGCCTGATATTAGTCAATATTTTAAAACACATGGGAGATATAACATTTACGAATGCTGGAGAGATACATTTATAAGCAACATAAATCTACTTAACAAATGTACCTCTGTATCCTATTGGTCCCTTCAGTCATATGACCTTCCTGTCACACTACTGTTGGCAGTATGTTTTTTTGACTGGCAGGTCTAGTAAAGATAATGAAAAGGAAGATGAGCTGTCTGGGGTGGGTGCAGTGGGGAGCCTGTGTGGCATCGCCAATCACTTTTGTCTTGTACCTTTGGTTATGTGCTCTTAAAATACGATACACCTACGTCATTGACCTTGACATCACATGTGTATGGTTGAGGGGGAAGAAAGAAGAATATGGATTTTCAGTGCTGAGTGACTTTTTATGAAGAAAATTGGATTGGCTGGGGTTTCATTGTTTTGATCTGTCTTTCAGGTTAACATCAACGGAAGCAATCCCCAAAGGCAGGTTCCTGGCCCTGGGCTCGAAATTTCGCTATAGTGGACGAACACAGGCCCAAACACGACATGCCAGCGCACTGATTGACAGACCAGCACCACAGTTCGAGAGGACAGCTAGCAAACGGGCCTCCAGAAGTCTGGATGGAGGTGGGTCTGTTTAAAGGCTGACGGGGGGGGGTATGATGGGGTTGGGAGCTGAAAACATAAGTGGAATACTCACTCAAAAGTATTGATAAAATGAAAACACCGGTTTTTCAGTTTCTGTTTGGACTCCTAGGCAGAATTTAAAAGAAACTCCCACAGAGTGAAATCAAGCGTCTCCACAGTCAAGCCTGCTCTTCTGATCACCCTTTATGTTAGTGAATTGGTCCCAGGGAAGAAATTTTACTACAAACCTGTCAGAAAACACAGCCTTTCAATGGCCAGGTTTTCCTCCCATGCTTACTTCTCTTTATCACTCGTAGCTGGCTTACAGCAGTACAGGTAGTAGCCCCCTGGCAGCTCTGGAGTAAAGAAGAACATCTTTAACACTGTTTCCATCCATTCTTTGTTGTTGGATAACTTTGTGGGGTTTCCTTTAGGATGGTGCAGCTCTGTGCATGCTAAAGGGAGAACCACCTGGCCACAGGTGGTCCTGAACATCAGCATTTTCAAAGGCTAGTTTCTCCCATTGGACGTCAGGGAGAGGTTCAGCGGAGATTGGACATTTGGTGAAAATGTTTTTTTCATTTTTCACTATAGTTCCCTTTTTAGGCCGAGCATTCAAGACCTCTTGTATACTTCAGTATATACTTATGTGTATGTACTTTGGGGGCTCTGGAGATCAGCCCTAGGACTTGTCTGCTTCTGCTTAGGGACTCTTTTTCTCTGTTCAACTGCCTCTATTTAACTGTCTTGATAGAAAACAATCAGCAGAGGTCAGTGAAATACCAGAATTGCTTTCTGCTGAGGGACTTTCTTTCTTTTTTTCACTGGCATCTGTCTCTATTTACCTTTCTTGATAGATAAATACCAGCAGAGGTCAGTATAATACCAGAATCACTTCATCATTCTCTAGATTCCAGTCCATAGAAATTGTCTTCCACGAGCACCTGTAGAAAATATGTTTTTCAAATATTTTCAGTGATATAACCACTGAATGCCCTGATTTTATGTTAAAAACAGAGCTTTGGACTATACCACTTCCCACTGTAAGGCAATATTTCTCTCCATGTGTTCCCAGACCCCTAGTGTGTCACGCAATTTGGTGCTTACTTTCCCTCCATGTTAAAGAACAGTAGATGTTTCAACACCCAGGCTAATGTGCTGCATAGCTATATACATATATGGTTCAAAGGCGAGTCCGATTGCATTGAAAACGCTTGTTTTAATTGTCTCCTTTTTAAACTATTAACACTGGTCCCATTGAGTTAATATCGGTTTGGGAAGGTTATCACGTAGCCTAGAAGTATCAATACAAATGAACTCTTTTTTTGCTACTAAAGGGAACCATAGCTTTGTTACACAATCTCACCCTTGAGTTAAAAATGAGTTCATTCTTTCGATTTTTCATTTGAATGTAATTCCTGGACAGTTGGTTCCAGGAGATAGATATTAGAAGACAGCAATTTGTTTATCATTTCATTGTTTTTGTGTAGGTGGAGGTCAAAAGATTAATTGTCTCAAACATTGTAGCGATAAAGGGAGCTGTCCGTTTCAGATTCTAAAAAAGACTTGTCCTTAAGCAGATACTTTATCTTTCAAATCGCCCAGTGACCACTGTGGAATCCCAAAAATCTTTTAAACTTCTGTAATGGAAATGGGGAGTGGACTGACTTTATGTGCCATTGTGTTGCACCGGTGCCTGACTTTAAAATAACCAACTGTGAAAGGTCCATTCTAGTTGGTGGTAACTGCAGTGGTCATTACTGTTTAGATATGCAACATAAATGTATGGTAAGTGGTAGGTAATTAGGTACTTTTGCAACAAGCAAATATTTCTCTATATAATTTTTACTCTGGTGCACTTTTGTGATGTTCTATCCCATGACTCAAAATATATAGTAATCTCATACACCATGTGAACCAGGCAGTTAACCCAAGAGCATGAATTTTATTACAGAATGCCTTTCCACAGGCTCATGGCCTGTGTTTCGGTTCTACAATGAGTCAGTTGCGCAAAAGGTCTTAAAGACTAAAAGCAGTCGCATTCTAGGTTTGCTCTAAATTCACATGCAAAATAACTCGTGCAAATGAAGTTTTAACTTTGTGTAATGGTGGCCCTGGCTTTCATGCTTCAAGGCATAGGTATTCATCTAAGTCAATCTTGTAGGCAGAAGCTTTACTTGGGCTTCTTCCTGTACAACAAGAACAAACTGTTAACCTTTGCAAATTTCTTCAGCTAAGCATGTGCCGTGCAAAGTTGAGTTCAGAGCCCTTGAAGATGATGGTGTGGAAATGATGGTGGTTGAGGGCCCACGTTTGGATCAAGAACCTGAGCACTTAGGTAAAGCTATGCTTTGTGGCTTTGGCACTTGATGTGATCTTCTGTGCTGTGCGGCAAGGTTTCCTTTTGCTTTTTTCAGCCATCTCATTGTTGCCTTCCTGCTCCTGCTGCTGATTTACTCTTTCTCTTAGCCCACTTATTTACTACATTTCTGTTTGAGAAGGGAGTACATTTCGCCTGGTTTTTAGCCAGGTATACATTAAACAATAAACCTTGTATGTCATGTTTCTTAGACAACTACTATTCGCTTCGAGTGCTTAAGAACAAAACTTTCACTTCCATAAACCTCTAGTACCTGGATTATCTGACATAACTATATAAAGGGTTTAGGTAACTCTTAAGCCTTTTGTATGGCAAAAACGTTTTTACCAAACTTCTCATAATACAACACAGAAAATGTATAGGCAGCAGTGGATAGTTTAACCATAGAAAAAACAGGTGCTCTAGACCGATGCCAACTGCAACAGTTGGAGGTGCACACATGAATGTAGGCGCACATACACCCACACATCTGTCACAATAGAGGTACAAATGGCAGCAGTGTCTGACTCGCACAGCAGTTACATCATGTGCAGCAAAGATTGTTTCCCTCATATACACATAATATGCATATTACAGGCTGGACCAATACAAGCTGCCCTCACATCATTTTCTTATTGCAATGGGGCAGCCAGCCACAGTTAAGGCTTTTAGCGCACAAAACAGAATTGGTGTATGCAGAATAATGTCAAGCTTTGCGTCAGATAATGTGACATCTACATTCCAGACAGCAGCAGTGCAAACTACAGAAACACAGTCCATCTAATACACTGTTCCCTGATAAAGACGCAGACTTAAAGGCTGCAGCAGTGTAAGTTATAAACCGTAAACATTTGTTTCTTCAAAAACATGTTAAATCTTTTAATTATCTATAAAGGTCAGAGTGTTTTTGCGCCCACTCAGTTGAACCACCAGTTGGATTGAAAAAGTACTGCTCAATATTTATTGCATGATTTAATCATCGCCGTCGTCTGGAAGGTCATCACCAACATTATTTTTTGCATTGTAGGATCTTCAATGATAGCCATTAACAGAATTATTCACCTGCTGCACGTGAGAACCCTGTAACACTTTGTACAAAAAATGTATCAAAAAGGGAAAAAGTCTAGCATGCCCAGTGCAGAATAGCGCTCTTAAGAGTTTATCAGGGGCATGTTTTTCAGAATTGTTAAGGCACCCTATAAAAACCAAAATTGCTTCCTAATGTGTTAAAATTAGGAAAATGGCAATCTTATAGGCTTTATTATCAGAAGCATTTAAACGGAGACATGCTGTCCCATAAAGACTCCAGTGACTTTGACTTACAACCCCCATGATGCCTAACACTTACAGTTGCTTCACAGACCGGGAGGCACCTTGAAACACTTCTCGGTGTTTTTGCCCATTTTACTGTAGATTGTATAGCAGAATCATCATTTTTTTTACTTAACTCCTATAAACGGAATAAAACCGTTAAAGGTGCTTTCAGTCATTTTCCTGTAATTTTCTGTCACGGTGCCTTCAAGTTTTTTGAAAGGTTGCACCTTTATGATAAAGAAAGCTGCTACAGACCATCACAAAGTTTGTGGTGTGTTTCAAACTTCTCAGTTTACAAAAGAGTGTGAACTGTATGACAAAATGTCAAAAAGAACACCTAGGACAGAGAAGGCCTTCTTGGCAAACTGGAAGACCTCGTCAAAAGAGAACAATGAGAAAAGTGACAAGTTTGCCGGGCAAGAAACTTAGAAGGAGTAGAAGCGGCAACATAGTCCTCAATATTGCCACCATTTATGCTCCCTTTCAAAGTTGCTAGTCTCAGCATTGGTAAAAGGTATGACACCCAACATGTTCGCTGTCTAGGGTTGCTTCCATCATGGTGTTAATGTTGAGGTTTTGTCACCAGAGAAATCTTTGACATTGAAGATTTCTCAAAAGCATAGGCCCAAAAGAGATTGTTTTGTTGATGGATGATATCACAGTGTTCTAGGATTTCTTGATACTAATTTATATCACTATCAAAGGAGGGAGGGAGGACTAGGTAGCTAGTCCGTATCTCCGGGGTTTTATATGTGAGATCAAAAAGGACTAGCCTATTTGTGAATTTACATAGACTCAAGACTATAAGGCAGGGTACAAACCCTTTTGTTTGTTCATGAAGCCCTCACACCCACCAACCTGGTTGGTGGTGTGCTTCGACGCCTGAATACAGCGGAGCAGGTATGTTTCTGAGTGTGCAGTGTAGTGACGTGAAGGTGAAAATGTAAAAGCTATACAGGGGTCCCAGTACCCGAGGGTAAATTATATTTTATTAACTGGGTCACTGTTGGCATTAAAAAGGCTGTTGGATGTTATAGGAGTGTTAATTAGGGTCTCCTACATCCAGGTGATGACAAGTTCCATTTATTCCTAGCAGCAATTCAGTCCCAGGTCATGGTGGTGCATGAGAAACAACCTTGTGCAGGTATTTAATTTCTTGCAAAACCTTCCTTTTCAGACATTAGTTACAGAACATGCTTTGGGGGGCTTTGGGGCCCATCTACGAATTTTCAGTCTGAAACCTTTGGTCAAGTAAGGAAAGTCGATATCATATTAGGTTTCTTGTATTCAGAGCTGTCTAGCTCTTTACCTACTGTGTCTTACGACAGAATATATCCTGTTTAAGAAAGACAATAATGCCACAATGCACTTAACAAACAGGGAGGTACCATATCCAGACCTTTATTTCTGGATGCACAGAAGATTTGAACTTGGATTCTAATTATGGGCCTAAAAATAATAGCAGTTCACACAATAGAATATTCCCATCCAGTCACTAGGAACCGTTGTCTCTAGGCAAATGTCCTTTTAATGAATTTGTCGCAGATCCTTCTTTACACCTTTCGGTCATTTCCACCTGTACCTTCAGACCTGTCTAAATGGAGATGTTCTTGAGCAACAATCATCCTCATTGTTCTGCAGTGGCTCAGCGAATGGTATTTTCCAGAGCCCCTTCAAATGTGCCAAAGCCACCAAGGAGACTCCCATTTATGCAGAACGTTTAAATAGACTGCAGGGCATGGCCAGTTATTCTATCTGAAACGGACGTCACTGAATTTGGCATCATGAATCCTGAGATTAGACAGTATGCCCATTTAAATTTCCTACAGTCATGAATGGCTGTACTGAAAGAAGCACTGAAGTCTTGAATCTCTCTCAAATGGAAAAGGTTTTCTCTGTGGTGTGAGCAGTAGGAGCCCTTGCCCAATCTGCACTTAAGATATAAGCTTGTCATGTTTCGCTACATCTTGCGAAAGATAAGCTACCAATTGTTTCCATTATAGTCCACCTTGCATCTGTAACTGCACAGAGGAAACGACTCATCAAATATCCTTCTTCAAGGTTCCAGTAATAAAGACTTCCTGGAAATCTTTCCTCCATTACAGGTACCTTCCTCCATGAGAAGTGAACCTGGTACTCTGTAAATTGATTTGTCCTCTATTTGCATCCATTCACAAAGTTTCATTACAGAATCTCTAATTCGAAGTGGCCTTTGTAGTTGCTATCACCTCGGCACATAGTTAGTGAGATGAAAAGCCTCTCAGCTCTTGAATCCTGCACTGTTTTCCACTCTTAATAGGGTAGTGATGGGAACAAATTCCTCCTTTTTAAGGTGACCTCGAGAGTGTTGAATTAGTCAGTCCATTATTCTGACACGTTTCTCCATTAATACAGAAACTCAGTTGGAATGATTGCTGCATTCTCTGGATGTCGGGTGGGTGTTACACTTTACCTAGCTAGGACCAAAATTGTAAGAAACTCAAGCCTGCGTTTTTATCAAATTTTGTCCTGTACATTATATATTATACACGTTGAATTAGTTCCTTTACAAGCTGATTTTGCATCTAGAAGAAATGTGGCAACTATGGACTGGTTGAGAAACGGTCCGTTAACCGGTAAATTTAAAGCAGTCACTTGGAAATCTGTTCATACTTTTACAAGGTATGATTATTGTGATTCTAGCAAGGTTACCAGCTCTAGTACGGAATAAGCTACCCTGAGAAACCTTTTGGTATAATTATGTATTTTAAGGTTTATAGCCATTCTGAAAATGTTTTTTTATCCCTTCAGCACAGATTAGCTGGTAATATGGGATTTAGTTACAAACTACCTTCCTTTTCACCTTGCTTTTCCATCTGTGCCAGATACTCCCATTTTAATGCAAATCATTGTGTCTTCCAAAACAAACTGACCGAGCTAACTGTAAGTGCTAGACATCATGGGAGTCAGTAGTCCCTGGCTGCTTCTGTTCTAATATTAAAACCTGTCTGGCTCTTTTTCTCATATTTTTCAGACTTGCTGGTCAGCAAGTTAAGTTGTAAGTGCTGCAGTGTAATTTTGGTAATAGGGTTATTTTTTTTATGAACCAGCCTCAAATATTCTAAAAACCTTGCAGAAGTTGCTACTCTCCATTAGGCATGCTGTCATTTGCACGCTGTCTTTTTTCATTAACCAAATGTAAAACATTTTGTTTTTCAACAGAATAATATACTAGAAAATATTACATGAACATATAGTAAAATATTTAATCTATAACTAGTGGACAATGTATATTATTCGATAGTGACCATGGACAAGCTTAAGGCATGATGAAGAATGAGTGGTCTTTCAGCATTAGTCCATTTCTCTTATGTCCAAGGATTTTCTGAAGAAGAAAAGGTCCAGTAATTAAAACAAAAAGAGGGTGATGGAGTGTCTCCATATATGAAGTTATAACATCAATTTATACATTAAAGTTGAGAGCACAACTGTTAGAAATATTTAGTTAGGATAAAACATTGTTTGAAAGACAATTGATTTTGATGTGCAAGGCATGGCATGATTGATATACAGTGGGGTGCTCTTATAATGGGTTGGCTTTTGGCAGTTGTAGATCCATTTTGTCCCATTGATGTTCAGTGGAGGATGGTGTACAAGATTCAGTGGGTATATTATTGTCTGCTCTTGAAAAGCACAGCCATGCACACCATATGTGAAAGGTTTTGCGTTTCCCATTCTATAGTATTGTTGAAACCCCAATAATCAGGGCCAAATTTACCAGTGATCGGTTTGATTGATTCACAGATAAGGGAGGGGATACAGATATGCTGAAAGCATAAGTATTGAAGTCTAGTTTGAATTGAACATTCAGTATCTTGCACGAGACTGGATGTCATTGGTTGCACATGTTTACATTTGGAGAGTATATGTGCTAAGGCTATTTTATTCTAGCAATGGTTATTATGGGTTGTTGTGAATTAAGGCCAAATTGTGTAGTTTTTCAATTGTCCAGTAGGTTCTGCACATCATCCATAGTCTACTTTAAGCCAAGTGATTTTTGACATGTGAGGAGAGCTTCTGGTATGCGTCCGGATCTTTTGAGGGATTGGGGACAGATTGAGTTAGCATGATTGAGTCCCATTTTGTTTGAAGTTTATCATTTAATTTTAAAGTATTTAAGGATAGCAGGTTGTATTCTTTAAGCACTGCATGTCCTAAATTATAGAGTTTCATTACCCTGTCAGTGAATTTAGATCTGACAACTGCACCATCAATTTGAGAAATTTAAATATAAAAGTCAGTATTAATTAGGTTGTACTTATTTTGTAATTCTGCAAATGCCATGGAGATTTTGGAGTGGCCAGATTCTCCAGTAGATTTTCTCAGGCCACATGCATTGGTTCTGCCGTAAGGACATTAAAATTGATCAAGCGATAAAATATTAGTGTCCTCGTTTAAAAAAAAATATATTTTTTTTTATATTGAAATACTTGGTATGCTGTCTCACTTGAACGCCAGGTTACTAAAGTTGCTGCATTACTTTGTATTTTATTTGCCTGTTGAAATTCTATTGATGTGTGTTCTTTTGTGAAATAGCTTCTTTTTTGCTCCTATCAATTTAAATAATGTGTTCGAGGCATATGAGCTGCAGATCACACACTATGCATAGATCGCCATCTGGTGTTGGGCCCAGATGTTTGCAGTTGTTTTTGTCTTGGTAAAGTCTTTGGAAGTCACGAGATAGGTGATTCCTCCTTTGGACTATAGTGGGCATGGGCATCGGCTCCATCTTCAGATTGTTTTTTTCCGCCATCGGGCTCGGATGTGTTTCTTGCACTCCAATTCAGAACCGTCACTGATTCTACTTTCGACGCGCTATCCTTCACCCTTTCTATGGTATTGTTTTTGAACGCGAACCCCAGTCGTTGTGCATCTCTCCAACTTAGGAGTCCTCGATTCCGATCGTCGAGGAGGGCCTTCGAGCCTGCCTTGGCATCTGGCTCATGAATAGGACTCCATTCAAGAAGTGTCCTCAATGTGGGTCGAAGTTTCCCCACACTGATCTTCATGAGGTGTGTAACCTCAGCCTTTTTACCAAAGCACGAGGCCAGAGACTGTACAGCTTGTGCCTCTTTCCGCTCCAAAAAGACCATTCGGGATTGTCCAGCTCAAATGACAATGGCTCGCTTGTTGACATCCATTCCCGATGACATCTTCCAAGAGGGCGTCGATGTACCAGAACAGGAGCGGGTCGAAGAAATCAGCGCCTCCGAAACCGAGGACTCCGACGTTGAAGAACTCACTCCGGCGCAGCTGGTTGTAAGTAAAGACGTCAACCCCGCCCCCTCCATACACCATCGAAAAAGACTTCTGTCACACCTTCACCTTCGGGCCCAGGTGCACACCAAGCGACTGCTTCCCATGCCCCACCCTAGCGCACAACAAAGAAGCCTATTAGGCCTTCAGGCGACTCAGGCTCGAGTCAGTCTGCCATCGGTACCGATACCCGGTCACCGGCACCGAAAAAGAAACTGCCGTCCTCCTCCGTGCCGATCGCTGCCTCCACATCCAAACACTCCACACTGAAACCTACAAGCACTGACCCATCGACTCTGAAAAACACTCTGAGCCGTGTAAAAAGCCGCTCCCTAAAGGTTCGGATTCACACCCTTCGGAGCTGAAAAAACCTCGGAACCGAAAAAACAACTGGTTCTACAGGCAGCCACAGAGACTGTAAAACATCACGGTCCCAAGCCAAAAGATCACAAACCCGTTTCAGGCTCAGTGCCGCGCAAGTCTACCGAACCAAAACAGTCGGTGCTGAAAGACCAGCCTCCATCAGAAGAGCTCTTTAAACCAGACCCTGGACATAAAACTCTTCTAAAAGATCCTAAAACTGGTCAACTCATTCTAAGTTCAAAGTAGAGACCATTAGATACGCCTGCACCGGCTCCACCACCTAAAAAGAGGGACATTGCCACATCTCCCCTCAGGGTCCCTTCTCCACCACCTCCTACTCCACCTCCCCTACCACATCCTTCTCCTCCACCATCTCCTCCACCAATGGACGATGATGACACCTCTGATGACACAGG
Organism: Lissotriton helveticus; assembly: GCF_964261635.1. Taxonomy (NCBI): domain Eukaryota; kingdom Metazoa; phylum Chordata; class Amphibia; order Caudata; family Salamandridae; genus Lissotriton; species Lissotriton helveticus. The sequence goes on along the minus strand of NC_136061.1, from coordinate 1,750,381,583 downwards.
GGGGGGGGGGGGTTGCAGATCATGAGCCACTAGGGGATACTAGTCCACCTTCATCCCCTGATCCATGGGACGATTACAACACGCCAGATGTCCCTAATGTCCCACAGGATGACATCTACACCTCTAGGTCTTCCCCTCCCGAGGACACAATGGGTTTTAATCAGCTACTCCACAGAGCTGCCCAATACCACGGGGTTGACTTACATACAGACCCTGTGGAAGAGGATTTCCTAATGGACACTTTTGATAACTCACAGAGGCCCACCTCTATTTTGCCTGTGCTAAAAGGGGTAATCAAGCATGAACCTGAAGCGTTTAAAGATCCTGTGAGGGCTAGAGTTATTAACCCCAGGATCGAAAAAAAGTACAAAGCTGCCACTGCGGACCCAGCTAACATTAAGGGCCCCGTACCATTAGATTCACTAGTAGTCTCCAATGCTAGAAAAAGAGCCTACTCTCAGACATTAGGGAACGCTCCACCCCCTGATAAAGATGCATCTGGCAAAAGAACAGCGTCACAAGCAGCTAACATATGACGTATCGCCAACACTCAAGCTCTGTTAGCCAGTTACGATAGGGCACATTACGACAAACTAGAGAACCTATTTCAACACCTCCCAGACAAATATAAAACCAGGGCCAATGACCTCATACAGGAGGGAAAACTGATCACTAACACCTCCATTCGTTGTGCCCTGGACGTGGCAGATACCGCCTTCAGAGCAGTCAACACAAGTCTTCTCGGCGTAGACATGCTTGGCTACGCATTTCAGGTTTTAAACCTGAAGTACAAAGTTCCATCTTAAACCAGCCATTCGACCAGGAACACCTATTTGGCCCTAATGTAGATTCATCCCTTGAAAACATGAAGAAAGACACGGACACAGCTAAATCAATGGGAGCCTTTCGTCGTTCCTCTTACAAGGGCACCTCAAGAGGATACTCCTCTGACAACCCCTCCACCTCTTACAAGACTCCCACCCAGTCTACATTCACCATAGGTTACCAGAGAGGAGGTTACAGAGGCAACAATAACAAAGGTAGAAGCAAGACCAACAATACCCGATCTACCTCCACCCCTACCCAATGACTTCCCTCCGCTTCCCCCGGACCATTCTACTCCGGTCGGGGGAAGAATACAACAGTTCTTTCCTGTCTGGAGCAACATCACCACAGATAGGTGGGTGAGACAAAATGTTCAATCAGGTTACTGTCCGGAACTTACCTCTACCCCCCCCCCCCCAACATACCACCCAAGCAGCGCCCAATGCCGCTAGAACATTTATCACTGCTCGACTAGGAAGCCATCTCTCTCCTACAAAAGAATGCATTAGAACCAGTTCCCCCGCAACAACAAAACACAGGAGTTTACTCTGTATTTTCTCATACAAAAAAAGGACGGCTCTCTGAGACCTATTCTAGACCTCAGACCCCTAAACCTGTACATACACTCAGACCATTTTCACATGGTCACACTTCAGTAAGTACTTCCTCTTCTTTCACAAGGCGACTTCCTTGCCACTCTAGATCTCAAGGACGCCTACTTCCATATTCCCATTCACACATCTCACAGGAAATATCTCAGGTTTGTAGTGGACGGTCAACACTACCAATTCAAAGTACTGCCTTTCAGAGTCACCACAGTACCCCGGTTATTCACCAAGTGCCTTGCGGTAGTTGCAGCTCACCTAAGAAGACTACACATTCACGTCTTCCCATATCTGGACGACTGGCTCATAACAGCCAGCTCATACAGTCAGTGTGTACATCACACTCACGCCACTATTCAAATACTCAACAACTTGGGGTTTACAGTAAACCACGCAAAGTCTCATCTACAACCGTCCCACATACAACAATACCGTAGGTGCCACAATAAACACCTCAAAAGCGCTCACTTATCCCAGTCCAGCCAGGATAACAAGCATGCAAACCCTCATAACCAAATTTCAGCCTCAACACTCTCTTCCAGCTCGAGTGTTCATGCAGCTCATAGGGATGATGGCCTCTTGCATATTTATAGTGCCTCAAGCAAGACTCCAGATGCGTCCTCTCCAAGAGTGTCCAGTACGACAATGGAACCAGACTCCAGGTCAGCTAACAGATCTGGTGTTGGTAGACGGCCGTACTCATCGCTCTCTGCAGTGGTGGAACACCAAAAACCTTTCCAAAGGGTGACCGTTCATAGAGCCAGTTCCACAGATTGTCCTAACAGCGTAAAGAAATATAAATCTCCTAAGGGGTTCACAGATACACCTGGTCCTTTTTAAACCAACAAAGAAGAGATTGGCACAGAAGCTATAATATAAAGAAAACCTATTTATTGACCTCACATGAGGGAGACTGCGTCACACAGTACCCTCAGGCAACTGTAGGAGCCATTCTAAGGAGTACAGAAAACAGGTTCCTTATATATGCATAGGTTACATTAGTCAATATAAAACCAAGGGGAGGTCCTGGCATGTACCAGCATACAAAATGACTAATAAGGGTATACAAGATTTGCTTGCTCCACAAAGTGGGAGGAGTGATATTTCTCCTTACATCAGCAAGAATAGCCTGACAGTTCTATTCTAGGAGCTGGTGCATTCTAATAGCTAGGCTCCTCTGAGCATCTGCAATGCTCTGGAAGAGGGAGAAAGCACATGGCAAGCACATGGCTAACTAAGATGGCTGCCAAGTACAAAATGGCTTTCAGCTCATGCTAACAGATCCCTGCAATCTTTAACAAGCAGACGCATCTCTCTCCTGCTAGGGAGCTCATCTATTGTATCACCACGCAGGGCAGGTCGACTCCTCAACAGAAGTTACTCCACATCAACCACCCGGAGTTACTAGCTGTATTCCTAGCCCTAAAGGCATTCCAGAAGCAAATATCAGGCAAGCCTGTCCTAGACCAACGGACTACACGACAGCCATGTACTACATACATAAACAAGGCGGGACACATTCTCTGCAGCTCTCTCAACTATCACAAAGCATATGGAGATGGGCTATACCTCACAAAATTTTTCTGCTAGCCCAACATGTCCCGGGAGTCCAGAACAACATAGCCGATCTGTTAAGCCGTCAAACACAACAGATTCAGGAGTGGAAACTTCATCCATGAGTTCTTCAACCATTTTTTTCAAATGTGGGGACAACCACACATAGACCTCTTCGCCACACACTAAAACGCCAAATGCCCAAGCTTCGCTGCCAGATATCCACACCCATTGTCCAAAGGCAATGCGATATGGATGAATTAGTCAGGCAAATTTGCGTACGCCTTTCCGCCTCTCCCACTCATTCCACTGCTGGTGCGAAACCTACAGCAACACTCACTGACTCTCATTCTAGTTCCTATAACTTGGGCCAGACAACCGTGGTACACCACATTACTGGAACTGTCTGGAGTTCCGCACCAAAAACTGTACCTCACACCACGCCTCTTAACCCAGAACCATGGAGACATCAGACACCCAGACCCAGCTCGGCTCAACCTTGCGATCTGGCTCCTGATGTCTTAGAATTCGGTTACCTTAACCTCCCCCCTGATTGTATGAACGTTATTAAGGAGGCTAGAGTCCCACCACTAGAGCCTGCTATGCAGCCAAGTGGAAAAGAGTTGTCATATATTGTCATAACACCATCAATCCCCTAGATGTGTCTATCCAACACATCATAGGTTACCTACTACATCTCCAAAGGTGTAACTTAGCCTATACATCTATTAGGTTGCACCCCACGGCCATAGCTGCCTATTTACAAAACAGGCAGCACTTAGCACTTTTCAGAGTACCTGCCATCAAAGCATTTATGGAAGGCCTCAAAAGAATAATTCCTCCCAGAGTACCACCCTCGCCTGTGTGGAATTTAAACATAGTTCTCACAAGACTAATGGGTCCTCCCTTTGAACCTCTACATAAATGTGAGCTACAGTTTGTAATATGGAAGGTTGCTTTCCTAGTGGCCATCACTTCTCTTAGAAGAGTTAGTGAGCTACACGCACTAACTATTCAGGAACCTTTCTTACAAATGCATCATAATAAAGTTTTTCTCTGAGCTAATCCTAAATTCCTCGCTAAAGTTATTTCTCCCTTCCACCTCAATCAGTCTGTGGAGTTGCCTATGTACTTCTCACAACCATAAACAGACGCAGAAAGAGCTCTTCATACTCTAGATGCCAAAAGAGCATTACTTTATTACATTAAGAGAACACAACCTTTTCGTAAGACCAAACAACTTTTTGTATCTTTCTCACCACCACATAAAGGCAACCCCATATCAAAATCAGGGATAGCAAGGAGGATTGTTAAATGTATACAAATTTGCTATCACAAAGCGAAACGTACCTTATCGGTTCCTCCTGAAGCCCACACTACAAGAAAGATAGGTACTTCAATGGCATTTTTAGATCACATCTGCAAAGCAGCTACATGGTCTACACCGCACACATTCATAAAACACTATTGTGTAGATGTGCAAACAAAATAACAAGCTTCTGTGGGCCAAGCTCTACTCAAAACGCTATTTCAAACTACTGTAACAGATACTGGTGGTCGCCGCTAAGGACAGGGTACTGCTATTCAATCTATGCATAGTGTGTGATCTGCAGCTTAAATGCCTTGAACGGAAAATGCTACTTACCAGTATGCATCTGTTCTTGGCATGTAGAGCTGCAGATCCACACACGCCCACCTGCCTCCACGGCTACCTTTATCTGTACCAGTATTATCTTATTTACATACAGCATACAATGGCATACAATGGCATCTTTTCTGTTTCTGTTTCTTACAAAACTCCATCATTTCCCTGCTGGCGAAAAAACAATCTGAAGATGGAGCCGATGCCCATGCGCTCTATAGTCCAAAGGATCAGTCACCTATCTTGTGACTTCCAAAGACTTTACCAAGACAAAAACAACTGCAAACATCTGTTCCCAACACCAGATGGCGATCTAACACCAGATGGCGATCTATGCATAGTGTGTAATCTGCATAGTATGTGGATCTGCAGCTCTACATGCCAAGAACAGATGCATACTGGTAAGTAGCATTTTCCTTCCTCTGTTTAAAATGTCAACGCTGCGTTTAGATTTATATGTTGAAAAGTAGTGTTAGTAGTGATTATTCTGTGATTGATTTCAGTTGAAAGTATTGGAAAATGTGTTAAAACACGTTCTAGTGCATTTAGACGTTTTGTCTCTCTTGGCCACATTGTCAATCTTTGATTCGTTTTTACCCCTTTGTTTTCAAGTTTTCATTTGGTATTGGGGATCTCATGGACTTGTATATGATGACTTGATAGCTGCAGGGAATGATCATCCGTATAATTTTTGCCATATTTAGTACTGTGGACCACCTTGTGCATGCTGGGATAGTACCCCTTAGTAGAATTAGCATCGATCAAGAATCCTTCCACATTCTGATTAGCCTACCCACAGCAAAATACCTGTTATAACCTTAGATTCAAGATAATTAGACATGTGTATCGAAGTGGATGCTAGCTGCTGTTGATTTGAGCACATCCAATCTCTAGTCATTATTATTATTATTATTATGGAATTTGGTTAAGCGCACGGCTACCCCCACCGGGGGTGTCCCGGCACTGTGGACAGAAACGGTAGTGATCGAGGCGGCTAGTAGCAGGAGAACAGGTACGTTTTCAATTTGGACCTCAAGAGGGGTTCTAATTCAATGAGTCTGAGGTTAAGCGGTAGGGAGTTCCACAGCTTAGCAGTGACCACTGCGAAAGCTCTACCTCCTCTTCTAGAGCGATGAAAGCGATGCGGTAGTAGGAGACAGAGGTGGTTGGATCTAAGGGAGCGGACTGATTGGACCTGCTTCAATCTGTCTCTGAGATAACCTGGCCCAAACCCATTGAGTGCTCTGAAGGCCAGAATCAGGGCTTTGAACTGGATGCGCTGTGAGATCTGAAGCTAATGCAAGTTCTTTAGGTACGGGGAGATGGAGTGACGATAGGGGACATGACCGATCAGTCTTGCCGCCGCGTTCTCGACAATCTGTAGTCGATGACGTAAGTATGCAGGCGCCCCTACATAAAGACTATTGGAGTAGTCCAAATGTGAAGTGATGAGGGAGTGCACGACAGTCCTCATCGAGTCCCTGGACAGATAGGGGGAGATTTTTTTAATCATTTTTAATTTGCCTAAACAGGCAGATGTGACCTTTTGGATTTGTATTTTGCATGAGAGTTCATTGTCAAAATGAAACCCAAAGTTCCGGGCAGAGTTGGCAGGGATGGGGGGAGGGTTCAGCTCAGTCGGCCACCATGCGGAAGGCAGCAGAGGGGTTTTCAGATTAAAAAATAGCACCTCAGTTTTCTCGGTGTTCAGTTTTAATGTACTAGATGTCATCCATTGAACAATATTGGTGAGGCAAGATTTAAAATTATCGAGTCCTTTGTCAGAGTGGTCTCTAAGGGAAAAAGTAGGCTGAGCATCATCAGCGTAAGAGACCACTCTGACACCACAGTCCTCAACCACTTTTGCCAATGGCGACATGTAAACATTAAAAAATAGAGGGCTGAGGGCCGACCCCTGGGGGACTCCACAGTCCAGGGGCTTCTTATCTTTTGACAAGTAGGGGCGACACCATACCTGTTGCGTTCTACCTGACCGGAATGATTTTATCCAAGCCAGTAGAGTGCCCTGTATTCCAAGGTCACGTAACCTTTTCAGTAGTATGGAGTGGGTCACGGTGTCGAAAACCGCGGACAGATCGAGGAGCACCAACATGGCCACCTCATCTCTGTCCACGCTCTCTCTTATGGTCTCTGATACTTCCAGAAGGGCCGTCTCTGTGCTATATCCGGATCTAAATCCGGATTGAGAGTCATGCAAGAGGGCGTTGGATTCCAGGTAGTCAGCCAATTGCTCCTGTACTACTTTTTCCAGAATTTTGGCCGGTTTAGGGATGAGAGAGATGGGTCGGTAGTTGCCAAGTACCGACGGGTCAGCATCCACTTTCTTCAGAATGGGGATTAGCATTGCCTGTTTCCATTCCGACTGGAATTGGCCAGAGGAGAGAGATGTATTCCAAATGGAGATTAAGGGGGTGGTGATAAGTGGGCTCAGCTGCGTGAATATTTGAGCTGGGACAGGATCTAGGGGAGAGCCAGATTTACATTTTTGCATTCTGTGTTGGACAGAGTCTCTTACGATAGAATCGAATGCTTCAAATGTGGAGGTGGTGGGGGGGGGGGTAGGACTGATATCGCCTCACCAAGTCCTTTAGATGGAGTAAAAGAGGAAAAAATATCCACTATTTTGTGATGAAAAAAGTGTGATAGGTCATCACAGAGTTCTTGACTCGGTGAGGAGACGGGTAAGTACTGAAGGCTTTGTAAAGTCTTTCACGATTTGAAAGAGGGTTTTAGCTGAGTTGTCAGCGGAGTTAATCTTGTTGGAGAAGTATTCCTTCATAGTGACTTGTTTTAGCTTGTGAAACCTTTTTAGCGCAGCTCTCTCTATATTTTTTTTGATAGTCGTAAGTGCGTCGCCATTGGCGCTCGAGTTTTTTGCATTTGCTTTTTTCCATACCGAGCTCCGGGGAAAACCATGGGGCGGAGGGCTTTGCTCTGGCAGAGGAGAGGGGGAGTAAGGGGGCGATCGTATTAATCGCTGTGATGAGAGTGGAATTAAGTTTTTCCACATCTGCGTCTATATCCTTAGTCGGGTGCCAGAGTACTGGTTCAAGGGCGTCATAGGTGACTTTGTGCCATTTCCTGCCCAGGTTAGGTTTTACACTATTCATGAATACTGGGGGGGGGGGGATAGATAGGGTGAAAGGGATGAGTGAGTGATCGGACCAGGCCAGTGGGCACGGAGTCAAAGTAGAGAGGGCTGATAGGCTCGAGAAGATCATCTTTCATGAACACAGCCGCAGATGCCTAGGGGCTTAGATATTATGTAATGGATGAGGGCTCCCCTTAAGGCACGCACATCCAGTGGAATCAAACATTTTATATGTGCAGTGGTCCAAGATCTATCCCTCAGTCTTTCCATTGAAATACAATATGTGATTTATTTTGTACTGGAAATAAGGAGACAGCCAGACAACCGTTTTCTAGCTATTTCTGTCATCATTCCCGTCAATTCCCTTAGTCATGGTATCGTCTCACAAAGGCTTCAATCTCTTGTTTGTCTGAAAGGACTGCAGGTGAGAATTGAAAAACTCCTTTGGGGTGGTGACAGTTTTCCAATGAGGGCTGTATGTTATAGAGTTGAATTCTCCAAGCTGGCACATAAACCACAGACTCTATTTTGCTGTCTTTAAGGAAGTGAAGTGTGATGTCCAAGAATGGTAGTTGAAAAGGTTTTGATCTTGGTGACAATATTTAAGAGTATATATTTGTTGAGATAGAACTGTATGTATGTCTGTTTTTGCTTTAGAGACCATTGAATTTACTAGTGAGGCCACTATTGCAGAGTAGTTTCCTTCACTATGCTGGGCTCCTTTGTCCTTTCTTGGGTGAATCTTCTGCCGTTCTGCGACCTCTATAAACTATGAAAGCTAGGCTCTGGATGAAAACTTTGCTCCAGTAGTCAAATTGTAAGAGCTCACATTTAGATGTGGGACGACTGGCAGCTCTGTATCAGTATTAGCCCTTCACTATGGTTAGATACTCCCTCCGTGCCATCTTTTTAGGTCTTGCCTAGCGACGCAGCGCATGCAGTGCTCACCTCTGGCGAGATCTATTGTCGTTGCTTTGGTTTGCGAAGCAAAGGTGGAAGCTACACCCACGCTTCTTATTGGCGCACCCGCCAAATCCGTGCTTTCTATAGGGAGGGAAGTATGTTTGGTTCCCTCCCTGTCTCCTGCTCTGCATGCCTGGCCGGACAGGAGATGTGCACCCATACGCGGTGTGCGCGCATGGTGCGCTTTAACTTTCTTTTGTATTGTATTCTATCCCGAGTCACGCGTCTCTTTTGATCATGGAACGCGCGCATGGTGCGCTTTCACTTTCTTGTAGACACAGATTCCCGTTCGCCGCCCGCTCCCTCCCCCCACCTCGCCCCTCCTTTCTCCATTGTGTGCTGGTGCTGGTCTTTTCTTTGACGAAAACAAAATTTTCAGGAAGGAAACGGGCTGATGTGCATTCAGCCTCTTGTGTGTAGCTTCAGGCGGCTGCGGATGGATTCTGCAATGAGAGCGCTGAGGCTCGAGTCTCTGCACGACACAGACGACCCCTGGGACACGCGAGGACACCACCAGGTACGTTCGTCTGCGTGCAAAATGGCAGAGACGGCGGACGCGAGGGGAGGTAGACAGAGAGACAGACATCTCTTAAGGGAAAGAGGGGGGGCGAGACATCGCATCCATTTCACAAAGCTGAACAGAGTTACTTTTCTAGTTAGAGAGCAGTGAGAGTAATGGGCCACGCGTGTCAATACTTTGTAGAAACAAGTTTGTTTAAAGGTCACTAACAGCAGCTTCGGCCGTGCTCTCGGGGTTTGTGGTATTTTCTTTGTGGACTCACTGTTCGAAGTCCAGGGCTCCTTGGCTAGGACAGCACAGGGTGGCGTTTCCCCGGTGCCCACCATTCCCCTGCCCACTGGGGTGCATATGTAATAACTCTGTATCCATTGTGTCCGTCATGTTTCGGTGCGCCTCCGCATGCTGCATGGAGCTGTAGACTTCCGACAATGGCTGACATCACTTTGAGTGATGTCACTGCCGCTCTGCCCTTTCCGAAGCACCATATCCCCACACACAATGCAATTCCCATCAGTGCCAGGAATTACATCCACCCGCCTGCTGGCACTTGGTCCCCAAACCCAAGCTTCATTCGAGCTTTGGAACAAATAAACAATACAGAAAGGTTATATACATTGGGTGGTGTAATACTTGAACGGAACGATAGTTCCAGGGAGTGCGGAAGGGAGGTGGAACTTCAGGCCTCGAGCTCTCAGAGCTATAAAGACACCAGTATCCAGGTATTAGTGGGGGTGGACAGGTTGCCATTGAAAGAGTGTTGCGGTGCACCCTGTCCGACCCTCTGATGGGGCAGTTGGTCAGTGTTACCGTATGTGTCCTCTGCACTATGGACGCACGTCACTGATGCTGAAACTCTTTGCATGGGTTCTTACCCCCTAATTTACAGGTACTACTTGAACGTTTAAGCGCCTCGAAGTACTGGGGTTCCTGGCTCACCTCAGATGCACATGACCACAAAACTAATAAAAACAGCTTTATTCTGGAACGGCTGGTGGTGGTTTTGTTATCCCAAGGCTGCTTGGTATCAAGTGACCCTCCAGCCGCCTGTTGGCACTGGGCCTCCCGAACCCAAGCTTCATTCGAGCTTTGCAACTATGTACTCTAGTCGCACCTTATTGACTCTCATGGGACCCTAGAACCCCCTTGGCGACAAAAGAGCGGGCTCCTGGGGAAGAAGGGGCCCTTCTCGTCGACGAAGGGTCCGAACTGTGGCGTAACATTAGCCCCCGCGGTGTTGGCGGGGGGGGGGGGGAGCTGTAGGGTCCGAGAGATGCGATGCGAAGACCCCTCCGGTGGATGCAGGGACTGGGGTCCTTCCAGTAATGCAAGGACCTGGGGCACCTCCGGTGATATAGGGACTGGATTCCTTCCGGTGATGCAGGTACTGGGGTCCTTCCGGTGATGCAGGGACTGGGGACACTCTCCGGTGAAGGGACAGGGTCTTCTGTGCAGGGGTTGGGGGGCCAGCTCCCGGCCCAAGCCACCGGGCTGTGAGGTCCCCAAGGATGACATTAAACGTGTGCAGGACTGGAGTGAGGGGGCGCAGATGGTCACTGGTAACTGTGAGCCGATGTTACAGCTTTGCCCATGAGGTATGGTACTAGTGATTACATTAAACGTGTGCAGGACGAGGTGGAAGGGGGGGTCACGGGTCACTGTGAGCCGTTGGGGCGGCGGTGTCCATGGGGTACCAGTGATTAAATTAAACGTGTATAGGAGAGGGGTGCAGCGAGTCACTGTGAGCCGATGGGGTGGTAGTGTCCACGGGGTACCTAAGGATGACATTAAACTTATGCAGGGGCGCGGTAGGGTCACTTGTCAGGGTGAGCCGATGGGGCGGCACTGTCCATTGGGTACTAGGCGAGGGGGGCTCTTTTCAGACTTCTTTGGTACTCATTCGAGACGCTCTGTAGGCGGAAGTATTGGGGGATCCCCCAACAGCCCCAGGAGTGAAGGAATGGAGCTGCAAGGAGGGGGCCGAGGGTTCGGCGGAGCTGGCTACTGGTCCGAAACAGATCCTGCGGTGGGGCAATTCTCACGGAACATATGGAATCTTACATTCCTGGCTAGGGAGTAGGTTTCAGTTACATGGAGTGAGTGGGGGTGTGTGTGTGGGGGTGTGTGAAGAGGGGGTGTGTGCCGAAGAGCCATCCCAGGGAGTATACGTTAAATGGAAAGGATGTGGCGTAATGGCCAGAGGTGCTGCCTTGGAACTGGGGAACCAGGTCCGAGTCTCGTCATTGGCTAAGCATCCTGTGATTCTGGGTGAATCCCTTAATCTCTCTGTGCCTACCAAAAATAGGCATTTGCAATGCAATAGTTCTCGCATTTACTCGAGTTTAAGCTGTTGGCTTTGTAAATGGCAAAGCCTTTTATTTATGTTTTAAAAACCAAAACATTTAAAAAGGCATTGTTATATACAATGCCAAAAGCTCAAACTTGTTTAAATGCGAGACCTATTGTATTGCAAATGCTTGTTAGGATACTGAGGACGATCAGCTGCATTCCGCACCTGGAGACCAGTCAAGGCTCTTCTTCCAATAGCCTCCCACATGGCAAGTTTTATAATGCCTTAGTTTCAGGTTCCCTACTTGCGATTGATTATGAAAGGACTAACCTCTGTACAGTTGTGAGATCACTGATGTGCAAAGACTCTAAAGCTTAAAAAGTGGAACAGACGGAGAGCCATTTTCTTGAACAGACGCAGGTCAAACTGATGGCTCTCAACGTAGTCTCCTGGTTTAGCTGGAAGAGCAGGCTCTCTAAGCCAACTCCAGACCTTCCTTCCAAAATGTTATTCTTATCCCTGTCTGTTTCGTAAGGTTTACTGCATTTAATGAATGTTCTTCTGTGGACCACATAATGTGGTGCTAAACATCTCCTATTTTGCTGGTGCTCACACTCTAGCAATCTGTTGCTATTAAAAGTTTGGCAAGTTAACATCTTTCCACTGGTGATAGTAGCTAATTGTTACTTTTTAAAATTAATACACTTGGTGTTTTACGTTATTTAAAGTTTCGTTCTTCCACTGTGCTTGCTTTGTTGTCCAGTGCTTTATTCCACTGCTTTGCCTTAGCTTTTTGTGTTCAAAATGTATACTGCAGTTCTTCATTACCTAGGTCAGTGAGATGTCTCAACTTCTTTTTCATTGCGCTATGAAACCATTGAAATTACCTCATTTAATTTTTTAATCGGGAGTTATGGGAGTTCCTATGTTTTCTATTAAATTAAGGTTTCATTGATAATTAGCTCACCAAATAAAGAATAATTGAATCGAGCAGTACGTGTTGTTTGTACTTTGATATTACTCTCGCTGTGTAACGCTTTAAATTAAGTAAAATTATTTAAACTCTAGAAATATTCTCCTTCCTGTTTACTCTTTTAGTCACACCACCACATTTCAGCAGTTTCACTGATTTATTGAAACTGCTAACTCACATGCAGCTATTTCTTCATGTACGCCCTCCAACAACTGCAAACATGCTGGCCCCCTGTAATGTGGTCAAATTAGGTTTCTTGGGGTATTTATTTGTATCAAAAACATGTATGTGAAATCGTATTTGGTCAGTTAATTTCAGTCAGATAAGGTAAGTTGTATTCCACTCAAGCTTTATCTGCTTTGTCACACTTATTCTTGTTTGTTGCTTCACTTTTGCTATTGGGCACAGTTTTTCTCTGTGCTGTCTTCAAAAGAGAAGGGTAATTCTACGTTTTGAATTATTATAGCATGGGAATTGAAGGGGCTCGTTTACATCAAGCATTTCAATTCACCTGTGTCTCGCTTCTTAGAAGCCCCGGAAGTGACGGTTTCATACATCATAACTTGTTTTTAGCCATGGTTGATTTTTCAAACATTAACGTGGAATCAATTGAGGAGGAGGACGAAGCAGCGATGGTGGTTGAGAAAGTGCTTGTGATGGAGGAACCTGAGCCAAAATCAATCCATGTTGAGCCAGCCTCCAAAGAGCCAGGTACAGCTGCTATGGCTTTCCCCGCAGTGTGGCCCACTTTCCTCATTACTAACCTTACTTGCATAGCTAGGTAATGTCTCCACTTAATATTGCAATTGGCCTGTGTTGCTTCTGGTAAGGTCCAGGCTAATAATTTAATTCCAAAATGGTGGTCACAGTCGTTCATGTTTAATGCATAAGAGATGTTTTAGCACAGTTAAAAGCTTTAGTTGCAACACGCCCTCTGCAGTCTTCTTTGAGCCATGAACATGATCATTTATTATTTGCCTAAAGAGAAGGTCGATGCATGCACGCGCTTTTGGTGTATTGATTGAAATGCTGGGAATTCGTCTCTGCTGCTCTTAGCGAATATCTGCCTTGGTTTAGAGGGGATGTATTTTTAAATTCTCTTATTCTGATAGTAATGACTCCTATAATGCTGTACTATTATTTCAATTAACTGCCCTTCCCTTTTTATCCGGTTTTAGTTAGTAACTTGGACAGGGAAAATCTTGTCTCATTATGCAGATCGGTTTTAGTTAATTAATAGTGTGCGGAGTGGACTTCAGATTACGGTACCACATATTAAAAACTATTTTTTGCCCAAACAAGTTTTTCTGAAATTAGGTCACATTTCTGTGATGAGTATACCTAAAGCACAGTGGTCCCTCTCACATACCTTCAACACTTGTTTTTAGCGGTGTCTGCATTTGCAATCATTGATGTTTCGCCTGTAGGGGAAGAGGAGGAAAAAGTGCTACTTACGAATGAACCGAAGCCCACATCAGTCTCTGTGGAATCAGCGCCAAAAGAGCCAGGTACAGCTGTGATGGCTTTTCCTGCAGTGTGCCTGGACTTCTCTCCTATGCTAATGCGGCCACTATGCAGTTTTGCACAGCTGCACACAACTGCTTGTACCTAAGAAGCATTGTAGGTGCTAGATTTCGACTTTCAATTAAGCAGCACTAACGTTGCTTTTCATTGAGAGTTATATTCTACTTTCATTGTAAGTAGTAGTCGTTCTGGACCTTGGCTTTGCTAACAGATACATTTTCATGAACACACTTTTTTCTTTTAAATGTGGCCAGCTTCAGCTATACCAAATAAGCATACAAATAGACATATATACTTCTATACTTATTTAGAGGTGTACAATGTAATATGCCGTTTATTACCAGTGTAGAGATTGTCCATGACTCGTGAGAGACAAAGTCTCAAGTTGGTCATGAAGCCCCTCCTTCAACAATGGCAGCAAACAAAATAATATGCTGTGTGCATCTGCATATATGATTTATGCGACAACAGTTTTTCATGTTTATTTGTTTTATCGAAAGGTATTTAAAAAAAATAGGATTCAAGGGTTTAGATTTGTGCAATTAGGTAAAATTCCTCCTGACTATAAGGAGTTATTTCCTTGTGTAAATTATTACATGCAGTCTGTGAGAAACTAATCAGTGTTTTCTCATGTCAATGTTGCTGTTCTGTGGTAATGAACTAGAATTATGTGAAATTGGCACTGTAATAAATGTATGTTTATTAGTACAGTTGCTTTAAATTACATATATTATTGGGCCATGTTTGTTTTCCCTGCCATGGCATCCACATATGCATGTGTGTGTGTGTATGTAGGTCTATATATAGGATAAAGTACCCTGTGTCATACATTATAAGGATATTTCAAGTCACAGAGGATTTCCATAGCCATATAGAGGAATAAACCCGAAGGCCAAGTTACTTTTTAAGGTTATGGCATATCCTTAAGTACGCCAAGGGGTACTTTATCCCATATAATTCATGGTTGCACCATTACCTTTCCCACAAGTTACTTGAAACCTTGGTGCGTAACTCGTTCATATAAATGAGAATGAAGAATACAAATAAAACATCTAGAACAAAAGTAAACCCATCACAAACCTGTTGGATATGTGTTGCAAACAGATATGAGAAACAATGCAATACAAGTCAGTTTATAAAAAAAAGCTGCAGTTGCTTGGAATGTGTAGAAACATGCAGAAAGATTCTAGCTTTTCTCATAAATGTTTTTGATGTAGTTTTCTCATGGTCAGAGTCAGTCTGGAAAAAATAAATACTTTCCTTTAGCAGTTTTTACTGTAACAGTTTTCTTTGATCATTAAACTCACTTTAGATAGTGAAGGGATTATGAAGGGAACCATTTAAATTATTGCAGAGTGTTACATTTTCAGTTGGACTTTTGAGGACTGGAAATTGACTACCCTAGTAAATGTACCAAGGAACTGCCCCAATCTCATTTCTTGCTACCCTTCTACATGTCACCCTTGTGGACGTCCTTCCGGTCCTTTGGTGCAGTCTTTATGGCTCTGACCTCCATTACAGGGTAAGGTCTCAGTGTGCCTTGTGATTAAAGGGCCTCAATGTCCATGGTACCTCATCATTGATAGCCCTCTCATTGCCATTTTCTCCATTACTGATGGTTTACTCAGCATCAAGGGTTCTCGATGTTAAGAGTCTTTATGCAAGATCCTAATAGTAGAGAAGCTCCATAGGGTTACGTTCTTCACCCCCAAAAGTATGCTTTTTTGATCTGATCTCAAGAGAGAGCCTCAACAATACTCTGACCTCAAAGGGCTTCTTTATTGATACTACTTTGACTTTGTCCGGCTCCTCTCCAGTTCTTAAGTCCAGAGAAATTTTTGACTACCATGTTGGAAGACACTCATGGTCCAGAGTACCATTGATCAATTTTCATATCAGAAAAAAACCCTAATTGGCAGCTATTCACTTCATGAGTCCAGTTTAGACTTGAATTCCTTTTGTCACTGAGATTAGGGAGAGGGATATGCGTGCCTGTTTGTGTGTTACTGTAAGTGCATTTGAGTAAGTGTGTCACCCTGCTCCGACACAAGTGCAACCAAGCCGGGTTGGAGTACCACTTCTGCGGGAGTCGTACTTGAAGCGAAAGCACAGACACAGAAGACACCTGCCTCCAGGACCTCCTCCGACTTTACGCTCGGATGGCACTGAGACAAGGCTTCCGAGCCAGATGGCTCCGCTCAACGGCATCAAGTCCTAACCGATGCAAAGACACCGAGCATCCTCGCCCACACTTGAAGCCGGTTCTGAAGGCACCACAGAACCTGGCATCAAAGATCCCTTCGACACTGAAGGTTTCGCCGACAACAGGATCCAAGGAATCCTCAGCTCTGCAGCAACTCCAGGAGTAGCTCGAAGCTAGGCAGAAGTGTCCTCATCCACCTTGTCACAGGGAAGATCTTGGCAAAGCAACCTCCACTGAAGCCTTCAGATGCTACCTAACATGATAATGGTCTCCTGTTCACACCCCTGAAAACACAGAGCGCCTAACCTTCGCTTCCAAATACTCACAGACCCTGGGCAAAGCACTATGGATGAATTGGTTGCAGATCTTTGCCTACACTTTACTTCCTAACCCACTCATTCCAAATGTGGAGAAGAAAAAGCAACAAACATCGCACCTCTCATCCGGAGGGCTCCCTCCTGGGCCAGGCATCCCTGGTAGTCCAAGCTCCTAGAAATGACCATCAACCCCCACAAGAAGCTCCTTCTGATGCCGGGCCTTCTCTCAGAGACGAGGCCAGATACGATGCCCAGACAGCTCAACGTAGTAATCTTGCACCTGAGGTCTTGGAATTTACCCTAGGAATGCATGACCATTCTGCAGGAAGTGCATAGGTCCACTTAACGGGCCTGGTATGCCACAAAGTGGGAAGATTTGTTCCTACTGCATTTTCAAAGACCTGATCCGCCTAAAGCTTATTTCCAGGACATTATCTGCTGTTTTCTACATCTGCAGAAGTCAGGCCTCGCATACACATTAGTACGCCTACATCTGGCTACAGTTGTAGCCTATATGCAAAACAAAGAACTTTTATCCTTTTTTTAGGAATCCAGTAATCCAAACTTTCATGGAGGGCTTTACGATGAACACACCTTTTTAAGTACCTCCTGCTCCTGTGTAGAACTTTAATGTAGTCCTCCTGGGAACACCCTTTGATCCTGTACATTTATGCTCCCTACAGGTCCTTTCCTTGAAGGTGGATTTCCTTGTGGCCATATATTCCCTCTGACGCACTAGTGAGCTGCAAACCCATGCTACAAGAGCCTTTAATTAAGGTTCACAAAGATAGCGTAGTTATCCGATAGAGACTACTAGCCGCAGATTCCTTAACGTAGAATTACCCCCAGGCGTGAGACTGGATCCGGAAAACTTTTCTGCCACAGCATCTCTGCGCGCTGGGGGGACGGCACCACGTGACTCGTCCCTCCGCCCCCCTCCGCGCTGACGTCGTCCACGCTGGTGACGTCAGCGAGGATACATGAGTCCCACCCCGGCGCGCCTACACCAGTTTTTCTCTTTCTGCGTGCAACTCGGATCCGGATTACTGTCTTAAATTCTTTTACGCTTTGGCGTTTAGTGGAACGGTGTGCGAATGCCTTAGGGTTTCCAAGACGTGTACCTCCTGTGCACGTCCCATGCCGGTGACTGACCCTCATCCGATTTGCATGTGGTGCCTGGGTGAGCACCACGACTCAGAGAGCTGTGACGACTGCCAACACCTTGAGCCCAAATCGCGGCGGGCGCGCTTATCCAGGTCGGTGTCGTCCCAGCGTCCGTCCCCTACCTCGGAGGCAAAGAGCCGCCGGCTTCGTCTACGGAATCGCCGCGGCCCTTTGGGTATGGCTCACCGGCTGGTAGGTCTTTCAGTGTGTCTCCGAGGCCTTGTCCTCCTTCCGCGGTGGTTGCCGACTCCCACCGGGACAGGTGCCCCTGCGACGAGGGCCCAAATTTGGCCCCTCCTGTGGCGTCTGTGGATCCCTTGCCTTAAGCTGGGACTTCCGCGGCTCCGCCAGCGGCTCCAGCCCCGAAGGTTTCGGCTTCAGGTCGTAGGAGGATGGCGTCGCCTGGGTGTAGTCCTTCTGGGCTTCCCTCGTCTGCGCCTAGCATCCCTGCCTCGCCACAAATCCCTATGGGGCTCCCTATGGTGTCGCAGGTGATCGCCAGGACTCCGGGCTTGGCCCTGAGTCCCCTTCGATCCTCTAAGCAGGCTGGTTGCCTCACCAGAGGTCAAGCCGGCGCCGTTTCGGCACCGGGGGCCTTCCTCCCCGGCTCCGGTGGAGTCGCGGGTGGAGGCCGGGCCGCACCTTCCCGAATCACTCTCGGTCCTCGGCGCGGGTGGCGGCCATGTCTGAAGTCAAGCCGGCGCCGTTTTGGCGACGCACCATCTCCGGTTTGGCATCAGCCTCGCCCCATTCCCCTGGAGAGCACGTGCTGGCAGGAGTCGGCCCGGCGCCACGGAGGCCCATTTTGGCGCCGATGGCTGACTCCACGGAGCAGCGCCGGTGTCTGGTTCTGGATTCGTCTCCTGAGGCCCCTTCTTCTCCTGAGGTCCGTCACCTGTTGGTGTGTTCCTCCCCGGAGACAAGGCGCTGTGTAGTGCCTTTTCACTTGCATCTTCCAGGGAAGGCTCTTCGCCGTCCCCACGGCCTAAATCCTCGAACCCTTCTTTCTGTGGTTCGCGGCTGGCTTCTCCTACGACATCTCCGCCTTTCCCTTAGGCCCCTCATGTTCCCCATTCCTCTGTGGATCCTCCTACATGCTGGGGCTGGCCGCTTTCCTCTGGACTTGGGGATGGGCAGCTCAGTCTGCAACCGTAACCCACAGAGGAATTACTTTCACCTCCGCGGCGCCCTACTGAGGCTAGTGTTGCCTTTGTTTGGGCAATTTCCACGGCTGCTGGTATTCTGAGGATGGGTGAACCTGTCACCCCGTTTCTTACAGACAACCTCTTAGAGATTCTCACCCAGGGCTTTGGTGGACGGGAGTTGTTCCTTCCCTTTGAAGCGTCACTTCATAATTCTCTTATGGAGGCTTGGGGGTGCCCTGCCACTGGCGATCCGGTGCCTCAGGCTCTACTGCACCGTCATCGTCCTGCTCCGCACGACCCGGTCTGTCTTTCTTTCCATCCTTCTACTCAAGGCGCTCTACTGCGCAATGCCTTTCCGTGTTTGCCTGTAGTGCGGTTTCCTCCGTCTCGGGAAGCCCAGTGGTTAGATTCATGGGGGCGTAATGCTTTTGCTTCTTCCAGTGCTGCCTTGAGGGCGCTTAACACCTTGTCTGTGTTGACCAGGGCTACTTCTGGCCTGTGGTATTCTGTGGAGTCCCTTCTTTCTCATGTCTCTCACGAGAGGGCCCGTGCTGATCTGCGGGGCCATGTGTTGAACGGCAGAGAGTTGGGCGCGTTTATTCTTCGTGCACCTTTGGATGTTGACAATGCTGTTGGCTGTGCTATGGCCACTTCTGTGGCTCTCTTCGCCATGCTTGGCTACGCGATGCTGTTTTCCCTGAAAGTATTGGAGAGCGCCTGGTCGACCTCCCTTTTGACTGGGTCCTGTTGTTTAATACTCATGCAGACTCCGCCATTCAGCATCTTCTTGCGGGGCTCCCTCCTCCTCCTCCTCCTCAGTAGGTTGGTCTGCTGATCCACCAGGGCTTGGTGGGAGAAGTTATCCCACTTGCTCCTGATACTTGTTTTTTGGACGGGTGTTACACTTTCTCTGAGGGATACTGTGACCTCGGGGGTCCTTGGTTGGCCCGCTCTTCAGTTGGCTGCTGGTTCAGCCCCTTTTTGGTACAAATGTGTTTTCTGGCTGACTACTAAGCCGTCTGTGGTTTCTGCTGCAGGTCTATGATTTTGTCCTCTGATGCGGGATTGTTTTTTCCCTAAGAGTGGTTCCCATGCTTTCTTGGGACGTGTCCTGCCCTATGTGGGGTATGTGTAGCTATCGTATAGATATGTCTTATGCGGGGAAGGTGTAGCTTCCCCCTGGCGGTTTCATCGCCCTTCCGGGTGTTTTGCCCTTGCCTACTGTTTGGTCTTGGCCTCTGTCTGGGGCTTCTGCAGGCATAGTTTCCTGTGTTTGACGGCCTGGTCTACTTGTTACTCCTCTCATCTTCTAGCTGCTCTCACTACATAGTGGACCGGTTCTGTCTGGGGCGGTCCCTTTTAGGGGTCGTTCGGGACGGTTTACTAGCCCTCACCTTGTTCTGAGCCCGACGTGTCCGGGCCTTTAGTTTCGTGGCGTTGTCAGCAGCTGGCTGCCCCCGACTGCTCTTCTGTTCTCTGGCCGGCGACCTTGGCGCCGCCTGGTCAACACCACATATCTTTTCCAAGCACTACTGTGTGGACATCCTCGATCGCCAGCAGGCTTTCATTGGCCACACAGTTTTGAGGACTTTGTTCCAGACATCTGCATCATCCACACATAAGAAACTGGTTATTGGATGATATTGCTTTACATTCTAAGCAGAGCGCCTGTCTACAGCCAGATGTGCTACAAATGGAAAAATCACTTACCCTTTGAGAATCTCTCTGTAGTGTGTAGTGTTTTATTTTCACATGCTTCCATCCACCTCCCTGGAAGTTTGTGTTGATTGCTGATCTCTTTTATTTCCACTTAGTTGATGCTGCACAATACACTACATACACATTCTCACCTGCTTGGCAAAACACAATCTAAGATAAAGTGAGTGCCCATGTGCGTTGTATAGTCAGGTAGGAGATTTTTTGAGGAAACACAATTAACAAACATCCGACCTCCACAACAGATGGCAGGAGTATGCAGAGCATGTGAATCTAGAGCACTAGATGCTACGAACAGATGCTTACAGGGTAAGAAGCATTTTCTATACATACAATATACTTACATGGGTTTCAGTCAGCCTCTTCATCCATTGGTCTTTTGTTGTGTCAATCACGTTTGTCTTCTGACCACTGCAGCCTGTAAGCATCAGACAATGACGGAGCACACTTAAGCCATTGACTAGCTTCACTGTGATTGACAACATTCTGCTCTTTCCCAAGAGCATATCCAGACACAAAGTAGTTCCTTTTAGTGCCACAACCTACTATGGTAATGTGTGTTTTTTGAGAAACAATTTTTTTTTGCCTTTAGTTATTTTTTATTAATATATTAGGGGGTGCATGGGCAGCTCTCCTAACAATAAAGTTTTACCAAAACAAGGGCATTAACAAAGCCAAAATGCTATCAGCCATTCTCAGACCTTTTGGCTTTAACAGTGCTTGTTCTGTTAATTCCTAAGGACTCCTCTCGCCTCTATGCTCCAGTTGATTCACCCCGAGCTTTCAAAAAAGACCTGGAAAGCTACTATTTGGTTTCTACTTCTTCCTATGCATATCCTTTACACAGCCTCACAGCAACTTTAAACTGTTTTATACAGAGGTGTGTGAAATGTGCTCTCCTTTGACTAATATATTTATACTTAATCTTGAATTGGTCTGCATTTGTTGACTGCAAATCATTTATCTACTCTTTTCTGGCAAACCATATTTTCTCACGCTTAGGGTGGATATAACTCATTGACTAGTGTCTACATTATACATAATAAAACATCTCTAAAATAAGACCTTAGTGGTGCGGTAATAAATTTTGATCCTACTACACATACTGGATGTTTCCTAAACCGCTGGTTAAGGACAAAATTGCATACTGAAAATATAAATACTAAGTCTTCTGAGCTGTGCCTTATTTATTCTATAATTGCAGTTTGGAGAAGAATCTAATTTGGGTTCATTCTGAATGGTAGGCCGACATATCCTTCTCATTCAAAGATTCATGGCTGGCTCTCACATAGCTCAGCACTCCTTTTGACTTTCATCTCTCGTAGGAAGAGAGGGCCTTACTTTTATGCTTACTGTTTGTTCACTAAGATGAAACGATCGAGAGGGAAAAGTTAGCTCCACTTAATTCTGTTATTCATCCTGCGCATTTTCGAAACATTTATACACAATCCTTACTTCTCAGATAAAGTGAAGGAAAGGAAACAGATTTGTACATTTTTAGATTTTTCATCCCTCACTCAAATGGTTGTGCACCTTCATAACCTTTGCGTAGCAGAGCAATTTTTACTCTAAATGAAGATGTATACCAATTTACTTTCATTGTTTATCTTTTAGAAGAGTAAGGGGCAGTGCTAATCTGTATGATTTAAGGTTGTTTTTCAATATTTAATCACATTTATGCTTTTACATGTATTTCTTTTAATTGGAGAGTTTTTCAGTTAATTGAAAAACGTACAAACTGAGCATTTATAAATTCATTGAAAATAACCATAATGGAGATTTTGTATTATATGGAGGTAATGCACTCTTTTCATTCAGTACTGGTTTACTTTCCTTGTCACAAGACAAAGTCAGCTTGAGTCTGATTGGTCACAGCATCTTTAGATAGTGTTTGATTTAACACAGAACAATGGTGCTCAAAATAAATGCGAGAAGACCATGTTAATCCTTCTTTAACCAGTGATAAAGTCTTCTTTAATTTCTTTTTTGATCAACGATCTCTGTGCTGCCATTCTTTAGGAAAACGTTGCCCAGGTGTGAACAATAGCGCATCATTTGTCACAGAAGACTTTATTTTGCAATAACCCTGATAAATTTAATTGTGTATGCTATGTAATTGTATTGATAGCTTTGTTTCTAATTAGGGCTCTCTAACAACCATACAGTTATCGGCTTACCTTCAGGCGCTTTTGATTGATTCCAATTTTCCGGTTTTGGGATGAAGCTGATACTCGATAGACCTTGCACTTTATTGTATCTTAAAATGTACCCGCATTTTTCCAAATGTGTTCAAAAGCAGCTTAAATGTGTGTGGTTTTATTTCCAATGTGCAAGCTTACTTTAACTGCTTTTCAAGGCTTGGATAAGTTAAAATAATTCAGTTTCCATAGATTATGCTTAATGGCATGGCCCAGCTTTAACAGGATTTGAAGTGATGCCGTGGTTTGTGAAGTAACAATCTAATGAGCTCCTGAGATGATTCTCTATCCTAAACACATGCATGGTTTTTCCTCATTCAGCTGCAGTGGTAGTAACTCCTGCGCGAAATCTGAGGCCTATCTCTGCTCCTGCAATTGCACAGAGACATGTAATAGATCCTATCCATTCCATTTCGACTGATGCAAATGAAGTTTTGGTGTCCAGAGTGGTTAAAGAAGCTGTAGAAGTGAAACAGGAGGAGAAGGCATCTGAACGAATCAATCCTGAGTTAACAGATGTGAAGGTACAGTCTTCTTCTGTGGGACTAACACATGTCAATGTTGTACCCTAGTGTGAGGTTTCTCGTTTGCTCATCTTTGTCAGATTCTACATTGTTTAGTTGCAACTGTTGCTTGGCACATACATCACCCAGAGACAACTAGATTTAAAGAAAATACATAATGATATTTTTTTCCAGCTGGCAACTGCATTATTCATTTCTGCTTGCAAACCAACATCAGTTCTCCCTGTGCTTGTTCTGGAGTGGTCCCTAATTTGATCTGCATACTCCTGTCCTGCAGGGTCATGCAACCTGCACTGGAACTTCTATCTAGTAAGGTATCAATTAGAAACACCTTCGTTTGTAGAAGCTGAAGAGGGGACACATTTTCATAACTTCCCTTAGTGGGAGGCCGTTGCCAAACTTCATTTAATCTTCTTTGTAAGAAGCTTTTTGTGTTATGGCTGTTGTCGAGAATAATTTTCAGTTAGTTGTGAAGGATGGCAAGCAAGCAAGGACTAATTATACCACAGTCATCATAAATGTGCTTTCGCCTAAGTTTGTATCAAATGTTGATGTAGCTTTTCATGCATTAATGTCCATGTCACAGCAAAGACCCCTACGTACATTTTTTAAGCCAGCCTCTTTACATTTACTGTTTCACCTCTGGATCTCTCTATATTCATTGTTGTATCGCACAGGACCTACATAGATATTCCACTTTGTTTATTAAAGATTATTTTAAATATTCTACATCAAGTACCTTCTTTTGCATGCAAAGCAGGAATAGTTTCAGAGGTGTAAGCAAAGCTTGCATTTTCACAGTGGACAGTGACCTGTTAATGCTTTGTCAGGTTTGCCTAGTAGAAGCTTTGCAAAAGATAAAGCAACGGGGGCGTGGCCAAGGCGACAATGCGGTGAGACGTGCTCCGGATGAGCTCCCGCTGCACGCCGCTGTTATAGGCGATTTAGGCGGAGCCAGGGCACTTACCTGCCACCCGGCGAAGTGTTGGGGACCTGCTGACTTCGGCGCTGCAGGGGACGAGGTGCGTGAGACCCCGGGAGGCTCCGGGGGACGTCTGGCGGCGACAGCACGGCCGTCCAGTCGGGGTGGCCGCCATCTTGAGCCCTGTGCTCTGGGGCTTTGATTGCGGCGCAGGCGGCGAGTGGGTGGCCCTCCAGGCACCGAAGTGCTCTTCAGGCGAGAGACTGCCCATAGCGATGACTCGACTGCGGGGTGAGAGGAGTCCTGGCCCCTCCTGCACGGCGGTGACTACCTGGCTGGGGCTGCCTGGAGGTCCCGAGCGGAGCCTGCCATTTTCTCCCGCCTGCGGCTTGTGCTGCCCTCTGGCTGCCGGTGAGGTCCGATGAGGCCGCATCTTTTGGCGGGTGCTGTGCCTGGGGTCCCAGTGAAGATGGGGCTCTGGTGCTGAGGGGGGCCCCTGCCGGAGCCCCCGCGAGGACCTGCTGATTTCTGCCCCGTCTACCGTCTGGCGGCGGTAGACGGCTGAACCCACAGGCAGCCTGGCCGGCGGTGTCCTCCGGGCAGTGTGGAGCGGAGCAGCTGCCTTTCCCCCCTCTTGTAGCGGACAGAAGTGGCATCGGAGCGGTGCTGGTGGGGCCGTCTTGGGAGCAGCACCTGAGGAGCGACTCCCCCACGTGGAGCGGCTGGTATACGAGGGAGACGGAGGCACTGTGGTCCGCCATTTTGACCGCCCGGGACCTGGAGATATGGCCTGGTGACGGCGGCTTGGCCGTTTGAGGGACCCTGGGATATATGCGCGCCTGAACCCCTGCTGCTCACTGGGGGTTGTCAGGCGGCACGGAGAGTCGCCGGTTGCAGGGGTGGTAAATGACCCCGCTGCCCCATTGCCAGGGACACGAGCTTGAGAGGAGTCGGCCGCCGGGGTGTGAGGCGCAGACCGGTAAGCGGAGGGAAAGCGAAAGCGCGGCCTGCCCGCCCCCCGTCCTTGCGCTTGTGAAGCTGCGCGGTCAGCCGGATGGATGGAAATGCGTTACCCTGGTGAGGAGTGAAAGCTGTGACCCGCCATCTTGAGTCTCGGAGGTGCGGGCCTGGGCGCCAGAGGGCTCCTGTAAAGCGGACGGCGCCCTTCCTCCGACTAGTGAGAGGATCTGTAGTGCGGAGTGGAGCGCGGCCTGCAGTGGAACCGGCGAGGAAGCCGCTCGGGGTTTGAGGAGCTGGGTCCCTGCGAGTGGTGGCCCGAGCTGGACGACTCCCCCCGTGGCGGACGACCATCGACCTACAGGCTCTTGAGCGGCCTGTGGTGAGTGCGGCTCCCTGGGGGCCCCACTCAGCGGTGGAGAGGCCTGAGCCGGCGGACACCTGCTGCTGCAGAGACTGGACCTCCGAGGCGCCACCGGCCCTGGGTGTGAGCAGGTACTGTGATGGCCATTCCAGGTGAGAAGAGTGGCCCCTGGGAGCCGAGGGGTGGTGGACAGTGCAAATAGCCCTTTCCCATTGACTCTGTGGGACTACCTGGGGCAATCTGGTGGCTGGAACAAGGGCCTCAGGGTCGAGTGGACATTTGATTGTAGACTGTGCCTAACCTCATTTTTGTGACACCCTGACCCTCTTGGCGGGCGGCTGGGCAGTAGGGTGCTAGAGGTGGTTTCTGGAGAGGTCCCTTAGGGCATAGCTGTGAGTTCCTTGTAAATAGACACGGGAGGGTGCCGACCTCGACCTGGTCGCACTTGTGAGGGGTACGGCTGGTGCTCTTTCCTTCTGGGGTGGTCGCTGGCCGGACTCCCCCTCTGGCCTCACACCCTCCGGGCTCTGGCAGTGACGCTAGTGTCCCTGTGTTGTAGGCTGGGCACTGCAGGTGGAGGGGAGGAATTGTTGGACTGGTGTGTGGTGGGAGGTGCGGGAGCTGAACCCGACCCTAGCTTCGACCTCTGCACGGCCCTCTATACCCCAATTTGGCATCTACGACGCAGCGAGGAGTGCCTGTGACCCTTGGTTTCAGGCGGTTGTCATTAGCAATGACGCGCTCCAACAAAGGGGGCAAAGCTGACTCGTCAGCAGCCCCCAAGGACAACACTGTCGTAGCGATGTGGGGAAAGACTGGGGCGACAGCTGGCGGGGAAGGGTCATCGCGAGCTACTGAGGAGTCCCCGCCGGTCACTCAGGCATTCATGTCCACCTTCATGTCCGAATTGAAAATGGAGATTGGATCGCTGCGGACTGAAGTGCACACGTGTGTGAAGGAGCTGCGGAAGGAGGTCACGGAGCTTGGAGACCGTGTAGACGGGTTGGAGCGGACGATGGATGCGCGCACGGAGGACCAGGAACACCTATGGCAGCGCCTAGCGACCCTCGAGGAGCAGAACATCAAGCTCCAAGTGAAGCAGGAGGACTTGGAGAACAGGAGTCGCCGCAACAACCTCCGTATCCGGGGAATTCCTCTCGGGGAAGAGGGGGAAGACGCCATGGGATACGTGATGCAGCTCCTCCATGAGATCTGGGGGGACGAAAAGGCTTCTCCACCGGCACTGGATCGGGCGCACCGAGTGTCCGCTCCGGCGGGCAGATCAGGACTCCTACCAGACATACTAACGCGGGTCCATTTCTTCACCGAGAAAGAGGCAATCTGGAAAGCCGCGCGGGATAAGCCGGACCTCCGATACCGAGGCCACAAAATCCATATTTTCCAGGACCTGGCGCCCAACACCCTGAAGAGGAGACGAGCGTTCCGGCCGGTGACTATCAATGGGGTCACCCGTTCGCTCTGATATTCCAGTGGGAATCCAAGCGGAGAGTCATACTGACCTACACAGAAGCGGCGCAACTCATCCGACTGCAGACGACTCCGCCAGCGAGCCCGACACGTCTCATAAGCGGGAGAAGAAGGCCGCAGCGCCCTCGTGGACCACTGTGCGCCGACAGCACCGTCCGACGTTGAGCAATCGCCCTCACAGGCCAAGCAGGATATCATTGCTCATATTCGATCCCTTGAGGGGGACAAAGAGGACCATGGTGAGCGCTCCCCAACACCTTGACTTGCGACATGCTAGCGCTCCACTTTTCCTAGTACTAGGGGGCTCTACGCCTGGGCTTCGTGCTGTCTCACATTACACCCTGGCTCCTGATGTGCAGGGCGGGGTGCACGTGGGAGCTCCTTGAATACAGAATTTCTAAGACTGTCACAACCCCCCCTCTTTGACTGTCCCTCAGGGAGTTACATCCCAGAGAGCGTCCAAACCTGTGGGTGTAGGATGCTCTGTACCGGGGACAGTACAGTGAGGCCCTGTTGGTCGCAGTTGTTGTTTATTGCTAAGTGGCCTCTCTGGCTGCTCTTTGCTTTTTCTCCTTTTCTCTACTTTTCCTGTTTCCTACTATTCTACGCTCTCTCTTCTCTCTCTTTCCTGGAGGGTGCTGGGTGGAGACGTCGGTTGATGGGCTGGGGTGGGGTGATGCGGTTGCGTGGCTGTAGTGCGCGTGAGATACGCGGGATGTGTGCTGTGCGATTGTGGCCGGGTGGCGATCAGAATCAGATATGGCAGTAAATGCTCCTAGTCCTTTGAAGGTCCTGACGCTTAACGTGAAGGGCCTTAACTCACCTAATAAGCGTAAGCAGGTTTGGCAATATCTCCTACGGCGACACCCTGACATCATATTTCTCCAAGAAATGCACCTCATGCAGGCTGATACTGTGCGCATGGCTCACCCCAAATATCCGCTTCAGTTTTGGGCTGCAGCTGACACCAAGACAGCGGGAGTGGCAATCTTGTGCAGGGCTGGCATCAGGCAGGGGGGCGGCAGACCCTACCGGGGTGGCGATGGATGATTTCTTCGCGTGGAGGTAGAAGTTGGGCGCCGCCACATCACGCTGTGCAATGTATATGCCCCTAATCAGGCGCAGGACCGTTACCTTCGAGACCTCCTAGGGGGACAGATACCGCAGACCGGCTCCTCACTCATTGTGGGCGAGACTTCAATTTAGTATGGAATTCTAAGATAGACCGGAGTGAGAACTCCTCTAGTGGCACAGGGGCAATGTCGGCGACTCTGCGCAAGCAGTTGACGGACTTTGGGCTGTTCGACGCCTGGCGGTACTTTGCCCCGGATAAGCGAGGGTACTCATACTACTCGCATGTCCATAGATCCTACTCTCGCATAGACTACTTATTTGTTACTAGGGATCTCCTCTGCGACACGGTGGAGGTCGATATGTCTGACATCTCCCTCTCTGATCACGCCCACGTTGAGTTATTGCTGCAGGACCCGGCAGCGTACCCTGCCCGGGAACGGAGGTGGTGCCTCCCGCCGAGTATTCGGCGGGACGCGGCGGAATTGGAAGACATTAGGGGAGCCATTGTCTCCTACTTTGAGAATAATGACCTCCCTGAAACACCCTTCCCGGTGGTCTGGGACGCCTTCAAGGCTACCATACGGGGCCATATCACTTCCCTCTCGATTGCAAGGGCGCGCGAAGCACGTGCACTGGAAGATAAACTTGTGGGAGATTTGAGGGCGGCGGAAACGCAGGATCAGGGCCACTCTACTCGGCACACGAGACGGCACCTAGCTAATCTTAGAGGACAGCTCAGGCTGATGCGCACAAATAGGGCGGAGAAATCCCTCCTGGCACTGAAACAGAGGTATTTTGAGGGGGGGGACAAAGTGGGGAAGCTGCTGGCGCGGAGGCTGAGGGCCCGAGCCGCGAAAGAGCATATAGCGAATGTTCAACTGTCCGATGGGACCAGGGTGGTGGCGGCAAGGGATAAGTGTCGAGCTTTTCGGGACTATTATAGGCCGTTGTACATGGAAGAGAAGCCACCTTCGGAGCTGGTGTAGGAAGTACTGGGGTGCTACGGGGGTGCGACAATGCATCCGCAGGAGCAGATCATGCCAGAGGAGATAGCTGCGGCGATCCGCGAGCTCCCCTTGGGGAAACCGCCAGGGCCTGACGGGCTTCCAATATCCTTCTATCGCATGTATCAAGCACAGCTAGGCCCCTGCCTTTTACGCCTGTTTAACTCCTTTACCGAGGAGATGGGTCCGTCCCTTGATATGGGGCTGGCAGAATTTGCCTTGATCCCAAAACCTGGGAAAGACCCCTCACTGTGCACGTCGTACCGACCGATTGCACTTCTGAACTCGGACTTTAAGATTTACACCAAATTATTAGCGAAGCAAATGGGTCCTCACATGCCGAGCTTGATCGATCCTGATCAGGTGGGCTTCATCCACGGGCGTCAGGGAGCGGACAACGTCCGCAGGGTTGCCCACCTGGTGGGGAAGGCCCACCACTGGAGGATCCCAGCCTGTCTTCTCTCGCTAGACGCGGAGAAGGCGTTTGACCGGGTGGACTGGTCCTTCCTCAGGGCGGTACTGTGCAGGGTGGAGTTCGGCCTGAAGATGATTGCCAGGATCATGGCCCCATATATTGCGCCACGGGCCAGGATAAGGGTCAACGGGCAGCTCTCGGAGCTGATCAACATTGGAAGGGGCACCAGGCAAGGCTGTCCGCTCTCGCCCCTATTATTCGCCCTCGCAGTTGAGCCTCTGGCGGATAGGATACGGAGGGACCCCAATATCCACGGTATTCCTCTAGGCGGCCAAGACAATAAGGTAGCGCTCTTTGCAAACTACCTTATCCTTGCACTCACGCCGCCCCGAGAATCCCTGCCGGCAGTACATACTGCACTGTGCCTTTTTGAGAGGGCTTCTGGCCTGAAAATTAACCACAGCAAGTCCTGGGTACTCAGCCTCACTATTCCGCAATCGGACATCTCCTCCTTGGAGCAACTAGCCCCTTATAAATGGTCGACCCAGCACATCCGGTATCTGGGCCTGACGTTGACCCCCTCGTTGGACGGCTGGACGCAAGCCAACTGGAAAGATTATCGGCGATCGATCCTTGAGGACCTGAGGCGGTGGAGACCGCTTGTGCCATCCTGGCTGGGCAGAATCAACGCTGTCAAGATGTCCATCCTGCCCAAAATCCTGTATCTATTTCAATGTAAAAATAATCATAATGAGGATTATGACAAATTTTCTCTTAAAATAGATGGTCTTCAAAAATTATTTGTAGATGCTCCAGAGAATTTATTGACAAGGGTAACAGCCATTGAAAACATTTTGAGGAAAGGCACAACTGATTATCTTGATAATGCTACAACAAATTCACTGATTCTAGTTGCAGGTTCAAGTAAGGATTCTTTGCCCCCCCACACCCCTCAGGTTGTCCATTTAACTAGTAGAGCTCCTAATACTGAGCCATACGCCAATCAAGGTTCCTTAAAGCGCCATAACAATGGACAAACAATGTTAGGTCATAGTCAATTGATAGCATCTACAAGTAAAAGGACTGGCCATAGCCATAACTCTGTAGGGGTAATCTCCCAACCAGATCCCAGAATAAATCCGACCATAGGTCGCCCCCGTCTAATTAAGCAAGATGAGGCGGGCACTAGGCTGGATCTGCCTCCGGGAGCCACTCCATACACTATTGTCTTGACGAACGTTCCTCAAATTTTATCACAGTCATACGAAACGTGGGCAGAGCTAAGAAATTAGGCTCTTTTTTGGCTCGGTAACAAAACCGGGCTAACAGAGATTCTATTTCAAGAATTTAAATGGCCAGAAGAGTTGGGTGGGTGGGCAGAAGGGCTAAAATACTCCCAGGTGACTGCATCGTTTTGACCTTTAGGACACCACAATTGACATGAGCTTCTCTCGAGACTGGGTAATGACTGTGTTATGACCAGGGACATTAATGTTTTACAACTTAGCTACTTTTATCCACCTCTGAATCGTACGCTGTCATACCCAAAAGTGAGGGGTTCTCCTTTATTTCCGTTGTACCCACCTGGCATACCCACAAACAGATTTGGTATACTCCCCTCACTAGAAAATATTGACTGATTGGCTATTTTGGGTAGTCGAGTAGACCTAAATGTAGCTGAAGCAAAGACAACCATTGCTCTGAAACCAACCCAGTGTGACTTTGTGGAACTTCCTATCAAAATTACAAGTGTTACAAACAATGCAAATAGCCCCTGTTCCCCTCGTCATACTAGGCCACAGCTGACGACAATACCGTATAGATCTGGGTAGTGATAGCACTATACTGAATATTCAAGAGAAGTGAAGGAATGATAAAAATATCTTTGTCCCAGCCCACAATCCTAGGTTATTGGATGATTATTACACTGGTGCAACCACGGATAAAATCAGAAAGGGGATAGTAACCAGTGAGAGGGCAGTAGAGGTTTATGCACAATCCTATTTTGGAATGTGGCAGGTCTGCATGCTAAACTCTCCAATCCTTCTTGGATCGACTTTGTGGAAGCGTATGACCTACTATGCTTTCTGGAAACCTCGGTGGATAGCGCGTTGCATATCAAAGGCTATAAATCATACCATATAGTCACGGGAGGAAAAAGGGAGGTTAATGTCTGTTTCGTACAGATTGATTGTTAAAAACTAGATTGTACAGCTCAAATTCCCACTACCAGTTATTAAAATTGCACACTGACAACAAACATTGTACTGTACTTCTGAATTTCTATAATAACTGCTCAAAACAACAGGCAGATGTGGTTTTAAGAACGCTACAGAAGGAATTACATAACGTGCAAATGGAGATTTACAAGGATATCTGAACAATCTGGGGAGAGGACTTTAACACAGCATTATGCCCTCATTCGGAAAGCGGTAATTGTGGTCTAATAACAGAGGATGGGATGGATGTCACTCACACTTCATTTGGGGATCAATTCAGTACCATCAAGTATTCTGCAGATATGGGTTTTACCAATGAATTATGCTCACCTCCAGTACCGTTTAGCCTTACTTTTCATGGACGGGGGTTGTGTACCACTATCGATTATGTCCTAGTGTTTAATAGATATTCAAGTAGACTAAGCAATTTTATAACTCACAACGTTGCTTTTAGTGACCACTTTCCTATTAGCATTATTCTAGAATTACCAATTAACGTGTCAGTTAGAAAAGTTAATACTAAACATCTTGTACAGGACATTGCGATTTGATAAATGTAATGGATACACTATGAAATGGTCTGGAATAGATTCTTTATCGTTTATCAAGACACTTTTAACGCATTGGGAATCTGAATTCGCAGTTTGTCTAGACGAGACCGCTGCTGACTCGGATATTCTTAATTCTTGTCTAAGCATATCATCGGTGATTAAGAAAAACGTATTGGTTGAATGTAAAAAAAAACACATTGCTAAGACGGTCTGGTTTGATACTGCTCGAACGCCCATGTAGCTTTGAAAAAAGTTTTACAAAAACCTGTTAAAGACCAGGCTGAAATAAAGTTGGCCAGAAAGGCGTATAGAACCTCTCAAAGACCGCAAGGAGACCAAGTATTAGTGAAGACCAATGGGTGACACATTTTTCCAAGCTATATTCCTTTAGTGATAGTGATATCTGTCAACATGATTTTGGAAATCAGCCTCTAAATTTCCTCCCCATAGACATTGGTTTCACTGTGGAGGAAATTATAGATGCAATTAACGCAAGCAAGGGAAGGAAATCTCACGGGCCTGATAGTGTTCCTATGGATTTATATAAAATCTAATCCTTTTCTATGGAGCACACTCTTAACGTCCGTTTTAAAAGCCTGCTGTAAGCAGGGATTTATCACCACATGGTCTGAGTCCATTCTCGTACCCATTTTAAAAAAACTGAGATCACAATGACCAGGTATGTTACAGATCAATTTCACTTCTGGATGCGTATGTGACAGTGGCCGGCCGAATTATTTTAAATAGATTTCAGACATGGGCTGATGAGATGGGTATAATTACGGAATGCAATACGGTTTGCAACAAAGTTTAGGTATGATTGAACAAGGCCTAAGTTTAAATTTAATCTGGGGCAAATTCATACAAGCCAAACGCGGAAATCTATTCTTGCCGTTTGTCGACTTCAGTTCGGCATTCGACTGCGTTAGCCACCCCAAGCTTTGGTGCATCCTAGGTTGTATGGGTGTGGACTCCCAACTTAACTTTTTAAGGCAACTTTTTAAGGCAACCAAGATGCGCAGGCCAGTGTTCGATATGGCAGTGCAGGGGAGTGTAGTTACAAATTCCCTGTTAGAAAGGGGGTAAGGCAAGGGTGTGTGCTAGCCCCCTTTCTTTTTACTCTGTACATAAACGGCTTGGGTACAGTATTAACCACGGAATGTCAGGATACCCCTCGAATCGGTAACCGTCCAATCGCAGCGTTATTATATGTGGACGATGCCGTCCTACTATCCCGCACACAAATAGGGCTGCAAAGAGTTGTCACTAGCTTTGCTACTTTTATGTCAAATCTGGACCTCCAGGTTAATATTACTAAAACCTATGTAATGAAATGCGGCAAGAACAGCGTAAAGTGTCGATGTTTTCATTAATAACTAAAAGCTGGAATTTGCCAATTATTTTTCATACCTGGGAATTGTTTTCGAAAAAAGGGGTTCGTGGGTAAACGCTATAACAGCGAGGTAACTATTATTCGCAAAATCTTCGTCTGCTTTGGTGAATTTTGCTAGGAAGCTGGGAAAACAACCTATTGTTGAAGTGATAAAAATTTATAACGCTAAATGTATTTCAACAGCCATATATGGAGGCGGGATTTGGAGCATTGCAGATGTGCAACCTTTATAGTGAGTGGAGAACGTATTTTTAAGGTATGTTCTAGCGGTCCCTAACAGTACGGCTACGTGCATCTGCCATGCAGAACTTGGAATGCCATATTTATCAAATATAATCAAAATACAGCCGGTCTTATTATGGCACAAGGTTTGTTCTATTCCCTCCACTTGCCTCAATCGTGACGTGATAAACGACTGTCTTAAACTGCAAGGGGAGTCACGTATACCATGGCTTAATTATGTTAACATTTTTGTGGCTGACTTGGTATGCCCAGCATACTTTTCTAACCTGACTAGCATTGCTATAGTTCCAAGGAAAGTCTTGAAGACTACCTGCATGGATTTCCTGGGGAATAACAGACTATCTCGAGAAATAATCAAATTGTCTGTTAGAGAGAATCAATTGTTATTAATACAACATGGGATTCAATCCTCTCTTGCAAGTGTGAAGGGGAGTTACGATAGGATGTTGCTAACTCGCTTCCACTTTGGCAGTTTTTATAGAATGATTGCGTTTCCTAATATGAACGACTGGTCCGACTTCTAGATCTGTGTCCTTGTAACGACATTTCCTCTCAGTCCACTATACATGCTTTATTTTTCTGCAAATTTTATGATTTCTTGCATAAAAGATGGATTTTGCCAATATTGAAGAGGATGGGGTTGAGACAATGTCGTCCTGCCTTTTTTAAACTACAACTTTTGGATGAAGACATTTTTATTGATTGCCTAGCAAAATACTTGAAGGGTGTTATTAGAACTAGGAAATCAATGTCATCTCCCTAGTTTTAATTACTACAAGATTTTGTTTTAATTCCTGTATTTGTATGGTTTTTAAAATATTTTGATGTGATGAATTTAATTTATCAACGTGTTTCATATTTTCAATGAAAATGCAACATATCAATTTTATCTTTTTATGTATTCTGCTTTAATGATTTAAGTGTTTAAATTGAATAAAGCTTGTTTTGAATTTGAACTTGAGTAGTTGCTATATAATTGGCATACTTTGTGAAATGGTACTAAAAGATCCTATTTACAATAAGGCTCTGAGCTTCAAGGTGACCACCTCTTTTCCACCATCAGAAACAGACTCTTGAAGGAGGAATCCGAGCCATATCCCACCCACCCCCTTGCAACCACTGTGCCTTGTCTGATCTCACGATGCCCTTTCCTCTGCAGTTCCTGAGGCTGCTGTACCTTTGAAATGCGGAACAGTGATTTAGTTACATGGAAAATGGAATGCAGCCATTTCACTTGCTTTTCAAAACCCGGCAACTTTGTGTTGTTTTTAAAAAAAAATTTAGGCAACTTCATTGCTTATATGTGTGCTAATTCATGTGCATAAAGAGATGTGTAGATTCCATGTTACAGTTATACGTTATTATAAGACTTTCAAAGGATCATGTGAAAACAGTTTCACTTGCTGTGGGAGAACATTGCTTCTTCGATTAAGGCCAGCATGATACTACTATGGCACATTTCATGCAGATATTGACACACCAACAGTCATAATAGGGCATGGGGTCATGCCTCAAGGGGTGTGGGCCTTTCAGCAATTATTCAGTGGCTCTGTAAAATATTTGCACAACTTTTCTACTCAAACCTGCTGTGAGCATGCACCAAGTTTCCTATTTTGTGGAACTACTGTGTAGGAGTTCTCTTTTGATTTTTTTTTCCAATCACAGCTTCACACACGGATAGGACAGGAAGTGTTTCAAATGTGCACTTTGGGGATTTCCCAAGCACACCTTTAAACAAGCATTTGCAATGCAATAGGTCTTGCATTTACACGAGTTTGAGCTATTGGCATTGTAAATGACAATACCTTTTTATTTATGTTTTGATTTTTAAAACCTAAATAAACGGCATTGTTATTTACAATGCAAATAGCTGACACTCTCACAAAAAAGCAACACCTATAGCATTACAAATGCTTGTTCTTATTTCCCTTCAGTTTTCTTTGTTTTTAACGTGATTATGAAAAAGTTTTTCTGAAACCTCATTGTAATAATTATATTTTAAGGCAAGGGCCACTGTGGTGAAATGTCAAATGAAAACAGTGATTAGTTCTTGAACGTCTCGGATTTAATTTGCAAGAAAGTCAATAGTTAAGTAAGGATACTTCTGCACCAAAAAAGGGAACTTGGCAATACTACTCCATGCACACTACTCTGTTTTAAACCAAGGAACACCCAATTGCCCGCAGCCAGAGCTTGACCAGACGTCTATTTAATGCCAAGAGAATCCGATCATCACGTGAGCAACTTAACTTAAAAGTAAAGAAAGCAACAAGAAGTAAAAATTACAAACATCTTACTCTTTTTTTTTTATTTAGGATGGTCTATTACTCTTCTGAACTAAACAAACTCAATATGCCATTTTTCATCAACACAAGTAGCTGCCACAAAATCCGTGTCTAGAGGGTTGATAAAAAAAATTACCAAAACATTGATGCAAGGCTACTAACGGCATTGTGAGATCCCCACAAGTTTCTCCGCCACCAGTCAATGCCCTATTTAGAGACTGTCCGATGTGCTTATGAGCTGACCTTTGATTTGGTCCAAGCACGACAAGTGAGATTTAATACTGCATATGTCGACCCTAAAATGGCACATGTGCTGATGTTAGGTTAGAAAAATTCATCTAGAGCTCGTTCACCCAGGAGTTCCATGGCGCTGAGAGGGACAGGAGGCAGGTGAATTAGAAGAGAGCCACCATTCGTGGGAAAGCTGTGCATAGCCACGGTTTCAGGATTTTTCTGAATCCTAGGTAGTTCGGCTCATGGCGAAATTCCATTGGAAGGGAATTCCACAGAGAGCCGTCAAGGGCAGAAAATCTTCTGCCTCCTTCTCTTTGTCTGCGGAAACGCATTCTAGTAAGAATAGGCACGCTGAGATCTCAAGGCACCTGGCAGGTTATGCCTTTTAATTCTGGATTGCAAATGCAACAAGGTCTAAAATGCATACTTGGTCACCAGGTTCATGATCCCTAGTACAGTGGCAAAAGAACACTGGAGATAAAGGACCCCTTTTGATAAAATTAGGGTCACACAACTTATAATTGCTGTCAACGGATTTCTACCTTCCTTGTAAATTTTGGAGGTAAAAGTTTTGCCCATCTTAGACTACTACTTTAAGAAATGGGCTATTTACCTTGAATTTATTATTTGCATTATAACCAGACTATCCAACACAGTAACACTGGATTGTACCGACAGACTGAAACAGTAACTTACACATTCAATCACAATTAAAAACTGTTTTTAAAAACTTGTGGCCTGGCGCAGAGAAAAATGTTCCCCTGAGCTCTAACTCTGTCTCCTCAGTCCTGCATCATCGTCTCCAAAATGAGCCAGATGCAGAAAGCACACTCCAACTACATAGAAAAGTGCTCCGGAGCAGCTGGGGAAGACGGCACAGGCTGCAAAATCGACCCCTGATGCCTCCACTCTGCAGGAACAATGCAACCAAGAAACAGGCTCTCTTCAGCGTACAGCATGGTCGCTTCTATACCCGTAATATGGCGAGGCCTCAACTTAAGATCCAACGAGATCGCCCAGGACGGGACAAATACCATATCAATCCTCCAATTGCCAGCCTCTCTACAAGCGATATGAACTGAGTAATTCTACCATTGCTGCAATTTTAGCAGTGATACAAGCAGGTAATAATCAATTAAGATGACCGCATCCCCGTAATTATACATACCACCCCGAAACTACACCTTTGCTCATGCAGGGGTTCCACGATCTTAGAAGTGGCACAATTTTAAATCAGCCGCTACTGCTTCCGACTCCGCTGAAATAGCATGACCTGAAAATGGGATGATTGTGACAGCATGGCCGCTTCCTGTTCAACTAGCTTTAAGGGAGCCTGCATTTTGTAAACCAGTGGTGCGCGCATACCACAGAGGAGCGGGGGAGGGAGCGCGGCAGCGAGGCGAACGTGCGCTGCTGTGTGTGCTATACACGGACGGGAATGGGCGTTGCAAAGGCGGGACAAGCGCCCGCCTTTGCCCAATCGTGTGCCTTTAAAAAAAAAAAGACATGCGAAAGCCAATGCCTGCCGGCGAAAGCTTGATCACACGCACAAGCGTGTGGTCAGCTTTCAAAACCCCCTTACAAGAGGTCTCGCGCTGCGCGGGTAGTGCTGCGCACTGCAACGCTAGGTGCGAGACCTAAAAATGTGTCCCTTTGGTGAAGCCAATTGGGCTTGACGTTATGGGAAATGTGAGTCTGTTTCTTTGGGCAAATAGCAGAAACAAAACATCCCCACACCTTTCTCAATCACTGCCATCACCTACTTTTTGGGGTGCAATACCTTGAAAAAGAGGTGCAAAGGGTTGGCGATTGTCACAATAGGATTCCTTTCTACTGTATTCCGGACAACTATTGAATCTCTCTTTGACTTGTGTAACCAGGGGCGTAGCTTTAATTGGTGCAGTGGTATTGGGGCCCAGAGGCCTACCGGGCTACTGAACCCAGAATACTTGCTGTTTTCACATTTGAAACAGCAGTCAAGGGCCATTTCCTTTCTTCATAACACACTTGCTGCGCTTCTGCGTGTAACACAGAAATGGTGAGATTCATAAAGGTTCTTTCAAGGAGAACGCACTCTAAAACAATTCCAGCTCCAAATTACTTCTTTTTGGGTCCCATTTATTTATCATACGATGGAAAACAGCAGTAATTAGTTATCAACCCCCATGATCGTGTTTCTTTTTCTTGTCTTCATGACTCGCACTCCCTTTAATAAATGAGGTAATGCCATCTACATTTACAAGTTTGGGGCGAGGCTTAGTGTTTTCTAGACTGAAGCGCTGCCCCGGTCCACACAGTAAATCTTTGAAGTATGTGTCACTTTGTTGGAGACTCCAGGAAGTTACAGTGGGAGGGAAAGCTAACGCCCTGAATGAAACCTTTCACCTTGGCTACGAGTCCTTGGAAAGTAAGGGACCCTCTGCACTGTTCTGAGATCAAGATGCGCGACTCGAGACAAACCATGTAGGGGCAAACTAAAACAAGAGCTTCAATGGAAATACTTTGAAATAAACTATTATACTAAATCGGCAGTACAGACATATGAACGCAAAAGCGGTATTCAACTTGCAGATCTTAAATGCTGCGTGACAAACCACGCTGAAGCAAAATAAAACAACTCGGAGCGGAAGTGCACGGAACAGAACAGGCGCCCTCAGAATGCCTTTGTCTACAACTAACAAACGAAAGGCGCGACCACCATTTATCCAGAAGAGGCGTGCCGCCCTGGTTAAATAAAATACGCTTAGCGGGAGAGTGTGCCTGCAACAGTAGACAGGAGCAAGCCCTTTAATAAAATAGCGCTCCGAGGCTGTAATTAAAACAATCAATCAATCAATCAGTCATTTATAAAGCGCGCTACATACCCGTGATGGTCTCAAGGTGCTGGGGGGGTGGGGGGGCTGCTGCTACTGGTCGAAGAGCCAGGTCTTGAGAAGTCGTCTGAAGACTAGAAGGTTCTGGGTCTGCAGTAGGTTTGTGGGGGGGGTGTTCCAGGTCTTGGCGGCGAGGTAGTAGAAGGATCTGCCGCCAGCGGTGGTTTTCCGGATGCATGGGACTGTGGCGAGGGCGAAGTCGGTCGAGCGGAGGTTGCGGGCCGGGGTGTAGAAGCTGAGTCGGTCGTTGAGATATGCTGGTCCGGTGTTGTGTAGGGCTTTGTGTGCGTGGATGAGGAGTTTGAAGGTGATCCTCTTGCTGACGGGGAGCCAGTGCAGGCCTCTCAGGGGGTGATGTGGCTGCGTCGGGGGATGGTCGAGGATCAGTCGTGCCTAGGCGTTCTGGATGCGTTGTAGCCGTCTCAGGAGCTTGGTTGTTGTTCCTGCCTAGAGGGCGTTCCCGTAGTCCGGTCTACGGGTGACGAGGGCATGGGTGACGGTGTTTCTCGTGTTGGAGGGGATCCATTTGAATATTCTGCTGAGCATCCGGAGGGTTTTGAAGCAGGACGCGCAGATGGCGTTGACTTGCTTGGTCATGGAGAGGGCGGGGTCGAGGATGACCCCCAGGTTGCGTGCGTGGTTGGTGGGTTCTGGGGCTGTTCCTAGCGAAGTGGGCCACCAGGAGTTGTCCCAGGCTGATGGGGTAGGGCCAAGGATGAGGACCTCCGTTTTGTCTGAGTTCAGCTTCAGCCTGCTGTCCTTCATCCATTCGGCGACAGCCCTCATTCCTTTGTGGAGGTTGGCTTTGGCGGTGTAGGGGTCTTCGGTGAGGGATATGATCAGCTGGGTGTCGTCGGCGTAGGAGATGATGTTGAGGCTGTGTTGTCGTGCGACGCGGGCAAGCGGTGCCATGTAGATGTTGAACAGCGTTGGGCTTAAGGAGGAACCCTGAGGGACGCCACAGATGATCTCGGTGGTCTGGGATCGGAAGGGAGAGAGGCGGACGCTCTGGGTTCTGCCGGAGAGGAAGGATGTGGTCCAGGCCAGGGCCTTCTCCTGGATTTCAGCGTCGTGGAGGCATGTTGCTAGGGTGCGGTGGCAGACCGTGTCAAAGGCTGCGGATAGGTCCAGGAGGATGAGGGCGGCTGTTTCTCCTTTGTCCATCAGGGTCCTGATGTCGTCGGTGGCAACGATGAGGGCGGTCTCGGTGCTGTGGTTGCTCCGGAAGCCGGACTGGGAAGGGTCCAGGATGTTGTTCTCCTCGAGGTAGCGGGTCAGCTGTCTGTTGACAATCTTCTCTGTGGCTTTCGCTGGGAAGGGGAGCAGGGAGGTGAGCCGGAAGTTTTTGAGGTCCTTGGGGTCCGCCTTGGGTTTCTTCAGAAGGGCGTTGATCTCGGCGTGCTTCCAGCTCTTCGGGAAGGTTGCTGTCTCGAAGGAATGTTGATTGTCTTCCGGAGGTGGGGTGCGATGGCTGTGCTGGCTGTGTTGAAGATGTGGTGAGGGCATGGGTCGGAAAGTGCTCTGGAGTGGATGGAGTTCATGGTCTTGATTGTTTCTTCGACGCTGACGTTGGTCCAGGAGGTCAGGCAACTGGTGCGTGTGGGGTCTGCGCGACTGGTGCGTGTGGGGGTCTGCGTAACAACACATGTAAAAGGGTTGTCGTGATTGAAGGTTACAAGAAGAGAAAAGGTGGTACTAAGCAGGGACTACTAAGCCTATTGACCAATGAAAAGCCGCCATTTACGAAGGACAGTGACCGGAGCCAATTAAAAAGATGGGCGGAAAGTAGGCGGAACTTCAAGCCAATATCCTGAATACAGCATGTCTCGAAGAGGACACGTATTCCCACCACCCATCAACAGTGTCAAACTTGCACTCGGGACACAATAGATCTGCTTCACCACTTGAGATTCACCTTCAATGCCACCAAGTCATAGCTCCAACCCCTACAGATTAAAGTTTACCTAGGAGCTAGGTTAAACAAAGAAATAGACCCAGCTTATCCCCATTCTGCAAGGATCCAATCCTTTTAGGCGCTAATCCCCCTGTTTCAACCAAATCACCAGCTTACGGTCAGGACAGTTATACACCTCTTAGGCATGATGTCTTCCTGCCTTTCCATAGTACCTCATGCAAGGCTGCACATGCATCCGTTGTAGGAATGTTTGGCTTAACATTGGTCTCAGACAGAGGGTTTCTGGGACGATCTAGTGTTGATCAGCCCCTGCACTCTTCTGCAGTAGTGTAACACCAGCAACCTGTTGCAGGGGTGAACTTTCCTCAACCCTGTTACACACATCATTGTTAAACCGGCTGCATCACTTATGGTTTGGGTTGTACACATACAGGATCTCACATTGCAGGGCCTCTGGGAGATCAAATGCCTAGGTTCCCACATCAACTTCTAGAGCGTCTAGCTGTCCCTCTACAATTGAAAGCGTTCCTTCCTCACGTATTTGATCAAATTGTCCTAGTCCGAGAGGACAATATGACAGCGATGTGCTACCTACAGAAACAAGGGGGGATATGTTCTCCACATCTCTCTCACCTGGCTCAGACCATTTGGCACTTGGCTCTACGTCACAATATCCACCTGTAAACGAGTACCTTCCCGGGATGGACAACGATTTTGACGACCTCCTCAGCAGGATCTGGCAGCAAGACCATGAGTAGGAAATCCAGCTGCAAGTCTACCCCTGATTCTTCTTCAAATGGAAGATCTCTAGCCTATCATTCATCTCCATATGGTTACATCTGGCCGCAGAAGCTGCTTATCCTCAAAATTGGCAATACGTTTCTTTATTAAAAATATCAGTAATTAAAGCCTTTATAGAAGGTCTCAAAAGAGTAATTCCGCCACAGGTCCCACCTGCACCCTAATGGAATCTTAACATTGTCCTCACACAACTTACAAGCCCTCCATTTGAGCCCCTTCACACCAACACCCGTAATTTTCACTCTTGGAAAGTGACATTTTTAATTGCTTTTTGCTCACTCAGTTGTGTTAGTGTACATCATGCATTGACCTTGGAAGAACCCTTCTACCAATTCCATGGAGACAGGGTTGTACTCTGCACCAACCCCAAATTCCTTCCAAAGTAGTCTCTCTCACCTCAATCAATCAGTTGATTTACCTGTTTTTCCCCACAACCATACTCTGTTGCAGAAAGGGCTCTCCATGCATAAGATGTCAAAAGAGCCCTATGTACTACATTGATAGAACAAAAATGTTTTTAAAAACAAAAAAGAACCTTTTTGTTGCTTTCTCACCACTTCATAAAGGAAAGGCCATATCCAAGTCAGGCATTGCCAGATGGATTGTTAAATTCATTCAAACATTTTATGCTAAGGCTAAAAGTACTCTACCTACAACTCCTAGAGTACACTCTGCTCGAAAGAAAGGAACTTCAATGGTCTTCCAAGGGAATATCCCAGTAGCTGAAATATGTAAAGCAGCTACATGGTCTACACCACACTACTGTGTGGATGTTGTAGCACACCAGCAAGCTAATGTTGGTCAGGCAGTGCTAAGTACACTTTTCCAAACCACTACAACACCCACAGATTAGCCACCGCTTTTGAGGAGGATTGCTTTACAGTCTATGCAAAGCATGTGTATCTACAGCCACACATGCCTTGAGCTTAAAATATTTCTTATCCTGTAAGCATCTGTTCGTGGCATGTAATGCTGAAGATTAACATGCGCCCACCCTCCCCCCTAGACACGTGGCTTATCTTTTCTCTTTTAGTCTTTCCTTATATGCATGAACATCTGTTTACTTATCACTTACTTGCACTCTCTATTTTCACCTGCTGTGCGGGAAAACAATCTAACAATGGAGTCTATTCCCATGCGCATTATCACCAAGAGGAGACCCTGTATCTCGTGACTTGAAAAAACATCTTAAAAGAAAAACAACTTGCACGCTTCCAGACCCCAACATTAGATGGTAGGAGCATGCAAAGCATGTGACTCTACAGCACAACATGTCACAAATGGATGCTTACAGGGTAACATTTTCCTTCTGGCGAATTTTACCAGCAGATTCCTCATCCACCGACCCACCTCCCCAGTCTGAAGAATGTTGTAGATTTTATAAACATTCAAGTTTTTTTTTTTGCACTGTATCTCTGTCACTTTTAGCAATCTCTCCCCACCTCTAAAGGTGTGGAAAAAAGGAAGAAAACTGATTTCAGGTTACCGGGATAGTGCTATATATGGCTCTGTGAAGTCATATCCAGGAAGGCACAGACTTTGAATTGGAGCCATGGTGCCATCTACAATATTGGAGAGCTAGTTTAACTTTTTCAGGTATGGTATAGTACCTGGGGAGTTCGATGAGGTGAGGAATCCTCAGGTTTGTAGAGTAACCAACAGATTCATTGTTAGCAAAATGAAGCAAATTATTCTGCCAGTTGCTAGATTTAATGAAAAGTTACTTGCAAGATAGGTTTAGTCTCTGTAGTTTTCTCTAAGCGTTATATCTCCATTTCCTGTCCTGAATATTCCTGTAGTCATACTTTAAATCAGTGATGTATCCCCCCCATAATTATCCCTTAAAGCTCTGGCAGACCTCTCTTCCTCTTAATAACACAATCACGACTTAAGATCAGTATAAATTTAAGAACCTTGAAATATAAGACCTCCAACAACTTCCTTTTATTCTGCCTGTGGAATGCTTACTTTATTTGCATTAAAACCACCTTCATCACTGATTTGGATTTGCCCTCTCCTCCTTTTCTTTGCTGTCCATGAAACTAAGATATGACCGTATTACACGTTCACTCTCTCAGCTACAATGCACCCCATTTCTTCATGCACCTACATTTTCCATGTATAAGAAAATGCCTGTGGTGTCAAAATATTTGAGACGGCCATGAAACTAAGCATCTGTGCCACATTGGACTTTATCTTGGGGTTGGTGCTTGCGAGAAAGTGCCCTCTTTGTGCATGGTATGCCCCCACTTATTGCTGATGTTCTTTGACTGAGTGTGCCCTGGCTCCTGCTAATAGGTACCCAGGGCTATGTTCTTTCCCTAAAATTGCATTGAAGCCTAAACTCAATTGGATTCTCCGGCCACATGTCAGCCCCTGGTAAATGGTACCACATGTACCCAGGGCACTGTGACCAGAGAAGGCCTCAAAGGGCTGCAGCACTTATTAGGCCACCCTTAGAGGTCCTGTACCCTGACACTCACACTCTGCCCTTGCAGGTTGCGTGTCTTGGTGCAGAACAAAGTGAAGAGTCGACATGGCACACATCCCTGTGTACCATGGCCACAAACCACTGCCCGGACCTAGATCAATCACCCCTCTAGCAGGGTGCACTATGCCAGTGGTGAGGGTACAGATGCATGAGCCCTGTACCCCTACAGCGCCTCAGTCCATTCCTGGGCATTGTAAGTGCAGTGCTGCCATTAAGAGGATCTGGTGCTGGGAGTTTGTCATTACGAACTCCACAGCACCATAATGGCTATACTGAAAACTGAGAAGTTTGGTATCAAACTTCTCGGCACATTAAACCCAC
Source organism: Lissotriton helveticus (assembly GCF_964261635.1). Taxonomy (NCBI): domain Eukaryota; kingdom Metazoa; phylum Chordata; class Amphibia; order Caudata; family Salamandridae; genus Lissotriton; species Lissotriton helveticus. The sequence continues at coordinate 1,750,336,761 of NC_136061.1, read as the reverse complement.
ACTGATGCCAGTGTTGGATTTAATGTAAACTGCACAACAGAGGGCATCTTAGAGATGCCCCCTAAAACTCAAGCAACTTCTAGTGACCCGACTGCGTGGCTGCTTAGGCTGCCACCAACAGACATGTTTCTGGACTCCTGGGTCGAGAGCTGCTGCTCTTGGGGGCCTGAAACAATGCACATCCTGGGACGAGGTGCCAAGCCTCCTCCCCCAGGATGGGCAGGGTTCACGAAGGGGAAGCTTCAAAGGCATGCCGCCTTTGTGAGCCTACCCAGACCATTTGCTGCTTTCAGCAACTGATCTCCACTGGTTCTACCCCCCACTTTAGGCAGGAGAGCCGGCGGGAAAACCAAGTGAGGGAAAGAGGTGTGCCCACCTCTGCCAACTCCACCCCTCCGGTCGGGGAGGCGAGGTGAAGCACAACTCGGAGTCCCCGCCATCTTGAGGATGGGGGGACCCAACCAACCAGGGACAGGCTCCTGCCCCCCTCCCACTGGAGGTGCCACCTCAGGGAAGGGACCCATTGGTCACTGCCGTTTACCTACCTGTAACGCCCCTAAATCTGGTATTTAGTGGGCACCATGAAGCTTGCTTCCTCAGATCCAGAAACAACAAGAAGAAAAGAAGGACCGAACAGCCGTGTAGCCAGCTACAAGAGGACGACACCCACTGACTTGGCCCAGCCCTACAGGCATGTCTCCCCTCGAACCAACTCCTGCGAAATCCCGGTTTGTCCTGCAGCCAGCAACCTCGAAAACCCCGGAGGACCTGCCTGCCTTCACTTCCAAAGACTGCTTCTCCTGTGAACACCATATTTGTTCAAACAGCATCCTCTGGCAGCAGCCAGAAACCGCTAATCCAGCCCACTCTGCACCTGCCGAACCCGGCCCGAGCTAGAGTGGAAAAACACCATGAGGAGGTCACCCCGGCGATCCTGATCTGAGATCTGGCGACCCCTGACCTGCCTCAAGCCTCCAGCCGACGCCTGCATTCTAAATCCTGAAGGCCCAGCCTAACCGTGACCAGGAGCTGGTAAGAAGATCCAACCCCAAAAGGCATCCCTGCACCGGACGCCCCATGGCCTTGTGTGCCCAAATCAACGGTGCCTAACCATCCCTTAACTTCCCAACTTACCTCTCAAAGTGGTGGTCACACCTAGAAGTCCTTTGTCTTCCTGCCTGCAGTATTTTTGCAAACTGGAGGTTCTCCATTGAAAATAACAGGGCGCCCAACGTCAAAACAGCACTCTGCACCCGGCCGCCTCAGTGCCGTTGAGGGTGCACCTTTTATGCTACTTTCCTTCCCCATTTGCCCTGGCCTAAACCTTAGGAGGTTTGCTTCCACAACCCAGTGGCCTGCTTGCCATCCACTGGGTTGTGGGAGCATTGGATAACAAAGGGCCTCAACACTCTGCACCCAGCCGCCCTAGTGCCGCAGTGGGTGTAACAAGAGTGCATCACTGACCCTGGGGGATCCCCAAGTCTAACCCCAGAACCTTAACTCCCACAGTCGATAACTTACCTGTGAACCGATAACCTGTTTATCTTCCATAGGATAACATTGACCATTTTCTTCCAAAAAGTCTCTTAAGTGTGGAATTTTGAAATCCAAAAATATTCTTTAGAAATCGCACGAATAACCAAAATGTATTTACTTACCTGTTTGCAGGAAATGTCCCAGTGCTGAATCTAGGTATCCAGCACTGAGTTAGAAAAGTATCATAAAAAGTAACTTACCTGTAATATACTGAAAAACGCCTATTCATTTCAATGTTATGTATTTGCTAAGTATTGCAACCTACTGCATCCCCTATAAATCAAACAAAGTACAATTCCTATTGCATTTTCAAACTGTTCTACATTCAGTAACTTATTGCTGTAAAGCATCTAATGCTTACCTGTGACAGGCTTGCTTGGTTCTAAAATAAAACAACAGTATATTTTTTATACAAAAACAATTGGTCTAGAGTTCAGTCCTTGGGTGTGTGAATTCATTTGCTGACTGAGTGTGTACATCAAATGCTTAACACTGTCCTCTGATATTGGCTTCCTGCTCAACCACTCTACCACTAATAGAGTAAGGTTCCATCTAACTTTAACCTCTGCCTACCTCTGGGGACACCCGGACTATATACACACTATACCTAATTTTGGTGTAGTATATATATATAGGGCCAGTTTCTTACAGTGCTTCATTATTCACTAACAGTACCACCCATCTGAGCACAGTTGTCTCAGACCTGACACTACTGGATTCCTGAAACATGTCTGGAACTCTTCATTTCTACTATCCTGTGGCTGGACCTACCTCTGTTAACTGATTATTTTATGCTCCATCATTTTTCTCTGTGCCTGATGCTTCACGCTATACCGTCTCTATGGCCGCCTCCTTTCTGTATCATTGTGATATGGTAAGAGTGCCTGGTAAATGAAATTGAAACTTTTCACACAGCCCACGAGTCATTTTTGTAGTTCTTGAGCAGTTGGGTTACTGGGTAATAGTGGGACCATTATTATTGTCTACAATGTGTATTCTGGGAACACAATACTCGTGCACGCCTACTGAATGACCTAATTCTCCAGTTCATTACTTTACTCTTATATGGTTGTGGGTTCAACCAGTTGCAACTTACTCAAGAGAGTGGTTTGAAGTCAGAATCTTGGAAGCAGTAACCTGCACTCCAAACCTACCAGTAATTCTTGCTAACCTGAACCAACCTAAGCACTATGGTATTGTCTTAATCTAGATTTGAGTGATATTTAAAACCTCTGGCTGTTTTCTAAATTTCCTTCTTTTGGCAAAGTCATTGAAAAAACAGTTGCCACACAACTAATACATCACATCTGCCAATAACAACCAACATTTACAGGAATCCTAGTACTAATCCAAACACAGTACTGAAACTTTGGCAATTCAGCTATAAGCTGATGCTTTGGAAATATTTGTGGACAAGACTTGCCATTTGGTGCTGCTTGACCTTTCAGTTGCTTGTCAACTTGTTTGATCAGCACTAATTCCTATCCCTCCTGAATGCCAGAATCATTGTACAGTGAACTGTGCTAAAACTCTTTCATATCAAATGTACCCCTGGTAAGACTGAGCCCCACAAGGATCAACTCTTTCTCCACAACTACTCAGCTGCTTTGTTGAGCTTCTTAAATCAATACTACAAAAAGGTTCTATCTACTTATACCGGTACGTTGATGATACACAGGTATACCTTCCCGTTTCAGACCCAACTTACGTAACAAAACTGAAAACATTCCTACAGAAAGTTACGAAATGAATTTATTCTGTCCAGAAATTAACCCAACCAAAATCAAATTCCTCTTCCTTGCAAATGACTCTCGGGCTTGAGTGCAAAAATTGATCAACACCCTACATCCTCTTGGCACTTTTCCAGTCCCTATTCCCACACATGAAATGTTACGAAAACCTAGACTCATTGCAGGCTGTAAACCATATTAAAATCTATAGTTTGCAAATTAGTAAATGGCTATTTGCTCAACCATTCTGACTCTCGGATGATCCCGGTTGTACATAACCCATCTCCCACTTCATCTCTAGTCTCTGTTAAGTTGGTGCAGTCAACCTCTACTGCCTTCTTGCTGCATGTGGCTAGCAGCATACAGTGAAGTTTATTTTATCTATATGGTTCCTTTGTGTTGAAAAGCTGTTACTGAAGAGTCCGTGTTTGGTAACAAGAAACGTTTTACTTTTATCTATTTTAGGTGGGGAAAGAGCAGACAGAGACTCAAGTGGCAACTACTAATGGAGACCAAGTACAGGTTGGTGCTGGTCTTTAAATCAGATTCTCTTTCAATGGTTATATTAACAAAGATCCTGACTGACACATATGTATGAATAAACCAACGACCTTTTTTTTATCACTATAAACAGAAACCAACAGAAAGAGAGGACGATTTGATAAGAATGAGGAAGGTTAGACACTTCAGACTTGGCTGAGTGAAATCTCCAATGCCTAGTTTATGTTTCAGACTCATTTTTAAGGAGACAGGTGCCCTATTTCTGTGCGTGCTGATTTTATTTTCTAAAGTGCCTCGTCTAACAATATATATGTAAAACTGGGCTATTGCTTCTAGTTAGCAGTTGGATCTATTCACAGGTGGTTTCCTAGTTGAATGGAATTATTAAACATGCCCCCCAAAAAAATACTACTAACTCAAAGAGCCAATTTGACAACCAAAAATGCATTCTACTATTTGTGTTCTTAAGGAAGCACCTAAAATGTTTGTTACAAACCAGTGCAAATTTGGTTTCATATCCAATTCTAGGTAAGGCATGCTGATGCCAGTTAGCTTAGATGACCCATTGTGGAGTTATTGTTTTCTAGTTTGTGCAGCTGTTTATCAGTGAAAGGCACTTCTGAAGGTTATTTCAGTTCCATGTGTATAAATATTACAAAACAAAGTCAAAGTTGCTTGGCATAGTGTGGATGCAAATTCAGGCTTATAGCTTTTTCTAGACTCTCCCCTACTCTACCCCTCCTTGCACCATCTGACACCTCTTTTACTATATTGATCCCCAAAACTGGCCTTTCTAAGCTCTTCCATCTAATTCTCCCCCTCCACGTCACTTTTTACTCATCCCATGCCTCCCACTACTGCTATGACGTCCAAAGAAAAAAAAGTCTAAATCCTTCACTCTTCTATCCCTCCACTATCCTTTTCAATCAAACCAACTAACATATCCACTGCCCAAATTTCATATTTCACTATACTAATGCACCACTAATCCTTTATGGGTTGCGAGTAGCGTGCTACTTGCCGAAAAAAAGAAGCGCTTCAACACCTCATCAAGGGTAGCAAGCACTATATAAATGCAAACCTTGTTTCCCTCTTCTATCCCTCCGCTATCCTTCTCAATCTAAATAACTGAATAATATCCACCACTCAAATGACTTTCATATTTCCCTATACTAATTCACCACTAATCCTTTATGGGTACCGGAGTAGCGTGCTACTCGCTGAAAAAGCGCTTCAACACCCCATAAGGGGTAATAAGCGATGTATACATCCCTCTACTACCCTTCTCAATCCAAATAACTGACTAACATATCATCCACCACTCAATTTACTTTCATATGTCACTAAACTAATTCAACACCAATCCTTAAATGGGTTCTGGAGCAGCGTGCTACTTGCCAAAAAAGCACTTCAACACCCCATCAGGGGTAACAAGCGCTATATAAATGCAAACCTTTTTCCCTCGTCTATCCCTCAGCTATCCTTCTCAATCCAAATAACTGATTAATATCCACCACTCAAATTACTTACATATTTCACTTATTCACCACTAATTCTGGTCGGTTTCGGAGTAGCGCGCTACTCACCAAGAAAGTGCTACAACATCCCATCCGGGGTAACAAGCGCTATATATTTGCAAACCTTTTTCCCTCTTCTATCCCTCTGCTATCCTTCTGAATCCAAGTAACTGCCTAACCTATCCACCACTCAAATTACTTTCATATTTCACTATACTGATTCAACACTAATCTTCCTTGGGTTCTGGAGTAGCTTGCTACTCACCGAAAAAGAGCTTTGCCGCCTCGTATGGGGTAATAAGTGCTATATAAATGCACTTACAATACAATACAGTAGCGGTACAGCTCATTTAATTCCTAATCATTGTGCTAATAAGCATGAACAGTGAAGCTGATATAACAAGCATTTGCAATGCTGGCATTAGTGAAAGTTTGAGCTATTGGCGTTGCCAATAATAATGTTTGTTAGATTTTATTTATTTATTTATTTTAAAATCCCAGCAGTAGCCTAAGTAATAAGAGAAAATCCACTACACAAGGAAAGAGTGCAGTATCCCATCCCACAGGCTGTTCATAGGTGTCCCTGTGGAGTTGTAAAGGGACTTCTATTACCTATGTAAGGTACTGCACCCTTAATGTAATTATAAAAAAAGATTGCATCTGAGCATACTTCTCCATTTGTTTTTATACTGGAAGTTAGAGGCTAAATACATTTTTAAAAAATCACACTTCCAATAAAAATGCACTCTGACCACAAGGCATCCTGGAAAGTTAACCAGAGTGCCTGAATTAAAAATACTTTCATAAATACAGATTTGTGAGTACAAACATACAATAGGCTGCTAAACCAAAATGGGTACTGCACTAGTACATCCTCAAAAAACACCAATGATACCTGCTATTAGGATGAGTCCGGGCAACCTTTGCTAACTCAACTTCAGTGCCGAAGGTCATCAGGCGGACTTCGTTTCTGGCTGCATACTTAATTTGATTAATCTGTTGTCTCGGTTCACATAGATGATCTGGTGAGCTGGAGCGCCAAAGTTTTGAACCAGCTCGATTTTGGTCTGTGAATAGAGACGCATGATTAAACAGCATGATGTCTGTAAGGAGCAGAAGGCAAGTACCTGGCTGGAGTGCGAGTACTGTGTCGCTTGTGCAGAGAACGAGTGCTGTGAAATTTAAGGTCTGCCGAAGAGTAGAGTTGTAGTTACTAGATGTAATGGTACTGTTGATCCACCAATAATGCACATGCACTGAAATTCGAAGGATAACTCGTGATACTGCACACTAACTAGTTTTGCAGGAGAATATCTACCACTAGAGAGACTGCTGGATAAATACACAGCAGTATAAGAGGAGTGCTCATGAAAGCAGTTGTGAGAGATATGAACAATGTTAAGTTTGCAGGCATGGTTACAGGGAATAAATGTGCAAAAACAGAACGGTATCCCTTTAAATGAAGGACGATAAAGTATGTAATAATCCACTCAAAGACAGCAGATGTACTAAGGTTGATCTGAGCCCAGTAGAAGGACCTGCAAAGACATGAAAAAACATGTTCTAGTGCAGGACTTGGGGTGCCACCTGCTGGAGATATTCAGCGTGAAATGGTAACTGATCAGAAGGCGCCCGACAGACAAGGATTGGATAAACCAGGCCCAAAGCAAAGACCCAATCAAGCTCTGTTGCATGTGACAGCAACCAAAGCAGATCTGGCAGCCTCATACCCCACCAATCGGGACTAGCAAACCCATCATTGGTCAACAAAGCCTACACTCTATGACCTCTACGAAAGCTCATAACAAAATTGTCACCAATATGTGACCCATACCTCTGATCATCTCTAGGGATCAATCTCTGATACTCACAGAAGTGCAGACACAGGTTTGTGCTTCTCCTGGGAAAACAAACCTCGTCACATTGGAAGTTGCTGTTGTGGGTGCGGATGCGACTGCGCATGATGTTGTCCAGCTGTGGGTGCTTGTGGTCTTCTGAACATGGAGTCGCTACGTTTGATGTAACCAAGACCAGCCACTCTTAGTCAGGCGACCGCGCTTTACGTAAACATTGCCCACGGCCACCATTGGTAACAAAAAAATGAAGTGCTGGAGTAGGCCAAGCAGCGCATTTTGTAAATAAAGGCGTGCAGCCCGCATTGGCTGGTATGCCGATGGAAAAAAAAGTCACGTGGCCGCTATAGCGCGGCGCGCTGCCCAAAGAAAAGAAAGGAAGGCGCATGGCCGCTATAGTTAAATCATTTTGTCCACCATAAGCGTGGAAGGGTATACTCAGATGTGAGTCCCTTGCTCATTGCACCATCAGGATTCAAGCAAGCCGGGCCGAAGACGCCTGAAATGGCAGAAACCGGTCCCCGGAAGCTTGTTTCCTTCCCAGTATAAGAATTGGCTTGGTAGTTTGGTTTGCCCTGTTCCCATCATGCACTGGGACAGGAACAGACTAATTTGCATATAGCCAAGTTCTGAGCTGGGATGGTGCAGTGAGCTAAAAAACGGTGATGGATCAAGCCCTGATCTTTGGACTGGGTAAGAGTGGTCTGCTTAATTCAGGCACTCTGTTCATCACCACCCCCTTTTCTGAATCATTTTGTCCACCATAAGCGTTGAAGGGTATACTCAGATGTGAGTCCCTTGCTCATTGCACCATCAGGATTCAAGCAAGCCGGGCCGAAGACGCCTGAAATGGCAGAAACCGGTCCCCGGAAGCTTGTTTCCTTCCCAGTATAAGAATTGGCTTGGTAGTTTGGTTTGCCCTGTTCCCATCATGCACTGGGACAGGAACAGACTAATTTGCATATAGCCAAGTTCTGAGCTGGGATGGTGCAGTGAGCTAAAAAACGGTGATGGATCAAGCCCTGATCTTTGGACTGGGTAAGAGTGGTCTGCTTAATTCAGGCACTCTGTTCATCACCACCCCCTTTTCTGAATCATAGTTAAACCATGGCGCGCTTACAAAAATAATAATGTAGAGGAAAAGGTGCAAGTTGGGATAGCCGTGCATATTGAAAATGTCACCCGTGGCCGCCATTACTAATAAAATATCAAAGCGGGCCATGCTGAAACCTACGACATGGTGCCTGAAGGCAGGACGGATGAGGAGCAGAGAGTGGCAAAGTGAGCAAAGTTGTAGAAAAGCATGTTGTGCTGCAATTGGAGAAAATCATTTCAGAAAATAGTGCTCACAAACTGTAAATGAAACATACTGAGTAACATTCTGATTAACATCACAAGTAAAAGGGCCAGTCCTCATGGGAGGTGAAAAAAGCAGAAAAGGTGGTACTAAGGAGGGACTACTAAACCTATTAACAAATCAAAAGCAAACATTTAGAATGAACAGAAACAGGAGCCAATTGAAAAGATGGGCGGCGCTTCAAGTCCATACCTGAATACAGCATGTCTCAGAGGCAGTGCAAGTGCTGCCTAAACAAGACTTAAAAATGGACAGTCTTAGCTAAAAGTAATGAGCTAGGCAATGAGTACATATTTCAAATTACCCTAGATGTATGCACATAGTCAAGTGAATCTAGTAAATGTTTGCTGGCGTAAAGGCATTTTTCCCAGCAGACTGTTGCATGTTAAGACACAAACACATAGCCCCCAATTTTACATTGGTAATTGTTTTTCCATTAGATCAGCTGGTAACACCACACTTTTGGGTCCTGTTACAATTACTAAAGAAATCCATTCTTCTGTAACCATCACTGCTGTGACTAAATTGAACATTTGTGTACTCTTGAAAGCATCTTAGTCATATCATGAGTTTGCCTACTGCCTCATTTGATCCGAGGTGTTAAATTCAGTAGAAACTGTAAGGGTTTGGAAAATAAAAGATTACGTAGACTAGTAATTTATCAACACATATCTGCGCAAAGCAGCTATTGACTACTGAAAGAAAAATACGACCAGCCACACTCCATTACCTACATGGAAGCTATTCAGAAATATGGGCACTTGTCTCTTTAAATTACTTCATTCCATTCTTTCTGTCTTCTTGAATTTGTTGACCTATCACTGTGGTTATTGTACTTCTGTGTGTTCTTGTGGTCTCCTGCCTTTCCCACTTCTGGGTCCATGCTATTCACCTAAACCACAAAGCAATAAAAAAAAATGACATTTTTTTATTTGCGATCCTGCAAGAAACACATTTTTAATTTTTTGTGCTTCTTTTGTTCTTTTTTCCTCCCTCTTTTTCTTTAATTTTCACAGAAAAGGTCAAAGAGGCTAGAGGGTGAAAACATTTATATCAGGCATAGCAATTTAATGTTGGAGGTTTGTATAAACTTGGAGCTTTTTCTTGTAACAAGGCTGTTTCTCTCGTCCTTATTTTTACTCTTTCTTGTGCTGTTTTGCCTTGCATGCTCTGCATTGGAAATATACATTTTTATGCTTTTGCATGCCGACAAGATGTGATCTCACTATCTCCTGTCCAAGTTTCTATTTTTATTTGGTCAGTAGTATTAGGGAAATATAGGATTGGTAATAAGACTGAACATAGAACAAATGCATTTATTTCCTACTACGAATCAAATTAAAATGCGTGCTGAAAATACTTTTACTTGGAATAGTTTCCATACAGTTAAGATTTTCCCTTCGTCTCAATGTGAATGTCCTTGGCATTAGTTATGGGTCCTTCACATGTCTAGGGATGCACTCCCTCTTATTACTTTCATCCTTTAGTGAGTATGCTACCTTGAATTCTCAGTGCTTGGATTCTTTACTAATCTGGTGACCTTGACATATCTTGTTGGAATGCTGAAACTTACTTTAGGGTTTCAGTTTTAATCTTTTGCAGAGTTTCCTGTAAAATGAATGAAGGAGCAAAGTCTACTTGTAAAGCAAAAACTCTTACTTAGAAAAAAGTGTTCCCGGCACAAAATGTAATGAAGCCATACAATCTAACTGAAAATCTTTTAGACCTCTTCAGAATTTAAGATGATTAATTTCTGAGTGAAGATGGACCCAGAGACAATTCCATAGTTGCCATTCATAATAAGAGAAGGCTCGTCCTCCTTGTCTAGTAAGGAGAATAAGAGGAACTGATAGCAATAGTGCATCGGAAAGATGTACTCTCCGAACAGGAGTGTAAGGATGAATCAGTGATTGCATGAATGTAGATCCTTGTTTATATGAGGTCTTGTGGCAGGCACAAAGAGTCTTAAAATGAGATATTGCTGCACAGGTGGCCGATGCACGTCTTTGAGACGTGATGAGATGAGGCTTGGTTGGTGTAAGCCAAGTAATACTTTGGCTGCCATGTTCCATTCAATTGCAGATGCTGGATAGATTTCTTGGGGAGTCACAAATAAAAGGAGTTGCAATAATCAACGCAGAGATGGAATAATGGCCCAAAGTACTGTGCAACATAAGTTGATAAGAAGCAGAGGAATCACTTTGAGTAACATGCACAGATAGGAAAAGCATATGGCATTCAGAGTATTCATTTGCTTTGTGAATGAAAGCTTAACCTCAAAGAATACCGCCCTATTCTTTGTAGATAATGGAGCATTGATCAATTCTGGTGACCAGGTAAAAGAGGCCCTTTCAAACAACAGTAGCCCAGTCTTGCGACCAGTAAGCTTAAGAGAGTGACTCTTCATCCACGATATAACCCTTAGCAAGCACAAGTTAAAATTTTGGGCAGAAGTAATAGTTTATCTGCAAATAAGATGACAATCTAAGAGTCGCCCGCGTATGACATCAGAAAAAAGACATTGCCATATAAATGTTAAAGAGTGCAGCACTCAGTGAGGCGCCCTGAGAGAGTCACTAAAGGCTTAGCTTGTGGACAGAGGGGCTTCAGAACAACCAATTGAAAATGATGAAAATTGCTCAGGAAATAGGAGAGCCCCAGGCCGCATTGAGATCTAAAAGAATAGGTAGTGCGTTGCCACCTTAATCTAATATCATTTGAATGTCCCCAGTCGCAGCCAACAGTGTAACCTAGGTATCTAGAAGTCGACGGAAGCCTGGATGCAAAGTATTAAGACTGTTAATTTCAGTGAATGAGGAGAGTTTGTTGTCCACTTTGCTTTGCCCAATCAGCTTAAGGCTTCTTCAAAAGTGGGTCACTAATGGCTCCTTTCCATTGGTGAGGGACACCTGCAAAATCTAGAGCGAGATTGCGGAGGGAGACGAACGATGGTGCTATAGAGTCACGTCATATTGAAAATAAGTGCTGGACACACTATCATTTGCAGAGTCAGACTTAACCTAAGGGCACTTTTTTTTTTTTTATGTCCTTGAGTTGTAGCAACAGGAATTGTGAAACAGTGCCATTCAGATCTTCAGAGTTGATCACCATCAAATATGAATCTCGCTGAAGCCAAAAGATGGGCATAAAAAAAGAGTTCAGGAAAAGGAGAAATAAATATAAAAACCTGGCATAGTGCAAATATTTTTAGCTATCTTAAAAACTTCTCTCTTAGAATTGCAGGTGATTTGAATGACAGAAGCAAAGTATGTGACCCTAACTTTTCTACAATGTTTTCATGAGCTTTGAATTTAGTAGTGTAGACTCTTTATAGATTTCACTATAATCAGGTCTTTGTCTTTCCAATGCCTAACAGTGCTTAGCAGTAGGAAGGTCATCAGCATACCACAGAGCAAAAGGAATTGACCTTCGGGGATGTGCTAAATTAAGAGAGGCAACCCTATCAAAGACCATAGTAATCCAGTCATTAAAGAGAGCGTCATTGAGAGATCCTTTCTCCGGCTTATCAAGCTATTATATGTTTGCAGTCAGCTAGTTCAAGAAGAAATTTGCCACTTTCCTCGTACCTTTGAAACTGCAATGCTTCTTGCTACCTCTTACAAAAACTAACATCACTTCTTAACTCGCTGCATTTCCAAGGTTTCCGACCTTGGTTTGACTTCAGGTATTCAATCTGCAGCAGTTCTTCAACTCCCTTGGTCCAGCGGCTGCTTTGCATTGGAAATAGCTTTTTCCTGCATTGTGATGCTAAAGCTTTGTGTTGTCCATGTAATATATTTTGTTATATAAATGCTTTCTCTTACTTGATCCTCTATTAAGCTTACATGCAGCTTAAAATATCAATAAGTGCATTCAGATTGTGATAAACTTTATTCCTGTTGATACATGATTTTAGTCGTTTAGTAGATGCATACCAACTTACCAGCTGTTTTACAGGTTAAGAAACCTCAAGATTGGAATGGTTATGGTTTGTAAAAAATATTTTATCAAAGAAGAATTACATGTGGGTTTATTTCCTGTCTGAGTGGATACTGTGCCATTGGTGAATGTGCTTTGTAGAAGCAGCAGTGGAAGATGGCCTTGTCGGCAAGAAGAGAACTCCTAAAACCAAAAAAACTAAAAATCCATAAAATATTTTTCTCATGATTTAGAACAGCTTAGAATTCAAAATGTTTGGTGCACAGGAAGATTGAGAAGAAAGAAGAGAAGCAGTGCACTGCATGCAGTTTGAATTGTATATTATCTTTCATCTTTAAATAACAACCAAGTGTCTATTTTTGTAATCAGCTAATGGAAAGGTGGTTCCGTTGTCGTTGCAGCTGTTGACTTTTATATTTTTGTGCCACCTGGAAACCTATTTATTATTTTTAGAACAAGCTGAAGTTTATGAAAGATATTCTCACCTTTTGCATTTTCAGTCTCCTAAGAGGAAGAAAACGAAGTGGTTTAGACCACACAAAGCAAAGTAAATCTCAGGAGAATTGACACGTCTATCAATCATGGAAAAATAAATCTCCAATCAGATGCCTGTACTCATACAACATTTCTCATTGCATGATGTCATGCCTCTGTAGCCCTGAATATAAAAATGTACTAGCTTTCGTAGCAAAATCTTAATTTGAAATGCTGCTTCTCTCTCTCGCTCTTCTGTATTCTGCTCAGCGCCCTATTCAAAGACACTTCAAAACAGCAAATACTATTAGAACTATCTGAATGCTACAGTTCCCACAATTCTGTAAAATAAAAACAAAACGAAGACCAGGCCATGACAGTCCGTTTGTCTGTGTTTATAGTGTCCTAGAGATCCCAATGTTAACTCTTTCTTTGTACAAACAGACTCCCTGACATCAGATCAAAAGACCATAATTCACACTGCTTTTACTCAGATCATGCTGGCTCTGAGACAACCACAAACAGAAATGCAATTGCATATGCATTGCAATCATCATCATTCTCCTCTAGGCTCTTCCTATCTGTGGAGCAGGGCAATCCTTGCCTTGCCTTTTCATTGACTTGAAACTTTCTGCTATGAAAGCTAAGAAATTGCATATTGTGTCAGGATGGAAGGACAGGATTGTGCATCTTAAACACCTTACTAACAATAAGACCTTTCCCAATACAGATTAAAATAAAATCCTTGAAAGTATAGCCTGCTGGCCAAATCGCTGCCTCGCTAATTATTTCAAAATTGCTCCTTACAGAGAACGCTTTGAATGCCCTAGCACCTCTCGCTTAGTGAGTTCCTAGTGATAATTATCAATCCTTGTATCAACAATAGCCAGCACACCCATCTAGTGATGGTAGGGAAGAGACAGCCCCAGAATCTTTGCTTATTATAATCAGGAGTGTTCAACCCTCCCGGGATGGAGTTCTGCCATTAGATTTTAATAATCCTTATTGCATCTGACAACACGTACCTTGGTAGAAGTCTGTACAAGCCAGGTGTTAAAGTGAGCCAGTATTGGAATTGTGCGTTCTGGCAGCTGTGAATATTTCGTCATCCATTGTAAATATCCTGCCTCACAAGTCCAGCGAATGATCATCAGAAACCTTCTTGCAAAACAGTAGACATAGCAACTTAACTACATTGGCCGAAAGCTTTTTCCTAGACAGGAACTCGAAAGCTGGGAGTATCTTGACTTCAGTGCTGCAAACGTCAATTCCCATTTAATACAAACCAGCAGATTCTTCTGTACTAGTGCTTGTTTGGGGGGTATGTCCTGCTGAAATTACAGAACACAACGCTACCCTACAAACCAGGCCTGGGTCTGCTTTTCCAATTAAAAAAAAATCAAGATCAGCTCTTCATCAGGATCCAAACCCAATTTCAGATACCAAGAGGGCTAACATCCCCCAAGATCTCTCCCCCACTGTGTTGCATTTGCATTTTCAACTTGTGTATAAAGTTTTCAGATCTACCATTTCCTCCTTTAACCCCCCAGTCAGACCCATTGACCCCCTTCCGGAATCTATTTGTGTAAATGCTCACAACCATTCATAAAACATTTTGGGTACAGGAGAAGGATTGAAGAATCCCAAGAATGATCCATTAGAACCAGATAACAAACTTACGCCGGCCGAAACAGCTTCACCAGAATTAGGCATGTTTAGCATACCTGCAGAAAAACATCCACTGTCATAGTTTCAGGATCAGGATGACAGAGGAAATATTTCACAGAGTCAGTAGGGAGGCAGATAATGTATCCTTCATGGGCTCCTTCTTGAACATGAGGCTCTTGAACGACCTTGGATCTGGCCTCCAGTTATTGGAGTCACTCAGATATCTGGAATTGTCAATCTATCAATCAGGATTTGTGAAACATGGCTACTCACCCGTGAGGGTCTCACAGCGCTGCGTGGGGGGGGAGAAGGGGGGGTTGCAGCGGATCAGACTAAGTGCTGTATTCATCCAAAGAGCCAGGTCTTGAGGTCCTTCCTAGATTGCATCAGGGGGGTGATTTCCTGAGGTGGATGGGTAGGGTTCAAAATATTTAACATCCAATTAACCCTAGTTCCGGGTTCTAAGCTGTATCTCCAACAGCTCCGCTATCGTGAGAGCTTAGTGAGGCTCGTTAGTTCCAAAATGAGACTAAACACGTGTGTGTGTCTAACTGTACCGGGAGGGGATCCAATTATTGAAATTGTGGCTGGTTCTTAGTACGGAATCTCTGTAGTTTTTGTGAACCGTGGTTCGGCATCCCTCCTCTGTGTTCCCGGTCGCCGTGTTCCAAGGACGGACCGTCCTTGGAACACGGCGACCGGGAACACACAGAGTTTTTAGTCACACACGTGTTTAGTCTCATTTTGGAACTAACGAGCCTCACTAAGCTCTCACGATAGCGGAGCTGTTGGAGATACAGCTTAGAACCCGGAACTAGGGTTAATTGGATGTTAAATATTTTGAACTTCCGCCTACTCATATACAGGATTCTTCTATCGAATATACTCACGTTTCGCGTCAACCCATAGATGCCTGGGTCTTTAAACCAGCCCTGAAGAGTCGTGTTGACTCCACTTTAACACGACGAAACACGTGTCGGCTGAATGTGGATCCAATAAACATCCTTTTGAAAAAGAATAAGAACATAAAGATCTGCTGTTTTCTGCTACCTCACTGTCATTACTGTTTTGTATGTTTTATACTGTTTTGTGGTTGCGAGAGCTTTGCTTCTTATAGTTTGTGATAATCCTTCTGATTGTCCTGGAACGGTTTTAGGGTTATTCCGTTCGCTCTTACGCACCACACTTTAAGCATCATCTCCCTACGGATTGTAACGTATACTCTAGGTAGAGCGCCTTTATCTGAAACTCCTACAACCCTACCAGCTGCTTCCGTGGATGGGTAGGGTGTTCCATGTCTTGGTGGCGAGGTAGAAGAAGGACATTCCTCCGGTTCTGGTCTTGCGTATTCGTGGGACGGCAGCCAGGGAACGCTGGGCGGAACAAAGGTGTCTCTTGAGTACGTGAAATGTGAGGCGGTGATTCAGGTATGCAGGTTTGGTGTTTTGAAGGGCCTTGTATGCGTGGGGGAGTAGTCTGAATGTTATTCTTCTGTCGACTGGGCACCAGTGGAGGTCGCGGAGGTGTTAAGTGATGTGGCCACGACAGGGGATGTTGAGGATTAGTCTTGCTGCGCTGTTTTTAGATATTCTGGAGTCTTTGGAGGAGTTTCTGGTTGACGCCAACGTAGAGTACATTGTCCTAGTCGAGTTTGCTGCTGATGAGGGCATGTGTGAGTGTCTTCCTGGATTTGGTGCGGATCTATCTGAAGGTCTTTTGAAGCAGGCGCAGTGTGTTGAAGCAGGCTGAGGAGACAGGGTTTAACTGGCGGGCTATTGTGAGCGAGGCGTCCAGTACAATAACGAGGGTTTGTACGTGCTTCGTGGGGGCAGGTGGACTTCCTAGAGCAGAGGGCCACTAGGAATCGTTCCAATCGGAGGGGGGGGGGGGGCTCCCAGGATGAGGACTTCTGTCTCATCCAGGCGGCGACAGCTTTCATTCCTTCATGGAAGTTTTTCCTGGTGATTGTGGGTTCTTTGGTGAGAGAGATGATCAGCTGGGTGTCTTCGGCGTAGGAGATGATGTTGAGCCCGTGGTTCCTGACAATGAGTGCGAGGGGCCCCATCTAGTCGTTGAAGAGGGTAGGGCTGAGGGAGGAGCCCTGGGGTATTCCACATCTGATCTGTCAGTTTTGAGAGGTACAGTGGTAGTCTAACCTGTTGTGTGTGCCAGTGGGGAGGTAGCCGATCCAGTTGAGGGCATTGTCTCTGATACCGGGTCAAAGAGTATTGTGGCTAGTCACACCAGGTGGGAGACTGTGTTGGAGGCTGCAGAGAGGTCCAGTAGGATGAGGGCCTGGGTGTTGCCCTGGTCGAGGAAGGAGTGGATGTCGTCTGTGGTGGGAGGAGGGCGGTCTTGGTGCTATTATTGCTTTGGAATCCGGATTGGGGATGCACAGGACGAGGTTGGTTTCGGTAAAGTCGGCAAGCTGGGCGTTGATGGCTTTTTCGATGACTTTGGTTGGGAAGGGGAGTGGGGAAATAGGCCTGAAGTTCTTGAGGTCTGTCAGGTCTGCGGAGGGTTTCTTCAGGAGGGTGTAGATCTCAGCATGTTTCCAGTCGTCCGGGAAGGTGGCGGTATCGAGGGAGCAGTTGATGGATCGTCATAGGTTTGGTGTGATGGCGGAGGCGGTTCTGTGGAAGATGCGGTGCGGGCAGTGGTCCGAAGGTACTCCGGAGTGGGAGCTTTTCACTGTCTTTTTTTTTTTTTTTTTTTTGAAAACCTTTATTGACAATGAAAGCTCACAAATACTGGCCTACAACCCCACGGGCTGGCCAGAAACAGAATGGTCAAATAACCAGCATACAAAAAGAAGATCTGCACAGGATAGAACATCAGGAGCACTGGTGAAACAAGAAAAACCATCGAGCGTTCAGCAAGAGCAGGATAATAAAGGTTAAGTTTTCTAGCACGGGGAGGGGACCAAAAGAATAACGGGCCGTATACGAGAATACAAGGGAGGGACCGCGGCAAGCCGCCATTTTATAAACACAACGTAAGAAAATGAAGCCATATAATCAAATCGAGCAAAGGACAAAAACAGAATCAGACCATCAAATAGCGACAGTGGCAACAATCAATCGCGCACACTCACCTCCGCCCCCACCCGAACAAAGAAGACGTGGTCAAAAAGCCCCATCACAAAGACTATGTAATACGCACCCCAACGGAAAAAGGGCACCTCCATAAAGGAGGAAGGGAAAGAGGGAAAAAAGACAACAGAAGGAACACCCGCCAGACCATGCATCCTCAGGGGGAAAAACAGGACAATAAAACCGGCATGCGATGTAACAGCAACGTAATACCAGAATAGGCAGCAAACCACAATCAGCCACACACCGGAAGAAGGACAGAATACCCCCGGGGGAGACACAAGGCGACAGAGTCCCGAAAAAGTGAATACACAAGAGCCATAGAACAAAAAGGGAAAATAAGGGGGGGAAAAAGACCCCCCGACACAAACAGACCCCCCCCACCCACCCCTAAGCCCACCCTGCACCCCTGCAGAAGGCTACGGCCTACCCCCCCGCAGCGTGCCTGTCGCCCTAAGTTGAACCCGAAATTTAGTGGAGCAAGAAAGGTTGGAATTAAAAGACAAAGAAAGGGAGGGGGGGAAAGGGAGGGAAGGAAAGAAGGGAATAAAGACATACAAACATACACACGGGGGAGGGCCAAAGACAGGAGTAAATGCACCCATCCACCCGCCCGGGTTAAGGGTCCAAGTCCTCGGGAAGCCAAAGAGTATCAGGCCAAAGTCCAGGAGCACCAACCAGTTACACAGAACCATATCAGGACACAGAGATCATCCAAACCGTTCATGAACCACCGCATATAGGAGCCAGTATTCATCAGCCCTGACCCTTTTTATCCAAAGCAGTAAGGGTCCGATCCAACGAGGACCCTGCCAGAAAGAACAGAAGGCAGGCAGCAGGAAAGTCCAACGGCAGTCCAAAAAAGTCACAGGAAGAAAAGCATGGAAGATCCAGGAAAGTCACAGAATGTAGCAAACGATGCAGGCACAGTTCCAAGGATATATCCATAAAAGCCGACCCATCCGGGCCGGTACAGGAGACGTCATCGGGCAGTGGTGATTGAGAGGGACCAGGAGAATCATGAAAGTCCGGCAAAACAAAATCCGGCTCCCGGGCCAAGGGCAGAGGAGGCAGCACAGGAGGAGAAGGCGCCATCAGGTTGCGCGCCTCCGGGGTGGCAGCCGGGGCCGAGTCCGCCAGGAGAGTACCAGCCACACCCCGCGATATCAATGCCTCATCCGGTCGCGGGGGCCCGGGAGGCCCGTAGGGAGGAACCGTCTCGAGAGCCAGGAGTGGCGCGGCCACCGATAGTCGCCAGGATAGCAGGACGGTCAGGATCCCCTTAAGTGCAGGAAAACATTCACAGTATCCGACACCCGGGCCTTGTGGCGGGCCCCCAGTGCTCGTCCGGGCCCGGCCCAAACAAATGGGGCTGGTCGCCAT
Organism: Lissotriton helveticus; assembly: GCF_964261635.1. Taxonomy (NCBI): domain Eukaryota; kingdom Metazoa; phylum Chordata; class Amphibia; order Caudata; family Salamandridae; genus Lissotriton; species Lissotriton helveticus. Next base: position 1,750,317,711 of record NC_136061.1, on the reverse strand, counting down.
CTTGAGAGCCCGAACAGGCCGCGCGGCCAACAACCTCCGCCGGGGCGGCATTAAAGCAGACGAAGTCCCACCGACAGGCAGAAGAACACCCCGGACAGGAAGGGGGGCCACCAGAAGAAGGGGATTCGCCGGCCCCCCAATGTCGCCAGTCCCGTTCTCCGAGTCCGGGCGGCAAAGAACAAAATGGCCGGACCGGAGAACAAAGGGGGAGGAAGCCGAACACACGAGGAACCCCAATAATGAAGGGCAGCGTCACCATCCAAGGCAGCTGCCACACAGGAGCCTCTCAGCCAGGAACCTCCGGCTCACACGAACAGCGGCCCTCCAATCACCTCCAGCGTGCCCCGAAGGGCAAGCCCGCAGGCTGCATCCGGCCCAGGAGCCGGGACGAAGAACCAGGCCAGTCCGCTCTCGAGTCCCGGGAACGATCGGGGACACCGCACCGGACCCACAGCCGCCAGGACAACCGGAACAAGTGGTAAGTGCCTGCAGTGCGTCGTAGTAGTACCACACAGCAAGGAGGGCTTCCCGGGGCAGGATAAATGCAGGATAAATGTGAAAAACACAGGCGGGCGAACGGAGCCGAGCTAAAGCGCGGCCATCTCGGTCGCGAGCTAGGCTCCTCCTCCGCTTTTCACTGTCTTAATGGTGTCGTCCTTGGTGAGTGGGGACCAGCTTTGCAAATTCGGCCGGTCGGGATGGGGTCAGCGTCGGTTGTGTTTGTTGCCGGCGCAGTGGGGGGGTCCTGGATGTTGAAGTTGTCGTTGATAGTCTTGATCTTGTGGTAGGTGCTGAGTTTGTTGAAGGGGTCTTGCGAGGGTGGGACGTCTGTGGCCTCGCTGTTGATAATGCTGAAGAGTTATTTGCTATTGTGTGCATTGTTGGAGATTCGGTCTTGGAGGGCCTTCTTCCTTGTGGAATTGTAGTTCCACATCAAGTTCTTTCTCACCTAGAAGTACTCTACTCTTACAGAGATCTATGAACCAGCTAACAAGGTGCTAATAGTCTTATGCCAGATCAATAGTTTGGACTGGGTACCACGCAGGTGACTGATGTACCAGATTGGTTAGAATATGCACATGTTCGAGTACACAGAACAGGTCACATTGTCATTTCCTAGGCGTTTTCACTATGAAAACCGAACCATAATTATTTCAAGATACTTGATATGAAATGCTAGTCAATGTTTGTGTAACGTTCATCTGGCAATGACATCTCTACACAGTAATCGATGGAGACATTCATGCTCGAAGGGGGTCCTTCATGTCTTTGTCCAATAGCTTGCGGATCATGCCACATAAGAGTTCCAGTTTCTCCACCAGAGCCCACTTCCAGGCCTGAATAGGGTACATGTCCTCTGGCTCCAACATTTCTGAATTGTTTGGCTTTTCTGTATTCAAATGCAAAACTCAGGGTTGCTCGGCTGTCACTCCTAGGTGCCAAGGTCCAGAATCTTCATCTGAACCATCTGGGTCATCCCCATGTCCTTTATCCTCATATGGTGTAGATTAGCTTGCGCCGTTTCAAAACACCGACTGGATTGTCTTCGTCTGAAGGGGGAGGGTAAAAGACACAGAATGTGTGTATTCTTAAGGAAGGCAGTTAGCAGTCTCTGAAACATTTATAGCTTACTAAGCTTGTACATTTTTCGTTTTGCCTTTAACTTTAAATGCATCAAGTTCTCAAGCTCCTTGGGTGTTTGGAGGCTTTTGCATGTTTTTCCTTCTGAGGAAAGGGTCCAGGCCGGCACAATGCCAAATGCTGCAGTCGACATTAGAGACCTCAGAGCCCCATTATTTGCCTTCTGGATGGAGGCATCTGTAATCTCATAAAGGCCCTCCTCATACGATAAGAACAATCAACCTCCTGTACATCCAAAAACGGTTTAGTCATGGTGTCCTAAGCCACATTTCTGAGCCAAAGGTCATTAATGCTGACCAATCAGACACTTAAGTAAAAATGAAGTAAAACAATACCTCTCTAAACAGCAAATTAAGTCCTCTCTAGAATCGAACACTTGTTTCGAATATTAAAGGCAGGTAATTGCTGCGGAACAGCGGATAGCACCATCTACATCTTTGGCCTAGTACTGTACCTATTGTTATTTGGCCTGGGCCACTTCCACCCTACCTCAGATAGTGGGAAGACCACTAGAGATGTTCTTTCCCACCACCCTCTATTCGGCCTTCCTGACTTGGAAAGAAATGCACCAAAGTGCATATAAACAAACCATATTTTAGCTAGGTAGCAGTTTGACATCCCCACAACGAATACAACTGACATCTGGAAAGACACAAAGACAAGCATAAAATCAGCTAATGAAAAGAAAGATCACCTAATATGCTGCCAAACAGCGAAGAAAAGAGAAAGCACTTTGAATCTCTGCCACATTATTATTACGGGCTATTATAGTGTGATTAGCTTGTCTGTTCTGTTTATTTCCTGTAGCTGTGGCAAATTTAGTTTTCAGATGGTTTTGAAGTGATTTACATTTTTGAAGCGTTCTTCGATAGGCTCCTACGAAATATGACAAAGACACACAATACTTGCCTTTGGTCCAGAGGAAGAATCACCACTTTGAAGTGCACCGTTTATGAGATGGCTTGTGCTGTCTGATTTGCTACAGCATTGTTTAAGATGTCTACCAATCCTATATTTTACACTTTATCATCGAAGAACAGGTCCATTGCTTTTAAAGTGAACCTTCATTCATGCAGTGTTTTTGTGTATCAATGTGCAATTACTCTAAGACAAGTGTATACTAGCTTCCTTTGTTAAGCTATAGTATATGTTTATCAAAGCAGTGCATTTTTGTTTTTAAAATTTTGATCGTTTGCACAATAAAAGAAACAGTGCGTCTTAGAAATGTTTTTTTTTTATAAACACATTTTTATTGGTTTGACAGAAGATACCAGCCATTCATCACAACACCAAGAGAATACAGGAGCATAGGCAACGTTTCGATTGACCCATATTACAAAGCCAGAAGGATACAATGCTAACACATTTGGACATTCCCAGCATGTCTATACCATTCCCCCCAACCTCTACCCCCAAACCCTTTGATCCTTTGTAGGACAACCTTGTGCCTCATACATGTTTTTTTCTTGTGTGACACACCAATCGACCCCGGTCTGCTTGGGGGATCAGGGCACTTCCAAGAAGCCGCTATGTCCCTCTTAGCCACTACCACTGCCGTAGTGAAAAACAATGTTCGAGGCATATGAGCTGCAGATCTCGCACTGTGCATTAGATCACCACCTGGTGTTGGGCTCGGGTGGTTGCATGTTGTTGTCGTCTTGGAAGAAGTCTTTGTAGTCATGAGATAGGTGACTCCTCCCGTGGACAATAGTGCGCATGGGCACGGATGACACTTTTCCGCTCCGGTTCGAAATCTACTTTCAAGTACTTCGACGCGTAAATATTTTCTTCAAACTTCACCAAACAACTTTCAATACCAATAAACATCGACTCGACTTCATCAGCTCGATTCCGTTTGACGACACGGGCCGTTGGGCCTACCCACGCTGTGAGGCCTACACCTAATAGAAAGGATGCCATTCAAAAGATGCTCCGAGTGTGGAGCAAAATTTCCACACAGTGACCCTTACGAGGTCTGTAACCTGTGCTTAACGCCAGAACACAATGAATCCAGCTGCACAGCCTGTGCATCCTTTCGATCGAAAAAGACCATTTGAGATCGAAGGGCCCGTCGACGCGATATGCAGAGATCAGCTCTGGAACCAGTGGATATCTCCAACGAAGGTCCATGCGTCCCAGAAGATTCCAATGATCTCCAGATCGTATCCGAGGCAGATGACTCTGATGACTCCATAGATTCGGGTCAACACGTGAGTACCACTGCCCCTACCCCAGCCCAAACACCAAAATCGAAGGCAAAGGTCAACACTCCGCCTGCGGGGCCAAGTCGAGACCGAAAAAACACTTCAAAAGCCCTGCCATCGAGCCCGGCTCTGAAGAAAATAATGAAGCCTTCCGGTAGCTCCATGTCGAGCAGACCGCATGTGCCGATACCACCGGCTCCCTTGGCACCGAAACAAAAAGAAGTCCCGGTTCCGAAAGACACTCCGAAACCGTCGACTCCGAGAGACAAAGTGGCTCCGAAAACAACAAAGCCTGTTTCCAATGCCCCGAAAACAGCTTCCACTCCGAAGCCGAAACAGACAAAGCCTGCTTCCAATGCTTCCAAGTCCACGAAACAGGGTTCGGCTCCAAAGACAATATCTTCAGTGCCGAAATCTACGCCAAAGCACTTAACATCAGCTCTTAAGGCTAAAGACAAGCAACAAACCGGTTCGGAACCGAAAAAATCGGCGCCGAAGGCTGTGCCTCAAGAAGAGGAGCTTTTCCAACCAGATCCTTTACAAAAAAGGATCTACATTGATCCAGAAACAGGACATGTTTCCACTACACCACACAGGAAGAGGAAGTCAGATACAGCACCTACCCCTCCAGTGCCTGTCAAGAAGAAGGACTCTGCCTCCTCCTCATTCTCCACCACATACACCTCCTCAGGATGTTGATGATGATGAGTATAGCTTGGGGGGAGGTAGAGACCCAGATGACCCTTTTCCCTACCCAACAAGTTCACCAGACTGGGAGTATCCAAAACCACAGGATGTACCAGATATTCCTGACCCACATACATATCCATCTAAACCTACTCATCCAGAAGACAATATTGAGTTTGGACACTTAATTATTAGGGCTGCCATCTATCACAATGTCATCATGCATTCAGATGAGACAGAGGAAGATTTTTTATTAGACACTTTTGAACACTCCCAAAAATCTGTGCAAATACTGCCATTGATTAAAGGAGTAATTAAGCATGCACCAGAAGTGTTTAAAGATCCCGTATGAGCTATAATCATAAACCCAAGGATAGAGAAAAAGTACAGGGCGGCTCCTGGGGACCCTGCGTACATTAAAGGACAACTACCCTTAGACTCCCTAGTAGTTTCAAACACTAGGAAAAGAGCAAATTCCCAAACATCAGGTGAAGCTTCAGGGAAAAGAATAGCTGCCCAAGCTAGCAATACATGGCGCATCGCTAACACACAGGCCCTCCTCGCAAGATACGACAGGGCTCACTATGATCAGTTAGAGAAGCTCTTACAACATCTACCTGCCCAACATAAGGCACAAGCGAATTACCTCATACAAGAGGGCAAGCTTATATCAAATGCCTCCATTAAATGTGCACTTGATGTAGCAGACACTGCATCCAGAGCATTAAACACCAGTGTCCTCCTTAGACGTCACGCGTGGCTACGCATTTCAGGATTTAAGCAAGAAGTGCAAACTACTATCTTAAATCAACCATTCAACCAACAACAATTGTTTGGTTCAGAGGTAGACGCAGCACTTGAAAAAATGAAGAAAGACACTGACACAGCGAAGTCTATGGAAGCTCTGCAGTCCACCCAAGCACGAGGCTCCTTTTGTTGCTCCTTCTACAGAGGAGGCTCCAAACAAGCTGGAGCAGACAATTCAGTTTCCTTTAAAACAAATACACAAACATCCTCCAATAGAGGATACTTTAGAGGAGGCTACAGAGGCAACAACAACAAGGGAAGAGGTCGAGGAAATAATCAAACCTCTCCCAAGACAAAACAGTGACTTCCTTCTGCTTCCTCAACAGTGTTCCACTCCTGTAGGGGGCAGACTAATACAGTTCCTACCTGTCTGGAATCCCATCACAACAGACAAGTGGGTAAGACAAATTATCCAGTATGGTTACTGCCTAGAGCTTACGGCTATCCCTCCACATATACCACCCAGAGAGCGTCCAATGTCCACAGAACATCTAACGCTGCTCAAACAAGAGGTTCTCTCATTGCTGCAAAAAGATGCAATAGAGCTAGTTCCGTTGCAACATCAAGGAACAGGGGTTCTCTTCCAGGGGGTACTCATCAATAGTCATAAGCACTGAATAGTCCCGCCCACGTGCGGGACCCCGGAGCAATAGACAATAATATGCATATATCTACATATATATATAAAAACATATAAATACGCATAAAATAACCATATATATATATATATAGATAATATGCATATACATATACATATGCAGCCCAAATATAACCATACTAGGCTTAAAAACTGCCATTATTGCCTGTAACAACTTTACATTTGCTAAATAAAGACATATAAATTACATTATATGACAATGCAAAGAAGAAACCACTGCCTTGGTTTTCTTTGAAACACACAACCTTTATTTTCAAAGGTAAAAACAGGCAGGATCATAGAGGCAGCTTTAGCCTAGATAGGCTGCATTGTAACAACAGAAAAATCTGGCGCCGTGCCTTTAAGACCTCTGTGAGCCTCCAGGCTCCCATCATGCACCACAGGTGACAGTTAGGTCAGTTCTTTTTTCCGGCTCCTTCTGTGAGGATCCTGGAGCATTGAGCTCGCCAGTTTGTGATATTTTATTACTTTCTTCTGGTATTTCTCTAATTTTTTCGTCTTTACTCGACGTCTTTAGTCATTGTTTGACTAATTCAACAATTTTTTCCTGGTTTTTGACTATTTTTCCAGTCACAATGCCGGCCTTATTTGCTAAGTGTCCGGCCTGTGGTAAAAAAATGGCCAAGACAGACCCTCATTCGGTCTGTGTAGCTTGTCTACCATCTTCTCACAAGCCAGAACTTTGCTACCACTGCAGAAAGCTTTCAAGTAGGACTTTGAGAGAGAGAGAGAGAGAGAAGAGCAGACTTCAGTCCCTGCATGACAGAGGAGAAACTGTGAGTGGAAGAGAAGATTTTCATTCCAGGAAGCCTTCTTCTCAGCACAAAGAGCGCAAGGACAGAGGAGAGAAGAGAAAACATCGGTCTCCTTCAACTTCGAGGGATAGATCTTCTTCCAAGGTACCTGTGTGCTCAAAATCGGCATCGAAATCACCGCCGCGGCATACGTCGACGTCGAAGCATCCCTCGCCGTCGAGGAAGAATTCGCCGTCGAAGCAAGGTGAGAAGCGACATGAGCGTAGGCGGTCCCGGTCTGGCTCGCCTACGACTGCAAGAGGACGGGACTTGACGTCGTCTCATCGACGTCGACGGTCGCCGTCGAGAGGCTCGAAACATCAGTCAAGGTCGCCGTCGAGAGGGTGCCATGACGTCGAACCGGCTAGTAGAGATTTCGACGTCGAAGAGCCCCAGTCATGCGACGTCGAGGCACACGACGCCAAGAAAACCATCGCCGTCGAGGCGCCTGACGTTGACGCGGAAGAGGCACTCGTCGTCGAAGAGGTCGCCGCCGAGGAGGTCGCCGCCGAGGAAATCATCGTCGAAGAAGTCGCCGTCGAGGAAGTCGCCGTTGGAAAAGTCGACGTCGAAGAGGATGTCGTCGACGTCTCCTGCTGCAAAGAGGCCTAGAACGGTGTCCAAAGACCGGTCTAAGGTTTCTGTATCTTCTGGGAGGTCCTCTTCCTCCCCTGAGCTCCGGATTGTACAAATCTCTCCAGAGCCCTCAAGAGCGCCTTCACCTACAGGGGCTAATATCTCGCCACGATGGCTGCGAGAGATCAGAGACTGGAAGATAAGGAAAATTAACCTTCCAAGGTCTCGTTCCAGGTCTCCGGTGTCTGTAAGACTGGCTTCAAGATCGAGGTCACCTCCTGTGCGGGTGGTTCACTCTCCAAGAAGACGTGAGCGTACTCCGCTGAGAAAGTCTCCATCGAAGAGAATGCGAGCTTCACCCTCTCAAGTCTTCTCGTCATCACTCTTCTAGAAGACGAGATACTAGATCTTCGACAAGGTCTACGAATTCAAAGAGGAACTACTCGCCAACGCTGTAATCAACTCCTCCGAGTAGGATTTCACCAATTGATGACGTGATTACTTTTAATGAGGTTCTCTGTCGTGGGGCAGCGAAACTTCATATCGAGATTCCTGTCTCTACTGCCAAGACAACGGTCATTTTTGAGACCTTACATCAGAAGCTATAATCAAGGCCGTTACTTCCCCTGGTTCCAGGTCTGTTGGAACCTGCGGAGCACAAGTTCTTAACTCCGGCGTCCTTGGGAGCAGTTCCTTCGCGGATCGCAAAGAAATATAAAGCTCCGGACAATGATCCTTTATTTCTGAGGTCTGAGCCACAACCTGATTCAGTCATCGTCTCAGCGGCTCGTAAAAATCAGAGAGGAGCGGCATCATCCTCTGTGCCTCCTGATAAAGACAGCAAGGCTATGGACTCAGTAGGAAAGAAAATGTGTGCCACTTCTGCTTCCTACATGAAGGTTGCCAGCGCCTCCGCTTTACTGGGTCGCTATGACCGTTCTCTATGGGATTCCTTGTCTCGGTTTGCAGAAAAACTACCAAAAGAAGACAAGCATGATTTTCTGGAAATCCTTCATGAAGGTGGGCTAGTGGCTAACCAGGTGATTAGCGCAGCTGCAGATGCTTCCGACTTGTCTACGCATGGCTATGCCCATTGACTCTGTGCAAGACGCTCAGCTTGGCTACGGCTTACGGGTCTTAAACCTGAAGCGCAGCACCGAATTCTGAACTTGCCGTTCAATGGTAAATCGCCCTTTGGGTCTCATGCTGACGATGAGATGTCACGAATGAAGACGGAGATCGATACTGTGAGAGCTGTTGGTCTCGAAAAAAGAAAGGACAACTTTAAGAAAAAATACCGTCCTTATGATAGGAGGCAAACCCAGCAGAGGGTTCAAACCCCTCAATGGTCGTCACAACAGAGTCAGGGAAGATCCCAGTTCTCCCAGCGTCGTCCTGGTAGAGGAAGAGGAGGCATTTCCAGACAGTCTGCACCTGGAAACAAGCAGCAGCAACAAAAACAGTGAGTGCTTGCTTCCCCTGAGCCCGTTACCCACTCCGGTGGGGGAAAGTGTTCGTTTTTACCTGGACGAGTGGAAAAACATCACAAACGACAAATGGGTGCTGAATATTGTGCAAAATGGATATGCAATCAGATTCAAGTCTCCTCCACCTTCCATCCCTCCTCAAAAGTCTGTGTTCCATCGACTTCTTCTTTTGAAGCAGGAGGTGTCTACGTTAATCTTAAAGAAAGCCATCGAGGAGGTCCCGAGGGCACAACGTCGTCAAGGCATTTACTCCCGATACTTTCTAGTTCCAAAGAAAGGTCCAAACAAGGAGTTCAGGCCCATACTAGATATCAGGCGCCTCAATCAGTTCATTCGGCGAGAGAAGTTCAGAATGCTGGCGTTACATCAAATAATTCCACTTCTGCATCAAAATTACTGGATGTGCTCCATAGATCTTCAAGATGCTTATTTTCACATCCCCATTGCCCCAAAGCATCGGAAATTTCTACGGTTCTGCATACAAACCAGTCATTACCAGTTCGCAGTCTTGCCCTTCGGGCTAAAGTCAGCTCCTCGCACCTTTTCAAAGTGCATGGCAGTCGTAGCGGCTTTCCTAAGGAAGAGACATATTTTCGTCTATCCCTATCTAGACGATTGGCTGCTAAAGAGTGCGTCTCCGAGTCTGCTTCAGCAACATCTCACGTTCTGCATACATCAGCTGCGGAGACTGGGCCTGCACGTGAACTTCAAAAAGTCTATCCTCAACCCCACACAGAGGATACACTATCTGTGTGCACTTCTCGATTCAAAGGACGCAAAAGCGTATCCTTCGGAGGAGAGACTATCCTCCATTCGCCTCAAGTGTCAAACCTTACTAAAGACTCCTCGACCAACGGCCAGACAGATCTCGTCTCTGCTAGGGTCCATGGCGTCTTGCATTTTCCTCGTCCCGAACGCCAGGCTGCACATGAGACCTCTGCAGCAGTCGCTGGAGGATCAGTGGTCCCAGTTTTCAAACCGTTGGGAAGACAAACTGCCCCTACCTCTGTCAGTGCGAATCTTCATTCGATGGTGGATGCAGCAGAGTCATCTGGTAGTGCCCTTTCAAGAGGACATGCCCAGACGATCACTGGTGACAGATGCGTCCCTGCAGGGATGGGGCGCCCATCTGGGGTCCCTTCAAGTTCAAGGAGTGTGGTCAGAGAAAGAAAAGCTGTATCACATAAACATGTTGGAACTCAGAGCTGTCCATCTAGCTCTCAAGGCTTTCTTTCCAGCGCTCAAGTCATCCTCTCTGCTTGTTCAGACAGACAATACAACAACGATGTACTATCTGAACAAACAGGGCGGAACGAGATCCAGGCCTCTGTCGCTGGAAGCACAGGCAATCTGGAAGTGGCTTCTGGCTCGGGGTATGACAATTTCAGCTGTCCATCTGCCCGGTGTCCTCAACGTCCAGGCAGACGACCTAAGCAGACACTTCGCAGAAGCACACGACTGGGTCTTAAAAGACTAAGTGATAAGAGATGTCTTCCAGGCCTGGGGGTCACCAGAAATCGATCTCTTCGCGGACGCCGACAACGCAAATTGCCTCGTCTTCGCGTCCAGGTACCCACAACGAGGGTCCAAGGGGAATGCTCTATGGATGGACTGGTCAGATAAATTACTCTACGCTTTTCCACGGATTCCACTCATTCCCCTGGTGATCAAGAAGCTGTACAAGTCGAAGACAGACATGATTCTAGTGGCTCCGGATTGGCCTCGCCAATGGTGGTACCCGGATCTCCTGCATCTATCCAAAGTACAGCACAGGAGGCTTCCTTGCTGTCCGGATCTGCTGACGAGAGAGAACGGCAGGGTGTTCCATCCCAACCTGCCGTCCCTGAAGCTAGCAGTATGGTTCCTGAGTTCGTCCAGTATGGGCATCTAGGCCTCTCGCAGGACTGTATGCATATTTTAAGAGAGGCAAGGAGAGCTTCTACAAGGAAGACGTATACTTTCAAGTGGAAGCGGTTTTTCATGTGGTGTGCTGCTGAAGGTCATGACCCGATTCGAGGTCAGGAACAGGTACTGTTACCATACTTACTTTCTTTGGCCAAAGCAGGCTTACAGTATTCCTCTATTAAGGTCCATCTGGCAGCAATAACAGCATATCGAAAGTCCCCTACCCAGGTGTCTTTCTTTCAAATGCCAGTTGTGAAGGATTTTCTGGAGGGTCTCAGGAAAGTGTATCCTCCCGTGAGGGCTCCCTCGCCTCCTTGGGAGCTTAATGTGGTTTTGTCTAAATTGATGGGTCCTCCATTCGAACCTATACATAAGGCCTCCCTTCAACATCTGTCGTGGAAGGTTTCCTTCCTTGTAGCTATCACCTCTGCGCGCAGGGTGAGCGAGATTCAGGCTTTTTGTGCTACAGAACCCTATCTCGTTTTCCATGCGAATAGAGTGGTGCTTCGGACTCATCCAAGATTCCTTCCTAAGGTAGTCTCGGATTTTCACATTAATCAGTCAGTGACACTACCTACGTTTTTTGCTAATCCGAGCTCTTCAGCTGAAAAAGCTCTACACTCTTTGGATTTGAAAAGAGTTTTGAAGTTTTACCTTGATAAAACTAAGAGTGCTAGAAAGACTGATCATCTGTTTGTGAACTACGGTCCACTGAATACGGGCTTGCCTGCTTCTAAGAGGTCTATTTCTAGATGGATTGTGTCATGCATTTTGTTATGTTATCAGTTGGCACGGAAACAGCTCCCGGGTAGACTGAGAGCGCACTCCACTAGAGGAAAGGCTGCTACTATAGCAATGCTTAAAAATGTTCCTGTTCATGAAATTTGTAAGGCAGCTACATGGCGTTCGGTTCACACCTTTGCCCGCCATTACTGCCTTGATTCTGATACTCAGGCGGATGCCCAAGTTGGTCTGGCATCCCTGAGGAATTTGTTTGGGTAATATCTTTATTAGTGTACTGTTTAGAGAGTCTGGTATTCGTCTGCAGGGTATGGGATGGGCTTGCTACTCTATTCAGTGCTTATAACTATTGATGAGTATCCCCTGGAAGAGAAGGATTAATTACTTACCTGTAATCCTAGTTCTCTTCCAGGGGTATACTCATCAAAGTCATAAGCACACCCACCCGCCTCCCCGGGCGAATACCAGAGCTGTCTATTTTACATGTTACCCATGCAGTTATCACACTGTTATACGCCGTCCAAAAGAACTGACCTAACTGTCACCTGTGGTGCATGATGGGAGCCTGGAGGCTCACAGAGGGCTTAAAGGCACGGCGCCAGATTTTTCTGTTGTTACAATGCAGCCTATCTAGGCTAAAGCTGCCTCTATGATCCTGCCTGTTTTTACCTTTGAAAATAAAGGTTGTGTGTTTCAAAGAAAACCAAGGCAGTGTTTTCTTCTTTGCATTGTCATATAATGTAATTTATAGGTCTTTATTTAGCAAATGTAAAGTTGTTACAGGCAATAATGGCAGTTTTTAAGCCTAGTATGGTTATATTTGGGCTGTATATGTATATGTATATGCATATTATCTATATATATGGTTATTTTATGCGTATTTATGTTTTTATATATATATATGTAGATATATGCATATTATTGGCTATTGCTCCGGGGTCCCGCACGTGGGCGGGACTATTCAGTGCTTATGACTTTGATGAGTATACCCCTGGAAGAGAACTAGGATTACAGGTAAGTAACTAATCCTTTAATCACTCTATTTCCTAATACCCAAAAAGGATGGAACTCTAAGACCAATTCTAGACCTAAGGCCTCTCAATCTGTACATACACTCAGATCATTTTCACATGATCACTTTATAACAAGTGCTCCCATTGTTGCAACAAGGCAATTTCCTAACCACACTAGACCTCAAGGACGCCTACTTCCACATTCCTATACATCCTTCTCACAAGAAGTATCTCATATTTGTACTAGAAGGACAACACTATCAGTTCAAAGTCCTTCCATTCGGGGTCACAACTGCACTAGAAGGGTTTACAAAGTGCCTAGCAGTAGTAGCAGCATATCTCAGAAGACAACATATCTTCGTCTTCCCATACTTAAACGATTGGCTCATAAAAGCCAAGTCATTCAATCAGTGTGTCCAACACACATCTCAAACAATTCAAACACTGCACGAATTTGGGTTTACGATCAACTACACCAAGTCACATCTCCAGCCCTCTCATGTGCATCAATACCTAGGGGCTGCCATAAACACCGATACAGCTCTAGCTTATCCCAGTCCAGTCAGGATACAGAGCATTCAAGCCTTAGTCACAAAGTTTCAAAACCAACACTCTCTCCCAGCCAGAGTGTTCATGCAACTAATAGGCATGATGGCATCTTGCATTTTTATTGTACCATATGCAAGACTGCAAATGCGCCAATTGCAGGAATGTCTAGCACATCAGTGGAATCAGGCTCAAGGACAACTTACAGACCTTGTGTTGGTGGACAGCCGCACACATCGCTCTCTGCAGTGGTGGAACACCAACAACGTGTCCAGAGGGCGGCCGTTCCTCAAACCTGTGCCACAGATAGTACTGACAATAGACGCATCCCTCACAGGATGGGGAGCCCATCTGCTCAACCATGCAACTCAGGGAACATGGACCGCTCAACAAAAGGTGCTTCACATCAATCACCTAGAGCTGGTAGCAATATTCCTAGCACTAAAATCCTTCCAAGTACATGTACAGAACAAAGCTGTCTTGATCCGGACGTACAACATGACAACCATGTAGTATATTCAAAAACAAGGAGGCACACATTTCCTGCAACTATCCCAGCTCGCACAGAACATTTGGAGATGGGCCATTCCACAAAAGATATATCTGCTTGCAGAGCACCTTCCACGAGTTCACAATCAGATAGCAGATCTGTTAAGTTGACAGACTCAACAGATTCACGAATGGGAACTACATCTGCAAGTTCTTCTACCATTCTTTCACAAGTGGGGTCATCCAGACATGGATCTGTTTGCCACACACGAAAACGCAAAATGCCCAACCTTCGCCACCAGGTTTCCACACCCGCTGTCCAAGGGCAATGCGATATGAATGAACTGTTCAGGCATATATGCATACGCGTTTCCGACAATCCCACTAATACCACCAGTAGTACGCCAGCTGAGACAACAATCTCTCAAATTGATCCTAGTAGCTCCCACATGGTCACGCCAACCATGGTTGACCACACTGCTAGAACTCTCTCTAGTTCCACACCAAAGACTGTGTCTGACACCATCCATGCTAACGCAGAACCATGGAGACATCAGACATCCAGATCCAAGTCAACTGAATCTGGTGATCCGGCTCCTGAATTCTTAGTTTGGTTACCTTAACTTGCCACCAGACTGTATGAATATTATTAAAGAAGCCAGAAGACCTACTACTGGAGATTGCAAAATGGGAGAGATTTGCCATTTACTGCACTAATAACTAAATTGATCCTCTAGATGCTTCCATCCACAATATCATCTGTTACCTTCTCCATTTACAAAGATGTAATCTAGCATATTCATCTATACGTTTACATCTTGCAGCAATTGCAGCATATCTACAAAATAGATAACATATGTCGTTATTTAGAGTACCTGCAATCAAAGCTTTTATGGAAGGATTAAAACAAATCATTCCTCCTAGGTTACCACCCTCTCCAGAGTGGAACCTAAACATTGCTCTTACCAGGCTCGTGGGGCCCCCTTTGAACCTTTACATAAGTGTGAACTGCAATTCCTTACATGGAAAACAGCTTTTCTTATTGCTATTTACCTCTCTTAGGAGAGTTAGTGAGATTCAAGCTTTCACTATACAAGAACCATTTTTACAATTACACCGTAAAAAGATGGTTCTATGGACTAATCCCAAATTCCTTCCTAAAGTAATTACTCATTTTTATCTAAATCAATCAGAGTTGCCAGTGTTTTTTCAAAACCCAGACTCTGTAGCAAAAAGAGCTCTACACACACTAGATGTAAAACAAGCTCTTCTCTATTACATTGATAGGACCAAATCCTTTTGTAAAACCAAACAACTGTTTGTAGCTTTCTCTCCACCACACAAAGGCATCCCCATCTCTAAAGCTGGAATTGCAAGGTGGATTGTAAAATGTATACAAATATGATATCACAAAGCAAAGTGTACATTAACAGTTCCTCCTAGAGCGCACTCCACACGCAAACTAGGAGCCTCCATGGCTTTTTAGGGAACATTCCCCTAGAAGACATCTGCAAGGCAGCAACATGGTCTACAACACACAACTTCACTAAACACTACTGTGTTGACGTTCAAGCCAAGCAGCTAGCTGCAGTAGGCCAAGCTGTCCTCAAAACTCTTTCAAACTACTGCAACAGATACAGGTGACCACCTCAAGGGGAGACACTGCTGTACAATCGATGCACAGTGTGAGATCTGCAGCTCATATGCCTCGAACGGAAAATGCTACTTACCAGTATGCATCTGTTCTTGGCATGTAGAGCTGCAGAGTCTAACACGCCCACCCCCCTCCCCGGGGCCTGTATCTGTTCCAGTTCTATCTTAGAGACACACACATGGTCATCACTTTTCTATTTCTACTAACTCCCATCATTTCCCATCATGGCGAAAAACAATCTAAGGATGAAGTCGATGCCCATGCGCACCATCGTCCAAGGGAGGAGTCACCTATCTTGTGACTACAAAGACTTCTTCCAAGACGACAACAACATGCACTCATCCGAGCCCAACACCAGGGGCGATCTAATGCTCAGTGTGAGACTCTGCAGCTCTACATGCCAAGAACAGATGCATACTGGTAAGTAGCATTTTCCTTTTCGTTTGTGGACCCATTCAGTCCATCAGTAATGCCGAGAATCGTGTGACGTGGATCGTGTGGGACTTCCCACCCCAGTTTTTCCGGGAGTTCCTCCTCAATGTCCCCCCAGAACCGTGTCAAATGGAGGCAGGCCCATACCATATGGAAGTAGTCCGCTGGCTCATGGCCGCACCTAGTGCAAGCGGGGGGTCAGCTAAAACTTGCCCGATGAAGGAGCGCCGGGGTCAGGTAGGCTGCATGTAAATAGTATAGTTGAACCATACGCAGCCTGGCAGAGGCGGTAACCGTCCTCGGGCCGTAAGAGCATCACACCAGTCTTCCTCCTCCGGTGCACCCACCCATTCCACCCATTGAGTGTGGATTCGATCTAGCAAGTTTGGGGTGTTATTGACCAATGTTTGATAAATGCGGGAGATACCACCCTTCCCCAGGTCTCCCAGCATAATCTGTGCCTCAGGCATTCTGTGGTCAGGGAGCCGCGTGCCTCCCGTGAGGTGTGCATGGAGAGCATGGCGCAGTTGTAGGTATCTGTAAAATTGTGATTGATGCAGGTATGGAGGTCCTTGAAGGAACACATGAGGTTGCCTGCCCACACATCTCCCAACTGTGAGATCCCTATAAGATCCCAGGATCCGAATCCCTGTAGCCCACTAACCTCTCTGAGCCAGGTCCCTTGCCAGAGGGGCGTGCACTGGGTCAGTTTTTGTGTCCACTTAGCGTGTCGCAGCGCAGCCCACCAGGCCAACAGCGCAGAACGCGTTGCCTCCGGCGGTAGGGACGGAATAGAATTCCCATACAGCATAGATTGGCCTTTGGTCAGACCCAATTCACTTAGCTCAAGCCTATAGGCTGGGTCGGACCAGCCCCCCATAGAAATGTTTTTAAGAATTTTATATGCTTTTCAATCCCCTAACTTACACACTACCCACTTAGTGTATGTGCAATCACTAATATCAGCCTTGCAGTCTGTGTGACTGTTTCCTAATAAAACAGCAAAATCCAGTTGTGTATTTTTATATAGATTTTATTTAGCTGAAACCACACCTATTCTGGGAGATAGGGATGCAGAAATCAAATTAAATAAATTGCCACCAGTTACTAATGTTAAAATCCATGAAGCAAGCACTGTCTATTACTTATAGGAATATTCGTGAATGATCAATAATAGCAAAATCAAATGTTTTTATACTTGGTTTGCAGTATTGTAAAGCTCATTAATGGATTTGACTGATAAAGACATATGCAGTAAACATTGCTTTTTCTTGTGGTTATGAGATCTGGTTGATCCAGTGATCAATGTGGCACAGAGCAAAATCTCTGTTACTTTGTTAAATGGAAAATAGCACACAGGAAAAAAGGCCGGGCTAGTTGTTTTCCCCTGAATACATGCCAAATGGTCTTGGAGCAGAAAAGTGGAAAGGGGCCATATTAATCATAGTATACAACCACCTGAGATCTCTCTGGAACAGTCTTAGTACTCGGTATTCAGTCACTAGAGTCTACCAAAATCTCACACAGGAAACTTTTTATTAATGTGTTATACTGTACATTTGTCTTTTTCTGTCCTGCCATTCTAATGCATGTCATTTTAAATGAAAGCGCATTCTTTTTGGTCTTATCCTGTTTTGTAATCCACTTCAAAAGTATGTGTTGAATTTGGAGTTCCTATGTCAGACTATTCAAATAAGACATTGTTTTTAACATACATCGTACAACCTCAATACAAGGCAGCATTGCAAACAATTAATTTTAGCTTGCTTTGAAACTCTTTTACTGCAATCTTATTCTATTTACTTTTCTAGCTATTGAATAAGCCCTGCAGATATCAAAGTGGTGGTCCACCACTACACCAATTTGTCATCAAAATTGTTCTAGATCTGTTGTTTTCTGATCGATTTTGTTACATATTAGTGTAGCCCCACCCAAATTTGAATACTTTTGTTGAATAATACATTATTAGGTTATTTTTAAGCAGGCATCAGGCTGTTCTCATTGATAACCTGTACAGAGTGGTCCCCAGCTGCCTATCTCTACTACATTTTCTCAATATTGGCAACATGTGTCATGCCAAAGTTCATTAGCCCTACAGGTTTTTGTTTACACCTTCTGCATCACCCACTCACCAATTGGCACACCTTCTGCATCACCCACTCACCAATTAGCTCTCCTCATGTGAGTTAATAGCTTAAATTTATGTAGGTGATGTGCAGATTGAGTTTGTTGGATTGCCACTACCGTTCAAGCACGCCACTCTATATTGATCATTTACGTCAGGTCAGTTGAGAACTGGGTTCTGTCGTTTGTTTCAGGCCATTTGAAGTATTTCGCTATGTTCCCATCTATATATGTCCACCTTAAGTAAGCTTGCTTGCAATGTACACCTAGGTTAATAAACATCCCCACTTTAGTCCAACCTCTGCATCATCCACTCACCAGTTTGGTCTTCTCTTTTGGTTTCTTCTTAAAGAGGTATGCTGATAACACATGGGTTATTTTTTAGTGGATTTCCATCGCTACTAAAGCAAGTGTCATATGTTGCTACCACAAAGAAATTATTAAGGATGTAGTTTCATTGTAGTGTGTAATGTTTTAAGAGCCTGGACAGTAGACCCCCTCTTAACGTTGACCTCCAAACTGGGACAACATCTTTCCTTCTGCATTGTACACAGTTGTCAAGCTCCATCATGTTCACAACTTTTGGAAACATTATCTTGAGTGTGAGACTCATCAACAGCCATAAATGTGTGTGGACCTATTTCCATGGCCTTCCTTGTTCTGCATAAACAGCATCACATTCACTGATCTCCTATGAATAGTTTTTTTGTGCCAAACGATGAGGAGTTTGTTGGAGAGTGTGTGCACTAAATTAATATCTGAGGCATATACTCAGTTTTTTCCCCTTGGTTTATCTTAAGTCTGTTGTTCTTTGTTATCCTTTTAGGGGTTATCAGGCATGTGCCATGGTTGTGTGATGAAACCACGCATGCCTGAACCACGCAGTCTTTACCACGAATGCCTTTACCACGTAATTTCGTGGTAAAGACATGATTGGTAAAGGGACATGTATAGTAAAAATCACACTCCTGCCCAGAGCCCTACAATTCGGCACTCCTGCGACCTATTTTGCCCGCCTCAGTCCTATAAACTACCCGACCGTCTATCCTATGCCTAAAAACCTGACTCTCTATCCCCAAAAAACGAGTCTGACCCCAGCCTCCTTCCCTGAGCCCTAAAACCAGCACCCATCCTCTAAAACCTACACCACCCGCCCCCAGTTCAACTGCCCCTAGTCCTGAAAATTTCTGTCCCCTGCCATGAGCCCTAAAACCTACTCCGACCCCAGCACCCTCCTGAGCCCTAAAACTAGCCCCACCCATAAAATCTAACCCCACCTACCTCCTGGCCCCAGCTCAACTGCCCCTTGGGGCTGAAAAGTGCCCCTTTCCTGTCCCCAGCCCTGAGCCCTAAAACTCAGCCCCCTAAAAACTGCTCTTATCCCAGTCCCCCTAATCCCACCGCCCCCCAGCCCAACTGGCCTCAGGCCTGAAAGCTGCCCCCTGCCCGGCGCCCTAGTACTCACCCCCTAAAAACTACCGACCCCAGCCCCCTTCCCTAATCCCTAAACCCGGCCCCCACCCTTTCCAGGCCCCAGCCGAACTTACCCAGCCAATTCCTAGTCCGTCCTTCCTGCTGCATGCCTTCCTGTTCCTCTCTGAACCTCTTGCACAGCTAGAACGCCGACTGCCTTAATCACACATATGCGCGGTTAAGGCATATGCGTGGTTCAGCCAAGCGTTGTTAAGCTTGCGTGGAAACATCACTTGTGTTTAAAGCTGCATTTGCCACAGCTGACACTGATCTGTCTGCAGTGGATAGTTTCTGAAGGGTAATTTCCATTACAGTCTTGCCTCTTTGACCCAGGATACAGGCGTAGGCACCAAGGGGTTGGGACAAGAAAATGTCAAGTTTCTAAAAGTGTGAAAAACTCGAAAGGCACGTTACTAACGCACCAAGTTAGCGCACTGCTCTGAATGGGACCTTTTCCCTTTCACTACATCATTGTCATCATTAGTTAATCATATCTTGACCTTTTGTTCCTTGTTTTAATCCAAGTTTTCATGACGATACCACGGAGACAGCGAAATTCCAAATAGATGTTTATTGCACATTTTCAAATGCAGCTGTATACCAATCCAGGCCTTTAAACAACGGCACGTCAGTTAATAAACATCAGCATAGGCCATGTGAATGCTACCCAATGCATTTCGAGCCGAAGGCTCTTCATCAGGGGTTTCTGAAAAAATACAACAAGAGTAGATATACCAATTGCAAAAATTAAATGTGGCATTTAAACAAAAACAAAATCCCCATGAAACCACTAAAAACATACAATCCTACCAGTCCCTGTGTGAATTTCTCCCGAAGTGTATGCTCTTCCCTCTTAAACTCCAAATGCCCACCCACAGCAACAAAGCAATGTCCAAATAAAACAATCAACGCTCTAATCTATGCTCCCTTCTTACCTTATACACACAAGCCCGTACTTTGCATTCAATCGATAACCTCTTCACCCGTTCACTCGATCTGTTCAAACAGTCGCCCTCACACGCACACCGTTAAGAAAACCAGCGCTCACACCCACGTGTCTATAATTATCATTCAACCACCTAATCCATTCAAAAAACCTTACTAAATACTACAGCACCCATAATGCCCTCCCCTAAGCCGCACATGCACACTGTTAAAAAAGCCAGCGCTCACACCCACGTGACTACAATTACCGTTCAACCTCCTAATCCAAAAAAATCCTTGCTAAATACTGCAGCACCCATAATGCCCTTCCCTAAGCCAAGAATCCTACCAGTCCCTATGTGAATTTCTCCCGAAATGTGTGCTCTCCCCTCATAAACTCCAAATGCCCACCCACAGCAACAAAGCAATGTCCAAATAAAACAATCAACGCTCTAATCTATGATCCCTTCTTACCTTATACACACAAGCCCGTGCTCGGCATTCAGCCGATAACATCTTCACCCGTTCACTCGATCTGCTTAAATAGTCACCCCTCACACGCACACCGTTAAGAAAACCAGCGCTCACACCCACATGTCTATAATTATCATTCAACCACCTAATCCATTCAAAAAACCTTACTAAATACTACAGCACCCATAATGCCCTCCCCAAGCCGCCCAAAACTCATTCACACCACGATACATGCCTCTATCTTACTACACACTCACCGCCACAGACAGTCCTCTCACACCAAGATGCCCACACCACCACGTCGTGTAAATTCACCAATGTTTTTTTTAAAAACTTCTTAACAAGAACAAATAATAAGAATATGTGAGAATATGAATGCAAAAACGAAACTCAAAGTGATGAAACTAGGTCCATAATACAGCAATTGAAATACAGCAATCCTGTGTTGTACGAAGTATAGTGTTCCTACGTAATCAAGGCTCGCTAGATGAAAAAAGTCTTGATGTGAAATCTTACGTTGTCTCCAGTGTTCGAATATCAATTATAATCATGTACCTTGGGGTGCACCCTTCGTTGGGACGAAAAATTGTGAGCAACAATAGAGTTAAATTGGAGTGCACTCCTTCCCTTGAATATAAACTTTCTTCAAACATTTCTTGACTTGCGTGCGCGTCACACAGTGCCCCATCCCTGGTTCAGCCTAGCGTTGTTAAGCTTATGTGGAAACATCACTTGTGCTTAAAGCTGCATTTGCCACAGCTGACACTGATCTATCTGCAGTGGATAGTTTCTGACGGGTAACTTCCATTACAGTCTTCCCTCTTTGACCCAGGATATAGGCGTAGGCACCAAGTGGTTGGGACAAGAAAATGTCAATTTTCAGAACTGTGACTTAACATCCACCTTTACCACTAAAGAGGGATTTAAATTGCAATGGTTTATACATCAAACTCAATATTCCTAGCTGCCCCAATTGAAAGTTGTCACTTATTAAATGTAATAAGGTAACCCATTGTTATCCTACGTGAGAGGTTTGTAGTGAAAAACGAATGTAAGTTTTTCACTATCTGGACATGTAAAAGTTAAAAGTTCATGTCCAACTTTTTACACACACTTCACCCTGCCCTATGGGAGGTTTAGGGCCAATATTAGGGGTGACATATATGTATTAAAAAGGAAGGTTTAAGCCTCGCAAAAGGTTTATTTTGCCAAGTCGAAATGGTAGTTTAATACGCACACAGCGGCTGCAATGGCAGGCCTGAGACATGTTTTAAAAGGTTACTTAAGTGGGTGGCACAATAAATGCTGCAGGCCCACTAGTAGCATTTAATTTGCAGGCGCTGGGTACATGTAGTACCACTTAACTAGAGATTTACTAGTAAATAAATATGCCAATTTGGTGGAAGACAATGTTACCATGTTTTAGGGAGACAGCACAAGCACTTTATCACTTGTTTGCAGTGATGACGTTTCCAGAGTCCTGAGAACCAACAGAAACAGGTACAGAAAATCGATGGGTTTGGCCTGCAGACAGGGGCATTTCCAACAGTAGCTAAATATTGAAGAAAGTAGGAACTGATGGTCACCAAATTATTTTTCTGGATACTGTTTCAATTGTTGTAGTTAATCTGACATAAATAGAATAATACGGTCTAGCTTAAAAATTTTCCTATTCACCAAAATAATGGCTGTGCACAATCTTGACAAAACCAGTCTTACGCCACATCTCTTGATATGGACATTACATCAGCTGGCTGTTGGTGAACAAAAGAACTCTTAAGTTCTTCATCTTGGTCAACTAATGGATATTTGGGCAGTGCCCCCCTTTCCCTGCCTAACACGAGATTAAATGCCATTGCTATCGCTCCTCCTCTTGAACCTCCATTTGGAGACACCTTAGCTCCTCCCCATGAAAACTAATTACCATTCTTACACCCTTCTCGGACTCCATCATCTAAATGCCTAGGTGTTGTACGCTAAGACGACCTTCATGGCTATCTGCATTCGTGGTTACAAACTGTGTTTTTGCATTTACTGAACTATAAGAGCGGAGAACCGCATTTCTGTTTGTGAATGCTTTATGCAAGTTTCCCTTCACATTGTATGACATTCACAAATATAAGAAAACTTTGCTTCTAATTGCTAGCAAGACTGATTGATCCTGAGGATTAAGAACTTTTTATCACGTCGACCTCAAGGTTAAAACTAGCATGGATGAAGAGGGAATAAACAAAAAAATCAGATAGAGTAGAACTAGTTCACACAAGCATAGTTCTGCAAGAACAGCCTCTGCTGCATCATACTAAAAAACACAAAGCAGAAAGCCAAGCATGAAAAAGAATAGCGGATTACAAATACTGAATTCTAGGCTAAGTGAAGCTAAACATAGCATGATACAAAACAACGATTACATTTGAAATGTTGCAGTTTCAGTCTACGATTAAAATAACTGAGAAGCACTCAGAAGTGTCAAATGAGCAGTGTTTGAAAGCATTGTTGGGACCGACGTCATCCAGAATGTGCATTTGTTTAATCAGAAACAAATCAAGAATCTGCTTGATTCAGATCTGTGGATGATACGTACTCAATCTAGCCGCACTCAGTAAGACCTAAAACAGCTTGAATAGTGGCTCGAATGGCACTTCTTTAATCTGCACATGCCATTCTAAAACAAAAAGGGTTGATTCAGTTCATGGTTTACTTAACACAGATCTTTGTCAGAGACATCTTTGGTTTGAAACCAACAAAACACCAGCAAGAGAATACCTTGTTGAAGGGAAACATAGGAGTGTATATTCAGTAACTTGCTGTGTGATGCGACATAGTACATCTATTGATAAAGAAATCTGCTTTCTGGGCCTATAGTATGAGGCAAACAAACTTGCTAACAGATACATGAACAAGCCATTTCCATTTGCTAGACTCTTCTTGACCTACTTTGTGTCTTTGTTCAATGTCACCCAGCTGAAATCAATCCCTCAGCCTTCACTGGGACTTGAGCGTATGTGCACATGTGATTGATATGAGCTTTTATTGGATGGTTTCAGTAAGCCCTGTCACTGATAACCTCCCCTGTCCCTATACTTTTACTGTTTAGACTGGGAATGTGAGAGCTACACAGTCCTAGCAAACAGATAGAGGATCCTAGAGCTGCACATCAACCTTGTGTTTTTAACTGCTTTGGTTTACTGGGTGTTCTGTTTTGTTGGTCATTCCTTTCAGTGTCCTTCCCCAAGGACATCAGATACCACCGTCTCATATTGTTGCCTTATTTTGGAGGATATTCAGAGATTTCACTTTTGTTTTATGCTCCAGAGGACTGATATGTATTTTAATCCCACACAGTGACCATGGTTTGTGAAGACCTTGGTTTTCTGAATATCGAGGTTTGTTTTCAAGATACGCTCAGCCTTATACTGGGTCTTGATTGTCACATAAGGAGATGATACATTTTAGTACATAAAGATTTGGGGGGATAAGTGGTGGTTGGCTGTCGGCACTCAACAAGACCAGTTTGCAAGCTTCTGGATTTCAACCATGGCATCTGATCAGGTTCAGGTGTGATAAGTAAAAGACTCTTAACCATCACCAGGTGATCCAGTTTATCTGGCACAGTTTTTGGTATTTGACACTACCCTTCTGTGTTCCATGCTTCATCACAAATAATGCAAGTCCTTCTTATGTCTGTTTTCTGTGCACTGTTTTGTTGTTCAATCTCAGGATTTGGATAAAACACAAGAGGAGATCATGAAGCACCATGCCAGCATAAGTGAGCTCAAGAAGAGCTTTATGGAGTCTGTGCCAGCACCGAGGCCCAGTGAATGGGATAAGCGTCTGTCCACACACTCGCCCTTCCGAACACTGAACGCTAATGGCCAGGTTCAAGCAGGAGTTGATGGGGTAAGTTGTTGTGTTTCAGCTTGACCTTACTTTGGCTTGTTGTGGGAATCAAGTGTGGCAAGGCTGCAGGTACTTTTGTTTAAACCGTAGTCATTTGACGTTGGTGAGCCATTTAACTTTCTTTACATATTCTTAAGGGAATTGCACAGTTGAAAGTATTGGTTAAATATGCCACTGACTATTCACGTACCAAAACCCTTCAACAAGATTCTGGTTTAACATAGCACATTGCAAACGGTTGATTGCTTGACGTGCTACTTTGCTTTATGTGTATGTGCTTAGTATGAAGAAACTTCCAAATTATACATCATCACTTAATTCTACAGTTATGACTCATAGCATTGAGGTCAATAGTTAATTTCATATATGTCGGCCTTTCACAGCTACCCTGTGTCATGATGTTCCTCTTTTTCCCCTGCTTTGTTGGGATCTGTATTTGCTATCTGAGGAAGCCAGAAATTGTTGTAAAAAATGTTGTTGCTTTAGGTTTTTGAGAGGACTAAAACAGCCATCCATCCAACTTGCATCAAGCACAACATGCCTTCCTTATATTACCATCCATTGTACTTCAGTTCCTGATTTGCCAGGTGTTGATAGGTGTCTAGCTTTGCCATACGTGAAGAAAGTGTACTAGGCCGCAGTAACTTTCTCTTCTGCAGTCTTATTCATTTTACTTACATTGAATTCCTGCTTCATCACATTTTATTGTAATATCTTGAGATAATTTACAGCAACATTACCTTTATTAACTCTGTGCCATTGTCTGATCACACAATCTTTTTATGTTCACCTGAACATCCATTCTCTATAATCCACTGTCCAGACACAGAAGATGATCATCTTTGCAGCCTTGATTGGTCTGGAAATATTTTATATCACTGCCAAAGGAAGGTTAATAATGCCAAGCATCCAGGAATAATTAGACATCAAAAAGAAGAGCTTTCGGTATCTCGCAGATTCTTTTACCTGTGCCTAAATTTTCTGTAGAGCATGCTGCATAACTGAATTGCTTCTAGGCTCTGTCGAGAGATGCATAAGACTTAACTGGTTGCCAAAAAATAGAGTAGAAGGGTTTTCTTGAATGCATGGGGACTGTTGGAGTTATGTAAGTGTTAAGGCAGTTTGTTCCCCAGTTAAAGTCCAGCCACTGAAATGCGCCTATCTCTTGGACTTTCAGTTTGTGTTGGGGAACACAAGCTGTTGGACCTGAAATAGAAATCCCACAAAGATCACTGGCAGAATAAATAGTTTTCATCAGAAAGCTGAAAACCTCACTGTATCTTTAATTGTTTGTGATGCTAGCAAGTCCACACTGCCATGTCTTACTGATCCTTATTGCATAAGCTGCAGAAAATAACTGAATCTCTGCCGCAGCCAGCAGTAGAAGGTATAATGAGATAAGGAAATTTCTAGCTCCCCAAGGAAGCATTGTTCCTTTTTCCACTTTACAAAGCGTTTGCCTGTCTGGCTTTTCCATTCATGTCTTACATTTTTATGTATGTAGGATAGCATGGCAAGGTTAGGATAACGCTGCAAGGTTCGGGCCCAAGAACAGAATGGGACATAATATATTCACATACAACGGGGTGCCGCTGCGCAAAGTTGGTTGTGGCCAGTGTATCGAGGCAGCAGAAAAACGTGGGGCATTCTTCTTCATTGTATGGAGTATCAGCTTGATTCGACCGGGTGAAAACACTTCCAGCACAGCGCCCTGATTGCGAGCGGCGCTCTCCTCGCGTGGAAGTTTTACCAGCATACCTGAGGGGGACTGCAAATCCCAAGACTCCCCTATGGCCAAGGACACCTGGGCCGGACCTCCACCCCGCCCACAGCTCCAGGGGCACTGATAACGGCTTGCCGCACCCGCTATCGCGGGTGCCGCTGCGCAGAGTTGGTTGTGGCCAGTGTATCGGGGCAGCTGAAAAACGTGGGGCATTCTTCTTCATTGTATGGAGTATCAGCTTGATTCGGCCGGGTGAAAACACTTCCAGCACAGCGCCCTAATTGCGAGCGGCGCTCTCCTCGCGTGGAAGTTTTACCAGCATACCTGAGGAGGACTGCAAATCCCAAGACTCCCCTCTGGCCAAGCACACCTGGGCCGGACCTCCACCACGCCCACAGCTCCAGGCGCACTGATAACGGCTTGCCGCACCCGCTATCGCGGGTGTCGCTGCGCAGAGTTGGTTGTGGCCAGTGTATCGAGGCAGCAGAATAAAGTGGGGTATTCTTCTTCATTGTATGGAGTATCAGCTTGATTCGACCGGGTGAAAACACTTCCAGCACAGCACCCTGATTGCGAGCGGCGCTCTCCTCGCGTGGAAGTTTTACCAGCATACCTGAGGGGGACTGCAAATCCCAAGACTCCCCTCTGGCCAAGCACACCTGGGCCGGACCTCCACCACGCCCACAGCCCCAGGCGCGATATATACGTCATAAATCCCCGCGTCGCGGCAGCGCGCGGGGGCGCCGGGCTAAGCCCGGGCAAAGGGCGGACCGTCTGTGGCCGTCCAGGGACGTCAAGGGACGGGACGGACCCACTCCCTAACGCCCACTTAAAGATCATTTTGCATGACAATCTATAAACTGTGAGTAATTACCCCTGCTATACAAAATGTCTTTGAGTCCCATTGAATGAGCAGTGACTTCAAAAAAAGGAGGGTGCAGGAAAACACTAGATAGTTATTTCTTGAGAGCAGCTAAAGATGCGGCCATTGAAAAAGAGTCCATGTTGGCAGAACGTCGAGCAGAGCGGCGACGCTCAGTGGAGTCTATTAAAAATAAATGTTCATCCTTGAGTTTAATACAGTCTGCTAGCATACTGTCCTCGAGTCACCATTATTATTATTATTATTAATTATTATTATTATTATTAAAAAATTTATATAGCGCACAGCTACCCTAGGGCATCCCGGCGCTATGAACAGTACATCAATCAGGAACCATGAGATAGTTGGACCAGCTTACACAGGAAACAGATGTGTTTTCAGGCACCTGCGAAAACGCAGGATGCAGGTCTCAGCACGAAGTTTTAGTGGCAGCGAGTTCCAAAGAGTTGCTGTGTGCACAGAAAAACGTCTCCCGCCCGTTCGCGCTCTTTTTACTCTCGGGACGTGGAGCAAGCATTTCTGATCGGACCTTAGCGCTCTGTTCGCTTTATACGGCACTACCAGATTCCTCAGGATAGATGGTCCGTTACCCTGAAGAATTTTGTGTGCGGTACAGAGTGCCTTAAACTTCACTCTCTCCCGTACCGGTAACCAGTGCAGAGCCCTAAGGGCAGGTCTGGCAGATTCTGTTCTGGGGATGCCCATCAGTAGCCTGGCCGCCGCATTTTGCACCTGCTGAAGTTTGTTAAAAGTGGATTCAGGGGCGCCTAAAAAAAGACCATTACTATAGTCAAGGCGAGATGTTATCAGCCCCTGAATCAACAACTTCCTCGATGAAAGGGGAAGAAGCGGGAAGATTTTTCTAGCAGCCCGCAGCAGGGCAAAACATACTCCCGCAGTTCTTTTAGCGTGCGTTCTGAAGGAGAGATCTTGCTCCAGCCAGACTCCCAGGCTCTTGATCTCATCTTTCATTGTTGGTAAATCACCCATACAGCTAGGCCAGCATGTTAATGGCAATGGAGGAGCTTTATTGCCAAGTACCATAATCTCTGTTTTAGAGCCGTTCAACTTCAAAGATGAACTGCTCATCCAGGCGTAGACATCCACCAGGCATGAGTGCAGCAAGTCAGGATTCTCCACCAGTTGAGGAAGGGCGACCACCAACTGAGTATCGTCAGCATAGCTGATGATCTTGATGTTAAAAGGGGCCACCACATCCTCCAGGGGGGCCATATAGACATTAAATAATGTCGGGCTCAAGGCCGAGCCCTGCGGCACCCCCCACTGGAGAGAGATGGATGAAGACTTGTTGCTACCTTCCCAGACCTGGTAAGACCGGCCTTCAAGAAATGAACCAAGCCACTTCAAAGCGGCCCCTGCCACCCCCACCTCTGACAGCCGCTGAGTCAACACCCGATGGCTCACGGTGTCGAACGCGGCACTCAGATCCAGGAGGATCACTGCCACTGATCCTCCCGAATCTAAGATGCGTCTGGATTCCTCAACGACTGCCAGGAGGGCCGTGTCAGTGCCCTGGCCAGGACGGAAGCCGGTCTGCGAGTCTCGCAGCAGGCCATTCGACTCTAAAAAATTGGAGAGTCGGAGGTTTGCAAGCTTCTCAGCAATTTTGCTGAGGCCTGGCAGCAGAGAGATGGGCCTGTAATTGGCCAGCTCCGCCGTGTCAAGGTTAGATTTTTTTAACAATGCTTTGACCACGGCTTTTTTCCAGCTGGGTGGTACCAACCCTTGAGTGAAGGAGGCATTAATTAGGTCCGTAATGGGTCCTACCACAGCGGTTGCTACTTGCTTTAAAACTCTAAAAGGGACTGGGTCCATGGGGGAACCACTTTTTATGGAGGCTATGACTTTTAGCGTTTCCGCTTCTGAAACTGGGCCAAACATATCCAAGGAAGTGCGTTGCTCTTTCCCCTGAGCTGGGGGGAGCTCTTTTTGGGTCCCTTGCGGTGTCATAACCTGGGGGAGGGAGTTAAGTATCTTCACAATTTTAATGTGAAAGAACTCAGCCAACTCCTTGCACTTCTGAGGATCGTGGATGACCGCTGGTTCCGGGACTTTAAGGAGTTCTTGTACCACCTTAAATGTTTCTCTGGAGGAGTTTGAGGCAAGTTGTATACGCTCCTCAAAAAATTGTGCTTTAGCCAGGCGTAGGGCTGCCTTGTAGCCCCTCATCGCTATCCAGTAGTCCTTGCGCTTGGCGGCATCAAATTTCTTCCTCCAGGCCCTTTCAAGTTTCTTACACCCTTTTTTAAGCAGGCGGAGCTCATCCGTAAACCAAGGGGCAGAAACAATTCTTTTTTCCCTCCTCTGTATCGTTTTCAAGGGAATGAGGGTATCAAGCGAGGCATTCAGCCACCTGTTAAGGTCAGCATCACCTTTAATCGGGTCTGACACGGGTGGAGGTTGTGAATTTGCCAGGTTGTGGGTCCAGTCATTGATCGATAATCTGGACCATACACGGTCCACCACAACCGCTTGATGTATCGGTGTTAAGGGCAGTTTAACTTGCCATTCCACCGCCACTAACGAATGGTCTGACCATGGGAGAGGGAGGGCTGGTCTGGCCTTAAGCCGGGGGATGTTAGAGAAGACTGGGTCCAGTAAGTGGCCCTTCTCATGTGTGGCTCCCGAATTAATTAGCTGAAGATCACAGGCAGTCAGGTCGCCTTTAAGATCTGAGGCAATTATATCTGTGGTATCATTAAAATGGAGGTTCAAATCCCCTAACACGATAAAAGAAGAAGTAGATGTCGCAAGCAGTGTTACCGTTTCCATCACAGAGCTTACGAAGTTGCCCACACTGCCCGGGGGCCGGTAGATCAACAGGCCTGCCAGCGTCACCGTGGGGGATATCTGCAGTGAAAAATGGCAACTTTCACAGTTAGCCACAAGTCCGTCCCGGGCCCTACATTTAAAACAGTCTCGGTAAATGACAGCAAGACCTCCTCCTCGTCCCTCAGGTCTATCTAAATGAAATATAAGAAAGCCTGGAGGGAGGGCTAGTACAATATCAGCGTCAGAGCTGGGAGTAATCCAGGTTTCTGACAGAAACAGGATGTCCAAATCCTGCTCCTGAATAAGGGAATGAAGCTCCACTGCATGACGCGGGAGTGACCTGCAATTAAGCAGACCCCAAAGTAGGGTGCTTTTACCTGAATGGGAAGGATTTGCCGCATCCAATCCTTGTAGGGATAGTACTGGGGCGCCTGCGTCGGCGACCGAGTGGCTTTCAATAGGCAAGCTGCGATGTGCCAGTAACTCCTCTCGAGAATAGGTAAGAAGCAGTGGTCGTGTGTTGGACATACTGCCAGGCCCTAAGCCCGTCTGAGCCCGGACGAGCCCAGACGGGCAGGACTCTGGCTGGACTCCGGCGTGAGTCCGGCGACTCCACTGCGCGTCTCCGCTGCGCGTCGACATAGCGAGCTTTAAATAGGGGCGTCAAGTCCAGAGTACAAGGCTAGGGCGCTGGCCGGAATGGCTCCGCAAGACTCCCTGCCTGACCCAAGATGGCGGTGAAGTCGAGGAGAGTGTTCCAAGGACTAAGTGGTTCCGCTCCCAACAGCGGTGCCTGTTACCAATTATGTGCGGTGAGCGCTATGTGTAGTAGACAGAAAGTAAATTTAGAGTATTAAAATACAAAAATACAAACTTTTTTAAAAATACGCCATTCCGAGATAGAGATTCTGGACACAGCATGCAGCGACAGCATCCCACTGCTTTTGAGAGATACTGTCGCTTCTCCACTCCTCGAAAGGTCTAAAGAGGAAACGCACATAATCACCCCCCCCCCCACTCCTCGGTTTGCGAGTATAGTAGTGGAAGACCTAACTGAATCACAGGTTCCTGTAGTTGAGGTCACACAAAATAAGGCCATAAGCGCTACTAGATCTCGAGCAAAAGGCTCACCACCCAGAAAAAGGAGAAGGAAGGGGAAAGTCCCACCAAATAATAAGGACAGCCATGCTGACTCAGGCAAATCTTCTGATAACAATCTGCCACCCTAGTTAAAACTCCTGGCCTGTTTAGCTCAGAACAGGGCACTACCCCAGATATATCCAGTACCGCGTTAGCGGGAACCCTCGAACAGTTACTTAGATCCTTTACATTATCACTGACCGAGAGATTAAAGAGAATTGAAACCTGGTTAGGGATTTTAGAACAGGCTATAGGCAAAAACACAGGGCTAATTGAGAGTATGGCTAAGTCCGCCCAAGCACCCCGATTTGCTTTACCTGCTGTAGTATCATTACCCAAGGGTACAGCTAAAAAAACTACAGCAGAAAACAATTTAACTATAGCCAAACCCTAGAAGCAGCCATCTTCCAATAATATGCACCATCTAACTAAAAGTAAGATCAGTAAGATGCAGGAGCTGGTGAAACAACCACTCTCAGCAAAGGGTTCAACTAATCTAGGGAATAAAAGTCAAGACAGGGTAGCAAAACCCACGAGGTGCCCAGATTTACCTCCTGAAGCTGTCCCGTTGGTGGTGGTTCTAAGGGGAGTCCCCAGTTTAGAAGAGGGAAAGAAAGAAGGATATTTTCAACTAAAAAATAAAGTCGTATATTGGCTTAAACACAATCGTCCCTTACCCCCTAACATTAACGGTAATATCCTGCATGTGCGTCGAGCCCCTTGGATGGGTAAGCGTAAAAAGGATACTAAGGGGGACATCATTATAATTAATTTTAGTGATCCCAGAGCAGTCACACACATCCTAGACTGGCCCTCTGAATATGGTACCAGCTCTATAACAGCTTGTGAGCTGACCTACTTCTATCCAAGACCCCCCATGCTTCCTATAGTTATGCCAAGACCTCTAATGGGTAACTGGGACTATCGTCCCGTTGCTCTTAGAAATCGCTATGAGGCCCTGTCAGGCTTGGAAGGCGTGGATTGACTTTACCGTAAGGGCTTTGAACTGGCCTGTGGTGAAAGTTCGATCGACTTATTCGATCCAAACTCTGTTAAGAATGCCATCCGTAATAGTTTGGAGCCTTCTCCTAATAACTCCCTGTCAGAAGTTACAGCTACTGACCAGCTGGAGAATTGTCCCGGGGATACACGGTCATCTCTGGATGTTTCCCCTATTTCTGCACAGAATCGTTCTTGTGTGCAGATTTTTACAAAGTCTACCGGGAAGCAGGGGCGAAATAACGAGGTACATCACACTAGTTATGTTCCGGTAAATAGTAAAGGATCACAGGACAAGCTACTGGTTCCACGGATCAAAACGGGTAAACAGACAGGGATAGGTTTAAGGATTACCTTCTGGAATATAGCTGGCCTTCGTGGGAAGATTAATAATTGCATCTGGGAAAACTTTATTAAAGATATAGACATATTGTGTCTCCAAGAGACTTGGTCCTTGGAGGAAATTCATCTAGAAGTCTTTATAACTTATCACGTGCCTGCAGATCCCTCCAGCCATGGGAGGTCCAAAGGGGGGCTCTGTGTATATGTGTCCAATCTCCTTGAAGTGGTATCAATTGGCACGGTGAGTTCGTGTAGCCAATACCAAATTGTGGTAATCCAAGTCTCCTCCAAGGTGCAGATAACAATTGTTAACATGTACAATAGTCTAGAAAAGGGTAAAGTAACCGATATGGTACAATCCATTGATGTGGCAATTAGGAGTATGGTGGTAAAATCAGGGATGGATTCGATCCTTATCTGGGGTGGCGATTTTAACCATAACTTGTGCCAACACTTCCAGAGCGGATGTGGCGATAACGCCGAAGATGAAACTGAGTTTCAACCACATTTTGTCCATCAAAATGGGGGCGATGCGTTTAATGAGATGATGGCCACCCACAACCTGGGCTTTGCAAACTTACTTTGTCTACCCCCAGTGGAGTTTAGCCCAACTTTTGTGGGAAGAGGTCATAGTACTCTGATTGACTTCATAACAATTTCTAACTCCTATGTAACTTGGTTTGCAGATTTTGCAACCAATATCATAGGAATTAGTGACCATCTCCCACTTAGTCTTAGAATCTTACTCCCTAAGGATAAAGCTTGCTCATTGGTGGAAAGGCTGGTCCGGACCTCTCGTTGCACATTGGCCAGTCAAAATGGCTACACACTGAGATGGACACAATGCAACCCTGAGGTAACTAGCTCAAAAATCATTGAGCAAGCTATAATACCCATTACTAAATGCCTACAGGAGGAGAGTTCTTATTTGGATACATTAGACTCCTTTGCTGAAATAACAAGGATAATACAAACAAACCTCCAGCGACCAACTAGCAAAAAGAATCATGGAGATAACAGGTGGTTTGACGCATCCTGCACAAAGACTAATTCACAATTGTTAAAAGCACTGCATAAAATTCCAAGAAACAAGGCAGATATAACAAGGTGCAGGAAGGAGTATAATCTAGTAAGGAAGGCACGCAAGCAAAAAATTAAAAATGAAGCATGGGTGAACTTACACGAAGCCTCACAAAAAAGGGACAGTTCCTTGTTTTGGGCCGCAGTTCGAGCGCCATTCTTTAACCCAGGAGATCTGGCAAAAATTGAAGTGGCAATACCTGAAAAGTCCTGGATCTCCTTTTTCTCAGAAGTATTCAATCCGGGGGTGGTAAATAATATCGTGGACACCAGAGTATCAACAGGGGAGAGTCAGGATAGTTTTGCCCCCTTGTCCTTATCTATCACTGTTAAAGAAATCTCAGAGGCCATAAATCAAAGCAAGGGAGGCAAAGCGCCGGGAGCTGATGGTATCCCGATTGATCTGTTCAAGTTTAAGAACGAGCTATGGTCCCCGCTCCTTGTACGTGAGCTTGAGGCCAGTTGCAACCTGGGTTTCATCGATACATGGTCAGACTCAATAATTATCCCTATCTTCAAAAAGGGTGACCGAAATAATCCTTCCTGCTATCGCCCCATATCGCTCCTGGACTCTTTTATGAAAGTAACTGGAAGAGTAATCTTGAACAGACTGCAGCAATGGGCGGAAGAAGAAGAAATGTTGTCACCTGTTCAATACGGATTTAGGGAAGGTCGGGGCACAGTCGAACAAGTCCTTAATTTCTCATTACTCCAAGGAAAATATACCAAGGCAAAGGATGGAAAAATCTATGCTGTATTTGCAGATCTAAGTGCAGCCTTCGACTGCGTTAATCACAGCCACTTATGGAAAATCCTTGAGGAGATGAAGGTGGACGAGGCCCTAATTTCCTTCCTTAGACAGCTTTATGTGGGTGCAAGGGCAAAAGTTAGATTTGGCACTAACGGCGAATGCACCAAGCCATTCCATGTCCGGCGGGGTGTCAGACAAGGATGCGTTCTCGCCCCTTTCCTTTTCAACTTATATACAAACGATCTAGAGAAAGAGTTGAAGGAAAGGGTGCGGGACTCCCCCCAGGTTAAACACAATAAAATTGTTTCTCTTCAGTATGCCGATGATGCTGTGGTTATGGCCAGAACTCAAAGAGGTCTACAAACGGCCCTAAATACATATATGAACTTCATGGACATAAGGGGGTTTAAACTTAACGTAAAAAAGAAATTTGTAATGACCTGTGGCAGACGCAAGAATGGAGAGTGTCGTCTATTTGCAGGGAAAGAGAAGATCGCCCCTACCAAAACTTTCTCCTATCTGGGCATTGTCTTAGATGATACAGGTAGCTGGGTCCCTGCAATTAGATCTAGGTCCCTGATGTTCAAACGAGCTACATCGGACCTGATGTTATTCTCCAAAGAAATGGGGGAAAAGACCTGCAGACATCTTACTGAAAATCTATCAGGCAAAGTGTATTAGTACAGCAATTTATGGGGCCGGAGTTTGGGGCATAGCCGATTCAATACTTATGCAGAAGGTAGAAAATGCATTTTTAAAATTCATTCTGGCTGTTCCCCAAAGTACACCTAATTTTAACTGTCACGCTGAGCTGGGCATTCTGTACATTAGTGACCTTATCAGCATGCAACCGCTATTGCTGTGGCACCGAGTTTGGACCTCACCCGATCTTGGCCTTAATAGGGATATTATCATTGATTGCATGAGTCTAGACTGGGCAACTAGAATCCCCTGGTTGACTTATATTTGTAAGTTTGCTAACGATTTAGGGAGACCTGAGTTTTATTTCACACCTGAATCACAGTGTAACATTACTAGGAAGGATTTGAAGCTGCTTTGCTGGAACCATCTGGACACCTTAAGAGCTGGTGTAGAACTGGTTAAGAAATCTGTGTCTCATCATCAACTTATGCTAGTGACATACTCTATACAACCTTATTTAAATTGGTGTGTAAATGGTTTTTGATTTATATTTACTGACAAGGTTTAGGTTTAATATCTTCTTTCGCCTAATAACATTCCCAAATATGAATAACTGGGATAGAAAGCTATGTAGCTGTCCGTGTGACAACACGTCAGTTCAATCAACCCTGCATGCTACCTTTTTCTGTAAATTTTATGTTCAAGAAAGGTTGAGGTGGATTAAACCACTCTTAAAAAAGCATGGAATCTGGAGACAATGCAGGCCGGCCCTACTGTTTCTTTTGTCACTCAATGATGTATACACTGTGGCTGTAATGACAGGCTTTTTAAAAAGTGTACTAAAAAAACGGAAAAGCTTAAATATTCTTTATATTTAATTGTTCTTTTTAATCTTTTTTTAACGCATTATATGAATTACTGTATGTATTAAATTGAATCTGCTGCTTTTATGATTTTATGTATTTTAAAATCGAATAAAGCTTTTTCATTCATTCATTCACATACAACTAAAAAGTAGCCCTCATTGGCAAATTGTGGCAGCTTGAAACTTAGATATATATATTCTTGATGGTCTTTGAGGTGTGTGGGAACACATTTCTGATTGCTGCTGGCATGGTTTGTAATATTTGGGAAATGTACGATGGAAATTCATTATATTCACTCCTGATCACACATCTGTGCCCTTCTAATCATGCATTGTGTTGTTGTTCTCTTCAATGTATATTCACTGAGGAACTATGATGCAACAAACCGCACCTAACACAAGCTCGCCGTCTTATCCTCCCTTATGGTTTTCCTTATTTCCCCATATTAAAAATTCTCCTGTCCCCTTCAACATTTTTTTGGGAACTCTTTATTTTAAAGATTCTCAGCATTACAACAAGTTTGAAGGAAAGTCACAGGTTATGTTGACGATACACATTACAATTAGTGTCTCTCTAGGTCCTGGTATTAGCTCATACATGCAGTTACATATTTCACAATTGTCAATGATCGGCCCGTCCCTCCCTCTTCTCTGTTTCTCTGTAGGGGAGATACAGAGTCCACCATTTAGCCCATTTTTGATCCAACTTCTTTGGGCAGCCTCTGTTCTTGCAGAACTCTTTTTCTGCGATCATGGATCTATCCATATCCTTTGCCCAGTCTCCAATCGATGGTTCATCACTTACTCCTCATTTTTGGGCGATGTTTCTTTTAGCTAGGGCCAGCCCCAGGGACACCCAGGTTTGCTCGGTACAGGTCAGGTCTCGGGCCACCCATATATTAAGCAGGCAGAATCGTGGGGAGTTGATGATTTCTTTCTCACAAACTTCTTTTAGTTCAGTTATGATTCCATCCAAGTAAGGTTGAATCACGAGGCACTCTCAAAGTGTATGGAAGAACGTACCTTCTTGAGTGCAGAACCTGAGGCATTCCGAGTCTGTCCTCTTTTTCATCTTGACCAGGGCCCCCTCGGAAAGATATCACCTACGCAAGATTTTGAGTTGAATTAGTCTCAGCCTCTTTGGAATAGCTACTACTCGTGGGGAAGATATTGCTTCTGTCCATTCCTCATCCTCTAAACTCCCCATGTCTGTCTCCCAATGCTGTCTGATGCGGATAAGTGGGTCTGGTCTGTTTATTAATTTCCGGTAGGTGATGGATATTGACTTACGGGTCATGTGTTCCGAAAGTAACCTGTCCTCCAGTAGGGACGCCTCAGGTAAAACCTCTCCCCTAGGAACAGAAGACTTTATGGCATGACTTATTTGTAGGTACTTGAAGGCCTCTGAGTTTTCCAACTGGTATTCCGCTTGCAACCCAGTAAATGTGACCACCATGACACTCTTCCACAGTTCACCAACTGTAGAGATACCAGTCGTGTCCCACCTGTCGAACCCGGGGCAGTCGCTCAGTGTGCCCAATTGCTCTGATTCCCACAAGGAGGTGGCTTGTGTTTTCTTATGCCGGCTCAATATCTTAGTTACCTGATGCCAAATTGCCACGGTCTGGGCCGTGGGACCCGTGCGGTGCTAACGTCTGGGGTTTGTGTAGAGTGCTCTTTGGTGACCGCCCGGGCTCATTAACCATTTGTCCATCATATAGGCTGGTTCAAGCTGTGGGCCGTAGACCCATTGGTTGATTACAGCTATTTGAGATGCCCAGTAATATAGCTTAAGATTGGGCAGGGAGATCCCCCCCGTCATACCACCCTCTTGTCAATTAATGTGTTGCAATGCAGGGGTTCTTCCCCTCCCACAGTAAGGTCCGCACCGCATTCTCCACACTGGTGAAGTATGTGTCCGAGACTTTGAAAGGTGTGTTTTGTAGCACGTATAGGAAGCGGGCAGTGCCAGCATTTTCAACAGGTCCCCTCTGCCAAGTAGGGTCAGAGGGAGGGCTCGCCAGTGTCGGACGTTGTTTTGCAGTGGTATTAGCAGGCCACGAAGATTGTTGCTATCAAAAAGAAGTGGATCAGATGTTATGTAAATTCATAGGTATCTGAATCCTTCAGTCGCCACTGTGACTGTGCAGTCCATCGGTGTACACAGCACCTGGCCGTGGAGCATGTACAATGTGGATTTTGTCCAATTTATGGTGTATCCAGAGTGTTTACCAAAAATAGAAAATATATGAAGGATCCTATGGATTGAGGTCATTGGG
Source organism: Lissotriton helveticus (assembly GCF_964261635.1). Lineage (NCBI taxonomy): Eukaryota > Metazoa > Chordata > Amphibia > Caudata > Salamandridae > Lissotriton > Lissotriton helveticus. Next base: position 1,750,279,685 of record NC_136061.1, on the reverse strand, counting down.
GCCACAACATACCGTAGCATGTCATCTGCGTATCAATAAATGTTGTCTTCGTGTTGCCGTGACCATTTCAACCCTCTGATCAGAGGGTCCGCCCTCGCCTATGTCGCCAGTGGCTCTAGCATCAAGGCAAATATAAGAGGTGACAGGGGGGCATCCCTGTCTGGTACCTCTGCCCAGATGGAATCGTCTTGTTGTGTGTTGATTGACAACTATGCACTGTTGGGTCAGCATATAGTAATTTTATCCACTTTATGTATATCGGGCCGAAGCCCATGTGCTCCAGGACAGCGAATACGTAAGGCCATTCGATCGTATTGAATGCCATCCTAGCGTCGAGGGAAAGTAGGGCCACGACTTTTTGGACTGTTCCTGCCCTTCCCAGCACCTCTGTGTAGCGGCGGAGGTTAAGAGCAGTACTTCGTCTGGGCATGAAGCCCGATTGATCCGGGTGCTCAATTTTGTTAATAATGGGAATCAGTCAGTTGGCCAGGGCTTTGGCTAGGATTTTTGTTTATGCATTTAGAAGCCATATGGGCTGGTAGGAACTGCATTCCTACACCGGCTTACCCTGTTTATGAATCACAATGATTGATGCTAGTCGTAGGTCATCTGGGAGGGAGCCTTTTTGGAAACTTTGTAAATACATGGCTCGGAGGGAGGGTGTTACCTAAGAGGCTGTTAACTTGAGCACTACAGTTGGGATTCCATTGGGCTCTTAGCTTTTCCTGATTTTATTCCCCGCAGGGCTACTACTTACATTGAGATGCTTCCCTGCGTGTGATGCGTTACTCTGAGCTGGCCACCATGCCTTTCTCTGTATAACAAGACCAAGCACGAAAAAACAGCAATTACAGGCCCTAACAGACTAGAGACAGGGATAACTGAACCTGCATGAGTTACAATTTTGCGAGTTTTTCATCACGGTATAAAGAACTTAGTCTATCTTGCCGCATTTAAGAAATATTACCAAGGTGTATTGGCTGTTGACTATCACCCAATATTTGAGCCCTGAAGAAGTCTCAATGTGTGAGACGAAACGCGTCGGCTAAGAGAATCCATATGTGATCTTGGATTTTTTCCTGACTTTGTATTATCACAATAAAGAACTTTGGAAAAAGCAAACTTCACTGAAATCCGGACTTATTTTCACAAGACTATATACTTTGGCATGTGTTATGGACCTTTGAAATTATTTAAGAAAACACTTTTGGATGGGTGCTGATTCCTTATCGTTCATTGCAATTTTTGGGCTCTGCCCTTGAAGGAACAGAAAGGGTTGTGTTCCTTGGATTTCTAAGCACCATCCCCACTACTTTCAAGCCACAGGTGAAAGCAGGTGCATTTTTTCTTTGCCTCAACCCCTTTTCTGTGTAGAAAGGGCTACTACTTACTTCTCTTCTGTGAGGTCCCCCTCCAGGGATTCTCGGTTCTTCCGGGGTTACGGAAGCGACTGGGATGGTAGAAGGCAAATCTCTGGAGTCCATGGCGTTTGTGGTGGTGGCGGGAGTATATATTTGGGTAATGTAGAAGGCAAAGGCCTCCGCTATCTCCTGTGGGTCTCTCAACTCTTCTCCCTTTTCCCCCATTTGGAGGGGGACCCATCTCTGGGCCCAGTCTCGCTTTTCTAGCCAGGCCTGTAGTCTACCTGTTTTGTCACCCAGCTAGTACACTTTGTTGTATGCTCTTTTGCTTGGACCTTGCGGTCTCTGTTACTGGCTGCATATAGTCCAGTCTTTTCGTATTGAGGGCATGTCTGGCGGAATCATCATCTGAGTTTGCTACCTTCACTTCATCCACCTGGATCTCCCACTCTAGTTTCTCTATACGGGCCCTCAACTCCCTCCTGTGCCCTACCATTAATTCAAGCGCTCTGCTTTTGACCACAGCCCAAATGCCCCCCATAGGGCCATTCTTTCTCAGGCCATGGAAGATGAGTGCTCCTGGCTACCGCCTGGGCCAGTCTCTGTTTTCAGCGCTGCTGGTGTGGTCGTCTGTGAGGCCTTGCCTACTGTTTGGGGCCAGGCAGCGCCCGTTGAGGAGATGCATTGCCTGCCCTCCCTCACGCTGTTCCTCAGCTGCTCGATGAGGTCGCAGCCGCCCGGCGTCGCTATGCAGCCGATCACGGGGGCTTCGTTGTCTATTACTGGCAGAGGGTGGTGTATATGACCGCTGCCCACCCCTCTCCCCACCGCGCTCCTTACTCTATCTCTGCCGCTTCTCTAGACGGCTGCGGGTCTCGTGGGCGCCCCTCCTCCACTCCGCACTCGTCGCTGCTGGTGGCTCGGCCGGATCTCAGCTCCCAGTCGCTCGATTCTTCTGACTGGGCTCAGACTCTGTCGGGTGATTCCAGGCTGCGTTACAGGTATTTTCTGCTCTCTTTGTACCAGATCAGTGATCGGATTTTGGGTTTGCCGGATGGGTTATGTCGGAGCCACGTTAGTGTGTGGCCATCTTCCTCTGCGGTTGGCCACGCACCTCCCCTTCGACATTTTTAAGCAACCTAGGCTGTAAGTGACCTAAACACCCAAGTCAATATATATCTATTTTACTTGTTGTAGACCTGTATATCAGGGCATATATGTCAATAGGCACATTCAATCATATGCCTCTTTGCAGATAGCAAAAAGAAAGTGAACCAACAGTGATATTGACTTCTGAGAAATAAATTGCCCTTGTTTTTTTTTTTATTGCATCCTGGAATGCCCCAACAATGAACACATAGCTAAAACAAGCAAATTTGGGATTTACAATTGCTTCTTAGCAGTACTAGATAAATGAGTAACACCGTCTCATCGAAACACCAGTTTTACTAAATTGCACTGTGCAAGGGAATTCTGTCACCTTCCAAGTCTACAGGGCTTAAACCCTGTGGAGATAGTTGAAAACAAATGTCTGTGACTGATCCGCATGTAGTTTGCCTATGGTACCTGAGGCCTGATCACGATTCTAAGGCCTGCAGGGATTGTGCCTTGATGCACCCAAAAGCTATTCGAGATTGGGCAGCTAAGCTCTACATGGCAAAGCACCGCAAGACCCTGTGCCGGGATCCTTCAAGGTCTAAAAGTAGGTCCTGGTCCCACTCTAGAGGTCGCTCCCGCAACCAGTCTTCTTCATGCTCCACGTTCTTAGGGAAGTTCAAAAAGAAGCACAAGAACACCGAGCCCCGTCCTGCCTTTCTTGGTCCCCGAGAAGGTGCAAAGGCATCATTGTTTCTCTAGGTAATGCTCCTGAAGTCCGTCCACTTTGGAGTCTATTCCGACCTTGCTCCCACGGCAACCAGAGTTTCCAGTTCCGTGTGCAATACCGCAGCAGGTAGAGGCGTTCTGCACTACTAGTTTTTTTGTTGTTGTGTGCAGTTTTATGTAGCACAAACTGGACCGGATGGTATTAGAGCACTTTACATGAGCACCAGTTACATTACGCAAGGTCACATTAAGTTTTTTAGGCACTGGGAGATTACTTGATTTACCCAGAATCACGGGGTGTTTAGCCGACGCTGCGGTTCCAGCCTAGTTCCCCAGTACTAAAGTCAGCTGCTCTGGCCGTGATGCCACATCCACTTCCTTTTTGGGTCGTTACTTTCTCCCTCTGGCACGCTTTTGGGCTCCAAGGATTTGAGAGGCATCCCATTTCAGCTTCTGCTGACGGGTTTGCTTTCGGGACCGGTTCACTCCTGGCGCCACAACCCATGCCAGACTGCGATCCACTGAGGACTTCCAACCCATAGTGCTGTCTGACACAGAGACAGCACCTTTCAGACATCAATTGAGGTTGCATTCTCCACTGTCCGAGCCACAACCTTTTTACCACCTTTCGAACTTGGACACAGTCTCTCTACCTCCCACTAGATGTGAACTTCTCCATGAACTTTTCAGCACTGACTCAGACAATGAGGGCTATAATGCAGGAGATGAGATTGCCCAACTGTACTTAGACTAAAACTGGTGTAAGGATCTCCAAGATGCTAGTCTGTGGGTTGGATAATTCTCCAGTAACTAGTCTGGTTACCCCCAGGACCTGCCACTGAAGAAAATGCCTCCTTTGCTATGGATATGCGAAGGGCAACAGAGTTCCTTGATCTTCACCTTCCCACTCAGAAGGTGCTGCAGCCTGGTCAGTTGAGGTTTAATTGAGGTTTAAACCTAGACTCTCATTTAATGAGATTCTCACAGATATACTCTTGAGCACCTTGGCCAAACTATGCTTACCCCCCATCAGCCCAAGCATTGTCAGATTGCCAGATACCATTGCCCTGCTACAGGCGACCCTGCCTTCCTCACTCAACACCCTACTCCAGAAAGCCTGGTCATGCAGGCTTCGGTCAGCAAAGTGAACCCAAAATTGCTTCCTATTGCTTTCCATAACGTAAACGAACGGGATAGAGACCTGTGGCAAGAGGATTTTCCCCCTACAAGTTTGGCTCTACGTCGTCATCCCCTGCTGCCTTTTAGGCCATTATTCTCACTCCCTGTGGGTTACTGTAGTTCCAGAAGAATACTGGGCCATTCTTTCTCAGAGCAAACACAAGTAGATGATGAACGGAGCGCTGAAACTTTTCAGACACTCACCCTCAGTCACAGATCTGGGTTGAATCCATCATCATTCTTTAGCTCACTTTGCCACCCCAGTTCAGACACAGCTATCTGCAAATTAGTCTTGACCCTGTGCATCATGGGAACAGTCCAGCCCGAACTGCCAAGTCATGTCTTCCCTGGACCGGAAACAAGCTGGGGGTGAGTGTCTGAAAAGTTTCAGCTCTCCGTCCATCATCTCGTTGTGTTTGCTCCATTCTTTCTCAGGCCTTTAAAGATGGTTGCGATGCAGCAAAGTTCACCATCTGTTGCAGGATAGATACTACTAACTCTAACAGTAGGTCCAATGGCACCACTTTGGCTATTTGCAGACATGCATGGATGTGATCCACTGGCTTTTCAGGAGGTTTTCAGGCCAGTCTCATGTCCGTGCCATTTGATAGTTCCCAATTATTTAGGGATAAAGCCAATTCAGCCCGAGCTCTTCAAAGATAGAATGGCCACAGCATGATCCCTCATGCTAGCCACACCAACAGTCCCTCCCTAGTAGTGGCCACCAGTACAGTCAGTCGCTCCCACAGGTACAACACTCACCCCAGCCCGGTCAAGGCCCTAGAATCCCTCAGACAGAGCTACATGGACAGCAGGCATCCAAGTCTTCCACAATCCCCGCTGCGCCCCCCCCAACCCCCACATCTACCCCCAACCAAACCTCTTTAGAGTGCCCTTATCAGGACACAGCTACTCTTTCGAGGCAGGATCCAGAACTTTCTGCCACAGTCAAAAGCAATTACTTCGGACAGGTGGGTCCTGCAAATTGTTCAGCAGGGTTATGTTTTACCTTTTATCGAAACTCAACTGTGCCTACCACCATCCTCAGAATGGCTGACAGAGGAACCTCTGTCTGTCTTGCAGCAGGAAGTGCGGGTTCTTTTGGCCAAGGGAGCCATAGAGATGGTTCCGGTGCCAGAAGTCAGTCGTGGTTGTTACTCTCGCTACTTTCTGGTGCTGAAATAAGGATGGAAGCGTCTGTCCCATTGTAGACCTTTGCCTTCTCAATGCTTTTCTGAAAAAGTAGAAATTCAAGTTTCTAACTTTAGCCCAGGTTTTGCCTGCCCTCGTCCTGGAGACTGTATGGTGTTGTTGGAGCTGCAGGGATCTTAGTTTCACATACTTGTCCTGGAGGCCCACAGGCATTACCTGCTGTTCACTGTAGACGATGAGCATTTTCAGTTCGCTGTGCTCCCTTTTGATCTTACCAGCACTCCTCGGGTGTTCACAAGAGTGATGAGCACATCTTCAGATTTTAGGGGTCCCAAACTCGAGGACTGGCAGTTGAAGGCAGGCTTGTCCTAGATAATTTTCTCCACCTCCAGACTGGTGAACCTTCAGACATCGTTTGGACTTGTATATCAACAAGCAAAAGTAACACCTGACTCCTTCACAGACACACCCCTTCATCTGAGCCAATCTGGACATTTTGCAGTTTCACGCTTATCTCTCACAGAAGAATGTACAGGATGTTCAGGCTATGATCCAGATATTTTAACTTCTGTGCCGGAGATCCGTGAGTAGGACTCTGAGGTTGCTGGGACTGATTGCCTCCTGCATACTGTTAGTCAAACTTTCCAAGTGGCATGCAGGCACTGAGGGGACTTTTCTGATTTAGTCCAGATTTTGTAGGAAACTGCAAAAGATCTGGAGTGGTGTTTGAGCAACAAGATTGGTTCCGCGGCAGCCCCTCTCCTTACCACACCCAGAGCTCACAGTAGTTGCAGTTGAATGGCTTTTGGATTGAGGAGGCTATATGGGAGAGGTGAAGCTCAGAGGCATCTTGTCTCCAGCAATGGCCTGGCTCTATGTTGGCCTCCTGCAGCTCGAAGCCACCATTTATTGTTAGAAGCCTTCCTGCTCTCCATCAAAAGGGATAGGTTTCAGGTGCTCACAAACAATACTGGCACCATGTGGTAGTGCAACAAGCAGGGCGAGGTGTAGTCGTGGACCTTATACCAGGAGACTTTACGTCTCTGGACGTGTCTAGACTACGAACAGATTTCTTCTGGTGACACACCACATGACGAGTTCATTAAGTGTCAGACTGGACATAGTAAGCCATTAAAACCTGGAACATAACTAATAGCAGTTACATCCGGAAGTGGTGCATGGTCTTATCAGTGAATGGGGAGAGCCCTCGCTCGATCTCTGAGCCATCGCAGAGAATGCATAATGCCAACACTTATGCGTCTTAGAATTTTAAAGACATGCCTCACTCTGAGATGTGTTCTGTGTAGAGTAGAACTTGGGATTCCTGTACACCTTTCTGCCAGTGCCCCTCTTGCCCTGATTTCTGAAGAAGGTTAGTAAAGGACTGACCGGGCGCAAGTCATCCTAGTGGCTACAGTGTGGCCGCAGAGAGTGTGGTGTCCAGAACTCCAGGGCATGAGCATCTGTCCTCCAATCAGGAAGGACCTTCGAGAGTATCTCCTGTCACAGGTAGCAGGGCAGAGTCCTGCACACGGGCCTGCATATCCTTCACCACCATGCTTGGAGACTGAGCGTCACCACTTGAGTGCTTATGTTTCTTCCTCCAGATGTGGTTGTCATCTTGGCAGCCAGGTGTCCCTCAGCCTATTCTGTAGACTCCTGCCATTGGTATACCTTTGTAGTTTGGTGTGCTTCTAAGCATATTGACCCACTCCTTGCCAAACTGTCCAAAGTTCTGTTATTTGTTTTGTCCCTGACACAGCAATGTCTTACTTTTGGCACTGTTAAAGAGTACTTGTTGGCTCTTTCTACCTTTTTATCATTGCCGGACCAAACTTAATTATTTCAATCTCCAGTTGTTATGTGGTTTCCTAAAGGGTTACAACATATGGTTAGTCCTCCTCCTTTCGTAATGCCTTAATGGGACAAAAATTTGGGTCTCATATTAATCATGTGTACACCTTTTGAACCCCTTCACAGTTGTTCTCTCAACTCCTTACCGACAGTCTTTCTTGTCGCTATAATAGTAGCTCGGTGAGCTTCAGGTCCTTTCTATTAAACCACTATATAACATGTTCTACACAGGCAAGCTAGTCCTCCAGTCATGAGCGTCCTTCCTTCCAAAGATGGTGACTCAATTGATATTGGTCAGACCATCACTCTTCCAGCATTCTTTCTGCCTCACCCCTCTAAGGAGGAGGTAAGGCTTCCCCAGTTGGATCTGAAAAGAGCACTCAGATTCTATATCGACTATATCAAAGACCGTCTGCCGAACGATTAGCTCTTTATCCAGATCACTGAAGCAAAAAAAAGGCAAAGCTGTGTAGAAAAGAACTATCTCATGCTGGAGCGTGCTCTACATTCAGATTTGCTAAGCACTCGGTAAAAGGCAGCCTCCTAAAGGCTTGCGTACTCACTCTATCAGAGCCAGGGCTTCTACTACTGTGTTGGTACCGGTTCGAGACATTTGCCAAGCCATCGGCATCACTCCATATGTTAACGAGGCCTTATTGTTTGAACAGCCAGGTCTGACGGTAAGGGCATTTGCCCTCTCAATCCTTTGGGAATTTACTGGTTTAAGCCAGTTCCTGGACCCACCATCTAGGAGGTATTGCTTGGCCTCTGATAGAGACTTCTAGCCACAGTTTTCTTACCTTGGAATATACCGCAGTCATCAAACCGGATGTAGATATTTTCAAGCCATACCTCGGTACAGCGATAGGTGGTGTTGAAGAGGTTGGTGTTGTCCACGGCCAAACTGTTGTGCACCATGCCCATATAGATGCCACCTCAGTGTACTAACAGCAGAACATTTCTTTCGGCACTGCCAGTGAAGATCCCAAGAGAGCTATATCAGTCCATTTTCTTTGGACTATATTTTCTACCTTTTTTGAGTTCGCAATTAGGGATGTTCCCTAAAAAACCTGTGATGTTTAAACCCTGTCGTACTTGTCACTTGTCTGTGACAGACTCCGCCTCATTTGCCTCTGGTGCCAGGCCACAACTCCAAGGCCTGCCTCAAATGTTGCGCCATGAATTCCAGGGCTTCCCTGAAGATCTAGGTCGCCCGATACCAGTGGACTCTGCAATCCTTCAGGTCCCTGCTAGATCGAAGGTCCTGGGCTCGTTCGCAGAGCCATTCCCGATGCTCATCGCGCTCGAACTGGTTGGGTACGTTCTCCCCCCAAAAAAGTCTACTAAGTCGAAGTGCTTTTTGACGTCACTGTACCGATCCACGTCTTCGGAAGAGGCACGCTACAGGTCTAGGCCCTGCTCCCATGAGTCAGCTGTGGAGCTTGAGTCCACTCCCCAACGCCCATAATTTCCCAGAGCCGGAGCGATGTTCACCCAGTTAAAGGGGTTTTGATGCCATGCACCTTGAATTGTGGGCGAGCCAACCCCTCTGCACAACGTTTAGGCCTCACTGATTCGGTAAAGGCCCCCATTACAGCCCCCCTTTCCCACCTCCCACTGGATTTCTACAAGCGTGTTCACACTTGCTGCCAATTAGGCCCTTTAGATCCGTCCCAGTCGCAAGACTGTGCCATTCCCCGAAACTCATTCCAGCGGCGCTGTTGCTGGTACATCAGCACCGACCCCATCCTTATACCCGACCCTAATATGGGGCCGGATAGCCATCATCCGACATTGACTCTGGCAGCAGCCAGAACACAACCTTTCGAGTCAGAGCCAGGAACAACTTTCTTCAGTAGGCCCTGTGGGGACTACGATTGGGAAGGATCTCAGGATCCATTTGGATATCCCAACCCCATGGAAGAGCCCGAGGATAACTAGTACAAGGAACTGGCGGATGCAAGTGGTGTGAACACTTCACCAAACACTGGCTTAGTCTCTTTTCCTAGTGTGGCTATAGTGGAAGAAAAGGGTGGCTGAAGACCTGGACTTTACTCCGCTCTGTGGCAGTGAAGACGAACGTGTTGACAGAGGTGCTTCAGTCTGGAGTTGCCCCTACAGATCCTCTCGGCCCTTTTAATAAAGCCCTCCTGAATATCCTGCTCAGGATATGGGCATGCTCACAAATTGATTGCCTGCTGCCACTGCCCTGCTCCTGTGTTCTCGGTTTTCCTCACCCAACACCCCACCCCGAAGAGTCTGATTAGCCAAAACTACATATCCAAAAGCAAGCCTGGATTGTACCCTACAACTCCACCATATAGGCAATCCAAGAGGCTGGACACAAGAGGCTGTTCTCTTCCGCCACCCTTGCACTGCAGTTGGTGAACACTTGCATGCCTTGGACCGGTATCCCCAAACAGTTTGGGATTTGCTTGCACAAGTGCTTCCCATGGCCTCAAAGGAGGTCTGATCCATCCTGACTCGGGCTATTGCCGATGGCAGGGATGCAGCAAAGTTCATCATGCACCGCAGGCTGGATATGATCTACATCAGTGGTTCCCAAACTTTTGATTCCTGAGGACCCCCATTGAGTCACCACTGGAAGCTGGGGACCCCCATGCAATTTGTATGACTTGCATTTCAAATATTAAAACAGTAATTTTAAAAAAAAACACACTTGGTCACACAAAACAAATACTCAAAGTACTAAGGATTTTGGGGCCAGATGTACGACCATTTCATTTAGCGCCTCGCAATTGGCGACACAATGCAAGTGGCAAATTGCGAGTCGCTAAATGAAATGTACAACAGTGTGTTAACACTTTGGGATTCCCAATGGGGTCGCAAATTGCGGGGCTCATTAATATTAATGAGCCTCTCACAATTTGCGAGCCCATTGGAAATGCCCGCCCTCCCAGGGATGGTGGCCTGCTGGGCTCAGCAGGCCACCATGTCTGGGACTGATTTTAAATGAAGCAGTTTTTAAAAAAATGCAGCCCGTTTACCATGCATTTAAAAAAAAAAAGAAAAATGAAACGTTTTAGTTTCATTTTTTAAGGGCAGGCAGAGGTCCCTGGGAACTCTGCCTGCCCTTAAAAAAATAATTTTGCATGCATTTGCAAAGGGGAAGGGGTCCCCTGGGGACCCCTTCCTATTTGCAAATGCATTACCATCTACTTGAAGTAGGTGGTAATTGCAAGTGTTTTGCGACCGAAAACCATTTGTACATGGTTTTGAGACTCGCTATTTGGAAGGGAATGCCCCTTCCAAATAGCAAGTTGCAAAACCTATTTAGCGAGTCACAAACAAATTGCGACTCGTAAAATAGGCTATTTACATGGCCCAATAGGTTTTTGCATGCGCAAATGGGTTCACGAACCCATTCGCGCATATAAAAACGGATCGTACATCTGGCCCTTAGTATTTTATATTGAAGGAACAGCCCCTCTGTCACATGGATTTAATTTGTTTTATAGCATCTCTCATACCATTGTAGGATGTCAGAGCACTTTACATCACACACATATAGAGACATTGAATCATGCATGTAAATCAATGTGTATATAAAATGTTACATAAGGTAAAGGGGACTACAAAGATTACCTGTCATTCATACTGGTAGGCATTTTTTAAGAGTGCTTGGTCTGGAAAAGCACAAACTCAGGATTCAGAACATAACACATTGGCTAGTAACATTAAAAATGTATTTCCGCCCAAATAAATCTTTTTAGCAGCATCAGGATAATAAATAACTGGGAAAAAACATAAGTTACTAACTGGTACCAAGCAGTTTGCAAGCAGCTCTTTGATGACAGTTTATAGGCCCCTCTGCTAGATTATGATTGCCACTTATGAAGTGCACAGTAACAAAATAATCTGTGACAAAAGCAGTAACCACGAACCTATGCACATAAAATACTGCTTTTCTAAAATGCATGTTACACGTTCTTTGCAGTAGGCACATTAACCCTCTGTGCTACATTAGTTAAGTCAAACCTGCCACTGAACAAACCTCGCCCTCGCTCTCCAGCAGGTACATTAATCACTGGAATTATCTTGACACTTTTATTGTTGCTGGAAAGCTTCTAATTACACAAGAAACTTTTCTGTGCTTTTAAAACTGCTGCCTACAGACCCCCTGGGAATGTGTCACGGACCCCTGGGGGTCCGCGGACCACAGTTTGGGAAACACTGATCTACATAATCAATGGCACTCCATCACCATGCCTGGTTGAGGTCCACTGGCTTTTTTGGGGGATATTGAGGTAACCCGTGTGGACATGCCCTTCGGCACGCGTCTACTTGGTGACAAGCCAGACTCTGTGCTACTGTGTTGCTAGGGTGCTCCATAGCCCTGCGCTAGCCCCACTCTTCCCTTTGCCCTGGATCATTTTCCACCTAGCCACCATCGCCAACAGACTATCCAGTCCTTTTGTGGCCACAAACGTGGTTCTCAGAAGCCCCATGGGTGACCAGGCTAGCGATCTACCTGGTCTGCCACCCACCATGCCAACCACAATTTGTCTAGCAGGGTTACCCCCTCCTGTTCTCAGACACCCTGCCATCCACGCCACCATCCACAGAACAGCTGACGGAGGACAACATCTCCCTGTTATATCAGGAAGTGTAAGCTCTTTTGGCCAAAGGAGTCAGATGGTGCCTGACGCAGAAGTAGGTCATGGTTGCCATTCCTGCTACTTTCTGGTGCCTAAAGGACGTAGTCCTTCGCCCTTTACTAGACATGCAACCTCTCAACTTCTTCCTGTAGAAGAAGAAATTCAAAATACTCATGTTAGTGTTGAACTTGCAGGACACCTATTTTCACATACCCGTTCTGCCAACCCACAGACCTTATGTGCGGTTCACGGTGAGCCACATCCACATTCAGTAGGCCGTGCTCCCCTTCGGCCTTACCAGCACCCTTTGGGTGTTCACAGATATGATGGCGTTGGTTGCAGCCCATCTGCAAAGGTCGGGATTCCAGCCTTCCCCTATCTCGACGACTGGCTGTTAAAGGCCTGCTCCCTCCAGGCAGTTGGCGCCCACCTCCAGACTATGGCAGACTTCCTGCATTCACTGGGGTTCACTATCAACGTTCCGTAGTCAAACCGGTCTCCCACTCATACACTCCCTTTCTTCATCTGAGCCATTCTGGACACAGTGTAGTTTATGGCCTATCCTCTGGAGCGGCAAATCTAGTACATTCAGACTGTGATACTCATGTTTCAGCCTCTATCCTGGACTTCAGTGAGCCTGACTTTGACGCTGCTGGGCCTTATGGCTTCCTGCATCCTGCTGGTAACACATTCCCACTGGCAACACATGCCCGCCTGCATATGCAGACTCTGCAGTGGGACCTAGACCCCCACTAGGCACAGGTCAGGGGAATCTCTCCGACCTGGTCCAGTTATTGGTGGAAACTGCCAAAGACCTGCATTGATGGCTGACGAACCGTGATTGGGACAGGGGCAGACCCTTCTCCATTCCCCACCCAGAGCTCACAGGGGTGACAAATGTGAGTCCCTTCTGAGATGGGAAGGTCAAATGGGAAAGGTGGAGGTTAGAGAGACTGGTCTCTGGCTGAGACTCAGCTCCACATAAACCTCTTGGAGTTCAGAGCGGTTCGCCTTGCATCGAAAGCCTTCCGTTATTCCATCACGGTGAGGCCACTTCAGGTGTTCACAGACAGCACCACCTCCATGCGGTACTGCATCAAACAGGGCGGAATGGTGTTGTGGACCCTGTGTCAAGAAACTCTTGACATGGTTGGCACACTAGGACCTCATCTCAGTTGTACAACATCTGAACGGCTTTCACAATACCAGAGCGGACAAGCTCAGCCGTCGAGGCCTTGCGGATCCTAAATGGCTTCTACATCCGGAGGTGTGGTGATTTGTGTCTTCCGCGACTGAGGAGAACTTTGGTTAGAACTATTCGCCACTGCAGAAAAAGCGTTATTTCAGCACTTGTGCGCGCTGCAGTTTTCAAAGCGGCTCTCGCTCAGAGGCACATTTTGTTTTGAGTGGAATTCAGGCCCCCTGTACACAATTCCAAAGATGCCAAGCTCAAGAACGACTGGGCCCAAGTCATCCTTATGGCTCTGGATTGGGCACAGAGAGTATGGTATCCTGGACGTCTGAGCATAAACATCGGTCCTCCAGTCAGGATGCCGCTTCGGGAGGATCCTTTGTCGCAGCAACAGGGTTCTGCACCCGAACATGCGCACACTCCGTCTTCATGCAAGGAGATTGAGCGCCAGCAGCTGACCGCCTTTGACCTCCCTTCAGAAGTATGTGATGTCATTCTGACAGACAGGCATCCCTCACTAAGACCATGTACGCCTGCCATTTGGACAAGTTTATGGTTTAGTGTTCTGAAAAAATGTTGCTCCCCTCTCCACTTTTTTCTGAGTTCCTTGTGGTTTGTTCACTCTTTAGCCTGGCAAGACTTTGCTCTGGGCACAGTTAAAGAGAAGCTTTTGGCTATTTCATCTTTTTTTACGGTTGACAGATAATCCCCTCTGTTTAAGTCACCAATTGCGGACTGTTTCTTAAAAGGTCTCCAATACTTTTTTCCTCTAAAACCCTTCATTGTACCCCAATGGGACCTTAACTTGGGTCTGATGTTTTTGATGTGCTAGCTTTTCGAGCCCATGCACAGTTGCCCTCTACTCCTCTTGACCGTCAAACAATTTTTGTAGTGGCCATTACAGTGGCCACAGTTAGAGAACTTCAGGCACTTTCTGTGACCCCTCCATATTCCAATTTCTTCACCGATAAACTGGGTCTCAGTGCTCTTGCATCCTTCCTACCAAAGGCGACAACATTTTAACATGTCGGCCAGAACATCACACTGTCAACATTTTTTGCTCTGCCTCACCCTTCTAAACAGGGAGAGAGACTTCATCAACTGGACCCAAAAAGAAAGTTTGTATACATTGTACAGGAGTAACTGAAGGACATGATGTTACAGCCAGGGCTGCTGACTTTAGAACTAGGGCACCAGGTTGGAGTTCCAGATTCGGCATATCACTTAATCTCCTTGTGCCTGATTAACAAACCTGACCTAATGTTATGTAACTGGTGCTCACAGAAAACTTGTTAATACCCTTGGGCAGAGTTTGTGCTATAAGTGAAAAAAACAGAAGCACGGTAGAAAGAGCAATACGGGCCGGATCAGGAGCAAAGAGGTGCAGGCTAGACAGTAATGTGAAGCCTGGCGCTTTCACTGAAGCACACTGTGCTTGAAAGACATGAGAGGGTAGAGAAGCATACAAGGGAGACCGCTGGATAAAACATACACTCATGGAATGCTTCGGGAAAAATGAACACGCGACTGGCCTAGAGGGGCGACGACAACAAGCAACAAAGCGGGAAGGCGAAAAAAAAGGACCAAGACAAGTGTGACCCGCAGAAGGGCACCTTTAAAGAAATCAAGCAGTACTTCGTCCATGCTCATAACGAAAAAAGAGAAAGTAAAGCCGGCATGCCGCGGATCCAGGCTTACAGAAGGGATGGATTTGATCACTTTCCCTGCACTTTCCATGCTTAACCCGCACATGGGTCATTGGGCTGATTCCGGGTGGGCGACTTGAGTTCACTCACTGAGGCACACAATGAAGTGCCACAGTTGTCTGGTAGGGCAACAAGAATCATTCCAATATGGTCTCTCTCCTATGAAATGGCGACTAGGCGGCTGCAACAGGTCTGAAGAGCCCTTGGAGCACAGATTTGGATGTGTTCCGATGTTGTTTGTCTTCTTCCCTTGTCCTGAAGAGGCCTAACTGGCGAGGCCGAAACGCGTCGACTTTTTGTATTTGAAGGAGTCCGTAAAACATCTATTTTCTCAAAAAATGTTGATACACACCTTGTCGCTGCGGGCCAATTGTTTCCTTCTGTGTGTATCTGTATTGGATTACCCCATGTATGAACTGCTACTTAATACTAAGTTCTGAAGCCATATTGACAGATTGTTTGGAAGAGAAACTAAGAGCATTTATATGTGTTTGATATGTGTTGTACCATGTAATTGTAGGATCATTAAATAATAAGTAATGTTGTGTATGTACCTGTTTTTTGTTTAAAAAATACACAGCCGGCACTTGGAGATGGTCTGTGCTTGTGATTGAAAATCATACAAGCAAAGGTTGTCTTGCATAGTGACATACGGTACTAGTGATTGATTAATATTTATTTTCACTAGCATAGTCATAATTCTATCCGTTCCCACAGATTACCATTTTTTATATGCTGGCCAATTAGGATTAAACAAATAAGAGTGACAATGAAGCCAAAGAATAGTAAGCAATGGGCAGGCTCCAAGCCCCTTGTTGTATGCAATATCTCTCGCAAGAGAGAGCACGTACACTGCTTCTGGCAAGAGCTAAAAATAGAATCTCCCCACTTAGATCAGTTCTACATGCCACTGCCAGATTTCTTTGAAACGCAAACTTTCTGGGACTCGCTACCCCTGTACTGGAATTTATTAGATGCCTCCCAAATGAGGCACACTGCTTTAAGAGAATCGCCTCCCTTACACATAAAACTTTGAACCTTCAATCTTGAAATTATCTCTCCCAGAAATTATGGTTTTGTGGAGGCTAACTGCTGCAAAGAAAAACCCCTCACCAATTCACGTTTTAATAAGCTCGCACTTTGCAGACGCTACTCCGGCATAACTTCCAGAGAATTTGGACTGCCCTCCCTATTCATATATATATTTTTTTTAATTATTTTGTTTTGGTAAACGTAGGGCATCATAAAATCACATGGTATGCACATTGTTTAGCATCCAGTTGCACAATTCCCTTTAACATAACTTATGAAATAATTATCCGTGACAGCACGGACGACCCCAGCGACTGTACAATGAAACAACTCTCCCCCCCCCCCCTCCGACCCTCCCCCTTTAATCGGACATTTAATCAGTCTCCATTCTTGGTGGTTGACAGATATACCCCCTGAATTTATTCCAGTCTCCCCAGACTCTTCCCCATTTTTAAGGACACCCCCGATGCACATACGCCACCCTCTCCGCCACCATAGCTTCATCCATGTCTTTACACCACTCTTGCAATGTAGGTGATTCTCCTGAACCCCACCTCCTCGCAATATTCACCGTTAGCAAACATAAGTCCCAGTGTTACCCAATCCTGCGCTGGGTGGCTCAGGTCATTTGGTTCCCACATATTTAGCAAGTATCGTTTTGCTTCTGGAATCAGTGACACCTCCACCGTTTGTGATACAGTCCTCATTATCTTGACCCAGTACTCCATAATCTTTGGGCACTCCCATAAAGTATGATAGAAAGTACCCTCTTCCCCACAGTCTCGCAGACAGAATTGATGTGAAGCTGTCCCTATTTTGCAGAGGGTCACTCTAGTGTAGTATGTATGGTGAAGTACTTTGAGTTGTGCCAACCTCAGTCGCTCAGGTATTGCAACCTCTCGAGTAGACGATAGTGCCTCCTGCCACTCCGAGTCATCAAATTCCCCCAAATCCGTGGACCATTTCTGTCTAAGTGCCAACATGGGGTCTGGCAAGTTGTTGACCAACTTACGATAGGTGAGGGAGGTGGTCCTTTTTTGCATATATTCGGTCAACAATCTATCTTCTTGAGGAGTAGCTTCTGGTAAGATGGTGCCTGAAGTTAAAACCGCCTGTAGTGCGTGTTTGCTTTATGTGTATCTGAAAACCTCGGAGGAGGCAAGTTCATATTGGACCTTCAGGCGTTCAAACGGAACCACTTCACCCTTCCTCCAGAGATCCCCCACCGTTGATATGCCTATTGCATCCTATTTGTCAAATCCTTTACTATTCTTGAGTCGCCCAAGCCGTTGAGAAGTCCAGTTAATCGTTAAACATGACTGATAACCCACCTCTGAGGCACATAACATCTAATTAGTAGTACCATTTCCTACGTCAAAGTGCATATAATATACATCATGTTCACAGGAAATACTGTTGCTTTAATTTTCCCTTTGGTCGAAGCATACTTTGACTGTGACTTCTGCTGGACATTTACAGAACTTTGGATTTACTTTTACTATGCAATGACCAGCCATATCATACAGTACCTATCATACTGCACAATTATAGGTCATATCATACTATGCAATGACAGGCCATACCTTACCATACAATGATAGGCCATAGCATAACATACAATACTATTACAGGTCATATCATACCACTATACGACAGACCACACTAGGGCCAGCTTTAGGGCAGTGCGACTGTTGTGGGCGCTGGCCTGTGGAGCGGTGACGACCTCATGGGGGGGCTGTGTTTAGCAATAAGTTAGGATTGGAGAGATCAGGGGCACTTATGCAAGGTGGTAGTGAGAGAATCCAAGGAGGCGTTCATGTGGTGTGGGGGTGCCAAAAAATGAGTCTCGCACTGGGCGCCACCAGCTCTAAAGCCTGTCCTGGACCATACCATACTATAAAATGACAGGTATACCATATTATACAATGACTGGCCTTACCATACCATACCATACCATACAATACAACATAACAAAAAAAACCTTAACAAAGCCAATAGTTGTCGCATACGTGAGACCCATTGTCTTTGCCAATGCTTGCACAGTAAGCCAGTGAGAGAGATTACCAGAACCTCCGCTTCACTTTCAAATCTAGGAGACGAGAGAACGTGCTTTAGCTTCTTGACTTCATGGCTGTGGAAGCTGGCCTGAATGGTTGCAGCGCCTGTGGGCTCTTGTGCTTAAGTTGAAATGCAGCTTGTGCAAGAGAACCCTTTAATATTACAGATGAAGGCTACTTTTCCAATCAGTGCTTATCGATGATCTAAACAAACATTAATGGTTGTATTAAAATAATTCTGAATGTTTACGTTTCGTGTAACGTTGTATTTTGTTTGCGACCCTTTCATGGCGTGAGATTTCTCTTTAAATAAGCAGAATAGGTATTTTCTATTAATAATTTTCATCTGTAACATGGCAATTTAACTCTGTGCGTGCTTTTGTGTAGGTCCGTGTGAAGGTAGCCCCCGTGCTCCCCTCCGAGAGAAAGGTCGGTGGGTCAGAGGTAAACTTGTTTGCTATCTTCTTGCTGACTGTGCTTCCAAACCCAGAACCTGCTCTTGCAACTGCAGCAAGGAAAGCTCAGCTGCTGCAAGCTGCTGAAAAGGCGATTCATTTTTTAAAAAATAATTTGTTTTTTTATGTTGGCTTCATTATCACTACACATCATGCGCTCCTCCCAGCCTTCTGTCACACAAAACTCGAATTTTGCTGCTTTCTTTTTTGCAGCTTTGAAATTTCGCTCCATGGATGCATGGCTATACAAAAAAATTGCTCCCCACAAAAGGGCTGAAGCAGATGCATGAAATCGTAGCCATGTGTTAAAAACCGGTTGAGTTTAAACTATATCCTATTCTTTTTATGCTCTTTCCCTTCCTCTTCAAACCATTTCCCTTCTGCATCCTGTTTTATTTCTATCTTTTTCACCTGCTGCTCAGTCACTCGGCTCCCTTCTCAACGAAACCCATCACTTAGGAGTGTGCAAAGAACCTATGCAAAAGCTGCGGTCCCTTCAAGGGAGAATGGATTTGAGAGAGCTCCGGGCCAAATTCTTCCTTTCTTAGGAAAAAAAAGTGATAAACCAGTGTTGCCGAACTACGAAGTCAAACTGCATTCGAGCGTTATTTTGAGACATCTTACATTGAGTGAAAATTCAATAGTACTCCCTCAGGTCTCGCAACTGAGCGACAATTCCACAATGCTTAGATGTAAAGCAGCTCTGGAAAGTTAGATTTTGGAGACGGATTTTTAATTTTTCTATATGTCGGCTAGAAAGGAGTCATGTGGTCTGAAAACAAAGCATATTATTATTTGTAGGCAAGTGATTTTTTTTTTTTTTTTTTACAGCAAATGTAACTTGTTGCTGGCTAAAATGATTACATTACAAAAGGGCCTTAGTAACTCAAAGATCAAACAGTATATATGTATTAGTGGGTCTAGTAGATTTGCAGATGCTCAGAATCGAATATGCAGTTTATTACAATTGTTGAGTGTGAGGAGGGAACATGATTCATGAAATGAAATCAAATGAAAATATTTGTAAAGTGCGGTTAATGCCCGTAGGTGTCAAGGTGCCAGCTTCTGAGGTGTGATAGAATAAATGAGAGACTGGTGAGCAACCATATTTTTAGATTTTTCCTGAATTCCAGCAGGATTCGTTTATTCTTAATCATAGGGGTAAAGAGTTCCACAGATTTGTAGTACTGGTGACAAAACTCTTCTCGTCCCATCTCACTGTTTGGGCATGACCAGGTTGCCACCAGAAGAAGAGCAGAAAGATCTGGACGGAACATAAGACTGAAAGAACTGTGCTAGGTGGGCTGGGCCCAGCTTGTGAAAGGACTTGAAGGCTATACAAAGGGCCTTGAACTTAATACGCTTTTCAATCGACAGCCAGTGTGCAGATTTTTGTCTATGTATATCTAGGAGAAGGCGGGCAGCAGCCTTCTGAAGGGTCTGTACTTTATTTAAGCCACGTTTTTGATAACTGGCGAATAGGGCATTGCAGTGGTCAAGTGTAGATGATATAAATACTGTGATCACCGTTTTCTGTAAGGCAGACTGGATGTAGGGAAGGAACTTACTATAAGTAGTTTTTAGAATGCTAAAGCAATAGGAAGTGCTGTGGTTGATATGGTCCTCAAAAGATGGTTTTGTATCGAAGATCACCCCTACATTCTTGGCTTTAACACTGGGGGTTAGAAGAGTTCAAAGTTCAGACGGCCACCATATGGTGACCAGAAAGACGGATTATTGCCGAATAGTAGGATCTCAGTCTTTGAGGAATTTAACTTTAGACAATTGTCCCTTATCATGAGAGACAAAGCTCCCTCACTCTACACAAACAATGACAGTAGCATATTATAGTCTGTACATGGTTTATCCCATTACACTTTTCATGTATATTTTTTGAATAAAAGGTCTTTAACCATAACCAGGATTCAAAGGGTTAAATGTGTGCAGTAAGCTAAGATCTCATTCACTGACATTGAATCAACAGATTTGAGTCACCCTCTAAAGTAATTGTTATTTGGAATCTGGGAGACAGTTCAAAGTGTTTAATTATACCAGTTTTTTGTACTGTGGTATAGAAAGCAATGTTTCCTTTGCACTGTAGTAACAAGTGTGTGAAGGTGCATTTGTTAGTATGCGTGCTCTGAATAACGTGTTATTGAGCCACATTTTCACTGCCATTGCATTAAGAAATGTGTGTGCATGTATATACATTATATACATACACCAACACATTTATACTCACTCACTTGCGCCTATTCTGATTATTTAGCCATGAAGATATAATCTAACCCAGGTCATGATCTTTAATATACTCCAAAGAGTTTCAAGCAGTGTCCAGTGCTATCTTAGTTTTCCAAGACGTATGTTCTAAACATCTAAACATTCACACTTCTTGAAGTACAAGATTATGACGCAGCTGGCGAATCTTCAGCTGCAAACTGTGAACCTTTTATCGCCCCAGCCCCTCATACAGATAAAACACAAGATGCTATTCATGATCGACCAACTCGCATGTATTAACACCCCTCCATCAAAACCCCTCAAAGAACCACAACTTCGAACCACCATGATTTATGCAGTGTTTTGTAAACTCACTGTATTAAGGAAACATGATTGAATTACATTTATACTGTTATATTTCTGTGCTTATCTGTCGGAAGTGCAAAACAGTGACTCTTCTTAAAGAGGATGTCACTCAGAACACCAACATCTGATTGAAGCCAAGAGAAATAACGCTTCAGAAAGATACCTATTTATCCATAAATAAGTCCTGCGGTACAGTACAAGCCCAAACTTTCCATAAGCACCCTTATGCTTAAGTAGATTGTTAATTAATATTGTGTTTAAAAAACTAGGAGCTGTGATTCGTCTAGGAGATTTGCTTCTGAATTAGCACATCTTTAATAGATGTAAATTGAGTTAAATGTCATGAATGGAATCCGAGCACAGTGGTTTGCTCCAGTGCATCTCCACCTCGTTCAACTGTTGCCTTTCTTCGATTAGCCTTTGTTAGCCATCTGCTTGAGACTCATTGTCAGTCACATTAAAGATCAGTCCAGTGGGAAGTAGTAATATCTTACTTAATGCTTTCGGCTATTTGGTTGTAGCCTTCTACCTCCACTACTGCTTGTTTTGTAATTCATTAATGACTGCTTTACATCAGTGGCCCTCTGTCAACATCAGCTGGCTTCCTCCTGTGTACCTCATTCTAATATGCTAACGCTGTATGTGTTAGCACGTTAAAACCAGAATTTTTGGCTTTGGCAGTGCTTCTTTAAACTTCATCAGGACCAAAAATTGCCTAATTTTATTTATTTATTTATTTGCGGGTTTGTAACTCGCTCGAATCAACTCCGTCAGGAGTATCTCTGCGCACAAACATAAGAGAAGTTGTAGGGGCTAGTAGTAGTACTATATTGAATTATCTGTTGTAGAACAGTAATTTTGTTGTTTGTGGCATGCATTGTTCTGAGGATTATATTTGTTGGGAGCATTTCTTAAAAATGGCCATGTTACAAATAGTCTTAGAAGCAGTGGAAAGTATTTTTGCTTTACAGTTAATGAATTTGAGCATGCATTGTTTCAACCCATCTAAGGTTACCATTTTGAAATTTCAAGTGTGAATGGGGAATGTGCTTGTAAAATCATCAGATGTGTCAGCACAGAGTTGTGGTACAGTTAAAGATTTATGTATAGAACCTTTTTGTGAGAGGGTGGTAGCATTTTGAAACAAAGATTCCATATGTACATGCAATTTTTGGATTAAGCCAAACGCCAAGGAAAACCCAAAGTAAACCTCTGGTGGATTATATACACTCTTCAGTGTAGGATAAAATAATCCTTTTGAGTAAGTTGTACTCAACATTGTTGGGGCTTCTAATGTTCTGCATTTTTCTTTCTATTAAAGTGAATATGAATTCCATTGTACCAAACTTCCAAGGGGATGAACAGGGGTTATCCAGGAGTGTTCCCCCCTTATCCTGACTAGAAGCAAGGGTAACTATTTGGACAAAGGTACCTACCTCTGCCAACTAGAGATCCCAATTCTAACAGCGGTCGACCTCGAATCAGGGGAACTGGGTTCGAGTCTCGGCAATGACGCTGAACATCCTGTGATTCTGGGCAAATCACTTAATCTCCCCGTGACTAAAACAAAAAAATAATAATTAATCTGTCCTTATATAATGCAACTGGTGCTCTGTAAAGCGCTCTGATACCCGATTTGGGTCTAGTTCCCGCTATATAAAACAAAAAAATTAAATTGTTATCAGTTTAACCAGCAAAGTCATAACAGATCTAAACATTTTTCACAGTATCTCCTTTTAGGTATTTCTAGCAAAGTGGTATATTTTATTCTAAGGAAGGCAGATTAAAGCAGTTATATTAGAAGTTGCAGCATCATTTGTAGACCACGCCCCTCAATCCAACTGATAGGAGACAATGACTGTCCTTTTTTGTCTCATTTCCTGTCCCTCTCTGCCTTTTAAAATCGTTCTATATTTTGTAAATCTAATTGGGTTTGAAACATTGTTTGTGATTAGGCAACTGAGGTCCACTTTATTGGAACACTTCCCGATTGCTCTTTGCACATTTCTAAGGTCCATTCTCTACAGTTTTCCCATCTGTCATTTTTGTTTCATCTCTCTCTTTTCTTGATCTCGTACCACAAAAAGCAGAACCAGCAACATCCTGTATTAGTGCCAGAAGAACACAAAGTAAAAAGCAATGGGAGTGCTCTGCAGTGGGAGACCAAGGATGAAGAAAATCCTCTTCCAAAGGTTTCCATCCCGATCCCAGAGGAGAACAAGGCACTTGAAAAGTGCCATCTGTATTCCATCACTCTTCCAAACCCTCGTATTCCGTTCATGATGTCCTTTTTTGTAGTACTTGCACTGACTTTGTGGTGGCTGGTTTTCCTGTAATCCCTCAAAGAACTTGCACTCTGCATCACATCTGAACTGAATTAAGCTCTTCGTTGGTCTGCTTCTCTTTCAGTCCCTAGTTCTGATTCTTATTTTTCAAAGTGGCTTTATCACCCACTACTTTCTGCCTTCCTACAGCTCTGCTTCCCCTCTGTCTGAAGCAAACCAACCTTGGCTTCACAACTAAGTGTTGCCCACCCAGCCTCGTGCCAGATGACATTTGTTTCGAAAATAATGTTTTCTTTGAGAGGAGTGGAGTGGCATTGATTAGGCAGCAGTTCTTTCATCACACTAAACCGTTATCTTTGCAACTTTTTCATATTCTATATAAAGGAAAAAGCGATACATTTCAAGAAAGACCTTTGGACCCAATCATGAATGCTTTCTATATTTTCATGGTATGCCTTAAACAACAAGTCGTGCATTGCAAGGTATAAAGTTGTTAAATGTTCAAGTAACTAATCTTCACCAATCATTTGACAGCCGAGTTGCATATGTCTCAGTCTAAACTTGTCTCCATTGAATATTTTTAATATTTCGTCTTCAGTCAGATAAGCCGTAGGGGCAAGGTTGGTGTGTTTTATTTAAAATAAAATGTTTGGAAGTTGTTTCATTTAATGTGTCTTTTAAGATAAAGAGATGCAGAACTCAGCCACATTCTAGTGCATTGTAAGAAAATGGTGAACAGCTTAATGGCATAACTTATGAACTCTTTCTGCTGCATTGTTCTCAGCATGAGAAATCCTATCCAGTGTAACTGCTTTTACATTGTTAAAAAGCAAACCAGCAATGTATTCTTTGTTGCGAGATCCGTGCTTAAAAGTAGTTTGTTTTCTGTTCATGTATACACCTCTTGTGCGCCTGAACATTACCTTCATAACTGATTGTCTGGAGCTATATACATTGGTTAGGCAAGCTATAGGGTTTTCTCTTTTTTATTAATTTATTCTGTCTTTTTATCTGTATTGTTTTGTTGGAGTTGCATATTGCACTGTTCTTTATTTTGGGTATGTATTATTTTTGTCTAATATTGTAATTATTTTAACATAATCCAAATTCCTTATGTGATAGCAGCCCGTTACACTAAGCACTTTTATAAATAACTTTGTCTCAGGATGTTTGACTAAATATTGCTTCATTACATCTAGGGATGTACAAAATTGGGGTACACACCTTTCAGGAGATCTTGCCAAACGATTTACCAATTTGATGACAATTGTGTAATGTAGTTATGAAATGTGCAATAGATGGAGCAGCAAGATTCTTTTAGTGGAGGGCAGGAGAATTCAGAACTAAAGCTACCAAAAAGATGTAAATGCTACTTATGCATTTTTTAAAAGTTGACCTAAATGACAAGCTATAGTTTATTTCAAACAGTAGTACTAGGTGGGTAAAACGTAATGTACATTATTTATTATTTTTTCCAACCAATCCCAACTTTTCTTTAAGTCAAACATGTTTTTAGAATTTCCATTTTTAAAAGTAATGCTTGTCTGTCTATTAAACAGGCAATTCATAATTGTTCATTAACCAGCACACCTGTTTTTGAAACCTCCCATAGTATTAATAGTTTACCGAAACTCGAACAACTTTTATACTTATAAAAAATAAGTTGGGATGGGATGTAAAAAATAAAATAAAAGATGTAAAGTTAAAAATAATAATTCAATTGTTCCCTAATTTCTTCAAGGGTAGAAATGTAGTTTTCCAGCACTATTCCTGCAATGCTAACTCATAAATATTTAATAATAATTGTTATTTGATAATATTGTTAAATGTTGCTATTTATATTTGTGTGCTGCTTATAATACTAATAATGGTTGATTGTGATACTTTATTTATTAGCGAATAGCTTTGTGCAGTCATTCCGAATGTTATTTTATTAGATTTATATTTCGTTCATTAGAAACTTTAATATATTAAATTGGTATAAGTTTTGTCTATTTTATCTTTGGAATATGTTTTGATTTGATTCGTTTATTTCTGGCTAATTGTTTTAGTTCATTCATATTTTGCTTTAAAGACATCTGCTTTACGATCTTTTGCACGTACTTCTTAGATATGTATATTCCTAAAATATGTGCTTCTTAATTGTTTCTCATTCAGAGCCTATGTGTTCTTCTGTTTTCTGGCCTTCATCTATTGTACTTAGGCATATCACAATTATTAAGTTATAGTATGCTGTAAATCAAAACAGATGCTGGGAAATACTAGTAAACTTTAAAAATGTAAAGAATGGATAGGTGGGCCTCTCTGATTGCACCATGTAAAACTTCAACAAGTTTGGTAAATTACCAACTCATTTAGTTTTTTAATTTTACTATTCCCCCCAATAATGTCAATAAGAGGAGTGAGTCCTCTCACCCCCCCATACTCCCTCTCACCACACTGAATACATCGGGGATTTCCACCTGGGACTCACGTTTGATTCCTTTAAAGTACAAAATCTGTCTTCTTTCCTGATGACAATAGTTCTTTTACATTTTATCCCATTTATATTCAGTAGACAAAATTATACTATTAAAAATGTTTATTTTCTTAGTAAAATATAGAAATGAACTTTGTTTTGCAAGTAAGTTAAATACAATTTGGATGCTCTTTTAAACAGTTTGATAATATAATTCATAAATGCACTACTAGGTATTTTTCCCGTTTTATTGGGGAAATAAAAAAAATCCAACATTGTGGTGAAAGTGTAGAACTTTACTTTCTTTTCAAAATGTTGGAACGGTTTATTTGTAGGTTATTAACAAATACTTTTTTTAAACCATTTTCATCAAACAATTAATTTGCCTTGAAACTTTGCATATGATATTTCAGTGGCTAATAAAACAGTCCCAAACGAATGTTAGTTATATTTTGATGATTTCGAATTTAGTTTGTATCTCTATACATGCAGTTAATAATCTTGGAGTAAGAATTGATATGAAGCAACTCAGTAGTATCAGAGTGACAAGACTAACACATTGTATGGCGTGCACAGTATTGGATGCAGAAAAAGAAATCGGTCATTTGCTTAGAAGCATATGAGTAATTTCTGTTGAGCTAGCTGTAAGCAAAGATTAGTCAGTCTGTGTCAGAGGCTGACGTTTCAGGAACCCAAATGTACAATTCTACTTAGAAACACAATTTTTAAATTACATTTCAGATCTTAACAAACCCAACTGCTCTTCCAAGTTGCATTTCCATTTCAACTTTTCCCTGCTGCCTTTAGCCATCGACTAATCCTTGTTCCTTTAGTTGGCGGTAACAGCTTTGTAGACTGGCTTCAATGAAGACTTTCAGTTTTGTCTTTAAAAGAAGGAAATAAGATTCTTTAACAATGCAATAAAACAGCATTATTTTCATATATGTTGCAAACATTTTACTGAAGTAAAATAATATATTTTTACGCTCATGCCCTATCTTTAAAGATGAATACCAAGTAGTTTTTTGGCTAGATTTGCTTTCTTTTTTTCATTCCTTTGGGACCGGCCTTAAATTTTGACAGTGGGAAACCCAAGTAAAGGATAACCCTAGTGTACTGAGATCAATGTCCAGATTGAATATCTATTGCAAAGAATGGTACGGAGTTCCTCTCTATTCGTTAAAGTGGGTAATGGTAGAGGGTCTCAAAAGAGACCACTGGTGTGTGCATGAAGGAGGGGGAATTCTCCTTTCGGAACTAGGGCTCTCACACACCCAGCAAGCTAGGTGTCATGCTTCATCATTTGAGCCTGCCCCTCGTCAGGTCGGCGCTTCAATACCGGACGGGCACCCGAAACCGGGGCTCTTTATCGGGGATCTTTTGTTCCTACCGGTCCGGCGATAAAATCGCTCCAAGGACTCTGACCTACCCTGCCGCCGACACCGGTGTTGCATACAATTTTGCATACAGTTTAGGTCATCAGAGAGTAGGGCCCTCATAACTAGACACTTAGCGACTAGGTTTTGGCCCCTCTCCACCTTTTTAACTAGGCAGTTTACATACGCAATACAGCCTCCTGGGGCACGTACGCTGGACCTCATTAAACTGGCCTTGAGTCCCTCTTTTTTGTTTAACAGATTGAACCTCTACCATGTTCTTCCTAATGAGACTTCATTTATCAGTTCGCCAATCATGAAAACCATGATAAATGCCTGGTGGAACTTGTGCATTGGTGGTGTGATCGTTCAATTGCCCTTACCATTCACTCTTGGCACATTGAAGGGTATGTTACGCTTCTTGCTCCAAGCAATAGATCTTGACTTGAACCTTACTTTTCTCATAATCCCCTAGTACTGTAGACCTAACGCCTCCATCAGTGCACTATGGTAATCTTGTCCTGCATCCCATTTCTTCACTGCATTACTGTTTGTGCATGCAAGTTCACATCAGATAATTGTTTGTGCCCTTATTGAGGACCCCTTTTACTCGTTACAGAGATCTGCTTGACTGGCATGGGGAACAGTCTGGCATGCACATTTAGCATCTATGAATTATTTTACCTTATTCTTGAAAGACAGGATTATGTGCAATGCAACTTTTCAGAAAAGCAAAACAATAGTATATTGGCTGGACTCCTCGTTTAAAAAGAACCAGACGTGATTTTCAATTGTTTAAGATTCTCTACTGTCCACTTCATTCGGTATTACCTGAAGCACTTTAACTTGTGCCTTTGTGTGCAAGTCACTGCTATTAGAGACATTTGTAAAATATTCAGTTCAAAATGTTTGACATCATTTTAAATTTGTGAATTGGTTTAATTGATATATTTTAAATTGTCACAGAGGTGGAGGGCGGATGTTCACACATACAAGGAGGTGCCAAACAGAAGACAAGAAAAGGAAGATATGGGGTGAAGAGCTATAACTAATGAGACTACAGCGTACAGTTAAACAGCACCTTACAACAGAATCAGTAGTTGAAACTCCTCCTCTATTGGTTTTACAATCTATCTAGTATTGTAATACCCAAGCAGCTTGCGAATATTGAACTTTTGGTTTTTGAAAACAATAGGCTTTTTACCATTGTTACTACTGGATGATTTTGCTTCTGCCAGGATATCACATTAGATTTTGTGGTCCTTATAAAATTTCATCCAACTTGTTTGCTAAACCAATGCATCTTTCAATTAAAAGCCATTTGGATTTTTAGATATCTGTTAGCCTCAAATTCTGTTGTATTTTTAAATAGGTTCACTAAATAACATTGTGTCAACTTAATCTCTGATATCCTCCTAGAATTGTTAAACAAGTATTTTTGTATTCTATAAAACCATCTCAACACTCATCTTCAAAATGTGTTCCTTCCTTTATGAATAATTCAAAGTAATGTAATACAGTATACACCATGTGGTGCCAAACGTCCTCTTCCAAGGGGATATGGAGATGAGTTGCCTTAGGAAAATTCCAGTCTTTTCCTGCCAAAAGTTAGAGCATTGTAGTTTAAACGGAGTCTTGCTACTTGATGTATTCATGTATTTTCAGTGCTTGCCCTGCCAGAAGAGCAGGGCATTCGAATATGTTAACCTGTGTACATACACTGCAAGGATCTATAGTTATAGATAGTCCATGTGGTGTGCATGCTAGAAGTATGGGAGTCATGACTCTGTAGACTCAATGACGTGCTCTAAAATGTATTGATTTTGCCTACAGAGGTTATGAGTCAATGTTCACAGAATGCTTATGTTATAAAGTAAGTTAGTTTCACCTGATAGATTAATTATTTATTTTGGTTCCATATGACCACTTTTCCAGGTCATCAGTTATTTTTTCTTTGCAATCTCATTTTCCCTGGGTCAAATAAGTTTCCAAAGCTTTGACTAAAGTTCATTGATAGTGTAGCCCATCATGCTTTAACTGCTACTATAAATTACACCTGTTTTCATTGCTTCTTTTTTTCATTCCATAAACGACATTATTTTTAAGACTTATTCTGTTTCTCTTCTGGACTGCATTTCACATTTCTGCTTACCATCTCCATATTAGCATGACTTTTCAAGTGGAAATATTCTCATTATTTGATCATATGCAAGTTCCAGATATTCTGTGCTTGGCGTGGCTCTAGTCTACTTTTAGAGAAGAACTAGAAGCATTGTTTCTGTGATATAACTTGCAGATACAACCTTCTGCATTAAAACGTTTTTTCTGCAAAAAATCCAGGCTTTAAAATGTTCATCTCAAACCCACTGGGGCTTGACCTATCAACAGACAGTAAAGTTTTACATTCTGGATAGCCTGAGTCTTTAAACCTTTCTACCAAAGACATTGTGTCACCCTTTATTCGTGCCTTATAATACTACAGCAGTGGATGACAACCAACTTTGTGATGTTAAATCCGCAAAAACAGAGTTCTTCCTCATGACAGTCAAAATGCAAAAACTAACTAGTTAAGTTAAATAGAACTAATTTGATTCTGCACTAGATGAACACATATTGGCTGTTTTCCACCCTTTCCTCTCCCCCAAGTAAAATCCTCTGGCCTTCACATTGACAGTGCATTATTGTTATCTCTGCATATCAGAAGGCTAATTGAATCTGCCATCTTTTTTTCTGCCCTTGCAGGAAGTATCTCCTTATTCAGAACTAATCGAAAACAGCTGCTGATGCACTCACAATTACCAGTCCTAAATTTGATACCACAATTTTAGTTAGTGTTCCCCAGTGTTCCCTGACATCGATCAAAGCTGTTCTTTACATCAGGTTCTGAATTGTTTCCAGCAAGAGAGAATGTTGCCAAATCTCTACAGTTTTGAGTGACGTCTAATGGCTTGCAGTTGATAGAAAAATGAAATGTCATATCTGAAATCTTCCTTACAAGGCTCCCAATCTTGTCAATCCTCATTCCCTCACCAAATTACTAATTATCTCTGGAGAACAGCAGTGCACTAGAAGTAAAAACAAATATGATAAAGACCTCTAGCTGCAGATTCCTTACCGTTTCAATTTCCCAAATGTCAGGCTGGATCCGGAAACTTTTAGTGAGCAATAACCCTTATGCGCGCCATCGGGTGGGTCAATTTGGCTCCGCGTGACGTTGCCATTAATGGCGTTGGTTATGACATCGCGGTACTTATATAGGTGCCACCCAGGCACGCTGCCATCACTTCTTTTCTTTCCGCGCCAGTTAAGTGCCAATCCATTAAAAGCCACTCCTCTGCCACTTTTTGACAGCCCTTTTTTCGACTTTTTGTCAAATTAGAGATTTATTCCATTGTGTTAGAGGAAGACAGGGTTCAAGCCGTGCGGGGACTGTTATCGTTCCCCACCTCGTCTGCCTCTGGTGTCTCGAGCACAACCACGATCCAAAGTCCTGCTTGGACTGTCAAGCTATGGATCCGAGGACCTTAGGTGAGTGGGCATTGAAGCTCCTTGCAGCCAGGCAGTCAACACCGTCCAGCAAGACTCCGCGGAGGTCCCGAATCCGATTTAAGAAGAGGTCGCAGGCTGCTCCTGGGGCCCATAGTCCTCCACTCGAGGTTGTTGGGACACTCGGGGAAGAGTGACAAGAAGAAGTCCAAACGGACTTCATCTTCACCTCGAATGTAATCTGTTGACGAAGGAGGTAAGTTGTACCAACGCTCTAGGCACGGTTCTACCGAACCAGAATCAGGGTCGACAAAGCGCTTCCCTTCCTTTCCGAGACCTGGAGCGACCCCCACTCAAATCAAAGAATTCTATGAGGTCATGCGCCACGTTTTTGAGTGGGCCAATGCTTATGGTGAGCTCTCTGGCCCCGTGGGGTCGGAAGGGGCTCTATCTGGTTTGATGTCGTTGGCTCCGGCCACTGCGCCAGTGGGACCTCAAAGATCCGATCACAGATCTGGGTTGATGCCGGTTGTGCGTTGCGACCTCCCCCTGCATCGGACCCGAAGTCAGTGCCACGGGTGGCCTTCGGCGGTACCAGCCCCATCCTTATCCCCGACGACACAGAGTCGGAACGACGTCGCCCGGTGCTGATTGAACCCAGGGGTTATATGTTGTACACTTTGAGGATGTGTTAGGCTAGGGAGAGTAATGGGAGGGGTCTTTGGACCCCTTGGAACACCAGGATGACTCTGCAGAGCATTTGGACTGGTATAGGGAACTTGGGCAAGCCAGTGGACTGGATTCTTCTCCAGATATTGGCATGCTCTCTCTGCCAACGGTGGCTATGGAGGAGCGGGATCTTATGCCATGGTTGTTAAGAGGGCAACTGAGGTCCTTGGACTGAGTTGTCTTCCGTGGAGGTCAGGACTAATCTCCTGACTGAAGTGCTTCAACCTTGGGCTCCCACCTCAGAGCCCCTTTTGTACTTTAATGAAGTACTAACCGATGTCCTTCTAGGCTTGTGGTCCAAGCCTAGCACAGGGGCTCCTGTGAATTGGACAATTGCATGCCGCCATCGCCCAGCTCCTGGCAACCCAAAGTTCCTCAGCCAACACCCCACCCCAGAAAGTTTGATGTTGCAGGCCTCTACATCACAGGGCGTGTTCCCTTCCGCCCCTCCATATAGGGAGTCAAGAGACTGGATTATTTTGGTAAGAAAATGTTTTCTCCCTCCAGCCTGGCATTGCGGTCAGTGAATCCCACATGCTTATTGGGCCGTTTCTCCCACTCCCTTTGGGAGACAGTTGTGCAAGTGCTGCCACAAGTCCCTGAGGTGGCCCAGGCTGTGCTCTCTCAAGCAGTTAAAGATGGG
The DNA here is from genome assembly GCF_964261635.1 of Lissotriton helveticus. NCBI lineage: Eukaryota > Metazoa > Chordata > Amphibia > Caudata > Salamandridae > Lissotriton > Lissotriton helveticus. The sequence goes on along the minus strand of NC_136061.1, from coordinate 1,750,247,691 downwards.
AGAGATGCAACAAAATTCACTGTAAGGTGTGGCCTTGACGGATTCGCTGGGCAGACGGATTTCCACGACTGGCCTTGAGACGGCATGCCTGGCTTAGGAGAATTGGCTTCTCTGGCAACGTCCAGGCTAATTTGATGGACATACCCTTTAATGGAACACTCCTGTTTGGGGAAAAGGCAGATTCAGCCCTAGTGAGGTTCAAGGACTCTCAAGCTATGGCCAGATTCTTGGGCCTCTCTTCTACTCTTCGTGGCCAGTCTATCTTTCACCCCTTTCGTGGCAATGGAAGGGGTTTCCATCCGCGTCAGCCCTATCCCAGAGACAGTCTTGCACAAGCTTCCCAAGCCATCGGGGACGTGGGCGCGGTTAATTTCAGCCTAGGAATGGAAGCCAGAAGTCGTCGGCCAGCTTGCCCTCAGTAGCCGCAGCCTCAAAGCACTCCTAGTCTGAGTGTGCAAGAGCACACCACTCCAGTTGGCGGGAGAATCCATCATCATCTCCCCCTTTGAAGGTCCATAACACCGGACAAGTGGTTCTTGCAGATCATTCAGGAGGGATATTCTCTGCCTTTCCTTTCTTTTCCTCCTCCCATTCTGACAAATCAGGAACGACTGACTGAGGATCATTTAAAATTACTCCAGGGGGAAGTTACAGCTCTCTTGGCCAAGGGAGCTATAGAAAGGTTCCCGGTTTCAGAAGTAGGCAGTGGCTGTTATTTCCGCTTCTTTCTGATTCCCAAGAAGAACAAAGGATTGTGGCCCATTTTAGATCTTCAGACTGTCAATCTCTTCCTCAAGAAAGAGAAATTCAAGATGCTCACTCTAGCTCAGGTCTTGTCTGCCCTAGACCAAGAAGACTGGATGGTAGCGTTGGAACTGCAGGTTGCGTATTTTTATATCCCCATCCTTCTTTGGCCACAGGCATTTCCTGTGGTTCAAGGTATGCCGCGAGTACTTTCAGTTCACCGTGCTGCCCTTCGGCCTTACCAAAGCCCCTTGGGTGTTCACCAAGGTGATGGCGTTGGTCACAGCTCATCTGCGCAGGTTAAGGGTGTGTCTTCCACTACCTCGACGACTGACTGTTGAAGGCATCCTCGCGCCAGGCTATCGTCTCCCACCTTCAGACTACGGCGGACCTCCTGCATACTCTGGGGTTTTCTCTATAAATGTGCCAAAGTCACACCTGACTCATTCTCAGATGCTCCCTTTCATCTGAGCTGTTTTGGACACAGTGCAGTTTCAGGCTTATCCTCCCGACCAGCGAGTCCAGGATATTCAGGTTATGATTTCGATGTTTCAGCCTCTATCCTGGATTTCGGTGAGACGGACTCTGAGACTATTGGGCCTCAGGGCCTCCTTCATCCTGTTGGTCGGGGAAATCTCACTGACCTGGTTCAGATCTCTGAAGGAACTGCGAAAGATCTGCAGTGGTGGTTAATGAACTGTAATTGGGTCAACGGCAGACCCCTCTCCCTTCCCCAACCAGTTCTCACAGTTGTGACACATGCATCACTTCTGGTATGGGCCGGCCATCTGGAAGAGGTGAAGATCAGGGGACTCTGGTCTCTGGTGGAGTCGGGGCTCCACATCAATTTGTTGAAGCTCTGAGCGATTTGATTACCATTCAAAGCATTTCTTCCTTCTTTCAAGGGGAAGTTAGTGCAGGTGTTCACAGACAACACTACCGCCATGTGGTACTGCAACAAGCAGGGTGGGGTCGGGTCGTGAACCCTTTGTCCACAGGCCCTGCGTCTCTGGACATGGCTGGAACAGCAGGCATAATCCTAGTGGTTCAACACCTGGCAGGATCTCTGAATGGCAGGACAAATTAACTCAGTTGATACCTAGCAGATCACGAATGGCGTATCGATTCGGAGGCGACGTAAGGTCTCTTTCAGAAGTGGGGAGAACCTAGATTTTTTTGCCTCCGAAGAGAACACGCAGTATCAGCAATACTGCGTGCTGGAGTATTGCGATGCCTTTTGCCACAAGTGGAGCTCAGGCCTCCTGTGCGCCTTTATGCCCATACCACTCCTGCCCAGGGTTCTGAAGAAGATCAGGAGCGACCGGGCCCAAGTCATCCTTGTGGCTCCAGACTGGGTGAGGAGAGTCTGGTATCCAGAGCTTCTAAATATGCACATCGATCTTCCGAACAGACTGCTCCTTTGGGAGGATCTTCTTTCGCAGCAGCAAGGGAGGGTCCTCCACCCAAACCTGTCAACTCTGCGCCTCCATGTGTGGAGATTGATCGGCGCCAGTTGATGGCTTTTGAACTTCCTCCCGAAGTATGTAACATTATTTTGGTGGTCCACTAAGATGGTGTACGCCTTTTCTATTATACTGTACAGAATGGTTTATTGACCCTCTTTCTGCTTCTCTTTCCACTGTTCTTCTATTCATTCTAACCCTTGCCTAACGGGGCTCTGCTTTGGGAACTCTCAAGGGTTCTCTTTATGTTCTGTCTGCTTTTTTTGCGGCTGCCAGACCAAGCCTCTCTCTTTAGGTTCCAATTGTACATAGGTTTTCTAAAAGGGCTGGCTCACTTGTTTCCACCCACCCGCAATGGGACCTTAATTTGGTCCTCACCTACCTTATGTGTTCTCCATTCGAGCTGTTGCACAACTGTCCCCTCTGGCTGCTTACCATCAAGACAGCCTTTTCAGTGGCGATTACATCTGCCCAGAGAGAGTGAGTGAGTTGCAGGTGTTATCTTGCACGCCTCTTTACTTGATGTGTTTTCCAGATAAAGTGGTGCTCCGCAACCATGCTTCATTCTTGCCAAAGGTTGTGACCCAATTCCGTCTGAGTAAATCCATCACGCTGCCCACCTTCTTTGCTCCCCTGCCTCCCTCTAACGAAGAGGAGCATCTCCACTGTCTGGACCCCAAAAAGAGCATTGTCGTTCTACCTTGACCGCACAAAAGAGTTCTGGGTGGAGGACCAACTCTTTGTGGGGTACGTGGGAGCTAGGAAGGGAAGGGCAGTGCAGATTAGGACCATCTCTCGCTGGGTCGTTCTCTGCATTAAGATCTGCTATGTCCTGGTTAAGAAGCAGCCCCCTAAGGGATTAAGGGCCCATTCCACCAGGGCAAAGTCTGTGACTACGGCCTTAGCTCGGGGTGTCCCAGTACTGGATATCTGTCAGGCAGCAACGTGGGCATCTTTGGACACATTTGCCAAGCACTACTGCTTGGACAGTCAGGTCCACAGGGACAGGCATTTTGCCCTTTCAGTCCTACAGAACTTCCTGGTTTGAGGTATTGGTCTGCACCCACTGCCAGGATGGTATGGCTTGGGTATCTACTTCAGAGGTAAGGAATCTGCAGCTCGAAGTCTCTATCAGATGAACAAGTTAATTATCTTCGGTATGGTAGAGACTCTATCTAGCTTCAGATTTCTTACAGCCCCACCCATACCTCCCCGCTTTGCAGATAAATGTTGTAGGGCTACTCCCCTCTTCAGGGCCATAGTTTTGCACATGACTACGTCAGTTACTTTGTGACTCTGTGCTTCTGGCATGAAAAAAATAAAAAGTACTGATGTCTGCTCGTTTGGGTGACACCTGTATAGGTACGGCAACGTCATAATCGATGATGTCATGCGGAGCCGAATGGAGCCACCCGACGGCGCGTGCAAGGGGTATTGCTCAGCAAAAGTTTTCAGATCCAGCCTGACGCCTGGGAAATTCGAAGGTAAGGAATCTGCAGCTAGATAGTCTCTGCCAGATAATGCCTTACCGAAGTAAGTAACTTGTTCATTACGCCTTGAAATCATGACTGTAGCTTTAAGACAACTAGCCTTCTTAGCTAAGAATCCAGGTAAGTTTATTTTTCATGACATTGTGAAAGATGCACCTATTTTATATCCATTTAAACTAAACCTGCATAGTTTAGCAGTTAATACTTTATACCATAGTGTAACTTATCTCATAATTACCAAGGCCTGTTAATTGTAGTCGATTTTCGTCCATACATTTTCCATACATTTTACTCCATACCTCTACTATTCCATGTAAAGTTCACTCATGTCTCCGGTTCAGCCGCATGGTAAAAAAAAGTCATCCATACCCTGCATTAGTAGATGGCCCGTCCATCTTAGAGAGATTATCTAGTCCTTTTTGTTTTCATAACGTACACTGAGCTATACCAGTTGTTCTCTATATCTTTGAAATTCAGAAACTAATTTTCTCTTTCTGCTCAAGATATTTATCTCATCTTCCAAAAATGAATTGGTGCCAGCTTATACCTCGTCTCTGCACTGTGGTGTTAGACTCTGCTTTCCCATATTATGTTTTGGTCATACAGAAAAGAGAGACAATAGTTTGCTTGTCAAGGTTGTTTTGAGCTTTTCCATTGACCACAATTGGAAGACTGAACAATACCTGTGCGCTTCGGACATTTTAACTGTACACCTTCTGCTGGTATTTTCTGGATTTGGTTAGGAAACTAAAGTTTAAGTTCCAATGACAATCCATTACTATAGGACATGTATCGCCACAGAACTCTGATTAATTCACCTGAGTTATCCTCTTTTTCCAGCACCAAATGTTCCAAATGAAAGATAAATAACCATTTTGCCTCAATGAGCTAAATATATATCCAAAGCAAATATGATGTGCATTTTTCATGGATTTAGTTTCAGAGGCAAATCATCTGTTCTTCAGAAAGAACTAAAATTCAAAACTTCTATACCTTGTTTCACCCACCTATCTTTAACCAGATTGGGTTAATGGCCGTTCAGTTAATGGTATTTTGTTACACAAATTTACTCATTCTCGCAAAGCTTGACAAGTTTAAATGCGTTTTTGCAAAACTGAAAAATGAAAAGCAACAACTGATAGTCATGATAAGTAATTAAGAGCAGAATGCTGAAATTAAGGTTAATGAAGAAAATGAAAAACCACATTTGCAGATAATAGTATGTGCTTTTTAAAATGTATTATATGATTCAAGCCATATGTAATGCGAAAGTACAAAAAAAAAATATGCGGGAAATGTACCTAATCCTTTTATGAATTGCTCAGTTACCTTTTTCACCTAATTTCTACTCTCATTTAGGTGAAGAAGCCTTTGGGTGTTGCATGTATATCACAGTATAAACAGTGACTGCCAATGCTTTTTATTGGTCACTTATTTCAGCTTAGCAATAGTGATGACAGAAATCAAAATAGTGAAATGGGACACCTTTTGACTTTTCTTTAAAAGTTGAAACACAAAAAAAGATTTCTTTGTAGATTTGTAAATCTGTGCAAAATAAAGTTAATTGTACCTGAAGTTTGTTTGCATCAATTCATTAGTTGAAAGTAAATAATTTTGATTCTTAGGTTTATTAGTCTTTATTTCAGCCTACAGACAGTTTTTATTGGTTTTAGCTTTTAGCGTATGACTGCAAATGGCAGGTAGCAGGTCTGACATTTAGATTTCTTATTATAATTCAGAGTAAATATTTTCATTGGCTCCGGTTTTACTAACCACTTTCGTGCACATAGGTTTAGTGGCAAGTTAACAAAAATCTCGAAGGTTGTTCTACGGCACAAGTCACTCAAAAAGCGTTTGTAGAAAGAGCATGTAATATGTACATATTCTTTGCTTAACTAATTGAAAGGCATTCAAGGTTATGAACTTGGGCCAATCATATAGTTCCAGGTTTTCCTAAAGAGCTATAACTTTTTCACTAGTACCAATCGGAACCAGATTGTTATCGAGCACCTAACCATTGCTTTCTGATGTTTTATTCTCTTACTGATGCTCAATTGCTGATGATGTTCATCCTCATTGGACAAATGGATGGAATTGATGTTAATAGTCACTGCAGAGAGGAGTTCATTATTCTTTTGAAGAAAAAAAGGACTTGTTTCTTTGATAAGCTGGTTAATTTGTGTAACTATGGATATGCATCTCATTGTCAGTGGAAGCAAGTTCCGTTATATGTTTCGTCCCTAGTTTTATGCAACTATTATTGTTTTGAATTAATCGTCATTAAATACGTTTCCGCAGTGTCTTAAATGGTGAGAATCCTTATCTAGACAATTTTTGGAAGACTTGGTATGTCATATCCAAATGTGTACTTATTTTAATTTGTGCTTTTTTATGTTTTTTATTTTACCTTGATTTTTGACTATGTCACTAACAGAGCACCGAATATCACGTTCGACATTCACTTAATGTGTTTCGGCACATCAGTTCCTTAATTAATCCTTAGACTTTACCCAATAAGATGGCAGATATGAACTAGCTGCTTAGGTGGTGGTCCCAGGATGCTCGACACTCAGTACCCTATGCCTGGGGGTTGTTCTAAGTTGACGACTACATTATAGAATATGAAGAGGTGCCAAGTTATAACTTCACAATAAAATTGAAGAATCCATTTTGCATCCCTAGTTCCAACTATGTTCCCAGCAGTCGAGCTGCACTCACAGAACAGTGACATTGTACTGTGGTAACATTTATGTTTTAGGTTTGGCGCGATTTTCATTTAATGCAGTTTGTATTATTGTTGACATAAATTGCATTAGATGTGACTTAAAATGAGGTAGTCTTCTCTAAGTCACCTGTTTGCTCTACTTTTGGCGCTACTGTTCTATTCTTGATGCCACTGTTCTTTGAGTGCAGCTGGAATGCTTGTTGTTTTTCCTTATGCTGGCATAAAACAACTAAAGTTTGATATTGTTTGATGAAAGACCGTTGCAGAATAAAGGAACATATATGTTTCCACTTGCACACATTTGGCAGCAAATGTATGCATGTATGAGGCAATGTTTAACAAGCATTGGCAAAGACAATGAGTCTGGTCATGGCAAGATGTTTATTTTTCAAACATATACAATATGAAACGAGCATTGGCAAAGCCAGTAGATCTCACCTATGCAAGTGCTATTAGCTTTGCTAATATGCTTTAGCCACGTTGCACACCAGCATGGCTGATATTCAGCATGGCTAATAGTTAGTGGAGTAAAGGAGACAGGCGAAGAATGTTGTAAAGTGGAGAGTTATGGAGTAACGTTGAGCGGCGTGAAGTGACATGGAGTATCGTGGAGGGTGTAGAGTGTCCTAGAGTGGAAGGGCGTAGAGTTGAGTGTCAGACTGTATAAAGTGGTGGAAAGCAGAGTGGAGTGGCATAGAGGGTGTTCCGTAGAGTGGCGTAGAGTGGCTTGCAGCAGAGTAGATTGCGTAGAGTGGAATGGCATAAAGTGGAGTAGAGTGGCTTAGGGTGGAGTGGTGTAGATTGTCATGGAATTGTGTGTAGTAAAGTGGCATGGAGTGGTATATAGTGAGTTGCGTAGAGTGGAGCGGTGTTGTAGATTGGCATAGAGTGGAGTAGAGTTTAATGGAGTAGAGGGTCATGGAGTGGCCTAGAGTGACGTGGCATAAAGTACAGTGGTGTAGACTTACATTGCCATGACATAGATTAGATTGGTTCAGAGGAGAGTGAAGGGGTTCAGGGTAGAGTGGAGTGGTGCAGGGGAGATTGCAGAGGTGTGGATTAGAGTGGTGTAGAGTGTAGTGGTGTAGAGTGCAGTGGTGCAGAGTAGAGTGCAGTGGTGTAGAGTAGTGCAGAGTAGGGTGGTGCAGAGAGCAGTGGTGTGCAGTGTAGAATAGAATGTCATAAAGTACAGTGACATAGTGTAATGGTGTAGGGTGGCATAACATGCAGTGGTGCTGAGTAGAGTAGAGTGGTGTTGAGTTCATGGCAGTGAGTGCAGTGCTGCAGAGTAGAACAGAGTGGTGTAGAGTGCAGTGACATAGAGCACAATGGTGTAGAGTGGCGTAGCTTGCAGTGGTGCACAGGGGCAACTTCCTCTGTAATGGTGGAGGAGCTTTGCCCCACTGGTCCGAGTCAGATGCAGTAAAATAAAATATTACAGCAATAATGTCATTTTGTTTTTCTTTGAGGGGTTCTGGCTGATGGTGCGTGTTGGGCAGGGTCATAAAAGGCAGGAGTCGTGGGCACTTAGAAGTGTTATGGAAGTTTGGCCGGCCGTCTCAGGCCGGCCCAACAGTCATGTGCACTTATATTTCTCCAACCCAACTGTGATCACAGCCGGGTTGGAGAAAAGCCGCAGGCTCCCCGGCAGTGTCTTGAGTGGCAGAGCAGACCCTTTAGACCAATCCTGGCGCTGCTCTTATAGCATGAGGACAGCGTTGGAATTGGGTGAGGAGCCTGTGCCTTTCCAGACACTTCCGGGAGTCCAGCACGAGGTGGCTGTCTATATCGGAGCAGCGGAGGATACGTTTTGGTTTAAAAAATATATATTTTTTCCTTGATATCCCCCACCCCCCATTTTCTTTGTGCGGCCTCCACCACTGGTGGTGCCGAGTAGAGTGGTGGTGAGATCTGTGAGCGAAAGTGCAGTCTTGCAGAGTCGAGTGGCCTAAAGTAGAGAGGTGTAGAGTGGAGCAGAGCAGAGTAGATTAGATTGACTTAGCGTACCGTGGTGTAGAGTATTGCAGTGTTGAGTATAGTGGTGTAGGGTGCAGTAGTGCAGAGTAGTTGGCGTAGAGTGCATTGATTTTGAGTAAAGTGGTGTTGAGTGCATTGGCGTACAGTGCAGTGGTTTGGTGCAGCTTAGAGTACATTGGCATAGAGTGGAGTGGTGTGGGGTAGAGTGCAGTAGCATAGAGTAGTGGCATAGAGCACAGTGACTCACAGAGGAGTAGAGTTCAGGGGCGTAAATTAGATATTTTCCGAGTAGATTGGAGTGATGCAGGGTAGAGTGGAGTGGTGCAGGATAGAATGCATTGGTGTAGAGTGCAGTGTTGCAGAGTAAGGTGGCATGTAGTGCAGTGGTGAAGGTGGAGTGATGTAGAATGGAGTGGCCTAGACTGGGTTGATGTATAGTGCAGTGGTGCATAGTAGAATGAGGTACAGTGCACTGGCATAGAGTAGTGTGTTGCAGAATAGAGAAGAGAGGCATAGAGTGAAGTGCATAGAGTGATGCACCAGATGGCATTAGTGCTCAAAGCCGGCCCTGGTGATAGGCTGTTGTTGTTTCAGTGGAACATGTTCACCTATTTCATTGTTGACAACACATGCATCCACCAAATAGTACAAAAACAATGTTGTGACATAGGCAGGATGTTAAAGGCTATAGTGTAAATAATGTAGTGGGTTTCCAGGCTCCTGTTTGTAGTTTTCAGGAAAGCAGTAATGTGTGTTGTCTAGGTTCTTATGGCACGGTGCTAATGCACTTGTTGCACATACTGAGGCAATTGTTCTTTAATTGTGGTTGTGTAGGCTACACCTTTTGGCTTGCAAGTGCTTGTTGTTAGTAAAAGGGTTGATACTCCTACTCAATGACAGTAAACCTAAATGTACTTGGGTTCCAATAAGCAAAAGCCATCAGTGCTTTGATAGCGGAACCTTAACATGAATATTTGTTTAGTGCGTGCACCTCCTTCCAGTAGGCCTGTTTTACCGGTTCTGTTACAGCCTCATAAAATGGAGCATTGGAAGGGGCGCGAATAGGTAATCTGCATTCCTCTTGCTTTCCTATAAACGCACTTACTTTGAAGTCACAGAAAGAAAAGTAAACCCCAAGCTCCCTCTGAAGACTGATTCTGACATTTTACCTTTTTGTTTAAATGCACAGCAAATGTAACCAGATAAGAACAAGATTTAAAGGCCTGTTTACAGAAAGTGAAATCTCGGAGGGATACAGTAGACAAGGTTTCGGCAAGGGAAAGGACGAGTTAAAGTTGGACAGACCAAAACAATAGAGCCAGCAAATAGAAAGCAAGTAAATGTGAGTTACAAACCACAAAGCGAACGGTGTGAAATGGGGAGAATGAAATCCCAGGGAAGCTTTCTGCGCTGTCTGGTAGGCCTGCGCAGTCTGCGCTGTCTGGTCGACCTAAAAAAAATGTCAAAAGTATCAAAATTGTATGGTAGTCCAGCAGCCTAGATACTCCAGTCTTAGTACTTAGTACTTAAGTGGACTGCTTTTTAGGCTGCTCTGAATAAATTCTGACTCCAACAGTGCAAGACGGCCAGTGGATGAAGTGAGCTCATTAGTCACCCGATTCTGTGGCGGGAGGAAGGAAAAAGTGAATAGAATGACACTTGAGCAGACCAACGGATGAAGAGACCTGACCAGAAGCTCCTGTATAATTTTGTGCATTTTTGTTATGGATGTTTTGGAAAGCATGAAGCTGACTGTACTACTAAAGCCGTGTGTAGTCCAGACCTAAAAATAATTAGGCCTTTCTTGGGAGAAGCTCAACACACAGTGATCCTAAGACTCAATTGGCATAAGCTTAAAATGCTCACTGGATATGCAGCCTCCCATTAACATGTATGTCTCAAGTTTTCACTCTTTTAAAGTGTAATATGCAGGTATATCAGGAAATGTTGAGCTCCTATCCCATTTTTCTTCAGTGCTCTTGCATCCTGCAGCTTTAATTTTTTATGTGTTTAGATTTGAAAAGGATAAGGCAGTTGCCAACATGTGTAGGCTTTACACATTTCCCACGGCTTTGCACACTCACTAGTCATTTGCTGTGTTACCTTTTTCTGTTACGTTGATAATTTTGTTCATCTTTTCATTTTAGAAATAGTATTTTGTGACACCTTGCACATTTGTAATTTCACCATATTACTTATCTAAGGCTTTAAAGAATATCTTGTTTCCTGCCACCCACTTCCCTTCTACTGGCCAATCACGTTGTTGCACTGTTTGATGGCATGTACACTGTCCATTTATCCTCATTGTGCACAGAAGTGTGCTCTGAATTTAAATCCACATGTAATCCAGTAAATGTGTTAGAGGTTTGAACCCTAGATGATCAACATTGTTCTCAAATTTGCCATGTCACTTTGAGGCAAAAAGTACACAATGAGGGCTGGTTGCAATAGCAAAGTTGACCTTGATGGGAATTGGAAAGGAAAGATATAAAGTCAAGTCAAGTCCCACATGAGGTTAAACTGGAGGCTAGATCGAGTATGCGATAAAGGATTAATTGTTTTCTCCATATTTTGTGTTTGAGCTAGTGAGGAATAACTGTGATGTTTAACTCGCCTCTGACGCATTCCTCTACTGTGGCCTCCTCACATGATCACGAGTTTATCGTTGAGCCCACAACATGCTTCAGTTCATAGCTGAGAGCATTGTCGAGTAACAAACAATGTGTAGAACACAGTTTTTAACAATACGATATGGGAATGCACTGTATGGGTCGTAATAATTTTCAGTAACAGCCCTTACATATAGGTATAAATAAATAAAATAGTATTGTTTTTTCAGACGTTGTAGCTAGATACCAGTAAATTAAATGTACTCTTACCCAGTTTAAAAAGAATTGCTATAAGGAAAGGCATTCAAATTGTATAGGTTTTACAAAGTGTTGTTTATTATTCCTGATCATTGCGTGCTACCTCGTTACACAATTTAGGCATGAATGAGTAATAATGAGGTGCAGGTACCTAGAGCGTTTCACATAAAAACACTCGACCTTTAACCATTAAGTACCCAAACATAAGACCAAACAAGTGTTACATAGGCACAGTATTTTGTGTTTAGCTTCTTTCAGGTATAGTACAAGACCCAGATCGTAAGCAAATATACACATACATTTTGAAAGATATCACTGATCTTTTTTTCCCTATTACACACGATCTTACTAGTGGTTAGAGACATGTTATGACATGATTTTACATAACACCCACACGGTATGCTAACCACAGTTGAGATATTAGTGAGGTGCCGCCAGTATATAGCTGCATATTCAGTAAAACATAATTCACAAATTGCAAAACCCTATCTCGACAAGCACGTCATTCCATTATTCCCAGGATTATAATAGCCTATGATAACAGAGGTAAATGATGAAGTGCAGCCCTTCTCGAAAAGTTATGCCTTTTAGTCTCATTTGGTGCCATGTTTTTTGAAGATAATATTTTGAGTTTTCTTCTGAAGTGGTAGAGATTTTGGGGTAGTTCCAGCAGCTTGTCAGTGAGTCTCTGATTTCAGCTGAACATTTGTGGAATGTAAGTGCTATTGCTTTCTCAACACTGGGACTTTCTAGGTGCAGATAACAAGTACCATCTGAAATGGTGTCTTTGTGCTGCTCCTACTGATTTCTGACTCTGTCGTGAAGAGTCTGACACAGTCTGCCGACCCATTATAATTTATTTTGCTGTAGACAAGTTGTTCATGAAAGTTGTGGATTTATGCTTTAATTTTCATGTGATTCCCAGGGCCTTAGTCTCCCTCGAGCAATTCTTTTCGCAGCCTTAAATGAGTTCCTCAATGTTTATATGTTTTCACACTAATGCAGGTTATCTAAACATTTTTCTTGTTCACCTCAATTTCTTCCAAACAAAAATGTCAGTTATTATTCCTTGTGCTGTTCAGATCGTTGCTCCCAAACCAGTGAGGTCCACCTATCTCCCTTTCCACAAGCTGCTGTTTATTGTTGCAAGAACATTGACTAACCACACCAGCAAGGCCACGTAGGACTGTTAAAGCTGATTTTTTTTTTTAACAAGTTTGAAAGGTTTACAAAGCATTGCTGCCCACATTTCCTTTGGTATTTGTGTCCCATTTAGGTTATATGAGTCATAGTTTGCCACAGAGCACGCTTCCGATCTATGGATTGCACACTTTTAGCTCATCTTTGTGTAATTACATCTAATTACAAGTCCGCATGCAGCCCTTCCACCCCGGGATTTGTGAACAAGTACATATAGATACATCTCTTCAATTTTCATGATTCCGCAGGTAATCCTTATTATTTGAATATTCTGTTGAGCGCCTCCGAACAAGCCTCCTCAGTTGTACACTTGCATCCACAATATCCATTACTGGGATCTGGGTGCAGCACAAGACTAATACAAATGATCCCTGAGGGAAATTAGTCTAGGCATTTAGCTTCTTTTCACACATTTATTAATGTCTAAACAGATCTTTAAACAAGTGCACATGAGTTGATTTTAATTTTAACATAACCACATTTTTTGACCCGTGGGTATGATTTGATGTGAATGACATATGCAATGGATATCCTATATTTTATTGCGAGTAATAATGTAAGAATCAATCCATGCACTCAGGCATCAGTTAATTGTGTGGATAGAACACACAATTGTCCCGTCGGATGTATTTGTATTAGCATGCATCTCTAAAGTACGGTATTAATGGGAAAAGGTGGTGCATTGCAATGTAAAGCTTATTTAATCTATTCTCTTTCCATGAGATGCTGTTAAGCAAGCTCTAAGGCTAGCTAGTTTTGTCCTCTGGGTCACAAACAGAATCCTGGACTAACCCATTTTTAAAGCAGTTAAGGCGGAGTTAAATCTGGCCAGTTAGGCCAATTTCTTTTCCAGCAGGAGGCAAACCGTTATTCTTGTCTTCACTCCCACAGCTGAGGAGGTTGTACGTCCATGTAAAAAAGGAAAACATTTTCCTAAAGAGAAACTACAGCTGCCTTTTTTTTTCCTTTAATAAAGTTTCACCCTTGCGCCAGCAGATATCGTACTCTGGCATGCTCAAATTCTTGTATTGTTCATGTAGCCTTAAGTTCTGTTCAAGCCACTGTTCCTTCATCCCATCAATTCGAAAAGCCCTAATACTTTTGATTTTAAAAATTTAAATTAACCTTTCAAAAATAAATTGAATTCCATGTTATGCTAAGTTTTCCTTTTCCTTTAGGTAACCTTTTCTCTCCAATTTACCTTGGTGGTGAGAAGAACTTTTCAGTCATCTGTCAGGATTTGGAGTTTTCTGCACCCTAGCTTTTAAGCTTTAAATAATCTGCACCCTCACTTGTGTGTGTCTGTGTGTGCACTCTCAATGATCTGAGTAACTATCTAAAGAAGCCTCTTCCTTTAGTACCAGCTGAAAACATGTAGGCAGCGGGGAATCTCCGACAATCCACACCGAATCCTAAGAATAAAGAGCACAGTGAAGCATGTGCAGGTGGAATTCTGCCATATGAAATCTCAGGGCCTGATTTAGATCTTGGCGGATGGGTTACTCCGTCACAACACTGAAGGATATCCGGTATGCCGAAATATAAATCCCATTCTATCCTATGGGATTTATATTTCAACATACGGGATATCCGTCACCGTTGTGACCGAGTAACCTGTCTGCGAAGATCTCAATCAGGCCCTCATTCTTTAATTCAGGTTCTTGCCTCTGTCATAATTTATTGGAACCTCAGTATTGAGTATAACACTTTGTTTTCCAAGCATTGCTCTGGGCCCGTACATAAACAAGCTGCTAGTGATGCAAAGACTGCTTCTCTAGTTTTTCACAGCTATGTATTGATCAGCAATATCATGGATAATCCTGCCTGATTCTTCACGTTTTCTGAAAACATTGCTGTTGGGTCTCCATGAAAAAAGCATTTTCCTCACAACTTGTGACTTAGAGCTACAGTTGACCAAGCTAGGACGCCTCCCTTCTGATATGGGGCCCTTTGTTTGAGAATGTGAAGGAGTTAAATACAAGACTAGATCAGATTTGCTCACCTTAGTTGCTTCAGAACACTGGGTTCAGTGGGATGCTTCATATTAACGAGGCCCATCATCTGTCCAGGCCCGCTTATCCATTCTGGAGTCTATAAAGGCAATAGCAAAGGTTCAAGTGCGCAGGGATTGGATTCTTCTTAAGAAAGATTGCTACGCAGACATCCTGAATTGGTCCTTTTGGGTCAGTTTACATGGCTGGTTGTTGTGTAGAGGAGTATGTACTAAGATTACTTGAGTTTATATGGAATCTACATTAATAGCACAGGAAAGATTAGTGTTGTTGCGTTCATGTCACATGTACTATAAGTCATGAATAGGAAGTTATACTTCAAAAAGCGCAACTACGCCTTGATTAAAATGTGTAGCCAGTAAACAAACAACACAATTCCTTTTCATCCCATGTTTGGTGCAAAAGAGTCCAGTCTTTTGCCTACTTCTGCCGTTGAGTACTAATCACTTTTATTAAAGTAGCTAATTTCCTTTTGGGCTTTAACGTATGTAACAATTATAGTAGTGGCCCTGGTAATGGGATTCACAAATTTTGTAGGCAATGAATTAGATACTTTAGAAGCCTTTTTCACTAGTGAGTGATTGTTTTCTCTTGTGATAGTAACAAATAAGCATTTGGTGATGGGATACGTGAATGGTCTCATGCCACTGTGCCGCTTCCTGTCAGGGTTCCTCATTGATCTGCTTCCTCTTCGGATATTGAAACTTAACCTTTCTGACACTAGTTGAAAAAGCCATGTTCTGATTATTGATTTTTATGGGTGGATTGCAGATAAGTTATTTGCCATGCATTTGGTTTTGGAACCAAGGAGGAGCTCCACCTCATGTGTTTCCTATTTGGGGAAGCAGTTCAAGTCCTTTGACACTGCAAATAATTGATATGTATCTTTTCTTTTTTAACAATCAGTGTGATAAAGATGGACCTTAATAAATTGAAACTGTCTTTCGATAAGGAGCCCTTCCAAACAACTAGTTATCATTTTGCATGAACAAAGGAAAATGTTGTGAAGGGACAAAAAAATCATCTTTTCACCAGCCTAGTGATACAAATAACCAATACATCAACCTTTTAGATTCTCAAATAGTTTTGAAAAGCTTGGTGCTAGTAAAGGACAGGAAATCTCATTTCATCAGCTAAAAAGATTCTTGTGCTCCAAGGGTGTAAGAGTGGCCTGCTCGCTGACCCATTTCATCCCCTAGAAATACGAAGATATTATGTACTTCTTCCTTGTTTGCATTTTCCACCAAGAGGTGCAGTTTGCTTCATATTAAGCTGAAAGTTGAATTTCTTAATTGTTTTTCTGTGGGGAATTTTTCCTCCACTCGCTTTCAGTTTTGTTCCTTGGGTATAGGGTTAGAGGTACACTCTACGGCGTGGTTCTATTACCCTCCTCATCACCAAATTTTGTTAATGTAAAACCTAATTCAAAATTGTTATTTGCGAGTTCACTGATGGGTGTTAATCATCTCTTCTCCGCTTCCTGAAAAAGTGAGATGTATTGTACAGGGAAGCTGCCAATCATGCATAATTGAGGTTTATTGTACGAGCAAGCAACCGATCAGCTTGAGTGCAGCAAAGATTCCTTTCATTTGAGAGGGATTCTCAACCAGCCAAAGTGGTCAGATTGACACAAGCATCGACCAGTTAAGCTGCCTAAAATGCTCTCACTCCACCTACTCTGCTAAAAATCAGATTATAACTGAGAGAACTCCTGAAATCGGGGACTATACAAGTTACCATACCAGTGTATGTGGTGCTTGGAATCTTTTTGCTTAAGCTATTGTAAATATAATTCCTCTAAGAATCAATTTTCTCTCACCTGAGGAAAGACAGGAAGAGAATGAAGTGGTCATCTGGTAAAATCATATTTGAGTCTCCAGTACTATTGGCTCCGTGTCAATGCCATCACACTTATTTTGGCTTGTACTACACTGGCAAGAATGTAGCGCATCATATTCAATTTGCTGCCATAGAAAATTGTAGTGTGTTAACGTCTCTTTCAGCAGAATCAACTTTTCTTAGTGTTTAGGTATTAAATTAAGAGTATCTTTCAACTGTGGAACGTGTGGTTCACTATTGTTGCTAGTATTAAAACATTATCTACAGGTCTCCTGTTCCAGCTAGAGGACGATTGAGGTATGCCCAACAAAATAAGAGCTTTATAGAGAAACAAAACAAACTTTGACCTGAGAGAACCATCTATGAAATGCAAGAGGACAGTCATCATTCATCTGATGACCCATCTGTTTTCCTTTGAAATGGACTAGTTTCCTCTAGCAGCCATGGGTGTTATGTGATATTATATTATTGCATTCAGTTAATTAATAACCAAACCGGTAAAGGTTGAGCATAAGCCAAGATCGATGACATAGCTCTTTTTCTCACCTTGCCATAGAGTATTGTCCAGCATCGAATTTTCCACACAGTCACATGCTTGAATTTTTCTCGGTCATCAGGAGCTAAATCTAAACTTTACAGTAGGGTTCATGATGAAGCATAGAATAGAATATTTATTCATTAGTGTAGAGAAGATCTTTCTTTGTTCTTCTGTTTAGAATTTCTGGAGGAGTTGGAAGATTCTAGAGGCAAGACAAACTATTGTCACTCTGACCTCTCCTCCACTGTAGCAACACGGCGTTGCAGCACTCTATGCAGTCTCCTGACTGCTTCCAACATCTTGCTGTCACTATGCCATAATGATCCACACCAGAGACTGAAAAAATGGAAGTCTGGGGAAAGGGCTCAAGTCATGATGTTTGGTTATACAGCTGTTTTCAAGTTTATCACTCCATGAAAGATAGTTTGGAAGATACTTGGACTTGTCAATTAAGACTAATGTATTCACTGCTGGGTCTTATATAGGCTTTATAGATACGTTTTTCAGTGGTATATTCAACTACAAAAGTCAATTTAAACGGTTCGTCTGTATTTCTATTCCTGTATTAAATGTTGTCTTCTGTGGCAGGAAGCTTAATGTTGAGCTGGTTTGGTTGTGTCATGGCTGCACGTCTTTTTCAGTTCTGAACTTTCTTTTTTGCTAATATTTGTTTTTCCTATAATTTCCAATGCAATTAGCCAATTCTACAACTCCAAGAATGTATTGGTTAATTGTAAGCCTGCAACCGAGAATAAGGAGTTGCTGTGACTTTGAGTCATCTATGCTGTCAGTCGTCCATTCATTTTCTTTGGATAGCTCCAGATAATAGGGCTTTAGAGGTCTGAATTTCAGAATAAAACTCGGTATGATTGTACATTCAACATTAAACTGACCTCTTTACAATTTATAAAAGGCTTAAGCAACTACCCTGTTTACAGTGATGTAGTGAACGGATAACTCTTTAATTTGCTATCCGCCGAGTTCTAAGGCACTCTGTATAGGAGTGGCTTGAGCTTTGCAAACACCCTCCCCCCCTCCACACACACACACACACACACACACACTTACACAAAAAACATAAGTACATGTCATTAAAATCCTCCACTATGTAGAAAGACATACTTATTCATCACCTTCGTTCTGGTCCACTCATCAAAATTAATTACTTTTTGTTTAGTGGTTGTGGAGGAAGGGGAGAATAAAGAACTTAAAAGAGATTTATTAAGCTAGGAGCAACATGAAGGTATTCACATGCTTTGGTCTTATGTCTCCTGCTCTAACATAATTTATATTTATCAAGATATCCATTAGATGTCATTGTTTCTGCATATTGTGGATGGGAGAGGTTAGACTTTCCAAAGGGCCCCTACCGAAGATCAGCCCAGGCTATTTATTTCCCATTCATACTGCATAACTTGCTCTATAGATGGTGGCTTCATGCCAGTTGTGAATGTCCATTTTGGCCAAGCTGTTCTCCGTATCAACTATACTTGCTGTTTGATAGCTCTCTTGTGATATTCACCACCGAAACTGAGTAATGTTCCCTAGTCCATCTCCAACTAGTAGCAGTTCTTAAGAGGCTAAAATATGAGAGAGCAAGTCACTCCCCACAGTACCTTTGGTTTGCATAATGTGTCAGCTCCTTCATGTTACCAGTACTCTCTCCGTATCTGGCTCACATCTTGGATCAGTACACCCTAAGCCACATATATTGATTTCGTAGTAGATGCAACTTAGGGTTTCCCATGGTGCTTGCTAGAGAACACCCTGTGTCACGTGTTTCTCTTTTTGCCTGATGAAATGGGACAATCTCTCATTAGCTTAATGTAGATTTCTCATATTACAGTTCAAAGGGGTTTCCTTTTTAAAAGTAGCAGAAAAAGTGTTGCTACTGTATCTTCCTATTGTTTAGGTCAGCATATCATCAACTTTGTGTTTTAATTTCTCTTTACTAGCCCCCTTTAGTAAAGACCCAGACTGTTACAATCTCTGATGTGTCCAATGCGGTGAAGAGTGAGATCCAAACCAAAGAGGTTCCACTAGTCCACACAGAAACGAAAACAATCACCTATGAAGCTGCGCAGGTGAGCTCTTTGCACAACCACTCTTAAATATTAAATGGTTCTGCCGTGCAGCAGATTGTTTTTGTAAGTGTTAAATGTCTGAGTCTTGCCATTGCATTAGTACAAATACGTTATAGTCTATATTGTGGTTGTTAACATTCTAGGCTTGTAAAGCAGTCAGTTCTTTTATCTATATGTGTGAACAATCTCAGCGACACAGCGTTACGTCTCTTGAAGCATCCCTTTCTGTGTTTTTAGACCTCACACATGCCCAGCCCACTCCTGCAGTTGGAACATCACATAGTGTGCATGTGGAATCTTAGTAGTGTAGATGACATCTGCCTTTGAAGCCTGTTCATTGCTGAAAGGGGCAATTCTCAAATGATTGTAGTATTTAAAGTATTCTTTTGCGTGAGGAAGTATTATTTTGGTCTTGCCAGAAAGCTATCTACGTTTCTTCACCAGTCTATTGTAAAAAGTTTTCTTATGCTGTTAAATCCCTTTCTTCATGTTCTTGTTCACAAACTAATGTTCCCTATTATTTTCAAAGTACTCCAGAATAATGTATTCTTTGTACACAATCTTCTCCCTTTGATTTGTGTGTTTTTTCCGTGGGAATTGATGCTGTTGTTCAGCAATGTTTGCCTCTTATTTCATAGATGGATGATAGTCATTGTGATTTGGACCCTGGTGTTCTTTTGACTGCTCACACGATTACTTCAGAGACCACGAGCAGCACGACGACTACGCAGATCACAAAGGTAACTCACACAGATAATGATGGGTTCTCAATTAAGAGTAGATACAAAAAATGTTCGGAAAGCCAGGATTAACACATTTTGTAGTATGATCTGAGGGACGGGTTAGTGAAGTTCTAAATGTGTTGTTTGACCAAACCCTTGACATCATCCCAAATTTAGGGGTTATGTAGAAGCTTTGTTTATGCTTCACTTGCCCTAGATCAGGCTTCTTCAATGAGTAGGTCGTGAGCTACTGGTAGCTTTCCACCTACATGGAAGAATATCAACTAAATTAGAAGCTTTTGCTGGGTTATAGTAAAATATGTACAGCAAAATTAAAACGTATATATATGAAACAAAAATGTGTGTATTTTCACAACTCATAACCTGATGTTTGTAGAAAAATGATTGAATCAAATGTCTTTAAAGCTGATAGTTGAGTGATAAATCATATGGCATTAAGTAGAATTATTACTAATATTATTAACTTGGTGTCGGGGCACTGCAGCTATGGCTGTTATGCATTCCAGCTCCTTGACATTCGCAAGAGTAGCCGTGTGCTCTATAAAAAAATTTCATTCATGAATGATCTATGTAGAAGTAGTCCAAATTGATAAAGCTTTTTTAACATTAATGCTTGCAACCATAACTGATGCACTGAGGTGGCTACTGCTGTTCATCTATAGTGGTGGCCCTATCATAAGCTTGTCCGGCCTGGTCACTTATTACAGCACTAATATTAGTAGCTCATGATGGTTTTCATTGAACATACGTACCTCTAATTACCAAAAAGGCCGGTGACCCCCGCCCTAGATTAACAGTGTAATTAAAAAGATACTGTGAGCCATAACCTTCAAGGAACTGTCCCATTGTCCCTTTGCTTTATGTAGATCCACAAGGTTTGAAAACTTTTTTGATTGAAGCAGCCCTTCTCAGCTCTCAGCAACTACGGTACTTTATTTCATTTACTCTACTATACTAATTGGTTAGGAACATAATTTTTTCATTAGTCTTTTCCCTACATGTTCTTGTGGAACAATTTGTTAATGTGTTGAGCATGTTATGGGAATATTTTCTAAACAATATTATGGTGGCGTGGCCTGATGGAAGATAGAATAGATTATATCTTCTTCCACTCCTCCAAATCCCCATCATCAGCATCAATTTGTCAAGCCACCTGAAACCTGCCATGTAAAATTGAACCAGAATTACTCAAGACAGGTAGCAGAGACTCTTTCAGAGCAATCTTCTTCTGTTCTCTGCTATCTAAAGGCCCTCAACCCTTCTTCAGAGGTGATGGATGATATTGCTAGCATTCTCTCTCAGTCAATCCATATAAAATGGAGATGAGTATTCGTATTGCTATGGCAGGGCTCATAGAGTAAAACTGGAACATCTAACACCTTGGGCTTTTGTGTTTCAGCCAGTCGGTTTCCCTCTAGCTTCAAAATCGTCATGTCCTTCTGAGGAGCCAATCAGTGAACCAAATGACCGTTTTGGTAGCGGGCTAGTCATTTAAGACTCTGATTTAAAAGAGCTGTTGAATGTGTGCAGTGAGCATATCTGAAACGAATGTGTCTTCTAGACTCATCACACAATGACCCCATTTGGTTTTGTAGATGCGATACTGAGAACTTCAGAAATGTTTTATATGCTGGCATAATTGGTCACAGCAAACTTTTTTTGTGTGAAAACGTTTGAGAAACAGTGCTGTCTTCAAAACACAAGCCAGTGTACTTCCTGATGGTCCGGGTCCATCTATGCTTCTATAGGTTGAGAATCTTTTTAGGTCGAGCTGGCGTTGGAGCGCGAAGCGCTCCCGCCAGCGAGACTATAGTCACCTTCCTCCCTGTCAAGGGAGTAACAGCTGTGAACGAGCCCGATACAGACCTGGGCACGAGCCGACCCAGGTCTGTGAACGAGCTTCAAGGTTGAGCAGCTTGTGCACGTTTGTTGGACGTCAGGCGCTGCAAGCCCACAAGACCAATTATCCCAGCAGGAGTCTCCACTTCCTCAGGCGCTGCAACAATTATCACAGCATGAGACCCACTTATCACAGCATGTCAACAGGCGCCCCAGGCTGCTGGAGCACTCAACTATAATTAATGTGCAGTTGAGTGCTCCAGCAGCGTGGCGCGGCTCTCTGCATGCTGTGATAATTATCACTTTGGGGCCTCATGCTGTGATAATTACGGCGGCATGCTCTATTTGCAGCACTGAACATTTTCAAAGAAGGCGAAGCAGTGACATTCATTGGAGACACTCACCCTCACCCCCTCACCCCTCACACACCTCACACACCTCCTCACCCTCACACACCTCCTCACCCTCACACCCTCACCTTCACACCCCCTCACACACACCCTCACATACCCTTACCAGCACAGCAAAACACAACACAGCACAGCAAAACACAACACAACACAGCACAGCACAGCAAAACACAGCACAGCAAAACACAACACAACACAGCAAAACACAACACAGCACAGCAAAACACAGCACAGCACAACAAAACACAACACAGCACAACAGAGCAAAACACAACACAGCACAGCACAGCAAAACACAACACAGCACAGCACAGCAAAACACAACACAGCACAGCACAACGCAGCACAGCACAGCAAAACACAGCACAGCAAAACACAACACAACACAGCACAGCACAGCAAAACACAGCACAGCACAGGACAGCAAAGCACAGCACAGCAAAACACAGCACAACACAACACAGCACAGCAAAACACAACACAGCACAGCACAGCAAAACACAGCACAGGACAGCACAGCAAAGCACAGCAAAACACAGCACAGCAAAGCACAACACAACACAGCACAACACAGCACAGCACAACACAACACAGCACAGCAAAACACAGCACAGCACAGCACAACACAGCAAAACAGCACAACACAGCACAGCACAGCACAGCAAAACACAACACAGCACAACACAGCACAGCAAAGCACAGCACAGCAAAACACAGCACAGCAAAACACAGCACAACACAGCACAGCAAAACACAGCACAACACAGCACAGCACAACACAACACAACCCTCACGCCCTCACCCCCTCACCCCTCACACACCTCATCACCCTCACACACCTCCTCACCCTCACACCCTCACCTTCACACCCCCTCACACACACCCTCACATACCCTTACCAGCACAGCAAAACACAACACAGCACAGTACAGCAAAACACAACACAGCACAGCAAAACACAACACAGCACAGCACAGCAAAACACAACACAGCACAGGACAGCACAGCACAGCACATCAAAACACAGCACAGCACAACACAGCACAGCAAAACACAACACAACACAGCACATCAAAACACAGCACAGGACAGCACAGCAAAGCACAGCAAAACACAGCACAGCAAAACACAGCACAGCACAACACAGCACAACACAGCACAGCACAGCACAACACAGCAAAACACAGCAAAACACAGCACAACACAGCACAACACAACACAGCAAAGCACAGCACAGCAAAACACAACACAACACAGCACAGCAAAACACAACACAGCACAGCAAAGCACAGCACATCAAAACACAGCACAGCACAGCAAAACGCAGCACAGCACAACACAGCACAGCACAGCAAAACACAACACAACACAACCTTCACGCCCTCACCCCCTCACCCCTCACACACCTCATCACCCTCACACACCTCACCCTCACACCCTCACCTTCACACCCCCTCACACACACCCTCACATACCCTTACCAGCACAGCAAAACACAACACAACACAGCACAGCAAAACACAACACAGCACAGTACAGCAAAACACAACACAGCACAGCAAAACACAACACAGCACAGCACAGCAAAACACAACACAGCAGAGCAAAGCACAGCACAGCAAAACACAGCACAGCAAAACACAACACAGCACAACACAGCACAGCAAAACACAACACAGCACAGCAAAACACAGCACAACACAACACAGCACAGCAAAACACAACACAGCACAGCAAAACACAACACAACACAGCACAGCAAAGCACAGCACAGCAAAGCACAGCACAGCAAAACACAGCACAACACAGCACAGCAAAACACAGCACAACACAGCACAGCACAGCACAGCAAAACACAGCAAAACACAGCAAAGCACAGCACAGCACAGCAAAACACAGCACAGCATAGCAAAACACAGCACAGCAAAACACAGCACAGCAAAACACAGCACAGCAAAACACAGCACAGCACAGCACAGCAAAACACCGCACAGCACAGCAAAACACAGCACAGCAAAACACAGCACAGCAAAGCACAGCACAGCAAAACACAGCAAAACACAGCAAAGCACAGCACAGCAAAACACAGCACAGCAAAACACAGCAAAGCACAGCAAAGCACAGCACAGCAAAACACAGCAAAGCACAGCACAGCAAAACACAGCAAGCACAGCAAAGCACAGCAAAACACAGCACAGCAAAACACAGCACAGCAAAACACAGCACAGCAAAACACAGCACAGCAAAACACAGCACAACCAAGCACAGCACAACCAAGCACAGCACAACCAAGCACAGCACAACCAAGCACAGCACAACCAAGCACAGCACAACCAAGCACAGCCAAGCACAGCACAGCCAAGCACAGCATAACCAAGCACAGCATAACCAAGCACAGCATAACCAAGCACAGCATAACCAAGCATAGCATAACCAAGCATAGCGTAACCAAGCATAGCGTAATAAAGCACAACAAAAAATAGCATAACAAAAAATAGCATAACACAACACAACAAAACATAGCATAGCAAAACAAAGCATAGCATAGCAAAACACAACACAACATAGCATAGCATAACAAACACAACAAAACATAGCATAGCATAACAAAACATAGCATAACAAAACACAACATAGCATAGCATAACAAAACACAACATAGCATAGCATAACAAAACACAGCATAGCATAGCATAACAAAACACAACATAGCATAGGATAACAAAACAAAGCATAGGATAGCAAAACAAAACATAGCCTAACAAAACATGGCATAACAAAACATGGCATAACAAAACATAGCATAGCAAAACATATAATAGCATAGCAAAACATAGCATATCAAACACAACAAAGCATAGCAAAACAAAGCATAGCAAAAGATAGCATAGCATAACAAAGCATAACAAAGCATAGCATAGCATAACAAAACATAGCATAGCATAACATAACAAAACATAGCATAACATAGCATAGCATAACAAAACACAACATAGCATAGCATAACAAAACACAACATAGCATAGCATAACAAAACACAACATAGCATAGGATAGCAAAACTAAACAGAGCATAGCATAACAAAACAAAGCATAGGATAGCAAAACAAAACATAGCCTAACAAAACATGGCATAACACAACATGGCATAACAAAACATAGCATAGCAAAACATATAATAGCATAGCAAAACATAGCATATCAAACACAACAAAACATAGCATAGCAAAACAAAGCATAGCATAGCAAAACAGAGCATAGCATAACAAAGCATAACAAAGCATAGCATAACAAAACATAGCATAACAAAACATAGCATAACAAAACATAGCATAACAAAACATAGCATAGCAAAACAAAGCATAGCATAGCAAAACACAACACAACATAGCATAACAAAGAATAGCATAACAAACACAACAAAGCATTGCATAGCATAACAAAACAAAGCATAGGATAGCAAAAAAACATAGCATAGCATAACAAAGCATAGAATAGCAAAACAAAACATTGCATAGCATAACAAAACATAACATAACAAAACATAGCATAGCATAACAAAACATATCATAGCCTAGCAAAACATAGCATACCAAACACAACAAAACATAGCATAACAAAACATAGAAAAACAAAGCATAACACACACAAGCACACACACACAAGCACACACACACAACCACGCACACATAACCACAACCACACCCACAACCACACACAACCACACACACAACTATCTATCTATCTATCGCCCTCACTCTATCTGTCTATCGATCTATCGCCCTCACTCTGTCTATCTATCGCCCTCACTCTATCTATCGGCCTCAGTCTATCTATCTTATCGCCCTCACTCTATCTGTCTATCTATCGGCCTCACTCTATCTAATCGCCCTCACTCTATCTATCTATCGCCTTCACTCTATCTTATCGCCCTCACTCTATCACCCTCACGCTATCTATCGCCCTCACTCTATCTATCGCCCTCACTCTATCTATCGCCCTCACTCTATCTATCGCCCTCACTCTATCGCCCTAACTCTATCTATCTATCGCCCTCACTCTATCTATCTAATCGCCCTCACTCTATCTATCTATCAATCTATCTATCGCCC
Source organism: Lissotriton helveticus (assembly GCF_964261635.1). Lineage (NCBI taxonomy): Eukaryota > Metazoa > Chordata > Amphibia > Caudata > Salamandridae > Lissotriton > Lissotriton helveticus. The sequence goes on along the minus strand of NC_136061.1, from coordinate 1,750,221,649 downwards.
TCACTCTATCTATCTATCACCCTCACGCTATCTATCTATCGCCCTCACTCTATCTATCGCCCTCACTCTATCTATCTTTCTATCGATCTATCGCCCTCATTCTATCTACTTATTTAGATACTGATCGCCATCACTCTATCTATCTGTCTAGCTATCTATCGCCCTCACTCCTATCTATCTATCTATCTACCTATCTATCTCGCTCACTCAATCTCTCTATCGCCCTCCCTCTATCTATCTATCCCACTCACTCTATCTATCTATCCCACTCACTCTATCTATCGCATCACCACAGCATCACTAAGGGGCACAACAACATCACTATGCGCTACCACAACAACATCACTATGCGCTACCACAGGATCATTGAATGCCACAGCATCACTAGTCGCCACCACAACATCTCTCAGCCCCACCACAGCATCAATCTGTGCAACCATTTACCAACAACTGGGTCAAATATGATCTCTCAATGTTTCAAGCTTTATTACAAATGTCACAAAAAGAGGTTAGTATTTCACTTCTGTTCTTGGATTTTCGTCACAATAAAATACACTGAACATATTCTTCAGAAAAGTTATTTACAAAAGTTTAAGCTATTGCCATTATAAATTACAATAACTTTTATTTAAGTATTAATTATTAAAAAAATTCAAAGCCATTGTTATTTGTAATATCAATACATCTAAGTCACGTGAATACAACACATATTGCATTACAAATGCTATAGGTGTCACAAGTTATAACTATTGGCATTGTAAATGACAAAGCTATTATTTTTGCTATTTTCAAAACCAACACATATATAACAAATGTGTCATTTACAATACCAATAGCTCAAACTTTCCTAATGCGAGACCTTATGCATTGCAAATGCTTGTTATTGTTTTTTTCCAGCAAACAAAAATGGATGAACCTTAAAAATGCATCCCAAGATAATTATTGGCACCCATGAAAAGGCTACTGTACACCCATTCATGTGTCATTGAAATGCAATGAAAATTCAACTATATTACCCCAACTTTGAGCAAATAACATTGGTCACTTTGAAAGCTTGCATCATTTTAAAAGAATCTTTCATTGCCTACTATAGTCAACAAAGGCATCAACTGACCTTGCAGAAATGCTGACAATATCCACCAGACTGTTAAACAACAAAACCTCATCCCTCCTCATTCAAGAGTTCCAGAATTAAAAATGGTAAAAAATACCCTGAGCAAAGCATGCTCATCTGCTCTCCAAGACTATGCAAACTTGTCCTCCTCAATATAAAACGTACCATTTCCCTCTAGCAATGTAGAAAGGAATTTGTCTAGTATCTGTAAGGTTTATGTTTATCATTGGTCCTAAGATCCTACAATCTACAGGCCAGAGAGCCCCCTACCCACTGATTCCAGCAACCCAGTTTCTACCAAAATCTGAGACATAGGAACTTCCTCTTCTGTCCCTCTCCCTATCAGGTTTCCTGGCACCCTTATAAATGGTCCCTGCATCATCCTTTTCATTACCAGTATGTTTGCTCATGCCAAAATAATAAATACAGCTAAATACTATGGAACAGTGTCAGAATTTTACATTTGCATGTCTTGGAATTTATTCAGGGCATGCCTAGCGTGGGAACCACAGAGAGCTTTATATCGATAAGCTCAACCAAGTATAAAACATGTTATCCAGAAATACAAATAAGATTACTTTTAGTACATCCACTGAAGAGGCAGTAATGATTAGAGATTCGAGGAACTATCAACTATGCCCAGGTTTAAGAGTAGCCTAACTCAAAAATCAGAACTCCTTATTGGAGTAGTTCACCTGGGCACTTAGCATCACAAATAAAATGCAAGCCATGTCCAAAAACACTATTTGGTGTTTGCAGTTCTAGCGGTTTGCAGTTCTTGCAGTGGCAGCTTCACTTCTGCTGGGGCTGCACCGGTGACCTCGCATTGGAACAGAGACCACTGAACTACGTCATTGAGGCAGCCCAGTTGCAGACAGATGCTCAGATATAGCAATTGCAGCCTTCGGACCAATCGGGACCTCTTTCATCAGCTGCAATGCAATTTCTCTTCCTGACTTGACTTGGAGCAGCGGCTGCACTTCTCTCTTGGGCTCTTGTCGGCTGAGTCCTAGACGACAGTGATGCTTGCTCTCAGAAAGTCTTTGCCCGGCTCACAGCGGGAATTGCAAGGGTCCCATTTAAAGCACAGGTCACACCTGGCTTCACTCTGTTATACTCAGTTTTTCTGGCTGTTCCTCATGCTGGGAGCACACTGGGTTTCTCTTCCTGGACAGTCTCTCCTCCTGCATGGCCAGGTACTCTCCTACTTTTAGCATGCAGGCATGCTCTAGGGAGACCCTCGGCCCCTCCCACAGAAACTGTAGACTACAGACAGTGTCCCCTCACCTCTAGGAGACAACAGACTTTGTCACACAGGAGTCTTTGGGGTATTTTGCAGAGCACTCTATTCCTTGGGCAAGAAGAACTTGAAAATGGAGCAGAGCTAGGTGGTTTGGATCCCAATTTTTCCAGAAAAGATGTGGATAGACTGTCTAAAGCATCAGAAATTATTTTTCAAATGTCAATTTTTGGTTGTTCCTCATATAAAGCTTTTTGTAAAAGGATGGCTTGCACAGCAAGCAGACAGTGGGGCTGACCCCGAGGAGGAGCATTGAAAACAAAGTCACCATGAATTGTGAGATGTCTGCACCTAGATGTCATCAGCCTTTCTGAATCAACAATCACAGCAGACTCAAATGCAGTTCCTGCCTAGAAACTTCTTCACCTTGAACAACATAAATTGCATTTCCACCCCTCAAAACTGCCATCACCAATGTGCAGATCTCAGGAAGAATTAAACAGCAGCCATTTGGTAACAAGGGCCTCATTTAATTAAATTCCAAGGAAAGCAGTTTCCCCGTCCTCTCTTTTTTTTCAGTGTCTGGGCCTTCCAATTCCAGCCACAGGAATATAGTCAGTACACTTCTATTGAATATGGTAGCTGTGCTTATCCTCCATTTCATTTAATGCTCAGCCAGGGGCATCGAAAAGGGATTTCACTGGCCCCTGTACTCTCATACTACACACTGTCCTACTAACCGACTTATGGTACATATTCACTTCGCACATACACACTCAACATGCACGTAGGTTGCCAGCACAAGGATCTAGGGGTTCGCCTAACAGTGGACTTTTACACAAGAGGTGTCAGTAGACTGCACTCTTTTGATACAAAGAAAATTATCTGGTTTCACCAAAGATTCACAAAACACAGTACCCTGTAACCACAGCTTTATGTGATTCCCCCCTGGGCATGGATAGTAGCTGTATGGCTACTACAAGGGCACGCTTGGTGTGCTCTCCAGATGATAGGACACATCATTGGACCATGTTTTTCCAGGGCGACTGTGCACATTCTAGATTTGTGACACACCAGGACCGAAAAAAATCAGGATACCAGTTTCACATACAGTCAGTCCATCATGGTAGGGGTACACACATTTACCATTCATGGGATATTCCCATCCCACCAGTGTGTGAAAACAAAGCCAAATCAACCAGGGGACCTTTTTTTTGGTTAGTCTAGAAACCCTTTTACTGTTTTGCTGGATTAACTGCTGAATCCTGATTGTATAAGATTTTGTATACTTCGTTGCCAAATCAAGGCTTTTACTTCCCTTTCTTCCTGAGAATCAGTATATCAGTACTGGTCCCAGTATCACCTCTGCTTCCAGTGTCCCTAATTGCCCATTCAGATGGTAAGCCACCGAGATATCTGCATTGATGAGCATGTCTTGGTGGGAGAGCACCAAGTGACAAGACTAGGGTTCTAGTTCACTGAGTTGCCTAGTCAGACTAGATAAGGTTATCACAGTACAACAAGGTATTTTCCTGTCTCAGAACATAGTAAAACAAGTGTGAAACAGGTTGGGACTGATGATGATCCTAGAGCCACATCCCACCATAATGTTGGTAAGTACCAGGCCAAATCCCTCACATTGGAGGTGAGGCTTTCTCCTTCAGGACCCCAGTACTTTATATAACATGGGTCTGTTGCCACTGCGCTAGGCTGATAACCCTTCCCTCACCCCCTGCCCCAAAACCCGCCCCCCAAAATACACAAACACCCAGCACTGGTTCCATAAAATCAGAGCAGAATAAGAGGTAAGTATATGCTATTAAATCACTAATGCTGGATTTGTGCCTGTCCCACCCGTGGATGTTCCTTTTTCTGTGCACAGTGAAAAACATGGGAACAAGCAAGAGAGGAAAGGAAACCTAAAGAGAGAATGCACATTTTTTGACACCAGTATTCATATTTCATAATGTTAGGAAATACTTGCACTCTGCAAGCTCTGAGTAGTCCTGTAAATGTACTGTACTTTTCCGTACTTGCTGAGAAATTCTTCTCCTAACCTCTAGAGTTCCATCCTCCTCCACCTCAGAGTATTTTCTTGACTAATGTGCAATAGATAGTGATAGTAGCCACTGGGTAGTTATAGTTTAGTATGCTTTCCCATAGAAAATACCTTCTTTGATGTGCTAATAACTTTGGCGCTGTTTGACAAATCTCCACTAACTTATTTTCTTTTTTTGACTAATTTCTTCATAGAAAGCTTTGGAGTAATCTGTCAAGCAGGGCTGAGAAAAAAAGCGGGGAGGGGCCCCAAAATACAAAATCCCCATGCATTTTCCATGGATTTTTTAAAGCAGCTCTACTGCACAAACTGCTGAAAAGAATTGCACCAAAATTGACAGGAGACTAACTAGATCTTGGTCCAGAAAGTTTGCCTTTTGTTATTTGGTGTAAATCTCATCAGTAGTGTTGTGTAGTTCATACTAATTTGCAACGTTTGTTGGCCAACAAAGACTTTGGGTGAGGTGCCTAGGGTGATTCCAAGCACTCCTAGAACAAGTACAAATACCTCTCCCTAGTAACAAATGAATACATAGGTATTACATCCTTCATTTAATTAACATCAATATTGTCCCACCCAGAAATTTATAAACACTATTTTATTTTGTCACGACAAAGCCTGTGCTTTGCTAAGCAATTTCATCAAATTATTTGTTATATACATAAAATTCATCACCTTGGGGACTCCCAGTAGGGACCATCCCACAGGGAAAGCCAGGACGGGTTCCCCAGCGGTATACCGCGCCAGGATACTCCGGTAGTAATTGAGCGCGTTACAAAACAGCTTATAACATGTTATAACATAACTATACATAGTTCACATATACAGAGATCCCCACAACAAGAACTGATACACCAATTTCATCCATCCCCCCTATAACACCACACATGCCCACAAGCATCAGTCATACCATACACAACTAAATAACATAAAAACAAACTTAACAAAACATCAAAGTGACAATGGTACAAAAATTACACAAACAACATTACAAAAAAAGAAGCGCTGATGCGCATTTCGGAGTAGGACCCGTGTCCACTGTTCCTTCGTCAGGGCACACACCAGTGACAAAGCACATATTCAGAGTATATTCTCCACACGTTACGTGAGAAAGACCAAAGTGGTACGCAGAACATAGCCATACCTGTAACACTACATGCATTTATAGTCAGTTTGCAGGTGAGATTGAAGTGCAAAACAAAGTCCCAAAAGGCCAATAGGTGGAAAGAAGTGTGATCATAATATCATAGACAGTGGGGTATCGTTAAACATTATGCTGGTGGGAAAAATGAACGGTCTCCAATTCCCCATTTAAATTGCCCGAAAAGCAAAGTGTATATGTGGTCTGCTTCCACACCACTACAAAGTCATGGTTCATGTATAGCCACTGTGAAGCATAAAATTACGAAAGTACATGCACCAATTTATGTCTCGCCAGGCACTTTGAGTGGATGTTTATTCAGTTTCAGTACTGCTACAGACATGGGGCTGATTTCTATGAACTACAATGTCAAGGTCTATCATGATCTAGTGAATCAGTTTCCTTCTTTGTTGCATTAAGTAGGAAGGCTTAACACAAGTGCAACTTCACATAAATGAGGACATTCGTCCTGATGCGCAATGGCATTGTCAAATTGCAATCCATTTACTAGAGGCTGTTAATCCCTTATAAAGGAATGAGATTATTGAGCGATCCATTGGTCCAACACTGTGGGTATCACCCTTAGTGGTAGTGCCAAAAAAGGATAGTGGAGGAGTTGTACACATTTGCGCTGATAGGCACCAAGCAAACAAGGCAATTAAAAGAGAACGACATCCAGGTTCGCACATTGCCGACATGATTACGGAGCTAAATGGCGCTAAAGTCTTTTTCCACCTGGATTTGAACAAAGAGTATACCCAGCTTGAAATGGACAAGAATTGAAGGTACATTGCTATCTTTTCAACTCATGTTGATTTGCTTCGATGTGAAAAGGCGAAGTTTTGGATTGTCATCAGCCACCGAACTGTTTCATGCTGTAATTTGTCGCATAATACAGCCGGTTCCAAATGCTTTCAATTACAGTGATGACATGCTAGTATTCGGGCCACACGAAAGGAACATGATAATGCTCTGACACAAGTGTGTTGTATATTTTCTGATGTAGCTCTCAATTTAAATGCGGCAAACTGTGAGTTTCATTAAACCAAACTCAAGGTTTTTGGCCATGTACTTTTTAATTGGGGTGGGGGGAATGACCCCAGACCCGAACAAAGTACAAGCCTTGCCATCCACTTCTCCCCCACAGGATGTAACTATGCTGAGATCTTTCCTTGGTATGGCTAGTTACTGTTCAAGCTATATACATGACTTTGCTAGTGTAAATGCTCCATTGAGAAACAAAACGAAATGTCCCATATAAAATGGTCAAGTGAATGTGAACAAAGTTTCAAGAAAATCAAGCATGCAATTGAGAATGCAACTAAAATAGAAATAGTCCGATGATCCGAAATTGCAAACGGAGGTTGATGTTGATGCGAGCCCTGTGGGGTTGAGTGCCATAGTTGCTCAGTACACTGCACATCCCAATGACCAGAGACATATTGTGGCTTATGCTAGCCTAAGTTTGTCAACTACATAACATGCTTTTTCACAACCCGAAAATGAAAGCCTAGCTGTAGTGTGGGCCTCTGAATGAAAAACATTTAACAGTTGTCACTGACCACCAAGCATTACTCCCCATTTTCGGCAATCCTAAAGCCAAGATGCCCCCTCGTATTGAGTGGTGGGGGTTGCGATTGCAGCAGTATGCGTCCAGCAATCGCGTCCAGGTAAAGATCAAAACCCTGCTGAATACTTCTCATGTGTGCCAATACTATATCATGGCACTACTTCTAAAGTGGCTGATGCCAATGTTAATTCCGTTGTGAAATCTATTGCCCCGGATGCCATATCTTTAGAACAAATGCTTGCTGCCACAAGTGCTGACAGAAAACTGCTAATACTCAGACATTATTACACACCAATCAAGGTGAACACAATCTCAACCTCTTTATGATGAAATTGAATACTAGAAATTAAAGAATGTGTAGGACGAACTTTGTTACTCCAGAAGAAATCATCTTATGAGGGTCGAGAATTGTCATACCCGCGAGTCTGAGACAACAAGTTTGTAGTGATTGAGTCAGGTACAAGAGATGAGTTTAAGGTAGCTTTATTCAGGATGGTACAATTGACCCCGCCTTGAGCAGCCAGAAGGCTGCTCAGCCCAGTCAGCTGTGACTATTTGACTCACAACATTATATAACTTGTCATCACAGTAAGATTCTACAGGCAGGGCATGAATAGCATTGAACTCGGGATATAACAAAGTTATTGAACTGGCACGTGAGGGACACCGAGGAATATGTGCCGTGAAACAAGCTTTACAGGACCGAATGTGGTTTCCCCATCTTGATGAAAGATTTGAATAAGAGTTAAAATCCTATCATTTGTGCAACTGTTTGTCATCTAAGACAACCCCACAACATGTCTGATCTCTCAAAGCATGTATGGAAGAAGATTGCGATTGATTTCTTCGGACCTCTTGACAGCATACGTCATTTACTAGTAATTGTTAATAAATATTCCTGTTTTCCTCTGGTTGAAGATGGTTCGTCAACGACACATGACAGAGTCATTGAAATGCTAGAAAGTATTTTTTCAACTCGTGGTGTTCCTACGATTTTGAAATCTGACAATAGTCTGCCTCTCAGTTGTCTGGAACTTAATGATTTCTCACTTATTTTAATATCAGGCATCAGAAAAGCACACCTCACTGGCCATAGGTGAATGTTGTGGTCAAGAGATTTAGGAGCACCCTCAAGAAGAGCGTTCAGAGTGCTGAGCTGGAAAAGCTTGAACTCACATTAGTTCTTCGGCATGCACTTTGTACCTACAGGTCAACTCTGCATTCTACCACAAGTAAAAGCCCTGCCACCTTAAGGTTCGGGTGAGGCATATGCACCAAAGTGCCGCAGTGGACCACTGAGAGATCTATTGGTATTGATGAACTTTGCAGAATTGACTCTTCCCAATAAATGTCACATAAATACCTACGTGGACAGATGCCGCCTTGTGTTGAACCATGTGTTCAACAGAGAAGGCCAAGTGATTATAAGGCAGAAACGGAAGTGCAAGTCTGATGCTCCTTTTGGCGCTGACCCACTGACCGTTTTGACAGTAAAGGACACATGGTGATTGCTCACCATCCTGGAAATTCCATGACACAAGATTTTTTTGCATTTTAAGCACGTGCTTTGACCTTTGCCATCTATAGATGTCATGAGTGAGACTTCTCCGGCACAGAGCCCAATGACTGTACCAAAATCTTTGTCACTAATGCCAGTCATGAACCCTTCTTCTGTATCTCTCAGCCTCACATGACCAGATCTGGGCAATCCATTTGAGTACCAAAACAACTTATTGAAGAGTTGTACTGCACATATGTACTAATGGTACTTTTAATTTTACAAAGGGGAAGGTGTAGTGTCTAGTGAGTTAGAGATAACAGGACTCTTTTGCTAGCTGACATACTGTAGTTCAGTGACTTAAGTGCCTAGGTGTGAGTTATAAAATTCATGATATAGAATGTTCAGTTCACAGTTACCTGCTTATGAATAATGACATGTAATACCTAGCTCCATGTGGGGTGTGATCATTTACAATACCCGGGCTAGAGGTAGATGCTACAGGCCCCATTTCCATGATGCAGGTAAAAAAGGCCAGGTCATATTACTTATTACAAAATGGTATGATGCCACCACCGTAGGTGTGCTGCTTAACTCTCGGTAAGCGGTACAAAAGGTAAGGGCAGTAGCCATTTACCATGACTTGGGTAACACGTTGTGCGCCGCTCCTGGTCTAACCAGACCACAGTCTGTCAGACAGGCCTAGGTCATAATCCGTGTTTGCCCATAGCCAAACATTATTTCCAAGGATGCATATATTACCAAAGCTAGGGCTTTCTGGGCAGGGGTTCATGTCTATTACCATGCAAGGGACTTTTTCCTCCCCACCACTGTGTTAGCCTTGGAGAGTATTCTTCAGTCAGGCATTCAGTCCGGTGAGGTCTTTTTCTGCCGTCTAGCTTTTTCTTCCAATTATTGTGAACTTTTCCTGTAGACCCTTGCTTATCATGCTGTTCCCTACCAGGTGAATATACTGTGGCTACCAGGAGGAGTAAGCCAAATCACGGCCAAGCAGAGACAATCCCAGAAGAGTTCACAACATCCAGCCCTTGATGTATGCTACGCTCTGGCTAAAAAGAGACATCTAAGTTTTGGACTCATTCCACCCCAGCCAAGACTGCGTCTATATCGTTGGAGATAGGTATTCTGGTGTTGAACTTCTGCCAGCTAAGACCTTGGCATCTGTTCGCAGCTTCACTATGGGCATAACTGTTGCAACAGCCAACTCTTCAGGGAAAGTAATTTCGAATACTTGGTCCCGCAGATCTTAGTGTAAGTCCACTCACTTCTCAAACCAGTCACCTTTTAGAAGGCAGTGTTTTAGTATCTAACCAAAAGGGGTGGAATCTTCAGTTAACGGTATCCATCAAAGAACATGTTTTGCAACACTCTTTATGGTGGATACTTTATCTAACCACTGATCCCTTGCTGCCTCTCCTCCTTCACATTCTGTAGTGGACTTTTAGGGTTCTGAATAGGTCCCAAGCTGGATTTGATACACACTGTTGATCTGCCTCTAAGGGTGTGGAAGCGTTCAATGAAACGGTCATCAGTGTGCAAAGGTGACATCTTTATATGGCTTTGTATTGTCACTTCCTGGGAATGGCGTGAGTTTGCCGCATGATATACCAGCGTGGAAGCAGTTGCTTTGAATAGTTCCTAATCCACTGTAGCGCCTGGAGGAATTCAAAAGGTGAGTATTGTGGTTTTAGAGAACAATGGATAAAGCATTGTGAAGGTAAGTAACTTCTACTTCTTGGATGTTGCACGAACTTGAATTCAGAGGGAATGTTCATGGTGAAAAGCTAGTATTACAAGTAAACACTTTTTGGTTTCTTTGTAACAATTACTGTTTTACAAGAGGATCAGTGTAATTCTTGTCAGAGAAGCCACACACAACATTTTATTCATGGAAAGTGACTGTGAAGACATATCCAAAGTTAATTTAAAATGTTACCTTGAACCAAGCAGATTTGCTCTCCTGGTTTTCTTCCAATCTTTTTGAATGTAACGGAAGCATCACTTGACAGACTAGATGTTAAAAGGGACGTTATGTACTATATTGAAAAAAAAAGCATTCTGATTTAACCCCCTTAGTATTTGTAGCTTTTGGCAAGGCCAAAAAAGGACAAGCAGTGAAAAAGCCTGTTATTGCTCAATAAATTGTAGGCATCGTAACATACATATAACACAAAGCCAACAGAAAGCTACTTGCAGCGTTTTTGTCCAGAGGAAAAGCTACAATACTGGCATTTTTGGTGAAGGTAATATGTAGTCTCTTCATCAAGGCAGATACACCAGTTTGAAAGGCAATATTAAAGCATTTATTTCATGGATGTCTCCAATCTTTTTCTTTCGCCCATGTATCTTCCACTTTCCGCACTATTCCTTTGGCCTGTAAATCTACAAAACATCCAGTGCTGTAGGAAGTAGCTCTTTACCTCCCTTACTGGAATGGCTGGCATTGCTACATGTTAAAAGTTCAAATTTGAAAGACTTATTCTCATAGATGTGGTGTGCTGCTGTTATATTGCACTGAATCTGGATAAGATGGTTCTTATGGGTGAAATGGGGATGCCTGCAAGGGAAGGATTTGTGAAAAAAAGCTCTAATTACCATAGACAATAGCTTTAAGGTATGGCTCAAAGTTATGGCAGTCTGTGTTATTTGTTTTAAGCATTCTGAGCTGGATGAAGTGAAACGTGAAATAGCATGTGATTAAATGTATGTCCACCTTGGAGAGTTACAGTTACAGCTAAGAAATTATTTGTGGTATGTTTAGGTAGCATTTTGTTTTTGCGCTGATTAGACTTGAACTGTTTAATTATCAAAGTCAGATGTGAATGTTTTATTTTTCATTGCTTCGATTAAAGGTAGTCTAAACTCTTCTTCTAGACTGTGAAAGGAGGTATTTCTGAAACTCGGATTGAGAAAAGGATAGTGATCACAGGAGATTCTGACATTGACCATGATCAGGTAAGAAAGAGCGGACTGGTGAGCATATTGTTCGCTGCGATTGAATGGAATGTTCATAAAGATGCTTACTGAACTGGGAGTCTGTTTTAATCTTGATCACACAACCTTTCTAGATCCTTTTTGACAACATGCACGCTCCTGACTATTATAACAAACTTTATTTAAAGACAGACACTGAAATGTCAATCGCGTGTGAAAAGAAGAACAGTTGTGTACGGAAATAGCAAATCATAACCTGTCTAAAAGGAGTTCGAGTCCTGTTCTTAACAGAAAAGTTTGAAAATATTTTCCAAAGAAAATAGCCAAAAACTGCCAGCTCAGTGCTTCAGGATACGATCACCAGGAGCTGTGAAAAATTAACTATATGGGCATGATGGAATCTTGTAGTGTGCCTTTCCATGAACGTGAAGTTATAGATTCTCAGCCTATTAGGCTGCATGGATCTTGTATTCCCTCATTATTCGTCATCCTTTCTTTAAAATAGTGTTTGCAAAAGAGTTTTTATTGTCGCTCTATACAAATAGTGTCTACATTTTTTGAATTGACTATTTCTTTTGAAGTTAAATGTGGCCTATATAGCTGGTTATGTGTGTTTTATAAATATGTTTAATTGGCTTCTCAAAAATTGACGGTCAAACCTTATGAAATATTCTCCAGGATCCTGTGCTTGATGGGGCAATTAAGTGCTTATCACTATACCCATTAGCTCATCAAACGACTACAACGCATCCAAAACGCCTCGGCACGACTGATCCTCGACGTACCACGCCACGTTCCCCTGCTGGGGCCCTGTGTTTCTTCCTACGGGGAGGCTCTCTTGCAGGCCCTCCTCTCTTCTGGGTATGGATAGGGTATCTATTCTACGTTAAGGAATCTGCGGCAAGTAGTCTCTATCAGATGTATGAGTTACTTACCTTTGGAAACGATGTATCTGGTAGAGACGATTCTAGCTGCAGATTTCTTCACGACCCAGCCTTCCTCCCCGGTCTGTGAGGACCTTCAGCTTGGTCTTCTGCAGTCGTCTGCCTCCGGGTGGTTTTGCCTTCTGCGAGTGCCCTCTTTCACTTCCTCCCTAGTGGGATGCTTTGTTCTGCTTGTTTGATCCACTCCTTCCTTTCTGGTGATTGGTTGGTGGGTTCCTGGGTACTTCTGCGTCCCCGCACCCTGGTCTTCCAATGTGGGGCCTACTCACGCTCTTCCCCTTTTCATTGCTAGAAATTTCTGACTCCTCTGTAGTCCTCTGAGTTGGGGGTCTCTTGGCTGTGCCTCGGCCTTTAGCTCTTACAGGGGATACGCCTCTCCTTGCTGGGGTTGTCTTGGGGTAAATTGTCGTTACTCTTCTATTCTGGCCTGTTGTCCTTCACTGTTCATGAACTGTGATTGCAGGCCTCTTTTTCTGCTGTGACATTTTTCACATACTTTCTGCCCTCAGTGAGGATGTCTTATTTGCTTGCAGGGTTGCTTCGCAGTAGCTGTGCTCTGCTCTTCCCTTCCATAACTTTAGGTGCCACAGTGCCTGGCACTCTCCCGAATGATGCTGTTCCTCACCATTTGTTTATCTGATTTTTTTCGCACACTGTTCCTATATTCTCACGGTTTTTGTTTGTGATGGCTCCACGTTGTGGCACGGAAAACTTCTCCGAAGAAAACTGACGTTAGCGCGCCGGAGTAGGGCTTATGTGACCTTGCTGATGTTACGCCCTCGGACGACGTCAGGGCCAACGTCAGGGCGGAGTCACGTGATACCTCCCCCCGGCGCGCAGAGATGCTGTGGCAAAGAACATTTTCCAGATCCAGTCTTAAGCCTGGGGATAATTCTACGTTAAGGAATCTGCGGCTAGAATGGTCTCTACCAGATACATCTTTATCGAAGGTAAGTAACTCGTACATTTCTGTCAGTCAGGTCAGCATCTAGCTCTCATGCTTCTTCATCTGCCAGCACTTGGATCAAGTAATTCTCTATCTCAGTATTTGAGCTTAGGGGCGGGCTGTATAGAATTATCAGTAGTAATCGGCAAAGACCTAGCGATGTGGATGTCTGTATTGTGGGTGACATTATGAATGTCTATAATGTCCCATACCTACCTGGTCTGTTCCTTCCTACAAATCCAGGCCAGCAATTTCCCCTCCTTGTTTCCATCCTCATAAAAGCATTGGAGCATCAGCAATCTCTGCTTCCTGGTATTATCCATGGCCACATCCCTATATTCCTGTCTCAGGGTGTCGAGTTGCAGGGCTAGCTTGGGATCATTATCGTGGATTGCCCGTCTTTCAAGGCGTAGTATCTGTTGTTCTAATTCTTCCAGTGATTTCGCCCTTTCTTTCTTTTCCCATGCGTGATTTCGCCCTCTCTTTCTTTTCCCATGCAATGTGGTTTTGGGCCCTATTTCGCAGCGGTTTTGGGCCCTATTTCGCATCACCCACAGAACTGTCCAGCGATGAAGTCATTACGTCATTATCAAGCTGGCAGGATTTCTGATGGATGGAAATGCAGCTTACACAGCCATGCTTCAGGCCACGCCCTCTTGATTTGCACTTCTTTTGAGCCACTGTACAACTGTCCTTTCAAGCTCCTTACCATTAAGACTGCCTTCCTCATGGCAATAACATCTGCCCAAAGGGTCAGTGAGCTTCATGCTTTGTCATCTGAGCCTCTGTACCTGATCATCTTCCCAGACAAGCTGGTACTTCACACTGCCAAAAGTTGTCACTTCTTTTAATGTAAGCAAGTTCATCACCCTGCCTTCTACGCTCCACCACATCCATCTAAGGAAGAGGAGTGACTCCACTAACTGGACCTAAAAAGAGCGTTGTCATTCTACCTTGACCACACAAAATAGTTCCCAGGTGGATGACCAACTCTTAGTGGGGTATGTCAGAGCGAAGAAGAAGGCTGTTCAGAAACGGACCTTCTCCCAATGGATCATGCTCTGCATTAAGATCTGCTACGCAATGGCCAAGAAGCAATCCCCTCGAGATCTTGCATGCTCATACTCCCAGACGTAAGGCTGCGACCAATGCATAAGCCCGCGGAGTTCTGCTCCTGGACATCCGCCAGGTAGCAACATGGTTTTCTCTACAAACATTCATGAAACATTACTGCCTGGACAGTCAGGTCCGTCGGGAAGGGCACTTTGCTTGTTCGGTCCTGCAGTACTTTTTAGTGTGAAACTGTTTCGCAGGCCCAACTCCAGGGAGGTATTGCTTGGGTATCTAGTCCAAGGAAAAGAATCTGGCTTGAAGTCTCTATCAGATGAACAAGTTACTTACCTTCGGTAACGCCTTATCTGGTTGAGACTATATCTAGCCGCAGATTCCTTACCTGCCCACATCCTCTCCACTCTGGGAACGGATTTCTGTGGGCAGGGTTTCTCCCCCTTTCAGGACCCTAGTTTTCTTCACTACTTGTAGTGTTCTTTGTGGCTCCTCACTCCTGGTAAAGAAAGTCCCGAAAAGAAACTGACGTCAGCGCACTGGGATGGTGCCTATAAGGGCATTGCGCACTTCACTGCCGGTGCCTCCGACTACGCCACCTACAGGTACGCAAGGGCACTGCTCATAAAAAAAGTTCGTCTGAAGCCTAGGGATAAATCTAGGTTGAGAAATCTATGGCTAGATAGTCTCTACCAGATCAGGCTTTACTAAAGGTAAGTAACTTGATCTTCACCGCCCGCCACCACTTGTCCATCCTGTGAATTGGTCTTTTAACTGTAAACGAGGCATAAAGTTAGATTGCACGTTGTCATTTTTGCTGCTCTGCTGGGGGAGCTACACGTCTGAGTTTGAAAAAGTCCATGATTACATTGATGCCAGTGCACCAGGGTGGCACCTAAATGCGTGTAGGTGTCGACACATTCATAGGTAGATGAAGTCACGTCAGAGGTAAATAGAGCTATTGCAGAGTAGTTTTGTGGATGCAGTCTTGCATCTGGAATGATTGACAATGTGAGAAATCTGCAGTAAGGGTATCCTCCAGAAAAGAGAGTTACCCAAATATAAGTAACTTATTCAACAGTGCACTCCTTATCAACTTGGTATTATGCTAAGTTGAAAGCAGTTCCATTTCTGGATTTCACTAAATATCGATAAGCTGATAGAGAAGGTCCTATTTTTATTCCTACCTATGTGCCTCATTTGCACATCTGCTTGAATGTTCTTTCCCTGGGAAATGTGAGGAATGAACTAACCGTGCATATAAAAGAAACTGGGTAAGACAAAAGCCCATGTCCTATGATACTTTAACTCCTTCTGTAAGATATACCACACTCCTGTATTTGGTAATTACAAAAAGGTACCTTGTTTTTTCAGTAATCTATAAAGTGACTTTTCTCAGACTCTGAAACTTATAGCAAAATAATTCTTTAAAAAAACATATTAATAAACCATATCACAATCCCATTCTGGAAATCTTGGCCTTAAATCATGAGTCACCGCTGCCTGTCATCATTACCTTCCTTTTGAGGCAATTACATTTTTAACCAATTACAAAAAGCACACGGACAACATATATTATCCTGAAGCTACCTCCAGCAATCACTTGCCTTGAACAAGGACTTGACTGATGTTGCCATATACTCGGGAACCTGAGCTATTCTCGCCCATGTTCTCTTCTCGATTTTGTGATATCCTCTCATTTGCCTGTGAACATGGTTAACCACCAACTAAAATGGTGTGAGGCGCTACATACTTAATGTTTATTTGTTTTACCAATAACTGCCTGTAAGAAAGTGGCTCTGCATATACTGGACCAAAGTAAGGTGCAGTGTATACAGAGTCCACAGTCCCCAGAGGTTTGGCAGAGGCTAAAGTTAGATATAACCTTACTCTCTAAAGTGGTAGCTTGGTCGAGCAGTAAGGCAGTATCAGAGGACAGTGTAAAGCATTTGTTGTACACACTCAGTCAACAAATGGTCTCACACACTCAAGAACTGAACTCTAGGCCAATTGTTTAGTATCAAAATATATAGTTGTTTTATTTTAGAAACAACAAGATATCAAAATATACTTTCTCAGAATGAGATACTTTAGTTAAATATTTTTTCAAATAGGCAATTGACTTTTTGATTACAATAGTTACAGTTGTTGCAATAGGCAACACAATTTCAAACACAATGCAATATTGAGCTCAATGGGAATTTTCTGTTAAATGCAATTAATTACTTTGTAGATTACTTTTCTAACCACAGGACTGGATCCTAGATTCAGCCCTGGGACATTTCCTGTAAACAGTTAAGTAAAAGCGTTTTGGTTGCAGTAGTGATTTTTAAGGAATATTATAGTATTTTAAAAGTTGTCACTTAGAAACTTTTTGTCATGAAATCACCAATGTTATCCTATGGTAGGAAATTCACTTAGCAGGTAAGTAATGTTCTCAATACTTTTTCTTACTCAGTGTTGGATCCTGGATCCAGCACTGGTGTATCTCCTGTAAACAATTGAAAGAATGCATTTAAGTCATACAGGCGATTTTTAAGGAATATTTGTAGTTTTTGAAAATCGAAACTTTCCTGGTGAAAGGCTGACAATGGATTCCTATGGAAGGAAATTCAAGTTACTTGTAAGTACAGTTAAAATTACTTTTCAGGGTTAGTGCTGGGCTAAAAGATGCAGCACTGGGTCCTGTCCTGATAATAGGTGAGTACATCGGAATTCGTCGTTCGGCTGATTTTAGATGAATATTTTAAAGTTTCAAAACTCCACACTTAGAAGAATTTCCGAGTGAAATTAGTCAATGTTACCCTATGGAAGAAAAGTGAGGTATCGGCTTTTGGGTAAGTACTCGACTGGCAGAGTTCAGGTTCTGGGCATAGACTCAGGGGTCTCCCAGGGTCAGGTAGGCACAGTTTGTACACCCTCAGCGGCACAGGGGCAGCCGGGTGCAGAGAGAGTTAGGCCCAATGATAGCCCATGGGAGGCAGGGGGCCTTTGGTTGGTGGCGGCTAACAAACAGGCCACGCGCTGGTGGGAGCTGGGCTCCTGGTCACTTGCTCAGGGCAAATGGGGAAGTAGGTTAGGACCAAGGTTGCACTGCCAGGGGCACTCGGGCGGCTGGGTGCTTTTGAGCCGTCGGGCGCTCATTGTTATTGAATGGAAAATTTGGAAGATGAATAAAGGCTGCAGGCTCGGGGACAGAGATTCTTCAGGAGCGACCAACACTTCAAGGGGTACGTTGGGAACTTGGAGGATAGGTAGGCACCCCGGAGTTGGGCACAGAAGGCCGTGGGGCGCCGAGTGCAGGGGTGCCTTTTGACATCAGGAAATCTTACCCTCTGCTGGTCGCGGTTGGAGGGGTCCCTGGTTGTGAGGCTGCAGGCGTCGTCTGGGTCGTCGAAGGGTCCTTGGGTACTAGATTTCAGGTCACAATCGCCAGGGGGACGTCCTCAGGGTCTTTGTCCACTCAGGCACAGGTAGGGCTCGGCGGGTGCAGAGTGTGCTGGAGTCATGGTTCCTGGCTGACACCAGGGGTGTTGCTGGTTTGAGCAGAACTACTGTTCATGGAAGTCCCAGTCTCTAGATGTGCAAGGCAGGCAGGTCCTCCGGGGTTTTCAAGGTGGCTGTCCGCAGGAGACGCCGGGTTTTAGCAGGAGCAGGTTCAAGGATCAACAGGCCGTTAGGGCTGGGGCCAAGTCAGTTGTTGTCGTCCTTTTGTTAGCAGCTGCACGACAGGTCGTCCTTCTTCTTGTTCTTCTTCTTGTTTTGAAATCGGGATCTGAGGACGGAAGGTTCAGGGTGCCCCTAAATACTAAATTTAGGAGGGGCGTTACAGGTAGGGTAAGGGCAGGGTCCCTGTACTGGGGTGAGTACACCCCCTATCCTGCTCCTCTCCTTTGGGAGGGGGGCAGGAGCCTATCTCTGATTGGGCAGGGCTCCCCATCCTCAAGATGGCCGGAGCCCAGAGCTGTGCTTCACCTCGTCTCCCCCACCTGAGGGGTGGGATTGGCAGAGGCTGGTACACCCCCTTTCCTCACTTAGGGTTTTCCGTCTGTCTTCCCGCCAGAGTGGGGTCAGAACCGGTGGAGGCCAGTTGCTGAGTACAGCAAGTGGTCTGGAGAAGCTCACAAAGGCGGCATGCCTTTGAAGCTTCCCATGCCCATCCTGGGGGAGGAGACCTAGCCCAGGATGTGCATTGTTGCAGGCCCAGGAGAGCGGAGGGCTCTCCACCCAGGGGTCCAGCAACATGCCTGCTGTGTGGCAGCCTAGGCAGCCACTCAGACCAGACGTTGATTGTAGGCTAGGTTTCAGGAGGCATCTCTAAGATGCCCTCTGTAGTGCATTTTACATTAAATCCCACACGGGTTTAATGTGCTGAGAAGTTTGATATCAAACATCCCAGTCTTCAATGTAGCCATCATGGTGCTGTGGAGTTCGTAATGACAACCTCCCAGCACCATATACTCTTAATGGCATCACTGCAGGTACAGTGCCCAGGAATGGCCTTGGGTACTGTAAGGGCTCAGGGCATAGTGCACCCATCTAGCGGGGTGACTGATGTATGCCAGGGCAGTGTTTTTTTGTGCCATGTCGACTCTTTGTTTAGTACCTAGGGTACCATTTACCAGGGGTGACATGTGGCCAGAGATGCCAATTGGGTTTTAGTTCATCACAGTTTTAGAGCAGGAACACATGCCCTGGGCACCTGATTGGATGGAGGCCAGGGCACACTCAGTCAAAGCACATCAGCAATTCAGCAAAAAGTGGGGGCAACCATGCAAGAAAGATGGCACTTTCTCACACTGCCCCACAAATTAAAAAGATGCCAAGTGTTGCATTCCCTCACAACGCGGGGTTCAATGGCTGTAATAGCACATGCAGTGCTTTAACTCCATAATTAACACATGCAGTGTTTTCTTCGTTAATATGTTAAGGCTTCCTACTGTATTTTACCCAGATTACTTTAGTTACCATAGAATACAGCGTGGTACCTCAAAAAAGAGACATACTTTATACTCTGCAATTTAGTTCCTCCTTTACCCAAAACCTGCCATGTAAATGTTGGTTAATCTAATTAGAATCCATTCCACATCCACTTCACTGTATATTTTAAGTGAAAAACATACTAATGTAAGAGCTTTGTATTTGTTATTGATTTTATTTAAGAAGTGCACACTCCAACTGTTATTACATCAACTAACATCATTTTAAATTCCCAGTGTCAACATTGACTTTACAGTGTTCCCAAGACAGAAGTTTGTTAATGTTATACATAATGTTATGTGGTCTTTCCTGATGGGCGCGGCTAAGCGCCGTACTTGGCGGCCGCGCTGTAGCAGAGTTCCCGGCCGGGACTCGTATTATCCTGATTTTACTGCTGAACCTGGGCACTACCTTGCCCCATACCTATCACGGTGCCGCTCGCTGCCGTTTACTTGCTGATACACTTTTGCTGGGACTCACTGCCAATCACGGACTCTGCTGATAGCGATATTGGGCATCAGGAGCCGAATCCACAAAGGCGGAGATTGCCGAGGGGGAAATCGAGAACAGCAGCACCAGGGCCCGGGACTGCGAGACCCAGCATACCAAGCGCTTTCACAACTCAGCGCAGCTGGTGTCTCTTCCCGGCCCTGCCCCTCCACAGACTATTTACGGCTCGCGGCCCCCGCTCCGCGGGCGCCGCTCGCTGCCGTTTACTTGCTGATACACTTTTGCTGGGACTCACTGCCAATCACGGACTCTGCTGATAGCGATATTGGGCATCAGGAGCCGAATCCACAAAGGCGGGGATTGCCGAGGGGGAAATCGAGAACAGCAGCACCAGGGCCCGGGACTGCGAGACCCAGCATACCAAGCGCTTTCACAACTCAGCGCAGCTGGTGTCTCTTCCCGGCCCTGCACCCTCCCACTATATAGTCACGCCCCCGCCGTTTGAGGCCGTTAGAGAACGGAAGGGACCGGACCGGGCCACCCCTCTTGGCCCTATCTTTGTATTACCAACCCTCGCCCTGTCCCCATTAGCACATTGTCGGACCCAAGGAACAATGTCCATGCGCGAATGCAGAAGCAGGGCAGCTAAAGGGAAGCACTTAAATGGGACCCTCGACGACTTCATAACCAGGACCAACACAGCCGTAGATGTGGAGATCAACAAAATGAAGCAGAGAGTCTCTATGGAACTTGATGCAGCTAGAAGAATATCACAGGAGCTGACTATGGCTAAGAAATCATCTCTAGGTCACTTTGCCTCTGTTAAAACCCCCGAGCGCCGGACCGGCACTGTATTAATCTCGACGCAGGCTGATGTTCATCAGACTTGGACTTGACATCCCCCCTCCCAGTCCCTATTGTGGGGCCACCTCTCTCATCTTCTTCCAAATTGGGTCCACCCCTGGATGGGGCAGATCTCCCAGGGGGGGGCCCCTACAGAGATTACCCCTAACAACAAGGGGGCGTGCGGGAGGAATTTGTTTGCCATCAAAGAGGGTGCTATTCAAAAACGGAAGCGTAACACTACATCTGCCTTCTCTAGGAAGAAGGCTAAGATAGCAAAGGCCCAGTTCTTCATGGATGTAAAGCCCACTGAAGGGGGGGTGGGTGGCATACCTCCCCATTTACCCCTCCATGTACCCCCACAGCTACTGAAAACAACAGCCCAATTGTCGCTGAAACAAGTCTGGTAACATCGGTAGGGGAGCATGATGATTTAGTAATTTAAGGTGAGAATGATGGGGTACCAGTCTGTGTGATAGAGGGAAGAGATGTGGAATTTTTGACAATTGTCTGGGAAACGCTAAAAAAACTCCTAACCCCTCTGGAAGTGAGACTATCGCGCATAGAAAATCAGCTGCTTGAGACAGAAAAGAGTATACTAACCTTAGCAACCCTTAGCATACCTGAACATAAATCGAACAATACACCAGATGTGAATCACACTATATCAGCACCCGCGGTCATCCCACCCATATCTCCTGTGACTAAACCCATACCCAAACCCCGGTCCAAGGCTGTCATAACCAAAGCTAGCAATACAGTAGCGGAGGTATCTAATCAATTGACAGCACAGCCTGTATCGGCCCGAAAGATATGCCAGCCCCGAGGGTTAAAGAATCTAAGACTCACCAACACAACTCACAGGGGGTAAAATTTAATGAGAAACAGCGTGGGGGCTATATAGATCTTCCCCCGGATGCAAGGCCCTATGTAGTGGTACTAGCAGGGGTCCCAGAAATTGCCTATCATCAGCAGGAAAACTTAGGGTACTGAGAAACAAGGTAACACATTGGTTAAACGAAAACACGTTACCCAACCACCTGAGAAGTAAAATCCTTATGGTGCGTAGGGTACCATGGATAGGTACTTCACACAAATCTATCCCAGGTGACTGTATTATTGTCTCCTTCGAAGACCCTAACACTGTACACCATATATGCTCATGGAACAATCATGGGGGGAATTCGCCCATTATAGTTAGACCTCTTACCTACTTTTATCCCCCGCGAACACGCCCTAACTACGGGGGAAATTGGACATCGGTAAGAAATTATGCATGGGGTGGGACAGTAGATGGCTGGCAGGGCGCCCAAGGCAGGTGGGTTGGGGCACCCACTTATAATAGATTTGACTGCCTTGAGGAAGTAGATTGACTCACCCGAAGGATAGCTTGTACACCTTGTTCTGATGACTCATCTTCCATACCCTGCCCTGTCCCTATGCTAATCCCATGCATCCCTGAAAATGGCAATCTCCCGGCTAATATGGTTTTGTACACAGAGGGGGGAGCTGTCAATCATTGAGCTATTGATATAGTCCCCGAGCTCTCCAGTGTTAAATTAGGCCAGGCAGCCCCAGTTGAATACGACGCTAAGGGAAATCCCTCCCATAGGGAGTCGTCTGGAATATGTAGGCTGCCTACCGAGGGTTCGACCTTCCCGGAGCTATCATCCTCGGATGTAGTTATCCGTGGTGTAGGAACTCCTGGTAGTAGCCATAACCCGCTGCTACCGTTGCCTATGGGGGGGGGGAGCTTGCCTGGTCCCCCGTGGAAGTTTCTGGGAGGGAAGTTTTATCTCTGACCCCGGTTGAGGCTCCTAGCATTGCCTCTGACCCTCATACAAGCGATTGTGTGTTGGGAGCAGAGGGAGCTGGTGGCGAAGTACTGAAGGTGCTTAGCTGGAACATAGCTGGCCTTGCACGGAATATGGACATACCCGAATGGAATTCATTTGTTGATTCCTTCGGGTTATGCCTATTCCAGGAAACCTGGTGCTTGGAACCACATCACAAGGTGGGCTTCACCACCTATTTTGTCCCTGCGATTCAATCACCCGGAGGGAAGGGGCGCCCCTCCGGCGGCCTACTAATTTGGGCAAGTATCTCGCTGGGTCTCTCTATTAGGCCCACTGCTACCAAATCGCCCGATTTACAGAGAATTTCAGTTAGAGGACCACGTGGGGGGTCGAGGCTTGAAATTTTTAACATCTATGTCAGAGGATCAAGGGGCGGGGCCTCCACACTTTCCCTTACTGGCATTGAGGAGGGCCTTAGTTCTTGTGGCTCTGACTCCCTTGTTATACTAGCCGGGAATTTCAACTGCACATTTGAACCCCTGGCTAGGGAGGACATATTGGGCACCAGGGAGGATGACGCTAGGAGAGGTATCCCCTCTCTCTCTTTGGCCCCCATCAGAAGCTGGTCACAAAATGCCATCGACCTTAACGCCCTCTGTCTGGAACATGGCCTTAGGGCCACTAATGGTAGATCGATTTCAGATCCCTCAGGAGCACATACGTTTAAT
Source organism: Lissotriton helveticus (assembly GCF_964261635.1). Lineage (NCBI taxonomy): Eukaryota > Metazoa > Chordata > Amphibia > Caudata > Salamandridae > Lissotriton > Lissotriton helveticus. The sequence goes on along the minus strand of NC_136061.1, from coordinate 1,750,198,320 downwards.
AGAGTGGGTCATTCTTCGCGAATCGACTTCATTCTCCTAAACTACAGCCTCTGGGCCCACCTGATAGACATGGAGGTCCTAAATTCTACTGTTAGTGATCACAACCCCCTATCCCTGTCCCTGTTCTCCCCCTGGACGGGTGTGACCCAAGACCAAACCCCTCATGTCTGGAAAACAACCCATGAAGTAATCCCCACTAATTGCGGGAGACGCCTCAAATGGAATACATTTGAGGCAAATGAGGACAAGATTCGGGGTGTGAAATCCATAATGTCTAATACCGCGACCCGGTTAGACTCCCTGGGAGCCAGTAAGTTTGAGGTTCTAAACTTGTTCTCTGAAACAACAAACGCGCTAGGTGCCCTGTTTGTGGCTCACCCCACAGGTTCAAGGGGTAATGCAAGTGGTAGACCCATGCCAAGGCGGGTTGGTTCTCCCCTGCCTGCCGCGTTGCCAAAAGGGAGCTAATCAAGGCAGTGAAAGCAAAAGATGGGCCCCAGATTAGCCTCGCCAGGCGCAACTACAAAAAGACTTTGTCGAAGGCGAGGGCTGAGCACGAGAATCAGTTTTGGCAAGACTTAAAGGCGGCAAGCTCAAGGAAGGACTCCAAGGGTTTTTGGGACTTAATAAGAACTAGGGACAAACCCACGGACTCTCTCATAACATGCAACATAACCGAGGGTGTGTGGTTCGATCACTTTTCCAAGCTTTATGCTGTGGCCGTGTGCCCCGAAGCTGCAGAGGTGGGACAGTACCCCTCGGGCAATATAGAGCCCAGTGAGGACTTCCTATTCACATCTAAGGAAGTAGAAGGGGCGATTGAGTGCTTGGTCCCTAACAAGGCAGCGGGCCCTGATGGCCTCCCGGGGGATTTGCTCCGGGCCAACCCAGTCGAGTGGGGGAGACTTATCGCCTCCTTAATGAATGCTGGTTTGGCTGGTGCGGCCTTGCCAGACTCATGGAGGGGCGCAGATGTCGTCCCCATCTTTAAGAAAGGGAGTCGGGACGACCCTGCTAATTATCGTCCCATAAGCCTCCTGGATTCCACGCAGAAGGTGGCAGGCAAAGTGGTCCTAGGAAGGGTTCTGCAGTGGGTCGAAGAGAACAACATTCTCTCAGACTTTCAAGCCGGCTTTAGAACTGGCATGGGGATGATCGACTAAGCATTCCGGTTGATGATGCTTTTTTGGAAAGTGGTTGTACTGGGCAAAGGCAGTCTGTACCTTGCATTTATAGATCTAAGGACTGCCTTTGACCTGGTCCCACGTAACCACCTCTGGAGTGTTCTCGATGCGTTAGGCATTCTCCCTTATCTACTGGATATGTTGATATGGTTCCACGCAGACAACTTTGCACAGATCAAGTGGGGTAATCAGGGACAAAAAACATCACGAATACCTGTAAATAGAGGTGTCCGCCAGGGTTGTGTTCTAGCCCCCACTCTGTTTTCATTGTATGTTAACGGAGTCGTGGAGCACCTGCTACAACATCCAGCAGATGCACCATCCCTGGCGGGCAAGAAAACACCTACCCTTCTATTTACAGACGATACCCTCCTGATCTCCAAGTCACCAGTGGGTCTGCAGAGTCTCCTAAACAGTTTTAAGACCTTCTGTGACTCAAGGGGATTAGCCATAAACACGGCGAAGACTAAGTTCCTGGTCTTAACCGCATGCGTGCGGGCGGAATTCCGCTCGTACGCGGAGATTTTTAAAAGCACATGTTACGTGACGAGCTGGACTCGTCATCAGCGTAGCAGGAGGCTACCTCATGACGAGCCCAGCTCGTCATCAGCGTGGAACGGGTTAAACCCCCCGAAGAAGCCAGTTAAACCACCTGCCCTAGATTCAGTTCCACTCAAGAGGGTCAAGGAGTTCGACTACCTAGGCATTCGTCTCTCTGACTCCATGAGTTGGAAATCTCACCATCAAAAAATGCTGCTGACCCACAAGAGGGTGGCGGGCGCCCTTTTAAAGGAACAACGTGCCTCTTCTCTCAAACCAATTGCACCGGTTCTTGATATCTATAGGGCACGTGGTGTCAGTGCAGCTCTCTATGGGGCAGAACTATGGGGTGTGCAGAATGTTGACCAGCTGACCCGCTCCGAAAATAAATTCCATAAGGAACTAATGGCCCTCCCTCACAGTACCCCAACTCTCCCTCTTCTCCTTGATATGGGCACCCGCCCCATTGGCGACCAGGCGAGGCTGCGCCCACTTCTCTTATGGGCCCGTATCTGGAGAGTCTCTGAACTTTCCAGCTACGCAGATGGTCTAAAAGAGATCCTCCTAATGCCTGGCTGGGCTAAGATCCAGTGGCTAAGGGAAGTTAAGCACCTTCTATTAGATCTGGGCCTCGAGGACGCCTGGATCACTAGATCTGCCCCGCCCAAGTCAACACTGAAAAAACTATTCTGGTCCTGGGTGATAGAGGGCAGAAATAGCAATGCCAACTTGTGCAGGTCAACAACAGAATTTCTAATGGTCAAGGAGGTGCATTTTTGTGAGCCGTACCTGGATACTATTTTGGCTTCCTGGGACAGGGCCCTTTATTTTAAATTTAGGGTAGGCGTACTCCCAGTGGGATACAGGACTGCTAGTTGGAAGGTCCCGGCGCAGACAACCCCTTTTTGCCCCTGTTGTATGGCTAGATTAGAGACAGTTTCGCACCTATTGTTTGAATGCCCGGCCTATACAGTCCCCCGTAGCGGATGGCTGAAGCCACTCTGCAGAGAACTCGGGACTAGATCACACAAGGAGGCCCTAAGAATCTTAAAAACGGACCCTCGGCCCCTGTTTGCAAGTGGACTGGCTAAATTCTTAGGCTGGGCATGGCGCATAAGATTTAATAGACTTTCGCATCTTGCCTGAGAGTATTTTAGATTGTTATATGCAATTTTATATGCTAACTGTTTTTACACCATATGTTATTATTTGTCTATTATCCTTATTGTTGTTTTTTTTTTTTATGTATATGTATTGCTTTTTATGATATGAATTATATCGAAATAAAGCTATTTACTTACTTACCATACCTATCACCATCTGCATGTGAGCCTACTGGGATCGATCGCCGGCAACAGCGACGCCGCAAAACTCTGAGGCGGCCCAGATATCCGGCTTGAACGCTATCGGCACTCTTGGGACCTGTGATACAGCAGGGGGAGGCCCGCGGGGGGATGGTGTCCGGAGGCCGCTCACCATCGCTCCCTGCTGTGGACGAGCCCAAGGGGTCCCGGTCCATGCAACGAGGCCTCCCGGGTTGCGCCGTTAACACTGAGTGGGGGCCGCTCCTGACGACTGCAATCTACTTGTGGAGCCACTCTGTCGCGGATTTCTTGACTGCTACCTGCCCGTGCTGTGTCCCGGAGTCGGGCCAGCGGTCGGTCTGGTGTGATGCCATTGCTCCACCGCGCTCTCTGTGCCATTGGGCCCGGCGCGGTGGCGGAGGTACTCGCCCTGTGATTGGCGCTGGGACTTCTGCATCTGCAAGGTTGGTGCCCCTATCTTTGTTGTGCTGGTTGCCCCATCTTCCCAAGGCTGCAGGGGACCCCGTCTGACAAGTGTGGGCCGCAGAGAGGTGAGCGGGCCCTGCGGCCTGGCAGAGACTTGCGTGCGTATGTATCCGGGCCGCCATTTTGGCGTTGGCTACCACCTTGTGGGAGGCCTGGGCCCTGCGCTTGTCCTGAGGACTTCCCATAACATTGCTGGCTGGGAATGGACAGCATGCGTACAGCCTGTGCCCCTAACACCTGTCTTTACTCCTAACCGCTGCACCTCTCTTGCCCCTGTTATCTGGTTTGCGGCCTGCAGTGGGGTACTCCTGTCCCGCGACCTGTTGCGCTACCTATGTGAGGTGTACGATCTCTGCCACATGTCATGTTTCCCACACACGGTCAGCCCTCTTGCCTGGCGGTGCCCGGAACCCACTCCGCACTGGACACAGCGGCTGCTGTAGACACCTAGGTGCCTCCTCGCTTACTCGACTCGAAATCACACCCGCTACAATGGGGCGCCCAAGGGGGAAACAGCCTAATGGGCCGCCCACTGATGACCCACCTCAGGGGGACGCTGACCTTGTTGCACCCCATCCCCCCTCCTCCGACAAACTGGACCTGATTCTGCAGGAGATCAGAGACTCATGTCTGGCAATCAAACGCCAGATTGGCACACTTACTACTAGCCTCACACTTCTGCGTGCAGATCATGGTTAACTTTCAGATACTGTCAAAGACCACGCTGAAACGCTAACTGATCTTGTACCTCAACAAAAAGAACATTCTGACCAGTTGGCCCAACTGAAAAAGCCATTGACTACCCTGCTGGACAGAGCGGAAGATGCGGAAGGGAGGGCACGGCGTAACAATGTCCGCCTCATTGGCATGCCGGAACGATCCGAAGGTACTAATGCAACCCAATTTGTTGAGCAGTGGCTCAGGGAACGGGTGGCCCCGGGGGGACTATCTGCCTTCTTCTGTGTGGAGCGTGCACATCGTATCCCTACAGGTAGGCCAGTTGCAGGTAGGCCACCCAGGCAACTTATAGCCCATATTCTCAATTACAGAGATCACGATCTTCTGCTACAGAGAGCACGGGAAAAAGCCCCCATAAAGTTAAAAAATACCCGAATCTCCCTGTATCCAGACTATACAGTGCAGGTGCAACGTCAGAGAGCCTCTTACCAGCCACTAAAGAGGAAGCTTCAAGTCCTCAATTTGAAATACGCTTTGTTGTTCCCAGCATGCCGAAAAATCATTCACAACCAGAAAACCCACTTTTTTGACTGCCCTGAAGCAGCGAATGATTGGCTTGAAAACAATCTACCCTCCCAATCCTTAGACAATATTGATCAATGGATGCGGGGTATGAAGATGCAGTCCAATAGGCTCAGACCCCGTCTCAATAGAACTTTGTGACCGCTGTCTACTAAAAAAAAAAAAACACCTGAGCAGGCCGTGCTGGAGCAGGCATCGGCGCTGGTGGTGGTCGCCTCCATGCGGGACCCCACACAAGTCTCCTCCCCGGAACAATCTGATGACGATGCAGTGCCGTCGGACTCTGGAAGTATTGACATTCTGTTTCTCTCAAACACCCCACAGATAGTCAAAGACTTATTTGGCTGACATTGTGACCCGATCTCTGTGGTTCTCCCGTAATTATAGACCAGATCTGCTTTGCCGAGGGACAGTAAGGCATTGCCAATATCTGTATAACGTGATTTTTTTTCTTTTGTTTTTCCTTCCCAGGTTTCAGAATAATTCAAAATTTCATATAGTCCCAGCGGGAGTGTAGCTTTGTTTATATCTATATAGAGATGCCTGGTGTGGGGCCCGCCCTCCCTGCAGTTACTGCACGGAGTAACCGTTTGGACGTAGTGAATGTTAGTATATGTTTGGACCAGCATAGTTCGATTGTTGGCCCTAGTATTGGGGTTGTATTTTTTGGTGAAGTTTTCAGTTCCTGATCCACATTACACTTTTTACTGTACTGTATTCACAGCGTCTCCCTAGGGCGTCCTTTTCTTCATGGGTGTTGACATATGGCTGTCTTAGCTAAATATAAAATATTAACATGGAACGTGAGGTGTATGGGATCAGTTCATGAGCGACACCGAATCCACGCCCAGCTAAATAGGCGTAAGGTCCATATAGCTCTTATTCAAGAAACGCATATGACAGATTCGGAAGTCGCCAAACTGCAGAGAAAATGGAAAGGGCAATTCTATGACACATCCTATTCTACCTTCTCAGAGAATCACTCATTTGGGTCCAGAGCGGGGTACCCTTTGTGCTGTTGGAACAGAGTATAGACACGGCAGGGCACTATGTCCTTCTGAGGGGTAAACTTGACGGTGTCCTGATTGTCATTGGTAGTGTGTATGCCCCAAATTATGAACAGAATACTTATCTCACTAGTCTAACATGGTGTTCGAGGCATATGAGCTGCAGATTACACACTGTTCATAGATCGCCACCTATTGTTGGGCCCGGATGTTTGCAGTTTGTTTTTGTCCTGAAAAGTTCTTTGGAAGTCACGAGATAGGTGATTCCTCCTTTGGACCACATTGCGCATGGGCATCGGCTCCCTCCTCAGATTGTTTTTTTCCACCATCGGGCTCGGATGTGTTTTCTGCGCTCCGATTTGGAACTGATTTTTGGCGCAATCCTCACCCAGTTCGATGGTATTGTTTCAATCGCGGTCCCCATCAACGCAACGCTTCTTCGATTCCGGTCGTCGACGAAGGCCTTACTCTCTGGCTCATGGAAAGGACGCCATTCAAGAAGTTTACTCAATATGGGTCGAAGTTTCCCCATACTGATCTACATGAGGTGTGCAACCTTTGCCTCTCCCCAGGAGCACAAGGCCAAAGACTGTTCCGCTTGTGCCTCCTTCCGCTCCAAGAACACGATTCGGGACCGATGAGCTCGAATAACCATGGCTCGCTCGTCAGCTTCGATCCCGGACATCTTTGAAGAGGGCGTTGGCGTGCCAGAACTGCAGCGGCCCGAAGAAAGCGCCAGCTCCTCTGATGCCGAAGACTCAGACGTCGAGGACATCACTCCAGCTCAACGGGTCGTAAGTACACACGTCGGCCCCGACCCTTTCTCGACACCCTCCAAAAAGGCTTCGGTCACACCCTCCCCTTCGGGCCCGGGTGCACACCGAGAGACTGCTTCCCACGCCCTGCCTTCTGGCCCGGCAAAGAAGCCTACCAAGCCTTCAGCCGGCTCGGGCTCGAGTTAGCCTATTCCCAGTGTCGATCCCTATACCGACACCGGAAAAAAAGCCATCTTCCTCAACCACGCCAACCGCTGCTTAAGCACCCAAGCACTCAGCGCCGAAGACTGGCACCGGCTCATCGACGTCAAAACCGCACTCGGAGCCGACTCCGGTGCTTCAGAGCCAAAAAAACATGTTCCGGTTAAGGACATTTCTAAAGGTGCCAGTTCTAAGCCGAAAGACCCTAGACCACCTAACGAGTCGGTGCCGAAAAACCTCCAGAACTGAGAACTTCGACACCGAAGGATCTACCCTCCACAGAAGAGCTTTTTACACCAGATCCTACTCAAAAGACTCTTGTAAAGGATCCTAAGACTGGCCAACTGACTCTTAGCTCGAAGAAGAGATCACTAGAGGCACCTGCACCTTCTCCTCCTCCAAAGAAGAGAGATATTGCAACCTCTCCACCACCTCCCCATACTCTTCCTCCTCCTCCACCACATCTTTCTCCTATACCATCCCCTAATCCAGATGATGATGTAGATACAGAGTCTGATGATACTGGTGGGGGTGCACATGACCCAGTAGGGACCAATAGTCCCCCTCAGTCACCTAATCCATTGGATGATTATACTACCCCTGATTGCCTTACGTCCCTCAAGATGATGTATATCCCTCCAGGCCTTCCCCCATAGAGCACACTATAGGTTTTAACCTACTGGTCCATAGGGCTGTCGACCTGCACACAGACACTGTGGAGGAAGATTTCTTATTGGACACTTTTGACACTAGACAAAGGTCCACTTCGCCAATGCTTAAGGGGTTCATTAGGCATGCATCAGAGGTATTTAAAGATCCTGTCAGGGCTCGAGTCCTCAACCCCCGCATTGAGAAAAAATACAAAGCTGCCCCTACAGATCCAGTTTACATTAGAGGCCCAGCACAGCTAGATTCCTTGGTAGTTTCTAACGCACGTAAACGTGCCAATTCACAAACATCAGGTGAGGCCTCACCACCAGATAAAGATTCTAAACTTCTTGACGCCTCCGGCAAACGAACAGCGTCACAGGCAGCTAACGTATGGCGCATTGCCAATACTAAAGCGCTATTGGCAAGATATGACAGGGCACATTATGATGAACTGGAATCCATAATGCAGTATCTACCAGATAAGTATAAAAGTAGGGCCAATGAACTCATACAGGAAGGTAAAAATATCACCAATACTTCCATTCATTGTGCCCTAGACGCCGCAGTTACTGCCTCGAGGGCAATTAACACCAGTGTCCTTTTGCGTAGGCATGCCTGGCTACGTATTTCAGGTTTCAAACCTGAAGTACAAAATTCCATCTTCAATCAGCCATTTGATGAGAAACACCTATTTGGCCCTTATGTCGATGTATCTTTAGAGAAAATGAAAAAAGACACCGACACAGCTAAATCTATGGGAACCTTGCAATTGCAAGATCTCAGACGTTCTTTTTGTCGCTCAAGATATAGAGGCAACACAAGAGGCTACTCCTCCGATACTTCTCCGATAGCCCCTCCACCTCACATAAGACCCCTAGCCAATCCACATTCACTAAGGGCTACCAAAGAGGGGGCTACAGGGGTAACAACAACAAAGGCAGAGGCAAAACCAACAACTCCCGCTCAGCCTGCACCCCTACCCAATGACTTTCCTCCACTTAAACCCCCCCCCCCCTCATTCCACTCCTGTGGGGGGGAAGAGTACAACAATTCCTTCCTGCCTGGAACAACATCACATCAGACAGGTGGGTGCGACACATTATTCAATCAGGTTACTGTCTAGAACTATCATCTACCCCCCCAAACATACCGCCCAAACAGCGTCCAATGTCACAAGAGCATCTATCACTGCTAAAGCAAGAAGTAATATCTCTACTAGAAAAGGTGCAATAGAACCTGTTCTACACCAAAAAAACAAGGGAGTCTACTCCCTATACATTCTTATCCCAAAGAAGGAAGGCTCTCTAAGGCCTATTCTAGACCTCAGACCTCTAAACATATACATACAGTCAGACCATTTTCCCATGGTCACACTCCAACAAGTCCTTCCTCTGCTGCTACAAAAGGACTTCCTTGCTACCCTAGATCTCAAGGACGCATACTTCCACATTCCCATTCACAAAGCTCACAGGAAGTATCTCAGATTTGTAATAGACGAACAGCACTATCAATTCAAAGTTCTCCCATTCAGAGTCACAACAGCACCAAGAGTATTCACCAAGTGCCTAGCAGTAGTGGCAGCACATTTACGAAGACAGCACATCCACGTCTTCCAATACCTGGACGACTGGCTCATAAAAGCCAGCTCCTACAACCAGTGTGTAGAACACACTCATGCCACTATCCAACTGCTTCACAACTTGGGGTTCACAATAAACCACACCAAGTCCCATCTGCAACCATCCAAAGTATAATAATACCTCGGTGCCACAATAAACACCTCAACAGCGCTAGCTTATCCCTCTCCTGTCAGAATATCCCCATGCAAGACTACAAATGCGTCCTCTCCAAGAGTGCTTAGCACGCCACTGGAACCAGGCTCAAGGTCAATTGACAGATCTAGTGTTCGTGGACGGTCGTACTCCTCGCTCTCTGCAGTGGTGGAACACCAAAAACCTTTCCAAAGGTCGACCGTTCCTTCCCACCTACTGCAAAACACCATGCAAGGCAGGTGGACACCACAACAAAAGTCACTACATATCAATCATCTAGAGTTACTAGCCATATTCCTAGCATTGAAAGCTTTCCAAAAGCAAGTATCAAACAAAGCTGTGTTAGTCCGCAAGGACAACATGACAGCCGTGTATTACATACAGAAGCAGGGCTGAACACACTCCCTGCAACTCTCTCAGCTAGCACAGAACATATGGCGGTGGGCTATACCTCAAAACAAATTCCTCTTAAACCAGCATGTTCTAGGAGTACAAAATACCATAGCAGATCTGTTAAGTCGTCAGACCCAAAAGATCCATGAGTGGGAACTTCATCCGCTGGTTCTTCAACCATTCTTTCAGATGTGGGGTCAACCTCAGATCGACCTCTTTGCCACCCACGAAAACGCCAAATGCCCAAGCTTCGCCGCCACATATCCACACCCACTGTCCAAAGGCAATGCGATATGGATGAACTGGTCAGGCAAATTTGCGTATGCTTTTCCGCCTCTACCACTCATGCCACTAGTAGTACGCAAACTACAGCAGCATTCTCTAACCCTCATCCTAGTTGCTCCAACGTGGGCCAGAAAGCCCTGGTACACCACACTGCTACATCGATCTGTAGTGCCGCACCAAAAACTATACCTATCTCCACGCCTTTTAACCCAGAACCGTGGAGATCTCAGACACCCGGACCCAGCTCAGCTAAACCTTGCGATCTGGCTCCTGAAATCCTAGAATTCTGATATCTTAACCTTCCTCCTGACTTTATGAACATCATAAAAGAGGCTAGACGTTTTATGCAGCCAAGTGGAAACGCTTTGTAATATATTGTCACAACAACAATATTAATCGTCTAGACGTGTCTCTATTCAACATATCATAACTAAGGCTCCCGGTTTTCCGTTTAAACGGATTTTTACATATAAATACAGACGGAAAAATATTTTTCTTCCGTCTGGATTTATACATAGAAACGGAATAATACAACCAAATTGGATTCTGAGAATTGTTCGATCCGTGCTGCAGCCCAGGGTTGCCTCCCCACGCCCCTCTTCCTGATTGCCCTGTATGCCTGCCCAATTTAACACCTGCTGGGCCATTAATCTTTGGTAGGCGCGGGAAAACATTTTCTAGGAGCTCTTGCCTCTGACCTGCCCACCATAGCCCTGATGACGTGCCGGTTACATCCTTTTAGCAAATCAGCTGATCATTCATCATCTCCAGAGCTCTGGCTTTGTAGTGAGCGCTGCACCGGCACAGCAGTCTGTTTTAAGTCACAGTGAAGTGAAAAGGTGGGGGTGGAGGTGAACTTGTATTTCACGGTTTGCATCTCTACGGCAGTTCAACTTTAAGGAGGCCGGGGATGGTGTTAGCAGCGCGAGTACTTAGCGCAAATGTAGGACTGGCAGAAATGAATGTGACCCAAAAAGATCAGAAAGTCAGTTGGCATAAACACATTAGGGAAATTAGGCAGCATTAGCTTTAGGATACTTTCAGGCCTTAAATTAAAATTTATTTCTGAAATGAGAGCTCCCTGCTTCAGAGGAGGTAGTTTACTCTCTCAGCTGTGGATAGTCAGCCCGCACCACAGAGAGAAGCATGGAACTGACAATAAGGAGAACAAGGCATTTAATATCTGTAATATATGAAGAACGTAGACAGCTCTTTCATGCCATCTTTGGCCAGGTTACTGAAAGTGCACTCATCTAAATTCTAAATGTGTTTATTATGGCCTGTGAGAGTGTTTTCAATATTGTAACACAGCAGCAGCTGACACTAATATTACTGCAAGTAATCTCTGTAACACCCTCCCATTTCACATATGAGAGGTCCTGTTTTGATCGAACAGAAAAGTTTTTTGTGGAAGTTGTATGAAACATACACAACATTGGTCTTCCAAATGTCTATAATAGACTCTCACATATTGTATTGTGTTTGCTTAATTTGGAGCATATATACATATAGGTAAACCTATAATAACTATGTGCACTGCCTATTTAAATAAATGTGGGAAAATACTAGTTGCAGCATCTTTTTTTGCTTGCGACAAAAATAAATGCGGATATATACAGATAAAATGACAAAAAAAGAAATATGGATAAATACAGACGGAAATGTTAAAATAAATACCATAAAACCGGGAGCCCTAATCATAACATACTTATTACATCTTCAAAAATGTAACTTAGCCTACACGTCTATTAGACTGCATCTTGCTGCCATAGCAGCATATCTACAGAACAGACAGCTTCTATCTCTGTTCATAGTGCCTGCTATTAAAGCTTTCATGGAAGGCCTCAAGCGAATAATTACTCCCAGGGTACCCCCTTCACCAATGTGGAATTTAAACATTGTTCTCACACTGCTAATGGGAACTCCCTTCGAAACTTTACATAAATGTGAACTACAATTTTTAACATGGAAGGTTGCGTTCCTAGTAGCTATTACTTCACTACCGAGAGTTAGTGAACTACAAGCACTAACTATTCAAGAACCTTTCTTGTAAATGCATCACAATAAGGTCGTTCTCCGTACCAATCTAAAATTCCTTCCCAAAGTCATCTCTCCCTTACACCTTAATCAATCTGTGGAACTCACTTTGTTCTTCTTGCAGCAACAAACAATAGCAGAAAGAGCTCTTAATACCTTAGATGTCAAAAGAGCATTGTTATACTACATTGAAAGAACACAACCCTTTCGTAAGACCAAACAACTTTTTGTGTCTTTCTCACCACCACACAAGTGCAACCCTATATCAAAATTTGGGACAGCCAGGTGGATTGTTAAATGCATACAAATTTGCTATCACAAAGCTAAACGTACGTTATCTGTTCCTCCTAAAGCCCACTCTACAAGGAAGATGGGGAGCTTCAAAGGCATTTTTAGGGAACATTCCCTATGACATCTGCAAAGCAGCTACATGGTCTACACCGCACACATTCACGAAACACTATTGTGTAGATGTGCAAACTAAACAACAAGCTATTGTGGGCCAGGCTGTTCTCAAAACATTATTTCAAACTACTGCAATGGATAGGGGTGGTCGCCGCTAAGAATGGGTACTGCTATACAATCTATGCACAGTGTTTATTCTGCAGCTCATATGGCTTGAAGGGAAAATGCTACTTACCAGTATGCATCTGTCTTGGCATGTAGAGCTGCAGAGTTACACACGCCTACCCACCTCCCTGGCTACCCTTATCTGTTCCAGTATTATCTTAATTAGATACAGCTTAACATGGACATCCTTACTTCTCTTGCAAAGCGCCATCATTTCCCTAATGGCGAAAAACAATCTGAGGATGGAGCCGATGCTCATGCGCAATGTGGTCCAAAGGAGGAGTCCTTTATCTCGTGCCTTCCAAAGAACTTTTCAGGACAAAAACAAACTGCAAACATCCGGGCCCAACACTAGGTGGCGATCTATGCACAGTGTTTAACGCTGCAGCTCTACATGCCAAGAACAGATGCATACTGGTAAGTAGCATTTTCCTTTAATGGATTGGGTAGTGCACCCTTGGCTTATTGGCGGGGACTTTAATTCTGTCTTGGATGTGCATCTGGACCACTCTCATCCCCCGGTCCAAGGTGCAGTGACTACCAAAACTGCAGATTTTTTTACACACTTGGGCTATGGGTTGGAAGATCAGTGATGTGTGACGGATACACCATCCCGATAGTCGGGAATATTCATTCTACTCCCCTCCACATCAGCTACACACGCTGATAGACAGAATCTTTTGCACAACGTCCTTGTCACCCCAAGTTGAATCCACATACCGCGGGAAAACATTATCCGATCACAATCCACTCGAAGTGCTACTTGAATGGGGAAGGGTTCCTGCCCCGGTCCTGACATGGCGATTATGGCTATTCTCACTTGAAGATGGGGTATTCCGTAGTACCTTAGGTACCGCCATTACTAATTATTTCACAGAGAATGCTGGTTCGGCATCCTCATGCTCAGTTGAGTGGGACTTGTTTAAATCAGTGATCGGGGGACAGCTATAGGGGCTACTATTGGGACTCAACCTGGAACTGCAACAGAACCTCATTTAGGTGGAAGACTCATTGAATAAATTAGAAAATGAGGCCATCATTGACCCCTCTCGGCAGGCACCGCTTACAGGAAGCCAGAATTCAACATGCAGAGCTACTTGAACGACTCCGCCTAATAGACTACAGAACGTACACACAATATAGTCATAAAGAGGCAGACAAATCAGGGACCCTTCTGGCATGTCTCATTCGAGAAGCCCCTCCCCCGGTTCCCATAACGGAAGTATCCCTCCCAGATGGCACTACAGTTTCCACCCAAGCTGATATCAACACGGCGTTCTATACTTATTACAAGACCCTATACACTGGTCCGACTGTTATGCCCCATGATCTTCTAACATCTTTCCTGGACGACCCCACATTCCCTACACTGTCAGCGGATGCACAGTCGGACCTTGAGGCCCCTATTAACAAGGCTGACATACTAGGAGCCCTTAAAGACCTCCCTAGAAACAAGACCCCAGGTCTGGACTGATTGCCGGCGGAGTTTTACTTGATCTATGCCGAGCAGCTGGCTCCACACCTAGAGAACCTTTATATGACGGCACTAGATAAGCGCACGCTCCCCACTACGACTATGTAGGCCCTGGTTGTTTCCCTTCCCAAACCTAATAGGGACCCCCGTCATATATCGGGCTATCGTCCTCTCTGCAGTTTAGCTACTGAGTATAAAATACTCAACAAAATATTAGCTCAGCGCCTGCTCTCTTATCTCCCAAAACATATTAATATTGACCAGTGCGGCTTCGTACCAGGCCGCAGCACATCCCTCAATAGCAGGCACCTTCATTATCTTATGGAAACTGCAGCAGCCCTTTCCGACTCTGCTGGGTGCATCTTTCTTGATATGCAACAGGCATTCGACTCTTAAAAAATTTGCCATCCCAAAGGGCTACGTGAAATGGGTCGAGCTTTTGTACGCCTCCCCCACGGCTCGGGCCCAGATAGGCTCATATATTTCGGCTGCATACTCTGTGGCCAGGGGTACCCGGCAGGGCTGTCCTCTTTTGCCAATACTGTTTGTCTTGGCACTGGAACCCCTACTCCTCAAGCTTCGTAAGGATGCCATGGACTTGGGGATACCAACAACTACCGTGACATATGTCGCATCTGCTTATGCCGATGACATTATTCTTTACTTAAAGGACCTCACTGCAAGCCTAGAACCCATTCCGTCTATATTTAAATGCTTTGGGCAGATATCGGGCCTGGTCATTATCGCCAAAAAGTCTCATGCCTTCATTATGCGACATAGGGACGCTCCGGACCCAATGGCTTTCGGAGAACTACTATGGACGACCGCCTCAGACACTTTTAAGTACTTGGGTATACAAATCTATAGTACTCCCCAGGACTTCATTTATGGCAATCTATAGAGGGCAATACAGTCCCTTCGGAAGCTGGTCTCTTTTTGGACCTCATTGCCATTGTCTGTGATGGGCAGGATAGCCATCTCAAAAATGGTGATGCTCCCCTACCTCCTCTATTTTTTCGCCAACATACCGGTTATAATCCTGTCTCTAATTTTTAAGACATTAGACACTCTAATGTTAGACCTTGTCTGGGGAAAGGGACGTAGGAGAGTGGGCCTGGCAAAACTACAGCTCCGATCTGAGGAGGGCGGTCTAGGAGCACCGGACTTTCGGGCATATTGTATGGCCAGTCAACTACAATGGCTGTTCAATTGGCTAGTGGGCAGACACACCCAAGAAATTGGGTATACTGCCTGACTTCTCGGTCAGGGTACTCTTCACGCTTTACTTTTACCACGGGGTAGAATCCCACCTACGGCTCCCCCCTTGCTTAGCACAGCATTGATGTACTGGAAGAAGACTCTTCAGTACACAAAGAAAGCCCTCCCATACTCTCCCAATATTCCCTTCCTTGGGATCCCTGTCGCACACAGGTTAATTTAAAAAATGATTGTGTTCCCCTGGGAACGGGATGCGGTGTCCACTGTTGGGGCACTATTCGTAGAGGGTACACTAGTGGACCACAACAATTTCACCCGTGCTCAGGGGGTCCCCCCAACACTGTTTCTTCTTCATGCTACCATCATCCATTATATCAAACGTCATTGGTTCCCCGATGGTATAGAACCCCCCCAAAGCATGAACTTGTATATGCTACACATCTGATGGGTACCGGTCGTCATCTCACCCGGTGGCTCTACAGGGGAATTTGCATACACTCAGGAACATCGCTGACTCCACTTCGGACTAAATGGTCACTGGGTTTGAGGAGGGAGCTAACAGATGGGAATGGACATCTATACAAGAATTTCCCAAGAAAGTCTCCCGCAATGCTAAATTTAAATACATACAATACATGATTCTACACAGGGCCTATCTTACCCCACATCGTTTGAATTGTATCTACCCGGATGCTCAGCTTTCTTGCCCCAGGTGTCATGAAGTGGATGCAGACCTGCTTCACATGCTGTGGCATTGCCCCCGCTTGCGAACTTACTGGCAAACAATTATGGAATCCAGAAGTTCACTGGTACGGCTGACTGGTTGGCTGCGGATAGCTGTCTACTAGGCCTCCATAAACGCCCCAATAAACAGAGTTCAGTATAAATTTGCAGACCTGGCTGTACTTGTTGCGAAACGGGCCATCACCATGAGATGGAAATCCGCCAATCCCTCTACAGCACTGACCTGGCAGACGGAAAGGAACAGGTGGGGCACTGCAGAGAGCTCAATCATAAGGCATGAAGAATTCCGAGGCCACCGCAGAACTCCTATTTCCATGGAATGGTACCAAATGTTAGAAACATTTAAAGCCCTTGACTCACTTACCCCTTCGGTCTCCCCAGCAGGACCCATGTCACTCACTGCTCCCATACCTCCTACAGTCAATCTGCCCGAAGTTGAGTAACATCATGCTACGTTCCTTTGTTATTGCCTAGGGATGTATGTATCTGTATGTAATATTGCATACGTTTTGTATATTCTTACAGCCAAACCGGTGAATGCAATTTTCTTTTGAGATACAATACGTAGCCTGGACCAGAGGACTAGGGGGGAGGGGGGTAACTTTGATTGTTTTTTCCTTATCTTTTTTTATTCACTTTACGTGATGCACTGTTTAGCTCACCAGAAAAGAGCAAGTTCTCTCTACTGCCTGGATAGCCGAGTAGGCGAACCGCTCTGCACATTTCCGATCCTTGAAGGATTTTGATGTCCTTTTATCAATGGGTGTATCATATATCTAATGAGCGTGTATTATTGTATTTGGAAACTCAATAAAAATTTATGTTTTAAAAAGAAATGTGGTCTTTCCTGATAGTTATTTTTCTCATTTGGGTTGTTAACTAAAACCAGATCATATCAGATCAGCTTCTTTTTATTGGAATCTCTCTTCAGCAATGTAATTTACCACTCTTTACCTGGAAACTAATACATTTAGCAAATGAATTAGGACCACAGACCTCCCAAGATATGTCTAACAGTGAAGCTCCAGCTAAATTATTAGACAACGCATTTTATAAAATAAAGGAGCAATCTTGGACTGCAGGAAAGCACTCCTATTTGTACAAGTAAAATATAATGTAATTTTTTTAAAAAAATATGCATTTTATTTGTTTAAAACCGTGTGTATATTGTGAAATTGGTTTACCTCTACCCCTTCCCAAAGACAGCAGTTATACCTTGCGTATACCACCCTTGTAAACACCCTTCACACTCTAGTCTTTAACATAACCCAATATTTGGCATCCTGTCACGCACCAACATCACTTAAGTAAAATAACCTCAAGATCTCCTGCCACCCTCCCCACACTGTAACTTCCGTCCTCCTCCCTGGTCAAAACCTTGCTCTTCACTCTAGTAGAGCCGCGCACTGCCGATGCACCGACAGGCTCTGTTAAAGAGCACCTATCAGTGCTGCCTATAGTCCTCTGTTAGCTCGGTCTGCTTGAACTGGCTAAATGGATTATCTTCACTCTCAGGTTTTCGGAATACCGAGATTGACTGGAGTCTGCTGAGGCAGAAGATAGTCGCCCTCCTTTCTGTTGCTTCGGTTTCTGGGCGAGGTGAAGATCAGAGTGGATGCAAGTGGTTCCCCCTTATGACATAGTAATAGTAGAAAAAAGCTTTGTTTTCCACTGTTGTGACATTAGAACAGTGACTACCCAGGTTAGGAATCTAGTAGTCATGCTAATGGCTCTGTATCAGAGCCATACTTAACTGTTGCTTATTGGACTGGCATGCTGTGTAAAGGGTTTTTTCTGAACAATGAATAGAATGCATTTCTCCTTGTTTTGAAATTAGAGTATTTTTCCTAATTATAGCAAGGAGAAATGTTTGCTACCTATATTAGTGTTATTCATTCAGAAGAGTGAGGCACTGACTTGCTTGTGTTTCTTTTCTAAGGTTCTGGTTCAGGCTATTAAGGAAGCAAAGGAGCAGCACCCAGACATGTCGGTGACAAAAGTGGTTGTCCATCAGGAAACTGAGATCGCAGAAGAGTAGCAGTGCAAGGTAATACGAGTATACATCATGGATCAAACAGTGCAGGCTCTTATATCATTTTAAATCAGTGTCTTAACAATATGCATTTGTAATCAAATAATCAAGTCACTATTTGTCATTAACTTGCTATTCTTGTAAACTGTTATTTTTGGCAGTAATTCTACTACTATTCTGTGGTGAAGTTGATCTGTAAATGCTCTTCATATCTGTAGTCACGGATCAAAATTTGAAAAGTAAACAAATCTCCTTAGGCGAGGCAGCATTTTCCCCTTCCTTCTGTCCAGTTTGGGATGTGCAGATTTTCAGAGGATCCGTGAATCTGAGCGATCAGACTGGCTGGAAGTACCTGAAAATGTTTGTTACGCCAGGCGCTGAAGAGTGCACCCTGACACTAAGGTATGTAAAGTAGATGGGGGTATGGGCGAGCATCCCCTATTCCAGAGAGGATTTGGAATGGTCCTAGGGAGCCTGGTTTTGTCCCCAAAAATAAGATAAAAGATCTCTATTTTCCGTGCTGGAATTCTTTGAATAAACCGTATTTCAACACGTTGTGAGGAGATCTATGGATTTGTTTTTGGGAACGTGACAACAAAACCGTGATTGGATTATTTTCCAGCACCTCACTGGGTGAAGTGGCCAGGGGAGAAAGCCGGAACGCGTATCTTTTAACTCTGGGATTGAGGGTGACCGGAGAGTATATATATATATATATATATATATATATATATATATATATATATATATATATATATATATATATATATATATATATATATATATATATATATATATATATATATATATATATATATATATATATATATAATCCTCCTCAGCACGCTCTGCGCTCGCAGACACCGCCTCCACGCCAGCATAAATGAGGAACGGACCAACGAAGTCAGCAACAGATGGATTTATTTACAAAAACAGAACCAGCGACGCGTTTCGAGCTGAAAAGCCCTTGATCACGCTGCCATATATATATATATATATATATATATATATATATATATACTAGCAGCCCGCCCGACCTTGTCCGGGTGCAACAGGCTTCCCCGACCCCCGCCCGCCCCGACATTGTGCAGCAGCCCAGGACCCCGCCCGGCCCGTCCCCCGCCTGCCCCGTCCCCCGCCTGCCCCGACCCCTGCCTGCCCCGACATGGGTCCCCTTACCTGAGCCGCCGCTCCTCCCGCCTGTCCGCTGCTCGCACCGCCGCTGGCCTGTCCGCTGCTCCTCACGTCACCGCTCCTCCCCGCGCCATGTCCGCCGCTCCTCGTCGCGCTCCTCCCCGCGCCATGTCCGCCGCTCCTCGTCGCGCTCCTGGACGCCGCTCCTCCCTGCGCTCCTGACGTGAGCACGCACGTCGCGGCCGGCGCTACTTCGGAGGGCCTACTTTTTTTTAACTGTACATTTTTAAATCACGTTTTAAAAAAAATGTATATAGCCTATAACCATCTACACACCCTGACGATTCCAACGGTGTATCGGGTGTGTGGATTGGCGCTGTGGTTCCCGAGTTTACCCGCCTCAAAGGCTGAAAGTTCTTCCTTTATTATAGTAGTATAGATATATATCCTTATATATATATCCTTACTCCAGCGCTCTGACGAGACTTTGGCCCCATGGAGGGTGGTACATGCACCAGGAGAGCACCCGGTTGAATAAATCCACTAATGTCCGTATTGAAAAACAAAATGCACTCTCAGGCTTCAATAAGATAAAGAAATCAGGAAGTTTAATTCCTCGCTACGGGTTTCGGCGGTAAAGCCTTGTTCACGTTATATTAGAAATTAGCATTTAAACAACCTTAGAAATTCACTGAAAAAACCATAGGTTTCAGGGAAGTTATAGTTCGTTGAACTTATCACTCGTACAAAACCAGTGAAATTCCCCCGTTATAGTTAGTTCAGCTAACTATAACTCGCGCGCCCGCAATGCACTGCTGATCACGTCACATATTACATCACTGATGACATGGTCAGTGACAACTCTCATGACATCACTCATGACATCACTGATGACATCATCCTTGTGATAGAGTGGCAGAGCTCCTCGCACCCTAATATAACTTTTGTTACACACACTCAAAAATAGAAACTAACATTTTCAAAACAATGGACATACCAATACCACTTACAACACACCTATTCAGTAATTCCAAGATCTACACACACTTCCACTAATTCACCAAGTCCTATATATTCACTCATACAGTACTCACTCATCATATGTACCCATACACCTATACATCCTGTTACACACTGACACTCATCCATAGTTACTCACACACATAGTCACACATGCAAACAAAGTATCAAACATCCATTTACTTGCATATACAGTTATACACACACCACCACACTTACTTCTACAGAAACGTACACATACTTACTCTCTTAAGCAATCACTTATAGAAACACATCCTAATTTATACAGGAACTCTTCCAATCTCTCACTCTCACATATACTGACTTATATACACCAATACTCACATATACTAGTTTAAAACATATGTAGTTACCCATAAAGACACTATTGAGACAGTCATTCACTCACTAACACACCCATACACACACTCATCCACCCGAACAGTCCTGCACACATGCTGTCTTCAACACATACAAACAGTGAGTCACTCATTCATGCATCTAATACCCCCACCTAACCATACAGACACTCAGACACTCATACTGATACTCAAAACACCAACTAATAACCTATATAGACACTCATGTAACTACTCACCAACCCATGCAGCCACTTATACACAGAGAGACTAGTACAGATTTGACATATTTAAACATTATTCACTAACCCATGTATTCACTAAGATACACTTAATCAGTCCGTTATACAATCAATTTTACAAAAAACAAATTATCGATTAAAACACTTATATACCCATTTATTCTTCCATCGACCTTGAGATATACATATATAAAACATATTTAATTTTCAGAAAAACACACATTCACTGGATGATGTCATCAGTGATGTCATGAGTGATGTCACTGACCATGTCATGTGTGATGCAATATGTGACATCGTCAGCAGTGCATTGCGGGCGTGCGAGTTATAGTTAGCTGAACTAGCTATAAAAGGGGAATTTCACTGGTTTTGTACGAGTGAAATGTCCAACTAACTATAACTTCCCTGAACCTTATGGTTTTTTCAGTGAATTTCTAAGGTTTTTTAAATGCTAATTTCTAACTATAACCTGCCTGAAACCTATGTTTTTTTCAGTGAATATATATATATATGTGTGTGTGTGTATATAAAAAGGTGCCATCAATGTGGTACCTCTGGAAGAAAGGGGAACATGAATTTTTGGAGACCTGACACCTACTCCAGAACTTCATATTCTGAATTTGTTCATGCAACACAAGTAGTTGCTTTCTTTCAGCCAAGTCCTACAAGATCTGAACATGAGGTCTACTGGTTGCCGTCCATGTATCATCAAAATGCCTATTTCTGTCTTCTGGTTCTCCCTACTTACAAACTTTGCCTGAGGTTCACAGTGAGTTCCCCGCACTGTCAGTGTTTTACCACTCATACACTTCTTTACGACATCCCTGGCAGTTGTGACGGCATCTCTGCGTCTGTCGAGATCTCATTTATTTCCATACTTGAGTGGGTGCTGGTGAAAACAGAGTCTCCAGCACTGGTCACTGAGCACTTGCGGCAGACAACCACTCTCTTGCCTGACCTGGGCTTAACCATACATTTCTGAACAGTCTCCTACATAGAGGGTGCCTGCGACAGGAGCAGGGCTGAAGACAACCCGCATGAAGGCCATTTTACCTCTGAGGATTTCGGATTTTCGAGAAATGATTCAGAGTTTTATTTTACTCTGGTTAATTGTATTGTAGTGTATCAAGCATTTGTATGGCGCAAACCTGTCACCCTACGGTTATCCTGGCGCTAGAACTTCAAAAGGTATTACGGTTGAACCAGTCCGTCATTACAGCGGGGGTACTAGATATCGCCCCTCGGGAATAGCCAGGTTTTCACCAGCTTTCTAAAGCCGGTTAGCGTGTAGGAGTGTCTAATGGACTGGGGAAGATCATTCCAGAGTTTAGCCGCCACCACGCCAAAGGCTCTACCGCCCATCCTGGCTCTCTTAAAGCTGATGGTCTTTACCAGGTTTACATTGGAAGAGCGGAGCTGCCTTTCCGGATTGTACCAAGAAAATCTTTCCCGTAGAGGAATAGGGCCCATTCTGTGTGCCGCTTTGTACACGATGCATAGGGACTTGAAATGGATCCTCTCTTTGATGGGCAGCCAATGTAGATCTCTCAAGGCTGCAGTGGTAGAGGTCCTCCGTTGCCTATTCAGAGCCAGTTTAGCTGCCATAGACTGAACTCTCTGTAATCTCTGTATGATGTACTGTGGTGCTCCCAAGTACAGAGCATTACAGTAGTCCAGTCTACCGAGAATTACACTCTGTACCACAAGGGAGCGCATGTCCTTGGGCAGGAGCGGAAGGATCTGATGTAGCATTCGCAACAACGCAAAGCATATGTTGGTCGTTTTTTTAACCTGGGATTCCATCTGGAGATTACCCTCCAATTGTACCCCCAGGTTACGCACAGTTTGGGCCGGAATCAAGGGGTCGTCCTCTAGGGTGAGCTTAAAGTCTGGTATTAGCGATTGGTGCACACTAGAGGAAGGACAGAACAGCACCTCTGTTTTCCCCCCATTAAATTGCAGAGAGTTCTGCCTGAGCCAGCCTGCTGTCCGGCGCATACACTCTTGAAACTTGTCCATCGATACCGCCCTTTCCCTTTCAGGGAAAACACCAATTGGGTGTCGTCCGCATAGTTGACCAGGTCGATATCGAAGGACTTGATCAAAGAGAGAAGGGGACGCAGATAGATATTAAAGAGGATGGGGCTAATCGCCGATCCCTGCGGAACCCCATGCACAACTAAAGACTGGCTCGCCTCATAAGGAGGCAGTGACACTATCTGTTGCCTTCCAGTTAGGTAGGAACGTAACCATTGCAAGGCACATCCTTTTACCCCCATCGTTTTTAATCTCTCCAGCAGTACTGTATGGTTCACCATGTCGAATGCGGCCGATATATCAAGTAATACTAAAACGGAAGATTCTCCCTTGTCTGTTCGCATCCAAAGATTGTCCATAACGGTGACCAAGGCAGTCCTTGTCTAGTAGGAGGTTGTCCTCCAGATATCCAGACATGGTTTTGCTGACAATTGTTCCCAAGATTTGGTATGGTAGGAGAGATATTGGAGAGATATTGGTCTAAAATTGACTGGAACCAGGGGATCAAGGGAGGGTTTCTTGAGCAGTTGAGTGATTATCGCCTTCTTCCATGTTTCCGGGACTACTCCCTCTTCTAAAGATTGGATGCAAATTTTGCTTTACCAAGGGAAGGTCTCCTTACCAGATGTTTTCCAGATTCTATGGGGTAAGGGGTCCCCGGGGGGAGCCAGATGTAATGCTCAGGGCCAGCTCATTAAACCGGTCCTCAGATGGAACCTGGAAGTTTTCCAAACAGGAGACTGCTATAGGTTCTTCTCCTAATCTTCCGATCCGGTAATCCCAGTTGTTAACATTATTGGGGCCTAATTTGCCCACGATCTTGACTTTTTCCTCAAAATCTATCGCGATCGAATCGCAGAGTTTCTGTGAGGCGACCACCTTGTTGCTTGTGCAAGTTGGGTGTGAGAGATTCTTCACGATGCTAAACAGTGCTTTGGTGCGATTCGGAGCATGCAGAATAGAATCGGCGAAGAAATCTGCTTTGGCCTTCGCAATGCCTTCCTTGTAGCGGGCCTGAGCTACTTTTAGTTCCTTTCTATCTATATCCGCATAGTTTCTCCTCCATTTTCTCTCCAGTGGTTCTAACATCAGGGGAATATTGAGCCGTAATAGTGAATTTTCCACTCTGTTCATCTAAATTTGAACTAGTGGAAGGTCCCCTCCAATCTATTGGTGGGCTGTCTTTTCAGCTTCAAGCTATTGTGATCACAGTTTGCTCCTTGCTTGGCTGGGATGCCCATTTGGGTCACATGATGGCGCAATGTCTTTGGTTGGCATCTGAACAGCATCAGCACATAAATGTGTGAGAGCTGGTGGCAGTCTGTCTTGCAGTTTAGGTGTTGCTCTATTCCATCTCAGCGAGCAGCATTCAGATTTTGTCAAACAATACCAACACCATCCATAATATCAAATACAGAGTGGCTCTGGGCTTCGCACCCTATTTTTGGAGGAGATTTACCTGTAGAACAGGTTGAAGCACCGAGCAATCTTCCTTGTGGTGGTTCACCTATCAGGCTCCTTAAGTCTGAGAGTGTATACTGTCATTCGCCTCTCTGAGACTAAGGGTGGGAGTTTTCCAATCAGGAGACTGCTATAGGTTCTTCTCCTGATCTTCCGATCCGGTCATCCCAGTTGTTATTAATATTGGGGCCTAATTCGCCCACGATCTTACTGACTTTTTCCTCAAAATGTATCGCGATCGAATCGCAGAGTTTCTGTGAGGCGACCACCTTGTTGCTTGTACAAGTTGGCTGTGAGAGATTCTTCACGATGCTAAACAGTGCTTTGGATGCGATTCAGAGCATGCAGAATAGAATCGGCGAAGAAATCTGCTTTGGTCTTCGCAATGCCTTCCTTGTTGCGGGCCTGAGCTACTTTTAGTTCCTTTCTATCTATATCCGCATAGTTTCTCCTCCATTTTCTCCCCGCCCTCTTACAACTGCTGCTCGCGCTGAGCTGCTATTGCGTACTTTGCACGAATATTTTAATGTGTCTAGACTTGGTACAAATATTTTAATTTGTTTAGACTGTTAAGAAATCCTTGCTTTTGAATTGTGAATTGCTAACACGCTCTAAAAAAACGAGCATTACCGGGGAATTATTTGCGGGGGACTGCTTGCCGCTGTCTCGTGAAACTCCCCTGATCCAGCCAATCACTGTGCGGTGGGAGGAGCGGGGGCAGGGGATAAATGTCCGACGCAGCGGACGCGCGCAGCGGACGCGCGCAGCGGGCGCGCCAAAGGCGGGCCCGTCTGCGCCCGTTCTGGCCTAGGGCTCAGCCACTATGCCCAAAGTCGTAAGTATTCCTCTAATAAACTTCGCTTCCTCCACTCTCCTACTCGCCCTATTGCTCCTGAGCTATCGGCTATTTTAAGGCAATATGGTATTTGGAGATCTAAGGCACATTATGAATTGCTGTTGGTACCGGTGATACCTCTAGTGGGCTGTCATAAAAACACCGGTAGACCTTTATGTATTTTTTATATAAACACTCGTTCCTTAGTGCAACACCAGCTAGACATCTTTTTACTCATTCAAACGGAGAAACCTGACATTTTGTTAATTACGGAAACATGGCTGTCACCTGATTCCACACCTGATATCCTTGCTGCGTTACCAGATAACTAATATATACTCCACGCCAATCGGTCGACAGGAAAAAAGGGCGGGGAGTAGCTGCAATAATTCATAAAGACCACACATTTGTGGCTTTGACACCTCCGACCCTTACAAATGTTGATAATTTGATTATTAAATTAGTATCAGACATGGAACCACTGGTCTGTGTCTTGATCTATAGGCCCCCGTCAAACATGCCCACGTTTCCTACCTTGTTAACCGAACAAATTTCCAATTTGGTCACGAAATACGCAAAAGTTCTCCTTATAGGAGATTTTAACTATTGGGCCAACGATCCATTGGGTGGCACACAATCAGGGGAATTGACAGACCTTTTAACAAATCTTAATCTGACACAGTACATCACTCAACCAACCCATATCAA
This sequence comes from Lissotriton helveticus, assembly GCF_964261635.1. Lineage (NCBI taxonomy): Eukaryota > Metazoa > Chordata > Amphibia > Caudata > Salamandridae > Lissotriton > Lissotriton helveticus. Next base: position 1,750,172,590 of record NC_136061.1, on the reverse strand, counting down.
GGGCCACATTCTGGACCAAGTGTGGTCCACTAACCCCTTATCGGCTAGTCCTATTGTTGAGCCGTGTATATGGTCAGACCATCACTTAATTAAATTGATTGATAGTGCCTTTCCAGGCTAGAAACATCTTGGCTAGGCGAGAGGCAGTTCTGTCTCGGAAATGGCATAATCTGGATAAAGAGCAGTTTTTGATAACTCTCACTAATACGCTCCCCACAGTGGATAAAGATATTGAGCTATGTGAGGGCAGGCTGGTCGAGTGGCTATTGAGGGCCAGCAATATGCATGTGCCTCTGAAAAAATTAAAACCTGTTCGGGCAGACGCACAGAAATGGTTTACAGAGGACTTAAAAAAACAGGAACTACAGCTGCGCCAAAAAGAGAGGAAATGGCGCTCACAATATGCTGAAGATAGGAAACCGGCCTATCTGGCAGCTAGAGGTGACTATAAACTAGCCATTATTACAGCTAAGAGATCCTATTTCTCATTCAGGATTTTGAATGCCAGTAATAGTTCCAAGGACATTTTCACTATTGTTAACGTACTCTCTCATCCTGATAGGATCCTCCCGGACCCCTCTCCCACACAAGAATTCTGTGATACACTGAACAAATTCTTTTTAGATAAAATTGCACGAATTAAAGCAAGCATACCTAAAACATTTGGGGCAAGGACGATTCTCACTGTAAACAAAAATACATCCGTTTTAGATTCCTTCCCAGTCATAACTATCAATATACTAAACAACTTGTTGTCCAGAGTAAAATCAGGGTCCCCCCTGGACAGCTGTCCTCCTCATGTTATGAAAGAGGCCTTCTCTAGTTTTCCTGACTTATTGATTAGTTTCCTAAACGAGTCCCTTTGCCAGGGCTTCGTCCCTAGGTCATTTAAAGAGGCATTTGTGGTCCCACTTCTAAAAAAAAAACAGGTGCTGACCCTGCTATCCTGACAAATTACCGACCTATTTCCTTACTCCCTTTTTTAGCCAAGGTGCTGGAGGCACATGTAGCAACATGTTTGTCCAACTTTATTGAATCATCAAGGTATTTGGACCCACATCAAGCGGGTTTTCGCCCAGCGCATGGTACAGAGGCGGTCATGCTGACACTCCTTGACTCCCTATGTCAGGCCGACCTAGGTATACCTCAGGCGCTGGTCCTTCTGGATTTGTCGGAGGAGTTCGACACGGTCGACCACAAAATCCTGTGCGACCGTGTCGGGCAGGCCGGCATCCAGGGTTCGGCCTTCAGTTGGATTTGTTCCTTCCTCAATGGTCGCTCTCAAGCGGTTCGACTAGGGAACTTTATGGCTGCCAAGTCTTCCATTTCTTGTGGGGTCCCGCAGGGATCCTCTTTATCACCTCATCTATTCAAAATTTATTTATGTCCCTTGATTCTGGCATTGAAAGAAATGAATACAGTCACTTTTAACTATGCTGATGATTTGCAGCTCCTGTTCACAATTGATGGTACCTCAAGTTCAGTCTCACAATTTCAAGAGACAATGCGGTTTATCCGTCAGTGGATGGATCAGAACCATCTTAAATGGAATCCAGACAAGACCGAACTGTTGCTGACAGGGAACAGCAGCAGGTTCTGGTGCCCTCATTATTGGCTGCCTGAATTAGGTAATCCACCACAACCGGCCCCCCATGTACGTAGTCTGGGGGTAACCATTGACAGTGACCTATCCTTGAAAACACAGGTTGGGACAGTGGTTTCCTCCTGTTCCTTTCAACTTCGCAGGATAAGAAAGATCTGCCGTATGTTTACTCACTCAGCACTAGTGCAGGTGGTGATTGCACTGGTGGTGTCCCATTTAGACTACGCCAACGCTGTCTATCTGGGACTTCCACTCTTTCTATCCAAACGCCTCCAGCTGGTTCAGAACCAAGCGGCAAGGTTGATATTTCATCAACCCAAATGGCACTCTGCATCCGTCCTCCTGAAGAAGTTACATTGGCTTCCGGTTGCTCAGAGATCATTGTTTAAATCAGGATGCCTGACATTTAAGTTACAATATTGCAACAGCCCTGCATTCATTAACAAGTTAGTCTCTAGGTATATCCCCCTACGTCCCCTGCGCTCTGCCCAACTTCAGTTGATGATGGTACCATCTTATCAACTCAAATGCCAAGGTGGACGTAGGTTTGCCTTTTTGGCTCCTAAACTCTGGAACGCATTACCCATCGAGATCAGAAGCTGTACAGACTTGATGTGCTTTAGGGGATTGCTGAAAACTTGGCTTTTCATGCAGGCCTGCGCATAACACCATACGGGTTGCATCTCTTCAGTCATAGCGCCATGAAACCTCTGGGTGTACGTGCGCTCTAGAAATAATTGTTAACATAACTAGAGCGTAAAGCTTTCAATTCCACACTAAACCATGGGGCAGAGGCTTTCTTCCTGTTTTTGAGTCTCTTAATGGGGATTAACTTATCCAGGAATCTGTCAATTAAATTGCAGTATTCCTGATAGTTTTTCTCGATGGAACAAGATGAAGCAAACAGATTTTGGCTAGGGGGTGTCAAGTATAGCTTATTATTGATTAGCTTGTCCCATTTTCTTCCCTGTCAGAAAGTAGTCCGACAGCTATTGCTTGTCTCCGATCGGGGAATTGAAATGTGAAAATGCACTAAAGAGTGATCCGACCAGCTTTGCGACAATATGTCAATTATCTTGGTATCCGTCTTATTTGCGAATACCAGATCCAACACATGCCCTCCCTGATGTGTTGGTTCTTGAACCAGCTGGCCGAGGTTTTTTGTTGTTCCATGCCAGAGGTTCCTGGCAGGGCTTTGTTGTCCTCCTCCTCCACCTTATCCTCCTCCTTCCCCTTCTCAGTGACTCAGCAGGAGGCTGGTTCTGGGCCTTCTTAGGCCGCTTCTTCTGCCTGGGGAGTGTGGTTTCTGGCCATTGAGTTCTCCTTGGGACTTTGGCATTGTTGGCTGCTGGACGGCCCTTTGTTGACAATTTGTGTGTGTTTTTCGCTGGAGTTGTTTCGGAGATTTGGCCCTGAGATAAGGCCTTCTTCCTTGCTTGAGCTGCTTGTCAAGCCTTCTGCCGGGTTGATTTTCCCCGTGGCCCTTTTGTTTTTTCCTCTGCTGCGGAAGTTCTTCCAAAGAGGGTTCTTAACGTACCATATCTGGGGTAGTGCTAGCTGTTATATAGTCTTGGGACTGGCTCCCTTTCCTTATTTCTGGATGGGGTGGTGGGCCTGTTACGTGTATCATGGCTTTTTACGCCTGTTCCTTGTTTCATGGGAAAGGCTGTCTATGTGCTGCTAGAGTGGCTGCTCAGGGCTCTGCTCTGTTCATTCTTCTGCCCCTGCCTTTGGACACTGCAGTGTTGCACAGTTCCTTATGGTGTTGTTTGTCTCTCCTTTTTCTACTCTTTCGCACACTGTTCCCATGCTCCCACAGTTTTTTGTCGGGTGGCTCCGCGTTGTGGTACTTAAAAGTTCACCGAAGAAAACTGACGTATGCGCGCCAGGGTGGGTCTTATGTGACCTCGCTGATGTCACATACGCGGACGACGCCTGGGCGGATACTTGTGGTGTCCCCCTGCCCCTGGCACGCACGGATTCTGTGGCAAAAGTTTTCCGGATCCAGTGTCACACCTGGGGATAATTCTACATGAAGGAATATGCGGCAAGAATAGTCTCTACCAGATACATTGTTACCAAAGGTAAGTAACTCGTACATCTGGTGCTGTGGTGTAGGCTGGGGCTACCTGTTGATAATCCTGTTTCTTTGAACGTATTGTGCTGTTCCTCCTAAACCACTGACAGTGCAACACACATGCCTGGGAGTGACTGCCAATGATACTTGAGGTGCTTATAGTTGTGAAGACTGCTCTCGCCATCCAGGATCCTGCTGCACTTCAAAAAAGAAAATGAGCTCCCATCACAATGGGAATTGCTCTTTCTAGTTGAGGGAAAAAAGAGAACTGAAAGGGAAAGATGAATGTGAAGGGGAGAGATGACAGGTGAAGATAGGGTTGCCACCTTTTTTATGATTTTAACAAAAAAGTCATCTTTTTGTTAGTTTTCGAGATTCTCGATGATTCCGGAGCTAGTCCTTGAATACACATTTGTGTAAAATCTGCTGCATTCCCTTTTATCATTAGTGCTACCTTTGTTAACTTTATTTATCATATATGTATTATATGCAGAGAAGAAATACTTGGAGTTGAGATGTGAAGAATATTTAGGGGAGAGGAGAAAGTAAGAATCAGAGGCAGAATCAACAAGAGAAGTAAAGGGGTGGTGGGGTAGACGAGCAAGCTAGATGAGTCTCTGAAGAGCAGAACCACCGAGAGAAGGTACATTTGTGGGAAGAGATTGTAGGTGATTAGAGTATGGAAGAGAGAGTTGGACATGAAAAAGCCAGAACCAGTAAAACAAGGTACGAAGCTGTAGGTCAAGAGGGGAAGGGAATATAATCACAAGAGCGAGAGAATCAGCAAGAGAACAAACAAATGCTTGAGAAAAGGTGAGGGGCGAGAGTTGGATGTAGAAGAGCAGAAACAACAAGACAGTGTAAGCAGTGGCCTAACAATAGCCCCTGCAGTGTGGAGGGGCGCGAGCTCCAGGTTGACCCCTCCAGCACCGTGCACGGGTGGGCATGAGAGCTCCTGACTAGGTCCAGAGTGTGGGGGGCCTCCTCCATGTACTTTGCAGAGGGGCCCTCCACCAGTTTCGTTATGCCACTAAGTGTAAGAGGCTGGGGGCTAAGGGAAAGGACAGAGGTGGGTGTAATATGGGTGAGGCAGTAAAAGAAGGTTACAGACAGCGGGAGAGGTGAGTAGATCATGAAGAGAAGTGCGCATAAGTGGGGCGGAACAAGCAAAAAAGGTAAGAGGCTGGGAGCGCAAATGAAGATGGGAAAAGAGAGAGGGATGTAAGAAGGGAAGAAATAGTGAGAAGGGTAGGAGGGCAATAGTGGATTTAAGAGGCAAAGCCAACAAGAGAAGGTTGGTGACCAAGAGAGCTAAGAGATGAAAAGTGGAAAATGCAGTGGAGAGGATTTAAGCGGCCCAGAACCAGCAAGAACAAATAAGTGGCTCAGGGATAGAGGTGGATCTAAGTGGGGCAGAACAAGGGAAAGAAATAAAGGCTAGCGAGAAAGAGAGAACGACGAATGTGATAGGTGGATGTAAGTAGGGCAGAACCGGCTCGAAAAGATGGGGCCCAGGGGGAGAGGGGCAGAACCAGCAACAGAATGTTATTAACAGATAGTGAGTGGTGTGTGCAGAAGAAATGTCAATTGTGCATTAAATCAGAACATTAATCTAAGTGTTTTCCTTTATTTCTTAATTCTATGAATCCATTCCTTTGGTACAGTTATATTTAACCCCTTGCCTGCTGATGAAGAGCACAGCTCGTCATGAGGCACAGTGGAGCTGTGCTCATGACAAGCTGGGCTCGTCATAACGGCTGCGCCAATCCCCGTGTGGTGAATTCTACACCTGTGCGGACGTTCTACAGGAGTGGGTGGAGTCATGACGAGCCCAGCTTGGCATGAGCACAGCTGCACTCTGCACGAGCACCGTGGCGCCGCGCGCAGGCCCCCTCCCCCCGCACAGGAGGGGAATTACCCCCCACGGTTAAGGGGTTAAAAATAAAACAAAATAAACATTGCATGTAGCATCATATTAAATAATATTGTATCAGTTTACTTGGTGCAGCTGATATATGTGGAAGTGTGGCTTTCAAAACTGTAAAAAACTATATATATATATATCTCCCTATCCCTGAACCCCTTATCAATTAAATGTGTTTCTTGATTGCAGCAATGCAAGAGAGCTTCTCATTTCACTGTACACACAGGGCCGGATTCAGAGTGGGCCTGTAAATACTGATCCATGGGCAAACCCCTTTATGTCCACAAATCAAAATTCTAATTTGTGCAGTAAATATTTTCCCTGAGAGATTTTGGCCGGTCAGTTGGTCGTGCCAACATGAATCAGGACAAAAAGCCCTGGAAAAGACTAAACAGGCAGATTGTGGTGCATTAAATGATGGTTCTGTTTTATGCCTCATATCGGAGTGAAAAATGTGGGATAGGAGGCCAGGAAATCTCTCCCCCTAAGGTAATGGTATTCGCCAAATATAGTACTGCTCTCCCTCTTTTGGCAACCTCCTCTGAGTATCATTTTTTAACCAATCAATTTCTTTTGTGTGTAGCACATCTTCAATCATTTGCTCAGTAAAACAGGTATCTACATGAATGTTTCCAATTAATCTCCATTAAATGCGCTGTAGCTAGTCGACTTTATAGATGAGCCATATGTCCTGATCACCATCTTGACCCACTTTTCACTTTGTGCATATCTTTCATCTCCCATGCTTATCCCTTCAACATGGGCTGACCACATTTGTGTCCCCTTTGCTTTCATGCAGCCTAGTCGGGTGAAATGAGTATCACTCAACCTCACTCTGCCCCTTTTAGAATGTGATCTAAATGTACTTCTTCAAAGTTCTGCTGATTGCTTTCCTCCTCCCGGTCCATGTCTGTTTTTGACAACAATATGAGCACTAATGTAACCAGCTATTATATAGGTATAAAATGTTTTCATAATATTGCCAACTGAAACTTTCCTGTTGTTCAGGAACCACTCCTCCCATCCCATACCATGGTATTCTTATTTGCTGGAAGAAGTAAACACCAGGGCAAATCTCTTACAAACATTTGGCCCCAGGACTACAGCATCTCAGCTAATTCTGCCTACTGGCTGCCCATTAAGGACTACAGAAAAAACTGCCTACTGGTACTACTTTGCTTCTAGCATTGAAATAGTTATTCATTCTTGTTAGGAGTTTTTGTTAGTAAAAAAATACCTCCCTATCTGATAGACTTCTAGCCTTAGATTCCTTACATTAGAGTTATCCAGGCATAAGATTTTATCCTGAAGATTTTTCGTAAGCAGTACTCCTGCTCGCCGGTAGGTGGCGTTGTTTGGCTCCTCCTCTGTCATCTGCGCTGGAAGTGACATCTGTGGCACCTATATAGGTGCCACCCAGTTCTTTTCTTTCTGCGCCAACCAGCTCTGATCCAGAGAAGAGCTACCCCTCAGTCTCTTTTGACTGGAGTTTTTTGGTGTTTTGTCAACTCCTTTTGAGGTTTTTTCCTCCTGTTGTGACAGGGATGTCCTTTAAGTAGGCCAGCTTCAAGCCCTGCAGCACCGGTCACCGACGCATGTCGGTGACGACCCACATCTTGTTTGTCTGTGGTGCTTCAAGTGCAACTACGACCTAAAGTCGTGCTCCAGCTGCCGCAACATGAATCCCAAGGCCTTGCAGGAGCGATCCCTCAAGCTCATGGCGGCCCAGCATATGACGCTAGGACATTTGAGATCCTGGTCGGAAGGAAGGTCCCGGGAGCAGTCGCGGAGTCCAAGATCTTCGTTGCACTCCAAGTCATCGGAACACTCGGAAAAGTCCTGCCATAAGAAAAAGAGGTCGTCAAAGAGGTCTTTGACATCTCAGCAGACAAGACAAGGGAGTGTTGTTATTCAAGGCCTGGTTCCACGGTAGAGCCTGGGCCGACTCGGAGCCTCTTGGATTTTCTGGGACCTGGAGAAAACCCCGGCCAACTAAAACAGTTTTATGGGGCCTCATATTTGGGCAGCCTACACCACCACCAGGCGTTTGGGCTGAGGCAGTGGCAGTACCTCGGCGCTACGCTTGAGAAAGGAAGCAGATTGCGAGGGCTCTCCTCTGCTTAGAAATCACCTTTTGCTATATTTACACTGATGTACTGATGTGCTTTTAAAATTTGATGTGTTCTTAAATTTACCGAATTTTTAAAAATCTTCTACATCAATTGTGTGATATTATTCTCTTACTCACCGTTACTTTGCCTGTCACTGACTGTATTCCCCCTAAGCCCCGGTCCACCGCGGCTTCACGTGCCGTTTGCTGTGGAGGGCTAGGTCGGCCACCATCTTAGGTGTGGGTCGGACCCTGCCGGACCGGAGTTAGCGGTCCAGCGGAGGTTGGGGCTTCAGTCTACAATTAGACCTGACGCTCGTTTGATAGCGCGTTTGGGCTGAGGCAGTGGCAGTACCTCGGCGCTACGCTTGAGAAAGGAAGCAGATTGCGAGGGCTCTCCTCTGCTTAGAAATCACCTTTTGCTATATTTACACTGATGTACTGATGTGCTTTTAAAATTTGATGTGTTCTTAAATTTACCGAATTTTTAAAAATCTTCTACATCAATTGTGTGATATTATTCTCTTACTCACCGTTACTTTGCCTGTCACTGACTGTATTCCCCCTAAGCCCCGGTCCACCGCGGCTTCACGTGCCGTTTGCTGTGGAGGGCTAGGTCGGCCACCATCTTAGGTGTGGGTCGGACCCTGCCGGACCGGAGTTAGCGGTCCAGCGGAGGTTGGGGCTTCAGTCTACAATTAGACCTGACGCTCGTTTGATAGCGCGTTTGGGCTGAGGCAGTGGCAGTACCTCGGCGCTACGCTTGAGAAAGGAAGCAGATTGCGAGGGCTCTCCTCTGCTTAGAAATCACCTTTTGCTATATTTACACTGATGTACTGATGTGCTTTTAAAATTTGATGTGTTCTTAAATTTACCGAATTTTTAAAAATCTTCTACATCAATTGTGTGTTATTATTCTCTTACTCACCGTTACTTTGCCTGTCACTGACTGTATTCCCCCTAAGCCCCGGTCCACCGCGGCTTCACGTGCCGTTTGCTGTGGAGGGCTAGGTCGGCCACCATCTTAGGTGTGGGTCGGACCCTGCCGGACCGGAGTTAGCGGTCCAGCGGAGGTTGGGGCTTCAGTCTACAATTAGACCTGACGCTCGTTTGATAGCGCGTTTGGGCTGAGGCAGTGGCAGTACCTCGGCGCTACGCTTGAGAAAGGAAGCAGATTGCGAGGGCTCTCCTCTGCTTAGAAATCACCTTTTGCTATATTTACACTGATGTACTGATGTGCTTTTAAAATTTGATGTGTTCTTAAATTTACCGAATTTTTAAAAATCTTCTACATCAATTGTGTGATATTATTCTCTTACTCACCGTTACTTTGCCTGTCACTGACTGTATTCCCCCTAAGCCCCGGTCCACCGCGGCTTCACGTGCCGTTTGCTGTGGAGGGCTAGGTCGGCCACCATCTTAGGTGTGGGTCGGACCCTGCCGGACCGGAGTTAGCGGTCCAGCGGAGGTTGGGGCTTCAGTCTACAATTAGCCATGCCTTTCAGGACGCGCAGCGGCCACGCGCAGCGGGCGCGCCGTCTGCGCGCCGAAGGAGCGCCAAAGGAGGGCCCGTCTGTGCCCGTCCGTGTCCCGGACGCGGCCAGCGCCAGCCCCCCTGCAGCTGCCCCTTCATCCACTGATCGGCCACGTGTCTCTTACTCTCGTGAGGACTTAATAGCACTTAATGCTAAACCTTGCCCCTGTTTGAGTCATTGGGACCTGGTAGATACTTCTCAGTATACCTGTCAAGCATGTACATTCCGCTTGCAACCTATGCCACCTGCCCCTACACAGTGTGCTACTGACCCGTCCTGCCTTCGGGCTGGCTTGATCAATGCCAGATCTCTGGTTAAACATTTTAATGATATCTTTGAGCTTCTAAGTGACAACGAGTTTGATCTTCTCTTTGTCACAGAAACGTGGCTCAATGATACATGTAACCCAGTGATCGAACTCGCCATCCCACGCGGCTTCAAAATCATTAGACAAGACCGCCCCCTAGGCAGAGGAGGTGGCATAGCAGTTATTTTCAGGGAAAAATTGACCTTTTCTCTAGATTCCATGGGTCCATCTATTGATGCCGAGATACTCCATTTCTCTCTCACTCTGGGGGCACATTTTACCCTAGGTGGATCTCTGGTGTACCGTCCTCCTGGCCATGCAGGAAAATTTCTAGAGGCCCTAGAGGACATGATAGTCCCACGTGCCCTGAAATACCCCACATATCTCCTTCTGGGGGACTTTAATATTCATGTGGACCAGTTCGATCTACCTGATACAGTTCGGCTAAACGATGCGTTTGCGATGGCCCAACTAAAACAGTGGATCAAGGCCCCCACTCACTCAGGGGGTCATGTCCTTGACCTACTATGTACCAATTTCAACATAAATATGTCTGAGCCTGAAAGAGTAAACTGGTCTGATCACATGCTAATAAGATTCTCCTGGCCATTGTCTCGCCCTGCTGAGACCAATCACCCCGTGGCTCATACACAGAAAATTAATATAGCTATGCTCTGTGATCATCTTGATACCTCTCGCCCCTCACTCCCTTCAGAAATTGAATCAGCAGTGAGCTCATTTAACTCATGGATCGTAGAAGGTGTTGCTCTTTCAACTAAAATAGGTCGTGTCTGCAGAGTTCGCTCCTCTCCCTCCAAACCTTGGTTCTCCAATACTCTTCGCGATCTTAAATCAGGCTGCAAAAAACTCGAAAGACGCTGGAGACAAGCATATCTCCCTGAGGCCAAGAAAGAACTAAGAATAGCTCAAAAGAAGTACTATGCTGCAATCAAAGTGGCAAAAAGCTCATACTATGACGGGCGCATTACCAAGGCCAATAACAATAGCGGAGAAATCTTTGCTATTGTCAAAAGCTTTGTCTCCCCCTGCGCCGCTCAACCTCTCCTAGCCTCATCGGCAAAGTGGTGTGAAGAACTCTCTGTATTCTTTGTGGAAAAAATTGATAAAATCCAAGATGATTTGCTTACTGTATGTAGCAACTTTCCAGCCTCCATGACTATTCCCTCTCCAACTATGCCTATTGCTATGGATCACTTTGCCCTCTTCACTCCAGTGAACACAACAGAGGTTGTGAAAATTCTGGCCACCTTACAATCGGGCTCTCCCGCTGACCCCTGCCCAGCCAGAGTCCTTGCGGGCCTGGCTGATATAGTCGGTCAAGAGGTGACTCATATTGTGAACCTCTCTTTCTCTAGCGCCAATGTGCCAGCATGCTGGAAACAGGCAAAATTGCTACCACTTCTCAAAAAAAATGGCCTAGATCCAAAGACCCCCGCTAACTTCCGGCCCATATCTTTATTGCCAGCACTGACAAAGATATGTGAAAAAGTAGCATTTTCACAGCTGGACAAATTTGTTGAAAACTCTCAAGCTCTTCACCCTGCGCAATCAGGCTTTAGAGCTGCTTTCAGCACTGAGACGGCCCTTGTCGAGGTCTCTGAGGCTATCCGTGAGTGTTTGGACGGAGGCGGCAGAGCGGCGCTGATTTTATTGGACCTCTCTGCCGCCTTCGATACGGTCCCTCACTCTCTCCTACTCACCAGACTAGCAGCCATAGGCATAACCGGTCCAGCTCTCGGCTGGCTAACATCTTTTCTAAATAACAGGTCCCAGCAAGTATGGATGCCGCCTTTCTCCTCCTCTCCCAAAAAACTCTTGACTGGTGTACCGCAGGGCTCCACTTTAAGCCCCCTGCTCTTTAATGTATACTTGACCCCCCTCATCTATCTTGCGGAACAGCTAGGAGCCAAAATTATGGCCTACGCCGATGACACTCAGCTCTTGTTTACATGGCCCAAAAACAACTCGGACACGTCGAGAGTCCAATTCTGCTTATCATCGGTTTTTCGTTGGCTGGCCCTGGCTCAACTCAAGTGTAATGAGAGCAAATCTGAGGTTCTGCTGTACGGCTCCTTTCCAGTCAACTTCTATGACTCTCTCTGGCCCACCGATTTTCCTAGCCCCAAAACCACAGGCGGACCTGTAAAAAACCTAGGAATTTGGTTTAGCAACAATCTCAGATTTGAAGACCACCTGAAAAAACTCACTGGAATCTGCTTCTCTACTCTTAAAACCTTGCGCAGATTTCTTCCTTTGCTTCCGAGACCAGCCAAGGAGATGGTCATTCGCGCCCTGATATTATCCAGATTGGATTATGCGAATGCGCTCTACTGTGGACTTCCAGCCTATCTGATTCACCGCCTCCAAGTCATTCAAAACGCGGCGGTTCGGCTGCTGTTTAACATACCCAGAAGATCCAGCGTCCGCCAACCGCTCAGAGATCTTCATTGGCTCCCAGTGGCTCAAAGGATCCTATTCAAGATCCTTGTGTTAGCATACCGAGCACTACACCTAACAGGCCCAACCTATCTGAGAAAGAGGTTCTCCCTCTATGTCCCCAACCGCCCTCTCAGATCAAGCAGTCTTCACCAAATGACGGTTCCAAAGTTCAAATTTAGCAGGCTTGGTGGACAATCCATTTCTGTTAGAGCAGCGAGAGCTTGGAATACCCTGCCTCTGCAGCTGAGAACAGCCCCCTCCATCATGGCATTCAGGAAAGGCTTAAAAACCCACCTTTTTAACATCACTGCCTAATGGTTGTTTCTCCTTTGCATTTACTGTGATCTGTCCCCTTCTCTTCCGCGCCAGGATACTATACTATTTAGTAACAGAGCGCGCTACAAAAGCCTCTATAATAATATAATAAAAAACACCTGCATGCCTTCGGGCCCCTCGGGGTTGTAAGAGGCCCCCTAGGGTCAGAAGAGGCCCGTCCGGGTCGGAGGAGGCCCCATCTGCTTCCGCGCCGGTGGCCCAGCTCCAGTCGGGCCCCAAGGATCCGTTCCCGGATTCAGACCGGCACCAGTTGTCCCATCTCGATCTTCCCCACTGCCTGTCCCGATGCCGACTTTCCTGGGGGGCCCATCCCTATTTTGATCCCTGCCTTGCCTCATAGCTCGGAGCCTGAGCCCTATTCTCTTGGGTTAGGATTCTGGAAGGAATGGGCCCTGAGGAATAACAGCCATACGAAGAACACCCTAACATTGAATAGTGTGAGGAACTGGGTGAAGCCGGCGGACTGGTTTATTCTCCAGATACTGGTATGCTTTCTCCCCATACCATGGCAAAGGAGTAGGGAGCCTCTTATGCAATGGTGGTGCAGAGGGCAGCTGAGGTCCTCGACCTTCAGCTGCCCTGAGTGGCATTCAAGACTAACGTCTTGATAGAGGTGCTGCAACCAAGAGTCCTCATCTAAAAGTCCCTACTCCCGTTCACTGATGCCCTCACTGACGTCCTTTTGGTGACGTGATGCAACCCCACACAGGGGCTCCTGTGAATAGGACAATTTCCCTACCCCCCCCTGGGACCAAAGCTTCCTCACCTAACACCTTACCCTAGAGAGCTTGGTGGTCCAAGCCTTCAAAGAGGCTGGACTCTTTGTGGAAGAAGTGGTTTGCTTCCACCAGCCTGGCATGGCAGTTCATGAACACAACATGCCTTTTGGGCCGTTATTCCATGCCCTGTGGAACGCGGTTGCGCTGCTGCTGCTGCCCACGGTCCCGGAAGAGGCCCGGGCCATGCTCTCTCAGGCTTCCGATGGAAGAGATGCAGCGAAGTTCACTATCTGTTGTGGAGTGGACACGACTGACACTCTGGCTCTTAGCGGTTTCGTTAACAGTGGCCCTGAGGCGCCATGCCTGTTTGATGACATCTGGCTTTTATCGTGGATGTCCAATCCTCTCCTGTGGACATGCTCGTTGACACCCATCTCTTCGGAGAGGATTGGAGCGCTTCAAGGACAGTCAGGCTACTGCCAAGTCCATAAGCCTTTCTATGGCCTCATGACACCCTCAGTCTGCCATTTGCTCCTTTTGTGGCTTCGAAAGGGCTTCCAGATTCGCCAATACCCTGCTCGCCACCGCTCCTCAGCCTTTGTGTGGCCACTGACTCTGTACCCACAGACCCCGTGGGTCATGCAGTCAGCGGTCTGATCAGTCCACCACCATCCCCACACCCCCAACAACTCCAGTCTCTAAAGCCTCCTAATCAGCCTTACCAATATGGGCACCCAGTTGGGGGCAGGATTCACCATCACCTGCCCCACTTAACAAAACATCAGACAGGTGGGTTTTGCAAATTATGTGAAGGGGCAGCTCCCTCCATGGCACCACTTGACGGGGGATCATTTGTGCCTTCTCCGCCAGGAGTTGCAGCTCTCTTGGTGAAGGGTGCCATAGAGAAGGTTCTGACGCCAAAAGTAGGTTGTGATTGTTTTTTCCGCTTCTTCCTGGTGCCCAGAAAGGACGGAGGTCTTTGTCTTATCCTAGACCTACAGCCCCTCAACTACTTCCTCAAGAAGAAGTACAAAATGCTAATATTAGCTCAGGTCCTGTCTACTCTGGACCAAGGAGACTGGATGGTATCTTTAGACTTGCAGGACACATATTTCCACATTCCCGTCCTACCTGCCTAGTGGCGTTACCTGCAGTTCACAGTAGGCCACAAGCATTTTCAGTTCACTGTGCTCCCTTTTGGCCTTACCAGTGCCCTTTGAGTGTCGACCAAGCTGATGCCAGTGGTCGCAGGTCATCTGCACAGATCAGGGTTGCCAGTCTTCCCCTATTTCGACAACTGGATGTTAAAGGCAGGCTGGCCACAGACTGTTGTCTCCCACCTCAAACTGATGTCTCCTGCCTCCAGACTACAAAGTACCTTCTGCACACCCTGGGTTCACTATCAACATGCCGAAGTCACAACTGACTCCCTCTCAGATGCTCCCTTTCATCAGAGCTGTTCTGGATGCAGTGCAGCTTCAGGCGTATTCTTCTGAGCGGCGAGTCCAGGATATTTAGTCTATGATAACGATGATTCAGCCTCTATCTTGGATTTCGCAGAGACAGACCTTGAGGCTGTTGGAACTCATGGTCTCCTGCATCCTGTTGGTGACTGATGCCAGATGGCATATGCAGGCTCTGCAGTGAGAACTGAAGTTCCAATGGGCGCAGCATCCTGGGAATCTCTCCGACATCATTCAGACCTCAGAGGGAATTGTAAAAGATGTACAGTAGTGGCTCACAAATCGCGATTGGGTCAAACACAGACCCTCTCCCTTCCCTAACAGATCTCACAGTTGTGACAGATGCATCACTCCTGGGATGGAGCAGCCATCTAGGAGTGGTGGAGATCATAGAACTCTGGTCTCCGGTGGAATTTGGACTCAACCAGCTGGAGGTCCATGTGATCTGGCTAGCACTGAAAGCCTTTCTACCCTCCATCAAAGGCAGTGCAAGTGCAGGTGTTCATGGGCAACCCCACCACCATGTGGTACTGCAACAAACAGGGCGGGGAGGGGTCATGGGCCCTTTGTCAAGAGGCGCTGCGTCTGTGGACATAGCTGGAACATCAGGGCACATCCCTGGCGCGGAAGAACTCAGTTGTGAATGCCTAGGGACTCACGAATGGCTTCTCCATCCGGAGGTAGCAAAAGGTCTCTTTAAACACTGGTGAGAGCTTTGGTTAGATCTGTTCGCCTCTGCAGAGAACGCACAGTGTCAACAGTTTTGCAAGCTGGAGTTTCCAAGGCAGCTCTCGATCGGAGATGCTTTTCGTCTCACTCGTTTCTGTCTATACCACTCGTGGCCAGAGTTCTCAAGAAGATGAAGAAGAAACGGGTCAATCCATTACTGTCGCTCCGAATTTGGCACAGAGAGTCTGGTATCTCGAGCTACTGAGCATGCCCATCGATCCTCCGATCAGGCTGTGCGTTCGGGAGGATCTTCTGTTGCAGCAGCAGGAGATGATTCTCCAGTCAAACCTGTCCAATCTCTGCGTTCTTGCGTGGATATTGAGCAGGCGGCAGTTGACTGCTTTTGACCTTCCTCACGGTCTACAACATCATCTTAGCAGACAAGTGTTCCTCCACCAAGACGGTTTCTGCTTTTTTGCGGTTACCTGACCGGCCCTCCTTTCTCAAATCCCCTATTATACATAACTTTCTGAAAGGTCTAGCTCATCTTTTCCCTCCTTCGCCATTTATCATGCCACATTGGAACCTTAATCATTTGGTCTTAACCTTCTTGATGTGTGCTCCTTTCATGCCTCTCCATAACTGTCGCCTCAGGCTTCTTACGATCAGAACAGCCTTCCTTGTGGCTATTACATCTGCCCGAAGAGTAAGTGAGCTGCAGGCCTTGTCATCCTAGCCGCCTTAACTCTTGATCTATCCTTGATCTATCCTGACAAACTGGTGCTTTGCACAAGATCCTCCTTCCTTCCCAAAATGGTCACTCCAGTTCACGTAGACCAGTCCATCACACTGCCTACTTTTTATGCTCCTCCATATCCCTCTAAAGAAGAGGAGCGACTTCACCATCAAGAACCAAAAAGAGAGCTGTTGTTCTATCTTGACCGGACAGGAGAATTCTGGGTAGATGACCAACTCTTCATGGGGCATGTTTGTGGAAAGAAAGGTAGGGCTGTGCAGAAGCGGACCAGCTTCAGATGCGTCGTGCTCTGCATCAAAATCTGCTACGAATTGGCCAAGAAGCAACCTCCTGAAGGCTTGCTGGTTCATTCCACGAGAGCTAAAGCTGCGGCCAATGCGTAGCTGTCGGGATTCTTATCCTGGATATCTGCCAGGCGACAAAGTGGACTTCCTTGCAGACTCTCACCAAACATTACTGCATGGTCAGGTCTGTAGGGATTGACATTTTGCTAGTTCGGGCTGCAGTACGTGTATGAAATTAGTCTGCAGTCCCTTCGCCCGCTATGGTATTGGGTATCTATACTAAGGTACAGGACCAGCAGTTAGAAGTCTCTAACAGATGGACAAGTTACTTACTTTCCGTAACGCCATGTCTGGTAGAGACCCACCAGTCCTCCCTGCTCTGTGAATGGAGAATTGGCTGAGGGAAAGCCCGATTGGGACCATGCTGTATAAGAAATTAATACCAGGAGTGATCATTGTTTTTTTTTTAAATCGTTCTGCCCCACCGTGTTATGTGTTTGGGGGGACATGCATCTAAGAGGGCTTTTATTTTTCCTAGAATGTATTTTCATTGTACTTTGATAAACTCCTGAATATCATTTGAGAACAAAATGACTATTTACTTAACAAATTGTGGTTGCCCTTATAACCCTATATTTTTTATTATGTCATAGAGGATTAAGGGGGAGAACTACAGTTTTGTCTCTGTTTAAATGATATCCTGAAATATCCGAAAATTCTCCTATTCTATATAGCAATGCTTGGATGGATTCATCAGCCTCTGCTTTGGACACAAGGATATCATCTGCGTATGCTGCTGTTTTCAGAGGGTTTGCCTTAAATGAGATTCTTTGGGTATGGGTTGTTGTTTATTGGTCTTAAAAGTGGGTCAGTTGCCAAAAGGCAAGAGCAGGAGGCAGTTTGTGCAACCCTGGCATGTCCCTTACTTTTGAGAAAATGGACCAGGGAGAACGCAATTGACTATTATTCTTGTCTGTGAACTTGCATAGAAGGCCATTATCTTTTGAATGAATGATCCCCGAGAATAGTCAGTTGAAGACTATTCTCGGGGATCATATGTAAGACTTCAATACCTTATCAAAGGCCTTTTCTGACCAAGGGCCAATTGTCAGGAAGAAGCAGTTTTGAGAGGGGGTTCTGACTGGTGTCATCAACTCATTAAAGTCATTAGGTTGTGAAAAATCCAAATGCTGCTTAGAGAGCCAGTATACTTAAATCTGATTCCTGTTTAGTGCAAGGTGGGGGTAGTATGACATCCAGTTTTGCACTTTGGAGCTCTTAAACGAATATATGGACAACATGTGGAATGCAGACTTGTCCTGAAGTTTTGCTCTTTGCTCAGAATTCCAACTTATGCAAAAATATTGAATTTTTTCCCAGCACAAATTTTGTCAGGTAAACAACCCTGGCAGAAATTGAAACAGGAAGCACTACAATAGTCGGTGTTTTGCGGCTCAGAACAGGGGAAATGTGCTTTTACCATGTTATACTTCATTCTGTAGTGTTGAACTTGAAATGGGCAAGTAAAGCCACTCCTGCAATATACCGCACTGCAGGTGCATTTACTAAGAACATTATCACCTACTGGCATAACATGGGTCTCAACTACCCCAGTATGTTTCATTCTTGCTTACATTTTTCAAATGCCCGAGTACTTTAGTTTGTAAACCAAGCAGATGACTTTTTTACATGTGTACTGTAAAACATTTACACAGTGCAGCCACCTCCTTCCATGCTCTCCTGTACCAGAGCAGGGGGTCACTAGGGTCAAGTTAAAAATCATCCTCACTTTTCAGTCTGAAAAAAGAAAAGTAAACCCTGTTAAAAGAAGTATTATCAGCTGGTCAGGTGAAGGACTCTGACGGTTAACAGTCTGCCTTATAAAAAACACAGTGCTGCATGACAAGCATACAAAGGCCTGTTTATTGTTAGTGTTTAAAATGAACTCCTGCAATGTTACCTTGGAGTACTATAGCGCCTCCAGCTCCACTGTCGAGAGCTATTGCAGCCGCTGTTGAGTTCATTGCCACTGGCAGCCCTCCCGGGGCAGCGCTGGCTACAGCAAGAACCTACTGCACTTGTTCAAGGCCGGGTGCACCCAGTGGTGTTGTAATCACACTGACGTCTTAAAGGATGGGCTTGGGAAGAGGGGTGCCTGCACATTGTTTTTCATGTATCCATGTCCCGTGGGACACATCTAATTGCTGCTGCTGCTTCCACTGTTCTAGAAAATAACCTCTTCTTTAGCACTCAGGTTTTCCAAGGAGTGTTAATGCTAGTCTACTCGGAGTGAGATGCTCACATTTGCATATTAAAGACTGTCTTGGCCTCTCACCCACTGGCCTGTTTAACCTTCTGATTTCACAAGGCTGCACCTTGCACTAGGACATATGATAGTCAGCCAATCTTGGCTTTTCAGTCTATAGATTGCATTATGGGGCTTGTAATTTTGCTTTCAACATTTTCATTGTGGACTCAAAACCCCAGCATGCAAAGTGGTAGGCCCTTATAATTGGTTAAAGATGCTTGTTTCATAGGTAAAGCCAAAAGTAAACTCCGCTCACACATTTTTCGATAATTTCACACTGGGGGTTAAAACCAGAATTGTCAATTGTTTTGTCTTTTGTGTAGTGGAAATTTTTATGCAAAGCTTCACAACACAATACATGTTTAAGGACAGCATCCTCACCTAATTAAAAAAAATAAGCAAAGGACAGACAGCAGTAGCAGAAGGAACATCACACAAATCTCTCACAGATATAGCGAGAGATACAATACCAGTAGCTAACATACTAAAGAGCGAGAGAAAAGTTAAAGGACTCTTGTTCACTCTCCGTAAACATCATAAACTTAGAAGAAATGCAAAACTGGAAGAAACAGCTAAACTAATTATGGAATTACTCTACATGAATCTACTCGTATAGGATGATGACCCCTTACCAACCTAACCTGCAATGTGGCATCTGTGGATTCCTCATCTACCAGTGGGAAGCACCCAATAGTTCATTGGCTGTATAATATCCTAGTTATGGGTCTTGTAGGTTGGGTGAGATTATACATTTTGTCACTTTCTTTGGGTGATCTTAAAATGTTTTACTGTCGTCTTTCTACAACAATATTAAAACAAGCATTGGTAAAGCCATGGCTTCTTGCATTTGGGACCTTTTGGCTATCTGTGGTTGTTAGCAATGCTATATAGCATCCTGATGCTCTGCAGCATTGCTAAAGAGTAATGAAAAAATGTGCGGTGACTTGTCTGCCTCACACTATTTTTTTATAGGAATCTGCAGTACAAAGCATGTGCCTACAAAATGAGGCTGGTGATTTTTATTTAGGTCTTGCTGAGCGAACGCGCATGTGTTCTCAGCGAGACTTAAGTAAGGGCTCTCAAAAATGCACCCAAAGGTGGATTGCCTACAGTGCATGAGTGCGGGTGCGTGCACATCGCACACCATTTGCCTCTCTCCTCACTCATGCTGGTTTGCTTGTAGCCAGCATCAGACTTCAAAGGAATCCGCTCCCTCGCCCCTCGCTGTTTCTGGCTTTGCTCGCTGAAGGTCACACCTGATTAAACAGCCGAGGTAATGCGCCCATAAATTATATTGTTGCTTCCTGCTACTTTGGTGTCACCTCCGCTTTCATCCTTGGATCCCAGTCTTTTGCTATCTAGATGTTGTAAAATAGACATGAAAGGTTTAGTTATGTCCTGATTAGGGTCTCTTTCGGAAAGTCTTGCAGAAACTACACTGTACGCATTCCTACCCGTTCTGGCCTCGTTTCTTAGAGGTTTATGGTGCTGTTCATTCACACTTGCAAGAGATGCCGAAAGAGCTCTTTTGAGCTTCTTATTTAATTATGTGCTAAGAAATGTTTTATTGTGTACTATACCGTGATGCCAAATTCTGTGTGAAGTCCCTGCATTGCAACAAACGCCTAGAGGTGCTGCTGAATTTTGCACAGCCTGCTGGCAGACTCCTGCAGGATGACAACCACACCCACCTCCACCACCACCACATCCATGTCCACCTCCGCCACCACTACGTCCACCACCACCATCCCGTCCTCCAACACCACATCCACCACGTCCACCACCACCACACCCACCACGTCCACCACCACCACACCCACCACCACCATGTCCACCACCACCATGTCCACCACCACTACCACGACCACCACCACTACCACGACCACCACGTCCACCACCAGGTCCACAATCACCAACTCCACCATGTCCACCACCACTACCACCACCACATCCACCACACCCACCTCCACCACACCCACCACCACCACCACGTCCACCACCACCACGTCATCCACCACCACGTCATCCACCACCACGTCATCCACCACCACGTCCAACACCACCATGTCCACCACCACTACGTCCAACACCACCATGTCCACCACGGCCAGCACCACCACGGCCAGCACCACCACCACATCCACCACCACTACGTCCACCACCACCACCACTACGTCGACCACCACCTACACCACCACATCCTCCACCACCACATCCACCACCACCACATCCACCACATCCACCACCACCACATCCACCACCACGACCACCACATCCACCACCACTACGTCCACCACCCACCACCATGTCCACTACCACCACGTCCACCACCACAACCACCATGTCCACCACCACATCCACCACCACCACATCCACCACCACCACATCCACCACCACTACGTTCACCACCAGGTCCACCACCACACCCACCTCCACCACTACTACTACCACCACCACCACCAGCAGTTCCACCCCCACCATGTCCACCACCACATCCACCACCACATCCACCACATCCACCACCACTACGTCCACCACCACAACCACCACATCCACCACCATGTCCACCACCACCATGTTCAACACCACCATGTTCAACACCACCACGTCCACCATATCCACCACCTCGTCCACCACCACGTCCACCACCACCACGTCCACCACCACCTCATCCACAACCACCACATCCACCACCAGTACGTCCACCACCACTACGTCCACCAACACCATGTCCACCACACCCACCTCCACCACACCCACCTCCACCACACCCACCTCCACCACACCCACCTCCACCACATCCACCACCACATCCACCATCACCACGTCCACCACCACCACGTCCACCACCACCACGTCCACCACCACCACGTCCACCACCACCATGTCCACCACCACCACCATGTCCACCACATCCACCCCACGTCCACCACCATGTCCACCACATCCACCACCACGTCCACCACCACCATGTCCACCACATCCACCACCACCATGTCCACCACCACGGCCACCACAAGGCCACTACCACGTCCACCACCACCACGTCTACCTCCACCACCACCACATTCACTACCACCACCACATCCACCTTCACGTCGTCCACCTTCACATCTACCACCACCACCACGTCCACCATCACCACGTCCTGATTGGATCAGTAAATAAAAGAAAAGTATCAAAAAGCATTTTAATGCTTGTTCCTTTTATTTATTGATCCTGGTTGGATCAGTAAATAAAAGAAAAGTATCAAAAAGCATTTTAATCTTTTTTTTTGAAGCACAGGTGGAGGTAAGCCATATGGAGAGTGTGAATTGGAGGAAGCAGCACAGGGGTGCACAAGTTGGGAAGGAACACATAAGGGACTATGCAACATGTAGACAGAAGCAACAGGGAGGGCAGGGGCGTAAGTGACAAAGAGGGCAGAGGTGGGGAGAAGCAATGAAGAGGGCAGCAACACGTGTGAGAGAGGAATGCGTGGGCAAAGAGAAGCACATGGGGTAGAGAGAGGAATTTGAAACTGTTGGGGACGCACTCAGGCGAGAAAGCAATGTGGGGGTGGATGCACAACACAGATGTACAGAGGAAAAGGGCACTGGTCAGAGAGTGCAACATGGCGAGCATCAGGAGAGAGGGAAGAGCAGTACACCACGCCACAAACCACTTTGAGTGATTAGCCAAAATGAAAAAAGAAGTGCTTCAAAAGTGAGCAGTGGAAGGACACGAGCAATAAGGCTATGCTCCAGGAGAGGGATAATCACAATAAAAGAAAATAAAACCCACACAGGCTAACGAATAAAAAGCAAGCAAATGAGAGTGAAAATAAAGCTAATTAGTGGTAAGCAATGGGTGGTCTCTAAGCCCACTGCAAACTGACAATAGGTCTTTTCATCAACAGACAGCTTGTTCAGCAGGGGGCGAACAACAGACCCTGGTTCTCTTTCCATTATCCTGTTTCGGTGTCCGAAGGCTGCCTTTAAAAGTTCAGCCGCCTTCCTCACAGCTTACAGGTATCTCTCATCAAATATTGTGATACTGTCTCTGGTTCATAGGGCACAATATTAAGTGCATTGTTTTTTTATAAAAATGGGGCAAAATCAGTGGAAACACGTGTTCTTCATAGAACGGGTACACCTTGAACAGAAACAGTGCAAGCTTAACTCCCTCAGAGGCTAGGTACAGCTAGGACAGCAACTACAGTAGAAGCTTTGCTTCCTCACAGATCAGGTACATCATGAGAGTGACAAAGGTAGCTTTCCTCTCACGAAAGGCAGCAAGTGCAAGTTTCCATTCCCTGTAAAGCATACTCAGCAGGACAGACTAGCACAAGCTTTCATCGCTCACAGAACAGATATAGTTACGGCATGCATGACCTGTATCTTACAGACTACTGATCTCTGGCGCGGGTGCTGAGGTCAATGTAGAGAATGAATAGGTGTATGAATGCCTGTATATGAGCGATCAGACACCATTTTTGCTTAGGTTATATTCCATGTCCACGTCCGGAACGTCCTCCTGTTGTCACCCAGACTTGCTGTGTGTGTTGATTCTTTGGTTTTTCGTTTATTGGGAAGTTGCCATTACCTTGTAAGTCAATATTTTTGGCACATCCCATCCACTGCTTAGGTAACTATGTATGCTCTAGAGTCTAGACAAGCACACATGGGCCAGTCTGTTTGAAAACATTTTGTATTGCTCACGCACTGCTCACTACGCAACCGCAGCCTCTGTGCTTCACTTGTTCAAAATGCTACCACTGTATAAAGCGTTTTTTTTTTTTGTGTGAAATGGCTGGATATTCGTGTTATCACTAACCATTCTACTCTTTACAAAACCGGGATTTGAAGGGTGGATTAATTTTAAACTCCTGTTTTCCAGTCTTGTAATCAATATCTTAGCATATATCTTTGCTTTCGCATTATTAAGGTAGTCCGGCTGTAATTTTTTGTAGGTGGTAAATGTGGGATGACCACAATCATTCCTACTGCTTCTGTGCCTGTTACTTCACCTTCCTATGCAAAGTGCTGTAATACTGCGTCCAGTGAATTTATATTTCCCTCAAGCAGTGCAGGAAATGAGGGGGATCCAGCCAAATCCGGTAACTATCCGGGATTTGGGCTGGCACCAGTCAATTATGCTGAACATGTCGTGGTGTAATTTTCAGACACAAGTACCCAGTCAACAGTGCCTGAACGTTGTCTGATTTCTGTTCTGAGCAGCAACATGCAGGTAGTGAGAAAACTTTATTTTACGTTCCAGCTAGGCACAAAACGGGGATCTGTTTTAAAGGGCTTTCAAGTATGACCCTGGCTGGGAGCTTTCTAGAGCCGACCACCTGGATAACAATGCAGTGGATGAAAACAAAGGCACATATCTTGTTATCGCTTCAAGTACTTAAGAGAAACTATGGTTTAGAGGCTGATTCTAGACTTTGTCCAACGCATGTTCCTAATGTGTTCTTAAAGTGTGCCTATTTACCCAAATAACAATTTAAGTAGCACTTACAAATTGTTTTGAAAAATGTATCGTGCTACTCGTCTTAGTGTAGTGTGTCAAAGCTTTTTACATCACACTCAAATATTATACAGAGACAATATATCATAGACAGTAAATCATACAAGTGTGCAAATCAATGTACAAGCAATGATACATAAGACCAGACTTACAAGTATAGGAGTCAGATATCGTCCTTAGTGGTAGGCATTATATGTGGAGTGCGAGTTTGGGAGAAACACAAAGCCAGGATTTAAATTCTAACACAGTGAGTGAGTGAGTTGTTATAATAAGACTTTATTACTACTCAAAGAAACTCTTTTTAGCAACCTTGGAGTAATGACTGAGTTTAGAAAACAATACGAGTCTAAAACCATGCCCTACAGTTTACGTACAGCTACTTGATTGCAGTTCATAGCACACTGTGCTATATTGGAAGGATTACAATTTATGAACTGCAATTAACAAAAAGATCTCTTTTAAAAGCAGCAACCCACTTACCTATCTACGTAAAATAAAATGTGTAATCTGCGTGTTACACAATGTGCTTTGCAGCGGGAAACATCCTTTACAATGCAACTTTTACTCCGCACTACCATTAAGACGCAGCTATTACAAAGCAAGTCGTTACAGCGACTTGCGCTGGAGGGCGCTGTAGAATAGGGAATAGTTAAATTTTCTTTCCAACACCTGCCCTACTATCCACGAGGACTGGAGTTGGAATAGAAAATTAAACTATTCCACTATCCAGCGCCCCCAACGCAAGTCGTTGTAACGACTTGCGTTGTAAAAACTGCGTTGTAATGGCATGCTGAGTAAAAGCATGCATTGTGATGACATACATCCTTTGCAGCAGGCACATTAACTCGCTTTGCTACTTTAAGACAAAACTTTGACTAGACAAAACACACATCTCTCCAGCAAGTGCATTAAAGGTCGGTGTACTCGTACCATTATTATGTCAAAATTGCCTTGCATACAAATCTCTCTGCAGCAGGTGATTTAACCCCAAAATATATTTTAAAATGCAGGTTCTTTGTGAGCAGCTAAATAAGCCACAACATATTCACAGCCACGTTGCTCTTTGTTGCCAATTTCTTTACGCAGATAAAAAAATTGCTATCACTTTTTGACTCTCATGACTCCACTCCCTCGTGACTCCACCCTTTCCGCTGCAGTACCCTGACCCCCAATCTACAGATTTGTGGAGTAAGTTTGTAATAGTTTCAGCACTGTCCCCAAGAAAGCCTTAAACATCTTGTTTTAATTTCAAGATATTTTATTGCTTTTAAGGATATATAAAAAGAAACATTCATGTTGTATACAGTGCTTACAACATATGTAAAATGGGGTGGACCATTCAAGATAGATTCATGGGTGTAACATAGGAAATACAGTCCAGACTATAGCAAAGCAGTGTTGATTATAACCACAGTATAATACAAAGTAATGAGAAGTGGGAGAAGATGAAGGGAAGTAGACAAGGTGAGGAATAAAATCCCATAGAAAATAAAATTCAGCAAGAAGGTGGGGTGTTGGGAAGACTTAGCGATTTATAGATGGAAGATAATCTGTGTGGTTTAAGCGCGGGCAGTGGTGTGGCACTCATGTGGTTCGTATAGATCTGTGACCATTTGGTTGTATGTTAGGAGAGAAGTTAGAGATGTGTGTTTATGGTGGCTTTACTTTTTGGATATGTAGGTCTAGTTTAGTCCTAAATTTGTACCGGCTCTAGGATTTGAAATGGTTGTTAATTATGGAGTTGTCCGCACTTCTTGAGAAGCATACCCATGACCACCAGGTACGGTGGGTTAGGTTTTGAAATGATTTCCACTCACAGAATATGTTTGACTCCCGTTGGTTATGAGAGGTCTAGGAAACTAGTGTCCTGGACCTTCAGGCATAGAGCAGGTGTGTGATACCCCGGCCTAGTGTCACTGTAGGAAAGTCAAGTGGAATCTCAGTATCAAAGATATATATTATGTTTTGGATCTCCTTCCAGAATAAGTTTAGCCTCTTACAGTGAAATAGCATGTGCCTAGGGTGCCTAGTGATTCGTGACAGTTCCAGCACTGGTCGGACGCTAGGAGACCCAGCCTATAAAGCTTTTCTGGTGTCCAGTGGGCTTTGTGTAGAGTCGACAGTTGCATTGTGAGAGAATGGGGGATATTTTATTCCCTGGGGAGAAGGTCCAGCTCTTGTTCCAAGTTTCTTTGGCTTTGGTCGTGTATCTTCAGATATGATCGTGTGATCATTGTTGTATGCGGACTTACCCATTTGTTTTGGTTCTCATCAGGCAGTCTATTATTGGCCTTGCTGGAGTATAACATTTCGTGCGTTTTGTCTGCTGGGTGGGAAAGTTTGGACAGTTTTGTAAGTAGGTTATGAGGTCAGATTTGTGTGGTCTGTTACATTTATTTATGGCGACCCTAAGCGTGAGGATGTTGTAAAACTCGACGTTGTCCAAGTTGTGAATGGGCTGCAAATGTGAAAATATTTTGAGCTTGACTGTGGAGTCAATGTCGTTTATATGTAGAATGTGTTAAATTGCCCCATTCATCCATATAGGCGATTTCCCTTCTTTTCTGATTTTAGTATTGTCCCATAGGGATGCGTAGGCCGAGTGTTGGATTTTGCTGGGAAATTTTTTGTCGAGGGTTTTGAGGGCTGGGATGGTGTAATCAAAGGCCCTAAACACCTTTTTACCCAGTAGTAACAATTTCTTTCTCAGCTCGGATGAGTAAGCTGCTTCACTGAATTTTAGCAAGAGAGTTCTGCGCTTGCTTACCACTAGAGGTCACTGCCGCTTTAATTAGGCATAACAGCACCGGTATTACTGCAAATCAATTGATCTTATACGTCGGATGGGGCCATTGGCAGTAGCCAGATGGAAATTGCAAAACACTGTGACCATACTTCGCTGCAGAAATAGCAAAAGAATGACCTTTGCCAGGAACCATGGTTCTTTATAGCTACTGAATGGAGAATTTCTAAAAGTAAAACACAAATCTGTGCTCACAAAAAAATGACACTGGAGAGGTGTGCCCTCCTTTACATTATTATATCCTTGGATCAACTCTCATTCTGCTGCACACCATAAGTTACCTTTTTGTCTTTTATCCTCTCACTTCAAACACCTTTCCGGAAACAGTTATTATTATTTTTTTTTACAGATAGCATATTGTTGTTGCTGCTACATGTCGCCATCTTCTGGTTCACAGTCGTATCTTTGACCTGCAGCTTCTCACCTCACCCTTTTTGTTTCCTTCATACAGTGCCATCTTTGCCTACACGCTGTCTGTGGGTTGAGCCGCTATTTCATCCTCAGGCAGAGCCTTCAACAGGCTCTGATGCAGCTTGGTAATCCAGTATTGGACCTTTCATAGATTCACATGCTTGAAGCTTTCCCGTTGTCTAGATGGGAGTCCCATAGTGCACTATAATAGCAATGCTATGTTAAACATAGGCTATAAAGGCCCTAGACCCTTTAATTTTGTAACATACCATAGTCGTTTTTTAAGAAGAGACCAAACATATGTTTCAATCAGTCAGATTCCCCTGCCCTCTTGAACACACCTGTGAGAAGCTCCAGTTTCTCAGATTTTCTACCGCACGTCGTGCTAGAGATCCTCCACCGAGCACTGCTCAGTCACCTTTTTCTGCAGTTTTCCAAGCATTCAATACTCTTTATTGCTTCTGGATATATACAGATTACTCTCTTGCTTCATATTGGGTCTGTATCTTTTTACTTTTATTCTGACTTTGTCAAGCCAGATAAAAAGAAGAGGTACCGACAAAAAGAGGGGTTATGCCCAAATCACCCTCCTATGCCAGGGCATAAAACATCAAAGATGTATATAAAGAAAAAGAAGGTACAGAGGGACCAATCCAACATTTATTTTCATACAAGGTACCATTAATTACCTTGATGTTTCAATTATTTTTTAAGTAAAGGTTCTACTTATCCATGATTCTAACTCATATACGTGTCAAATGACGGGGCTGAGCACAAACAAATCAGAGTTTCCTCATGTGAAAACATAATATGTACAAAACATGAACATATAAATCACATTCATATATATGATACAATATATATACACAATATATACAACATATACAAAGAGAACACAAACAACCCTAATGAGAGCAAAACAATTGGAATGTACACTCCTTACTCCGAGTGGTACACTCGGAGGAAATCCCTTTTGCGCCAGAGGAATTACATCTCTAATCTAGTTATTCTATAGGCATAAAATATACACATTTGAGCCAGGAAGCTGCCTGGCATTGTTTATGCCTTCTACTTCCCTAACAGAGTCCCTAATCTCCTTAAACTCGGGTGTTGTCCAGAGACAAATCCAATATACTACTTGTTTTAATGCTGTCGAGTTGGAGATCCTTTTAATACCCAGATCACAAAAGAGTGAAATTAAGGGGGTACTAACCGGACATACTATGAGAGATCTTGCAAAAGTGTTCTCCCCAATAGCTGACTATCATCTAACCACCAGATCTCCGCTCCATGAAATGTGGCGCTCTAGGTTTTTACTCGATAAGACATCCAGTGCAGGAGATACTGAGTGAGAGTGCGTCTTCTTAATGCAGTCGGAGAATGGCTTTAGATCTTTGTTGGATAAGAAATGAACTTTTGGTAAGTTGGGGTTCACACTTGAGGTTTTCGGAGAGCCTGACACCAAGTCAAGCAAGTAATTGATACTGTGGACTCTTTCAAAAATGTCATTCCCAGCTCTAAGTGTGCAGTTATTGACAGACCCAGGTCCGAACACCATCAATTTGTTTTTTGTTGGGTTCAGTTAAAGAACTCTAGTTTTACAAAACCTCATAAAATTGTTAATTTCGGTTTCAGTTCCATTGGGGTCTTGGAAATAAGGATGGAGTCATCTACGAAAAGCAGGATGGGGACCTTCTTGTTATTAAGGCTAGGGGGGAATCATTGTGACAGTTCACCAAACCACATCATTGATATATAAGATGAACAGAGTGGGAGTGAGGATGGACCCTGGCCTGCACCTCACAAAACTGGTATACTGTCTAGGAGTATATCTTCTAGTCCTCTAGGGGGATTGCTTGCAGAATCAGTCAATTTTCTCCCTTGCGAAAGGGGCCAGAAAAAATATCTCCTCCGTTTCTGCCTCAGTTTGACCATCAGACCCCTGCAAAATTGTCCATGTTGAGCTTTTTACCTGCTCTGCACCTTCCACTGCACACCGTCAGTGCCATGCATTGGGCCAGATGTTTGGGTCCTAGCTTAGGACTCCTCTCCAGCTTGTGAGAGCCACTGGCGCACCTCATTCCTGTGTCTGGGGATTTGATAATCATGTTGTCCAAGTCTACTGCACCATCTGATTCAGCAGGAGTTCAGTGCAGAGGAAACATAATAATGGCTGAATAAAGAAAATAGCGTGTACCCTGCCTCACAGCAACAGTGAGTGATGATAATTCTAATAGGTGAAACTCAATGAGATGGACCATGAGCCTAACTATTGTCTGAAAATGAAGACACAATGGGTGATCCTTTCCATGTGGTGTGTGACAAGTACTTGTAAGATTTTGTTTTAATTCCAAGTTATGTTAGCTTCTCATCTGGGCCCTCATAAGCAGGCGATTGATCAGTATTCCGCAATATACATTATTCAGATGTGGCCTGTTCAAATTCAGGAGATGGACTTTTGCAAAAGACCTTACTCCTCAATTCAGCTAAACTTTATCAATCAATATCAAGCAGGCTGACTGAATGTCTACCTCATCTCATTCCGAAATGCCTTATTCTTGTGTTCATACCAGTCTATAACCTTGCACCTTATTGGGCAGTATAACTTATTGGGCAGTATAACTCGCACTGCACTCTAACTGCCCGTGGCCTTCAAACCTAACAGCAACCCCCCTTTGCCAAAACCTGTGTGCACCTTATCAATCTTCAGGACATTTGCTCCTAACACCCCTCCAGTAGAAAACATTTGCCTTCGATCTAAGAACAGCTGCCATTCTAAGCACTTTTAATTTAACACTAACAATTCCAACTTGGAGTTCTCTCCTCTCCACTAACTTCTCATTTACAAGGCACAATCATAAACACTCAGGACTTTAGATGCCTCTGTTTTCTTCTTTTATTATTTACCCTTAACACTCCATCTTAAAACATTGCTTTTCTCTTACCCCCAGGGGGAAGCTCCTATGGCCCATTGTTTTTGAGACATGAAGCAAGTAAACCCATGCGAAGGCAGAAGGCCAAAGGCCCAGCTTCCAAGTAACTATGCATGTGCCCGATTTACTCACTGTCCTCAAAGGGGAAATGACTGGAAACTTATAATCATTTTCTCACTACCTAGGATTTTCCTTTGTTTGTAATTGTACAGACTCCTCAACTGTGCCTCTTCATTGTTAGTTCTGTTGCACCCCGGGCTGGACTGTTCCCATGAGGCACAGGGTCAGACTGATTTGCATATGGCCATGTCTGAACTGGGGTGGCGGAGTGAGCTAAATAATGGTGATGGATTAAACCCAGATCATTTGACTGGGGGTGAGTGTTTGATTTGCTCAAACGCTCCGTCCATCATCCCCTTTTGTATCTCTTTGTTTGCCCTAAGTTGGCAGAGTATGCTCAGACGTGAGTCCCGTGCTCACTTTGCCACTGGTTTCAAGCTAGCCTGGTTGAGGACGGCTGCAATGCCAGAAACCGGTCCCAGGATGCTTGTTTCCGGTCCAGGGAAGGCATGGCTTGGCAGTTCGGGCTGGACTGTTCCCATGAGGCACAGGGTCAGACTTTGCATATGGCCATGTCTGAACTGGGGTGGCGGAGTGAGCTAAAGAATGGTGATGGATTAAACTCAGATCATTTGACTGGGGGTGAACGTTTGATTTGCTCAAACGCTCCGTCCATCATCCCCTTTTGTATTGCTTTGTTCGCCCTAAGTTGGCAGGATATGCTCAGACGTGAGTCCCTTGCTCACTTTGCCACTGGATTCAAGCTAGCCTGGCTGAGGACGGCTGCAATGCCAGACACCGGTCCCAGGATGCTTGTTTCCGGTCCAGGGAAGACATGGCTTTGGCAGTTCGGGCTGGACTGTTCCCATGAGGCACAGGGTCAGACTGATTTGCATATGGCCATGTCTGAACTGGGGTGGCGGAGTGAGCTAAAGAATGGTGATGGATTAAACCCAGATCATTTGACTGGGGGTGAGTGTTTGATTTGCTCAAACGCTCCGTCCATCTTCCCCTTTTGTATCGCAGCCCTGTCAAGGCATTGTTCACGTAGAGATTTCCTGCCATCTTTGGCATCAATCGCGATGAAATATCTTAGTTTCTTCTAGAAATGGACATGGTTCCATACCACACAGGACATTTGACTTCACTTTATTGTTGCCTGAAAAAAGTGCAGTCACTTGTAAGTTTTGGATTAAGCTAGAAGGCTATGGTGTAGGCTTCTGGTGGCTGTTGCAAAATGAAATGGTCAAATTTCACGTTATCGCAAGTAGCTCCTTGAGGTATGAAATCCTGGGTCGTATAACGACATTTTCCCCATAGTTAGCACTATTTTGTATGTAGTTTGGGACTAAAAATGGATCATTGGTTCTCACTGTGTATTTAACCGAATTGGCTATCCATGTGGATACACGTACGGCTTACTTGCCCAGATATTTCAGCTAACATGTCTAGCTGGACCTTGCAAGTGTTCTCCCTAACTCTTCCCCTATGCACCATTTTATTGGCCTATGTCATAGATACCCTCCAACTTCAAAGATCATTATGCTCAGTCTGGCATATATTTTTCTGATGTCTTGCTTAAGTTATTGGAATGTATGGTTTCTCGTGATCACAATGAACTACTTGGAAGACCGTGTTCCAGGCTGTCATTGCTTTTACAGGAAGAGTGAATGAGCTTCCAGCTTTGTGTATATCAGAGGCATGCAGTCTTCAGACCTGTAAAGCAAGAAAGTGGGCATGCCAGTATTAGTGCCTGGTGCATCAGATTTCATGGATAGCCGACAAACAAAACAAGCATTTGCGATTCAATAGGTCTTGCATTTACAAGAGTTTGAGCTATTGGCATTGTAAATGATAATGCCTGTTATTTATGTGTTGCTTTTGAAACAGATAAATAAAAGGCATTGTCATTTACAATGCCAATTGCTTAAACTCTCGCAAATGCAAGACCTATTGCATTGCAAATGCTGCGCCTGTGCTATAACATTTTTAAAAAGGGTTTAGAGAGCGTACCCTGACTGCTGTTGCAGGCAGGACAAAGGAATTTGAGAAAATAATGCTCAGAGGCTGTAATGAAAGCCTACCGAGCAACACACGTGATGGGGGTGTCGCCATGGGAGGTTACAAAATGAGACACGACGGTACTAAGGAGGGACTACGAAGCCTATTGACCAATGAAAAGCTGAAGTTTGCAGTGGATAATGATACAAGCCAATGAAAAATATGGGTGGAGCTTCACGTCGCTACCTGAATAAGGCATGCCTTGCAGAGCAGCGCATGTGCTGCCCAGGCTTGACCTAAAAACTGCTTCACCCTCGCACACCTAAGTGGCTATATGTAGCTATATGTCTGTCAACGTGGCAGTACTCTGGAATTCTCTTCCGCTTGCCCTGCGTGCTGAAACTAGTACTTTACGCTTCCGCAAACTTTTAAAGACCCACCTGTTCCCTGCCTAATGAGCCGCTTCTGTTAGGTTCGCTCTTTTCTGGAGAAGCGCTGGGATGCCCAAGGGTAACCACGCGCGATACAAAACTCATTAATAATAATAATAATATATCAAGCAGGGACTGCATCCTGTCGCAAATACATGCATGTCAACGCATGTCAAACAATAGCTGATTCGATACAGGCTTGGGGGCTACCACCCTTGGACTGTCCACCTGCACATAAAAGGGAAACCTCAAATAACCTATGCAGGCTTTTTTCCTCCTGCAGGGAAACGCTAGTGTACATCACCTGCATTTGCCCTTCCTTGCTGATGCATCTTTTATGCAGGTCATCCTTTCAATGTTTTTAGCATACAGAATTGTTTTAGTACTGGTTTTTATTAATCACACAAATAAATAAAAGAAATACTACATGCCGGTAGTTTTCCTCCCACTCTGCAAGTTTTAAGTCATTGCGGTCCTCGAGTGTTTACCATGAAAGAACGGATTTATAAGAATCTTCATCACCAAGCATATGCAGAACAGTAAATCTGCAAAAAAGGTCACTGCTTGCAACTTGAGTGGTTTTCTTTATTGCACTTAGATACACCCTTCATTGTTTAACAATTTTGTGTATGATCCAGCGCTAAGGTGGTAACTGCGGTTTTCTCTTGCTACACACCTTCAGCCCCATTGAGGAACAGCTGCAGAAGCTACACTTCACATTTTGCACAAGCGTTACTCATTGGTTTGATTACCTTTTAATGTGATCTTTTCAATCAGACGAATTTCAGGTCCATGTGTGCTTGAATGATGCAATCCTCCTTTGAGCATCTGTTCCATTAGTTTCAGTCTGAACATAATGAAAAATGTTACCTCGTGGATTGCTTTTTAATACCCAAAATCCCTCGTCCCCTAAAAATAACTTTTTATTAATGTTGTATTTCTTCCCAGCCGACTAACAAAGGGTAATTGATAAAGATATGAACCCCGATCGTTGTAATTTTAAATTGATTGCACATTTCTAGCATAGTTAATTTTGTATTAGTTATTTTTAATCTAGTAATATTTAAGACCTTCAACTCCAGTCAAATAAACTGCGAGTTTTTGTTCTGTAGCATAGCCTCTCTGCTGTCAGGACTCAGATGCACTTTATATGTAAGGGGCGAGAAGATTTTTTAACACTTGTAGCAACTTTTAAAACGTCACCGAATAGCTGAAGGTTTCTTAGAACAAAAAACATGGTACTCAAAGATTTCTACTGCAAAATATATTTTATTGATAATTATTAACCTTTTTTGTTTTACTTCACTTTAGGATACCACTTCCATTTTTGGAGAAGACGTCGACAAAACCAGCAAAATCCAGGAATCTGCTCCTTGGCTCAATCGAGCTCAAAGTTCAAAGAACTATAAATAAGGAATACTTACAGCAGTATGATTTTTTTATGTGTGCGGAGCTACGAACGAACATTCTAGAATTCCTCTTCCTATGGTGGATTATTTAATCGAATATCCGTGTTTCTTCTTCTTGTGATACAGCATACGCCATACAGTACGTCCCACTGTCTCCAATGTGTTGTTAGCCATCCCTTGTGGGCGCAGTGTGTTTGACTGCCCTCTCTCTCATTGCCAGTGGAATCCAGGTGGACACATTATGATGGGTCAGCCACCCAACAATACAACTTGTCGTTCAATCATGGTCTGAATGTGGCGGTGAAGCTGTGCATTAATCCCACACTGCAGCCATGTAAATGAGTAATATCTGCAATGCCGAAACTTCACATCACTGCAAGGAATTTATACTGCTTCCGAGAGACGTCCCTTGTATTCTCATTCAGATTCCCTGCTCTGGTAACTGGTGCGCCCTGTAGAGCCATGGAATGTCTCCATGATACATAACCTAGGGTACCTCAAGGGCCGCTTAGTTGGTGGATAGTAGATTGTTGCTTTTGTGCATTTTTGCATTCCACAGTGCCCTCGAGGTAGGACCTGAACTGTTAAACATGACCTTCAGCAAGTAGCTTTTTCTAATTTTCACCATTATCACCAATTCCTCATCACCACTTTCCCTGGCGTTGTGAATAAGGTATTGTACTGGGGCTTGTTGGCAGCTTTTACATACAGCTCTGTCCACGCGCAGCCTTAGCTGGGGCACGCGGGCAGCAGCACATTTCTAGACTCCTCGTGCTGTGAAGTGTGGGTGCTGTGTGTGGAACCGATTCATGAGATCATCGGATATTGCTCCCAAAAGAAGCACTCCTGATGTACCTCCCTGGTCCTGGCTAGAAGTAAGGTCCTTGTGGGACAGACTGGGCACAGCCAAAACAAAAATAACATTGAAGTGATGACCTCAGTTTCAGCTACGCTGAACCCCATGGCTACGTTGCACTTGTTAGCTAATTGGGATATGTTCACAAAAGCATTTGTTTTGTCCTTTAAAAGGTTTGTGTTAATATGATTTTTAATATTTCTGCAGGCATTTGCATTTATTTTAACGTGTTTTAGTGCCACATTCCTATTATATGTTTTTACTGCAGTCTATTACAAAGGAGTAGAAAATACCAAAAAAACCTTGTTTTACTGGCGTGGACTCCAGAGTATCATGTGCAATCACTGCAGTGCAGTTCTCCTATCACGGTCTGAAAAATATTATCACCTGACTGGCCTATACGTCTAGCATACGGTCGTAACTGTTTTAAGTCAAGGCCTATCTGCGTGTGAACCAAGAGAGGTGAACACTTGTCATTTTTTTGCAAACAAATATTTTTGGATCAATCCCATATGGATTTCCAGGTAACGTTCTAGGGTGATTAACATACTTTCCAGGGGTCAGGTTTTTCACCAAATGATTTGGCCGTCGTACGTTTGATTGAGCTGTTTTTTAATTTAAGATGATTGCGTGGCTTAAGGGGGGGATAGATAGTTTGGAAACATAGCCCAAGGAGGAAGGACCTTGAGTGTAACACAAATCCAATAATAACCATGTCCCTTCAAGCTTACTCCGTGCTAGGATATTTGCCTGCAGTACAGTGAAAGGAGACTCTGCTTTGGATAAGAGATTTGAGTAAATATTACTTATTTTTTTGTGGGTCTGCAGGGCTCCAGCCTGTGTAAGGATTAAGTAGATTTTCTTGTTTTGTCCCAGAAAAACGTTAAACGTTTAAGTTGCTTACTGGTCACCAAAGGTCTTGGCTGACATTGGATTACTGCGTGAGCATCACGCGCAAAAGAGTGAGGGCAGCTCTATTAGTAGGCTTCCTAGATTACACATTTATTTACAGATTCGTACTTTCGTGGTGCCATGTAGAAGAGGCTTATATTTGTCATCTTCAAATATACAGATTGACATCTGCTGTACCCACAATCTCACCACTTTAAGGGTATCCCCACTGCCGAGTATCTGAAGCCCATTTAAAATTATGTTAGCATAACCAGGTGCTCTCCATAGGTGATTTGGAATGATGTTGCCTTTTCAACAAATAGTTTTTTGCTTATATTCTCTTTTTCTGTGACTTCTGTCATGCTTTGGCCCCGCTCTAACTTTGAGAGTCGGGAGAGAATGTACTGGAAAAGCATAAAGCCCAAAAATTATGAACTTTGAGGCAGACGTTTCCAGGTATTCAGTTCTGAATCACACCATAAAGCAGCTCAGATGCACCCTGGTTAGTTTATGGTTGAGTGCACATCTGATCCAAAAGGGAGCATCTAAGCTTTGGGTGTTGGCAACTTACATGTGCTGTGAAGTTATCGCGAGCATCGGTCCTTCCCTACTTTCAGCTATTGTGTTGGAAATCCTGCTGCTCGCCCTCTGCAGCATGGTACCCACACTGGAAATGCAGCTCTCATTTCAAGAAACAAAACCCATCTACCATGAAGTGGATCCTAAGGCGATCGAGCCCTTGCTGGATCAGCTCTTCTTGGGCAGCTGCCTAGAAGCTTTGCTGGACACTAATCTTGTTTGGCTGACACCTCACTTCCTCCCCCTGGGCAGTTACATTGCAGTGCAACCTGAAGCAATGGGATTGTTGGGTTTACAAGTCGATCTGAGACATTTGCGCACACTTCTTTTCAAGAGTACAGTTGAGGAACCTCATATTTATACTAAACATGCCATTGTTTGACCAGATCGGACACCCTGTGTGCGTCTTTTATTAATTCCCCAGCCTTCCGCAGTTCAACATGAGATAAAATTGTAATTGGGTAATCAGGAAAATGTGCAACTTGCTTGAAACACATAAAAAAGTAATGTAATATACGGGTACCACGTTATTATTATAATTAATCATGTGAATGAAGGTATCAGTAGTTTAAATTGTTTTTATATTTATATTTGTAAATATATTGTAGGTGCCCACCTGATCAAAACAAATATGCTTCATTAAAGGCTAATGTTTTGGTATCGGATATTCATGAATTTTGCAAGTTAGCTCGTGCTTTCTGATATTAAAGAATTGCTGAGCAGTAGCCATGTAGTATAAAACTTATTTTCAAAGCTGCAGGATAACATTCCTTTAAAGCGGTGCCTCCTAAGCCTTCTGGTCTGGACCCACCCCAGTGTGGGAAAATGATACAATGTTGCCATATTCCGTGGCAAGGTCCATTAATTATAAGTTACAACTAACATAGCAATGCTGAAAGTTGAAGTTGCTGGAGTACATCACCGAAATGAGATGATGTCACTGATAAAGTGGAGAAAGCCGACAACCTGCTGGAGAAGCTCCCACTTCCAGAGTAATGTTTTTACTATGAGGTACGCTAAACCGCGCCACATGATGATGGACTGATCTTTTGGTCTATTCTCATTGCTTTAAGTTACCACAGTGGCAAATTCCATTGAAGCATTGCGTTTCTGTTGTAGCTCAAGGTAGGGTTGTTAGGCATATGCAGACTACCAATTCTGTGAGTTCAGAATGATGAACATAAGCTTCCCTTTTCCCCATCCCAAAACAGCCTTGTTTATGTTAAATCTTCGACCCAAGCCAGATATTTATAGACTGAAATGCCCCATTTCCGGTGTTCTTTTAATGTTTTTGTTTTAGAATCCTTCTTAGCAGCCAAGAAGCTGTGCAAGAAGTTGTCTTCAGATAACACAAATCATGCACTGAATGTTCCCGGGCACTGTATCCGATGGCAGGTCCTTGGCCTGCTTGTGGACCATCTGTGTCACTGTTGATTGTAATGTATACACTTTTATGGAAGTTATTTATATAATTGTGTTTGTATAATTTAGAAGAATGCCTCAACAGTGATTGAAGAAAAAACAAAAATAAAATGGTTTTGCAGTGCCATCTGAACATATCTAGGAAACCCTGTCATGCTAAAATCAGCATTTAAGAGTGTACTGCTTGAACAGCGTTGTTTTGAGAAGCTGTTACACTATGCAAGTAGACATTTTAATGAGACCAACATGGGATGCATTGCTCTATGCCAGTTGCAAGTGTGTCCTATGCCTTTGTCATTGTCTCAGCGAATGAAGTTGCAAGAAGAAAATCTTGTTTGGGTTTGAATATGGCTCCTGCAGCCACTTACTTTAGCACTATGTTGTCCATTTTCAACACTCTTGATATTGTGCAATAAGAATGGCCTGAGATTACAAAGCGCTAGTTCTACTCTCACCATGGAGAACCAACTTTTCAATGTGTTTCCACTGTGTGCAGTAGTTTGGTGCAAAGAAGCTGTTTTAGCTTGTACGCCAGCATATGTTGGAAGGTGTACAGGTCGAATTTTACCCAAATAAATTATTTCTACAATAAATTTATGGTCATGGGAACTCGTATAATTTCCTAAAACTGTGATCTGCTGAATCAAGAACACAAATCTTAGTTTCAGCCCTGACTTTTTCTTGTTTTTATAAATGAAATCTCAAAATGTATTTTAGTTTTTAAAAAAAATATGAAGGAGCATTGTACATTTTTTTAAGAACAAGTTATAAATTGTATAGAATAGTTGTTTAAATTTTTCTTTACGAAATTTGCAACATAGGAAATTGTGCAACAACAAAAAAATATTAAATCTGGTAAATCTTTTTGGAGCCCAGTTGAGGCAGCAGGCCCGTTAGTTCATTCTTGGACTTTTGTAGTTAATTTTGAAAGAAAATGTTGCCTTAGAGTTTAGAATCGTAAGTGCTCAACACTTTTGCTTCTTGTATTGCATTTTTCAACAAATTTTCAAATAAACGTTTGAACTCGAATGACATGCTTGGTTTTATTTTGTGCTTTTACTTGACATCTCTTTTGTGACGAGGTCACAATAAAGTACCTTAAATGGCCAAATGAGTATCCTAATATAAGGTTATCAAGTTGGTAATTTCTGCAGCCGACCATTACTAAAGTCATCTCTTCAAGGAAGAGTTGGTTTCACCCGTATTGACCAAAATAGGTGACATATATGGAGTTCTGTGCGCCGTAACTACACCTGTGTTTCCCACTTTCACCTTTTTACTTACTTTCTAAGTAGTTTTAGAAAGTTGAGAAGTGGAGAGGACCTTCCCTGCATGTGCATCTGCTCAGTTGTCTGGTACCGCCACTCAACTTAGTATTTGCACAAGAAAGACGAGCTTCTGCGGCAGGGAATGCTATGGAACTCCTTCCGTCCTGCTTTGCTGACTTCGTTTGAGCTAGCAGCTCAGCTGTGCATTGATGGCATGAAGTGTTGCCATGGGGAAGCTCTCGAATGGTGGTTTAGAGCGCAGATCCTAGCAGGGAAGCTGAGAGTAGAAGGAAGAGCTATTCCTGTTGATGGAGAGGCACGAGTCTGAATTCCTTTTATCTTACATGCTTAACGCTAATGTTCCTCACTAACCCTAATGATTGATCTTTTTAAGGGATGGGGCCAAACAGGGATGTCATTTAGGAAAATAGGAGAAGACACTGATTATGACTAACCAGTAAGATATCCTGGCAGGACTGATTGGAGCCTTACACAAAGACCAATATAAAGCAAACAGAGATGAAGGTCTTCTAAGTCTGACCCAAGAATTCTCAGGTAGACTGACATTTCAATCAGGAAGTGTCTGTGTGGGAGTGAAGAGTCTGACCCAAGAATTCCTTAAAAAAAACTGACACACTTTTCTTCTCCTTCTTGATGTGCCACCAGGACTTACTATACTGAGGAAGAGTTTGGGGGATGTAGAAATCAAAAGGTCTGTGACCTTTGGGACTATTAATAAGACCTACAAAAGTAACAATTTGTTGTATAGAGTCTACGGAGTATGAAGTAATACTCCTTGCATCAAACTGAACTCAATTGAAATCATCTACCCTGAGGCACAAGCTTCTTGATGAGATAGCACAAGTGGCTTGAGAAGTAGGATTTCACTAGCGTAACATGGGGGCCCCATTGACACACCTGGATGATGCCCAACAGCTGGAACGAGGCTTATTAGTGCAACATCAGCAAGCCAAGTCAGCATCTCAGAGTTTCCACCAAGCCATCAGCAAAACAATTAGCGGTCCAGTTATAAGATGTGATTGCTGCTTGCTAAGACATACTAAATGCTCATTCACCAGTACTTCAAGAGTACTCTGTGGTGATTACCCTAATTATGTCTTCATGACATTTGAACGAGTTCTCCATAGTACCGCCTGACCAGGCGACAGATGGGGCCATTATATAACACAGATCACAAGAGAGATGTGCCAGGCCTACTGGGTAGCCAACTTAAATGTGGAACCCCTTCCATGGCAAGATAAAGAATTCGGAGTTGGACAAACTTGGATATGATGACGAGGCATATTGCCACCAGTTTAGAGCCACACATTTTACTGAGACTCTTCGACTGTTGCATTATCATTTGAAGAATGTAGCCAATTAGTGGTTGCAAAATTATTGATATTCCTGTGACACAAGTCTGAGACAAAATAGTATGGTGCAGATCATTGACATTCTGCCGTCAAAGCAGCACCCTCGACCTGGCATACAGTGGACTTTGCTATGTCATATTGGAGAACTGGTCTAGTAATATCTAAACAGTCTTTGCTGCCCATAGGAAAGCATGCTAGCTTTGAACCAACGGCCCAAGTAACACTGATTTAAGATGTTAGCCAAAAGATGAAAGGAAGAGTCCCCGACAGAAAATGGGCATGGGGCAAGGATGATTCCTCCCACTAGATCCCAAAACTATGACTGGTGAGTGGGATCATCATCTCCCCAGTTCTGCCCCCACAGTCAGAAAGTGGAGACAGGACTGGTGTGAGTGCATTTTAGCAAGTAATATGTAAGTAGTCATCGCTGTATTTATGGCGTTTCAGTGGGGTACCCACATGAGGGTTGGTAAATAATGGCTACTTCCAAAGTTGAATCATCCAAGACCTTAGTACCAAAGAAAAAGTCAAAGTGGACATCATACACACCACCTTTATGCAAAGCCATATCGCAGTTGTCAGATTAAATTTCAACTAGGAACCAGAATACTGGCTATGTATGTGTCGATGTTGCCCAATTTACCAAGTCAATAGTTTTCGGAAGTGACTTTATGGTTGTTTTATAGTGTGGACGCTATGAACACTTGTGGTCTGATTACAAGTTGAGCAGAGCGATATTACTGTGCTGAATGAGCAAGTATAAGGACCTGGTTTCCCACACATGAGTTTTCCAGGTGTGGAAACACCGTATCCTATTTGATAGGCTGGAAAATCCGTTCAGTAAAATCATTTTAGGTAGCCCAGGCCCTCACCTGTCTCCCTGCTTAGGCACTGGGAAGCATGTAATAATCCCTCCCCTTCCAGGTTTGATCCTTTCATTTCCCCGGCCACTCTCCCATCCCTCTCCAAACTCCCTACTCGCACTTTGCACAAAACCAACTCACATTTCTCTCCTGCTACTAGCAAGTGGTAGAGTGAACATTGATACCTGCAGAGTTCATGCTGGAAAAAACTGGGTCTGTACCGTTATTTCCTATTCCACGGGGATTGGTGTGGAAATCCTGGACAGAAACGTTAAATTCAGCCACCTGATAATATCTCATCTATAATCTGGTCCTAGGTGGCCACAAGCTCCTTTTGCCTAATACCTCCTTTCCTCAGAAACCGGTAGCAAAAACATAAAGGTAAAAATAGGAAGAAAAGAGAAGGTGAGATGACCGGTATTGCTTTCTCAGCATAAACAGCTGTGGTTGACTGGAATCAAAAAGGTAACCAAGATGTCAGCACTGCACAAGAACAAGGTAAGTATTCATACCTGTTTTTAGAGAAACTGCTTAGAATCCTCTCCAGGTCCATCCTTTAAAAAAATAGAATGTTTAGCGTATCATAGGAAAACAGTCCTTAAACTTGCTTATGATCATACTAATGGCATTCGTTAACCACTTTAATGGAGCTGCTTAACTGTTTACTTCCATCCTGTTTCCCAATTAGCCTCCTTAAACCGGGAGAATTAGGAACCGATCTGAAGACCACTATTAGGGCCCATAGTCCTCTATAGGCTGTTAGGCTGCACTGGCCAATAATTTAGAAGTGTATTTCATTGACACCTGCAACAGCTCGACCATCAAAACCAGCCCTGACCATAGAACTTCAGGTGTTCAGGCAGAGTCAGGAGATTTGGATGAAGCCATTCTCTGAAAAATCATGCTATGGATAATATGCGCCTGGCCCCCCAAGCATAATCCAGTTTGTGCCTTCGAGGTAGGCTCTCTGCAAGACACGTTAAAGCCAATGCCATCATGGCCAGATGCATCTCTGGTACAAGTTTGTTCTTTGACTTTTCACAGGAGGAGTTGATGCTTCTTCTAGTCAAGAAAGCCTTGGTTCGAAAACTGCTGATGCCCAGGGACCTCATTGATAGCCACCACATCAATAATCACCTGCTTAGCCATGTGCTGTCAGTTTTGTTTTTTTAAAGATATTTTTATTTCCATTTTTATATTACCGTACAATGAATGCATAAAGGATAGACAAATAAACAAAACATGGTGCATCATCAATCTTTGACTGCGTTCTGGAGTGCATGCTCCATTTAAACGCTTACATCTAGCGAAGTGGTGGGGAGGTCATTCAACTATAAATCAACATATGGATAAAATTCTTTGACATTGTACACATTACATGCCATATACTGTGCTC
The DNA here is from genome assembly GCF_964261635.1 of Lissotriton helveticus. Taxonomy (NCBI): domain Eukaryota; kingdom Metazoa; phylum Chordata; class Amphibia; order Caudata; family Salamandridae; genus Lissotriton; species Lissotriton helveticus. The sequence goes on along the minus strand of NC_136061.1, from coordinate 1,750,129,828 downwards.
GGAATCCAGAAGCAATAAAAAGAAAAGAAATGAAAAAAAGGAAAATTAAATAAATAGAATAAAAAGAAAGTAAACAAAGAAAAAAGGGGAAAAAGAAAGAATAGTAAAAATGAAACAACTCGGGCAGAGGAGCGGTATGCACACATCCGGGCCTTAACAGCCGTTGGAAATTGAAACATGAAACTTCTCAGGAGTGGGACTAATGGGGAGATCCCCCCTCCACAGCCGACAACTGTCTTGTGCCTGGTCCAATACAGACATGAGCTACTCAGGCCCAAGCACTCCTTTACATAGATCAAACCACGGGTGCTCAAGGAGACCCCCACGCGAAGATTTAGCCCTGGCATCTGTATGTGGATCACCTTCTGAGTTTCCCTCCTCACTACTGGCTCCCATTGGGTTCTCCTATTCAGCAAGCACCTCTCGCCATTGCTCAGCAATCGGGTGCAATCTCACTCCTTTGGCTTCCTCCCATACTAGTACTCTACCCTCCGCCCCAGCCCATGCAATAACATCTCTATTCCAGTCCGCAATCTGTGGCCCCCTGGGTGACTTCCACTCCATTGCTATCCTGCGCTTAGCTAGGCCCAGTGCAAGGTCTATCAGGCGATTCCCCACTTTGCTTTTAGGTGACCTGGGGAAAAGACCCAACAAGCATGTCTGAATTGCGAAGGTCAGCTTCCTCCCAAGTGCGTCCTTGATCTTGGCCAATACCGCCTCCCAGTAAGGGGGCACCCATTGGCAATCCCAGGTCATGTGGCCGAATTCTGCATCCGGGTAAGCACATCTGGCACACTGTTGCAAGCCATGCGTGGTCAGTTATTGTTTAAGTCCTCAGAGATAAAGCCAGAAGTTATTGACCTTGATGAGGTGAGGTCCTCCAGCACTACAATACAGGCATGGTCATGGTGAAATCTCTGAACATGTCACCCAGGCCCTACTGTAGAGCCCTCCTATTGTCTTCCGGCTGGCAAAGACCCCTTTCAAGGCACATAATGGAGCCTTTTCTTCCTCGGGAAACACAGTTGGAGGAGAGAAGTTTACGCCTCCTTCCTCAGTAGTTGAAATGGCGTCACCCAAGACCACTCGTCCTGCTGTACATAATCTTAGGAGCCAAACACCACTGCAGTATGGGAGTGGGGGCTTTCTTTCCATTCATTCCTTTGCTCCCAAATAAACACAGATTTATGGGCCTTCTCAGTGGTGGTGACAGGCAATATTCTACAGCTACCATGCCCAACTATCCAGCCCACCACTGCCTGGGTTGTAATCCCAAGCCATTCTGTACGAGGTATAATGTAGCCATTCCAGCAACTGCAAAAGATTGGCTATACCACTCGCACTATTTCCTTTTAAGGAAAAGGGAAGGAGGGTAGTACTTCATATCAGATTTTGCCACAGCCCTTGAGTTCTCCTATGGTGAGAAGTCTGAAGATCCCTAGTAAATAATGTGCAAGGATCAAAGCCTACAACAGAAAGTACTTCTTAAGAAACAATAACTCCATGGGACTTATTTTGACACACAACTATGTATGCAAATCACCAACAACTAACTCAATTTTACCTTAGTACGTCAATTAATGAAGACATACACATATTCATAATCAATACAGCAGGGCCTGTCTCCTTTCCATTTTGGTCAAATATATTATGTATTCATCTCTTCATATACAGGTAGAGACCATAAGCAGTGTCTGTGACAACATTGCAAACAACACAGTGCGTGGAAAAAATACTGCAGAAGTGATATGTATTTATATAAACCCAAACTGCTTTTGATAAACACTGCCATGGCTCACGAACAGTTTCAATAGAGGCTGTTGTTCGATCACAGGTACTCCTATACGTATTATATTAGAAAAACAAGATTTCTGTCGACGTTTCGACTCCATGACTATTCGTAGCTCTTCATCCGGACAAGCCATTTCACTATTCTGAATAACTACCTACGGGAAACTTATCCTGTTCCACACCACACATCTGAGCTGGTGTCATGCAGAAAATGAATGCTCAGGTCAGAGAACCAAGGAAATCGCGTGCCCAACTATTCCCCATGTCCCCTGTTGATCATATGGGAGGAAAAGTCTCCTGTGAAAGTACTTCAATGAAAGATGTAGTGGCATGCTCGACTCACAAACCAACAGAACATGCCGAAGCCGAACATTCTCATAATTAAGGTAAGCCAAACACATGTAGCCAGTAAAATGTAATTGCATGTATATTGGAAGGCACTCTTCTGAAATCCTTCTTTATCACAATTCTTATTATGAATGCAATTTCACTACACCAAGAAGAAAAGTGGCTGAACACGTAGCGGCCCTAATAAACATTTTCAAGAATCGGAAAAAAACACAGCCTTGGGGTTAACTGAGTAAATTCCAGATCAACAACAAGTTTATTCTGCGCAAGTGCAACCTTACCTTGGGTCTGTAACAGAGTAAAAAGTTTTTTTTTTAAAGTATGACTCGAGTAATGAGCTCGTACTTTTACAGCAATACTGAACCCTCAAACAAATAAATTGTGAAAATCAGAAGGGTTCACAGCCAAGTCTCATAAAAAGAAACAACGAGAAGGAGTAGAAGGGGAAATTAGGACTTAATGCATGAAGAACATATATAACGATTAAAGCTTTTTGTTTTTTATTCCGTCAGTGAAACAAGCTTTTGTTCTCGAGATTATGCCTCCCTTAGTTCCTCTAGTGTTCCGCCTCCCATTCCTACTCTCCCTCCGCCACCCCTCAAGGTGATCCAGCTGCCCCCCCCCCCCTCCATCCAGTGCTCATCCCCCACCCTCACTGTGTCTCATACGCCAGTCACCATTCAGGGTAACATACACCCCGCGATCCCCCGACTAACCCTCCAAACATGCCTAGCCACCCACAAATCCCCTTACCAAGGGTTCACAATACAGGTCAACCTAGCCCTGCTGCCATGCTACCAGTGCCTGCCAACTGAAACGAGCCTAAGCCAGTGGCCTTCTGTCCGCAAGCTCATCCCCCTGACATGGAGACTGAAACTCTCCCAAAGGCCTACAACTCAAGTCGACCTAGCCCCGCCCACCTACCACCTACACTCTATTAGAATCGCGCCCGACCTCCAGGCGTTTTCCTCTTATGGGGATATTGAAACTGCACCACAGAGTAGCCGAACTAATTCAGAACATCCATAACTCCATTCTGGAACTAAGGAAACTCCTTCACCTCACTGAACTCTCCTTCTCAAATCTCAAGCTCCTTCGGAACTCCAACCCACTCCCTCCCTCCGAGACCCCCATCACCCATTATCGCTATCCTTGAGACGCCTTTGCCCTCGCAAGCAGCCCTGCCACCTCTTAGAGAAGGGAATTCTAGCCCTCCTCCTCTCCTACAGTTTTGCCCTTATAACCCCAAGTCCACTATACCTCACAGAACAGGAAATTCTAGCCATCCTCTTCACCTACAATTCTGCACCAGTCACCCCCAGTCCACCTGACATGAATGTCGAACAGGCCATCCGCACGGTCGCGATCAACCCCAACAGATCAGCTACCCTCCGCAACAGAAGTGTGGTTGATAACCTAGCGCCAGTACCCTTGTCCGCCCCAACTCGCGTCTCCCTCTCTCCAAACCCCCTTTATCTGGCCTCTTAATCAACTGCAGCTCACCAGTTAAGCACGCCGCCGACATCCCTAATCTCACCCTGAGCCAAAATCTCGATTTAGCAATCCTGACCGAATCATGGTTCAATGAATTCTCATCTCCTTGCCTTGACCTCTTAGTCCCGCCCAACAACAACATCACAAAGCTGGACAGACAATCTAAAAAAAGGGGGAGGCATAGCCTGCATCTACCGCCACTGGCGCTTACCGCAGCACTCCTACATCGTGAATAAAGATTCAATAGCTCAAGTCTAGAAGGAGTAACTAACGAGAAATTCCCTAATTAGTTTTGGTGACTAAACCGCATGTCAAGAAAGTAATACATCAGAGTGTCATTACTGGCGTGACGAACCTTGCCGGGGCCTCCCTGCAAAGCACCTGGGGGGCCCCCCTCTGGGCTCAATCAGGAGCCCAGCAGCCTGAGTGCTGTGCTGAGGGGGACCCCTGGAGCTTGGGGGGCTGCGGGGGCCTGTGTTACAGCCCTGTCTACAGCTCTAACCTCCTTGTCACTGTACTCCTAGCAGATTCTATAGACTCCTGCAAATACCTTGCACTTTCCTTATGCAGCAACACCACCCAACTGTGCAGCTTGCACATTTTTTACCACCCCCAGGCATGAATGACACCTTCACTGACCACCTCATGGAAGTCATCACAGCCAAGGATTCCTCCACCTCTAAATACATTTTCTTTGGTGACTTCAATCTGCACTGGAACGACCTCAAGGATCCTCAGGTCAACGCCATCAAAGACCTCCTGGCCGACCAAGCCCTTACCCAAGCCTGCTCACTCCCAACACTCTCGAAAGGTGCCATTCTAGACAGGATTATCGCTAAGGAATCTGGAGTCAAGCTTATCGCTATAGACCCATGTGAATGGTCTGACCACCACACTATCACTTTCCTATTACCTGGTACCCACAAGACAAGGGCACTGCAACCGGTGATTCCTAAACGTTGGGTTAGAGACACCAAGAACATTGATCACGGAGAATTGGCGACTCGCTGCAAGTCGGACCTCCCCCCCCCACCCACTCCCCCCGCATATCACAAGGGTCAATGACCTCAATGATCACTGCTCCGCGACCATAACTAACATTCTTAATGATCTTGCCCCGCTCAAATAAAAAATAACCCACATCAACGGGTTCAACAGGTCCCTCAACGGTTCAACGGGTCCCTCAACAGTGAGAGGAGATCACTCCGGCAGACAGATAGAAACTGGAGGTAGCACCCCTCCGCCGTACACTTAAAACTTCTCCGCCAGGCCAGAAATGCCTATAATAGGAACATCCTCAACTCAAAAAAGAATTCTTCAGATCGGAACTGGGGAACGCCAAGAACAGACCTCGCAAGCTGTTCGAAATGGTCAAACACCAATCAAACAAACTGGCCAAAACCTCTAAAGAAATCCCTTATTTCATCGGACGAATTCACCTTTTTCTCTGACAAAACACTACCCTAGGAAACTAACTCAGATCCACCACCCACTCCCAACCCCTTCCGGATCTGCCCCCTCCCTCCGCGCTGCACCCGCAGGCATCAAGCGCACTGGACCGACTTCAAAGTGTATGACGAACACTCCGTCTAAAAAGTTCTATCCTCATGAAACCCAAACAACCACTTTAATGACCCACTCCCCTCCAGCTGCCGCCGCTCAATCCATCATTCCTAGTTGGACTGCAATAATTAACGCTTCCCTTCTTCATGGGTCGATACCTGGTTCTCTGAAAGCCGGCCAAGTCCTCCCCATCCTAAAGAAACCGTCACTGCATCATGCTTCCCCGGACAACTTCAGACCTATATCTAATATCCCACTCCTAGCTAAAGTTTTGAAAAAATGTGTGCAACAGCAGCTGAGTCAACACATCACCAACTTCCACCTACTAGATGACTTCCAATCCGGATTCAGGCCTGGGCACAGCACTGAAACCACCATTCTCCAAATCATGGCTGATGCCCTCTAAGCCCATGACCAAGGCAAAACCTTTCTCCTAATCTTCCTAGATCTATCCCCGGCTTTCGATACGGTCAACCACGAAAAACTACTTGAAAGCCTCAAACTCGGGATGGGACTGGATGGCCCTCTTCTTAAATGGTTTAGGTCCTTCCTCCAAAACCGGTCACAGAGATTCCTAATCAGCAATAACCTGTCCGCTACCTCTCCAATCACGGTTGGAGTCCCTCAAGGATCAACCCTGCCCCCCACCCCCTGCAACCTTTACCTCGAACCGCTAGCCAATGTACTACACAACGCAAATATCTCCTACCACATGTATGCCGACGACACCCAGATCTACATAAAAAGATCTTCTCCCGAGGAGATCCTCTCCCTGAACAGGGCCTTGAAATTGACTGTCAAATGGCTCACCTCTAACCAGCTCAAACTTAAGGAAAGAAATACAGAATTTCTCCTAATCTCCCCACCTAATACCAACCCTGACATTCAGGAATGGATCAAGGAGATCACAGCTTTAAACTGCCCACCAACCATAGTGGACTCTGCCAAATCCCTTGGAAGAACCATTGACTGCAGTTTGAACATGCATGACCACATCAACTCGATGGCCAGATCAGCCAGATTTCATCTGAGCTACCTAAGGAAACTGAAACCTTTCCTCAACACTCCCGACCTAAAAATGGCAGTCCAGGCTCTTGTCATTTCTAGAATGGAATATGGCTGCTCTACCCTCTCAGGTTTACCCAAGACCTCTCTGGCCCCTCTGAAAGCCTGCCTCAATGCGGCCGCCAGACTACTAACAGGCTCAAGGAAATTCGACCACATGTCTCCACACTTGAAAGCTCTGAACTGGCTTCCCCTTGAGGCCAGAATCCAACTTAAATTGGCATGCATCACGCACAAGGCCCTTTACTCAAACTCCCACGCATTTCTTTCCCAGGAACCCGTGATATCTGGAGGAGCCAGAAACTCCCGCTCCGTCAGAGAACTTTTGCTCCAACAAGCACGCTTGCGGGAAAAAAAACTTACAATCGGGCCTTCTCTGGGGCTGCACCAAGAATATGGAACTCACTCCCGCCTGCCAGGCATTAGAAGAACTCTATGGCTCGCTTCAAAAAGGATGCCAAAACCTTCCTAATGGGCAAATTCATCTCCTAAATACTGACTTGAAATCACCTCAGTGACCTTGTCCCGCTTCCATTTACTTTCAACTGCTACCTCTCATCTGGTCTATCCTGTTGCCATCCACCCGGTACCACCGGGCACCCCCCCCCCTGGGATCTGGGACTCTGTTTCTCGTAAAAAAAAATAATCCTGTGTTTATCTTAAATGTCCCCCCACTAATCCTCTTGTTTACAGTTTGCGAATTCTGTAAAGTGCTGAGTAACCCTTCGGGCCAAGTTCACTTGTGGTTACCCTAAATGTATCCCCCACCCCCCTCGAAGTTTCTTGTATACATCTTATGAATCCTGTAAAGCACTCTGATACCCTAACAGGTCAAGTTCACGCTCTATAAAACACAAATAAATAAAATAAATAAGAGACCCCACACTCACGGGGTCAAAACGTGTCGACCTTAACGCAATAAAGAGCTGTTGGATTCTTCAACTATGCACAGGTAACCTAAAGAATTGAGAAAAATGTGACTCTTTTTGCACTTAAAACTCGAGAGTAAAAGTTCACCATAATGTATAGGTTAAATGTTGTTTTTTAATGGAATTGTGTAAATGTCATTGTGATGTATTCGAGTACAACATATGTGTGATGTTGGTGAAATGTAAATATTGTCACACACTATAAACTGTCATATTTTCATTTGATTGATAGGTATCAACAACCTTGGTATTGATCACCTGACCAGATGGTCTGCAGAACCTTTAGTTCATGTAATCCAAGGTTTCATATTAGGAATGGTGATTGAAAAAAAGGTGTTTCCTAAAATAGCAATAAATCACAGTCAATGTAATTGAAGCCCTTGACCTGAAAAATTAAGTTGGTTTAAAATGATTTCCAGCCAAGGTATAATGTCATTCTCATTTTAAAGTGTGGTCTAGCCTTGGCTGAGACCGACCCATCCCCTGTAGTTCAAAAGACTTTTAGGAAGTTGGCATTTTCCTACTTTAACTATTCTGTGCGTCTGCCTGTCCCTAGAATGCATGTCTGGGTCAGGGTGACAGCTGGGCTTTGTGAATTCATTCTAGACAGTCGCACACAAAGGGAGCTGATGTATGCCCTGCATAGCCTGATGGCCCATCACCAAGTTGATCGGTCTTCCTGAGCAAGAGTGATGGAAGGAGTTGACACTTGCACCTGAATAGGGCTGTGCCTGTCCCCACACAAAGAGCTGCATATCTCCGTATAGTGTGCCTGGAGCCAGAGCCAGGAAGGGCATGGTCTTGTGCACTACACTCTTTAAAGTCTCCCTACATCAGCGGCTAAAATAGGTATACATTCTGGACATCTGACACTATATACTCTGAACACTTCTTTATCCTGGCAAAATGTCCTCAATCCAGAACTGTTGTGCTGCCAGGAAGGACTGCCGCTTTGCTGCTTGTTTTTCTTTGTTGGCTTGCTGCTTCTTGCCTGGGAGTGAAAGGACTGGAATTTGCCCGCTACATCCTGCTTTCCAAGGTTCTCCAATGGCTTGACTGAGCTTGCCTCCGTTGCTGAAGTCTCACGGACCTCAAAACTTCACTGCATCTTGATACAAGCACCTGGGCTCCTTTATTGTGAGTCCTGACCTGCAAAGGGGTGCCAAACACAGTCGGGCCCTTGGAGGTAGATTTGGTGCTGCAACCAAGAAACCGATGCATTGACTCCAAAGCATCAGTTCGGAACAGAAACATCGCTACCGCCTGCCAAGTGCGCAACGCATCAACCTTGACTTCACCGCAGCCCGACTTTGCCACAGCACCTCCGAAGAAACCTCCTGAGCATGAGTCTCGTGCAGAAAGACCAATTGATGAACAGAATGTTGAACAATGTCAAACATTAACCTCAGTACAGAGATCTGGGCCTAAATACATTGTTTTTTGCTCCCTTGTCATTCCACTTTAAACCCAACCATATGCAAATCAGTCTTGACCCTGCTCCCCATGGGAACAGTCCAGCCCGAACTGCCAGGCCTTGTCCTCCCTGGACGGGAAACAAGCATCCTGGGACCGGTTTCTAGGTTTCACCCCTCTTCAGCTAGGCTAGCTTGACTCCAGTGGCATGGAGAGCACGGGACCCACTTCTGGGCATATCTGTCCCACTCGGGGTGACAAATGCAGAAAGAACAATTGAGGGACAGAATGTTGAACAATGTCAAACATTCACCCCAGTACAGAAATCTGGGTCTAAATCCATCACTTTTTTGCTCCCCGTGCCATTCCAGTTTAAAACCAGCCATATGCAAATCAGTCCTCACGGTCCAGGGAGGATCCGGCTTGGTAGTTCAGGCTGGAATGTTCCTATGAGGATCAGGGTCAAGACTGATTTGCATATTACTGGGTTCAAACTGGATTGGTGTAGTGAGCAAAAGAACAATAGATTTTAACCCAGATCTCTAGACTGGGAGTGAATGTTTGATTCATTCAGCATTCTGTCCATCATTTGTTTCCACAGCACTTTTCACCCTAAGTGGGATGGGTATGCCCAGACATGGCTTCCTTGCTCACTGTGCCACTGGATTCAAGCTAGTGTGGCTGATGAGAGCTGTTACCGCGAAACCGGTCCCAGGATACTTGTTTCGGTCCAGGGAGGACCTGTCTTGGCAGTTCGGGCTGGACTGTTCCCGTGAGGATCAGGGTCAAGAATGATTTGCATATGGCTGGGTCCAAAGTGGGGTGTTGTAGGAAGCAAAAGAACTATGGATTTGACCCAGATCTCTTGAATGGGGGTGAATGTTTGGTTCATTCAGCATTCCATCCATCATTTGTTGCCGCAGCACTTTCAGCACGAGTCTCGACAACAGGCTACCGACGTCAGTGGTGCACCATATTGACTCCGATGCATACCTGGCCCTGTGTGAATCTCGACCGACATACCGCCTTTTTGTCCAGCGGTTTGACTTCAACGCTGAAGAATCGACGCTCCACACTCTTGACGTCGGCGCATACTCGACATCACATCACCTTCAAGAACCGAGGCCTCGCACAGCAACCGTCACATTGCCTCCTCTGTGCAATGCATCGTCCCAAGGGGGCAAAACTTCAACTGCCCTGCACACCTTAAGGTACCAACACCTTGCATGCATCCAGAACACCTCAACTCCTCTGCATGATGCATCATCTTTGATTTCCGATGCATCCAAGATACTGTAAGGGGGTCTACATGATTTCTGTGCCCGGCTCGCGCTCCATCGCGGTCTGACTGAACTTTTGGATTTGTTCTGGTGAAGTGTGACCAGATAGCCCCAGTTGGAGCTATAGACTTCCAAGCACTGCATTCTGATTTAATCTTTGAAGATTTACATCTTGACTTGTGTATGTTGGATTTTTGTCATTTTTTTCTTGTTTTACTAAGATAATATTGGCTATTTTTCTATACTGGTGTGGAGTACTTTTGTGGTGTTTTCGCTGTTACTGTGTGTGCGCTCACAAATACTTTACACATTGTCTCTTTAGTGTAGCCTGACTGCTTTGAGCACCTACCAGAGGGTGAGCACAGGTAAACTTAGTGTGTACTACACTCAACCTGACTAGGACTGTGGGTCCCTACTTGGTGCATACCTCTGCCAAATAGAGACCCCATTTCTAACAAAGAGCATTAGCGCGATAATACGAAGGGAGCGGCCCTGGTGTTGTAGCATATGGTGTGTGAAATGTTTTTTACTTTAAAACAGCCTGTCTTTTACAGATGGTGTCCTGTTGACTGCACATTGCCGGTAATTGCAGCTGAGATCAAAGGGGGTCCAAATGGCAAAGCATTAAGTTGCACAGCGGTAATGCAAGGGCAGTTAAATATTGAGGGTCACCCCTAATGACTGACACTTGGGTGGGTTGTCTGCTTGTACGAAATACACAATGAAAGCGAAGATAGTGCCACATGAAAGACAGGGTCATGAAGTACGTGACAGGGACTCACTGGGAGGAAGAGGTATGCACCGAAATGGCAGGTGTCATGGGAAGAGAGGAGTGTTAAGCCATAAGACGGAGGGTTCGCAGGAAGGTAGAAACCTGCATCCACGGGAAAGGGAGTTACAGGACATGCAACTACAGTAGGGTGACCAGGCGTCCCTCAATTGCCCGGACAGTCCCGGTTTTTCACCAGCTGTCCCAGCACATTTCAGGAAATGAAGCACATGTCCCGGTTTTTAGAGAGGTTCGGCTGAAAAAGGTGGGAGGTATTTTTTTATATTTTGCAAAGCAGTGATAATTAACTCCTGTTAAAAGAAAGCAATTTAATTAACAGGCATGCTACTGGGTTTAAAAATTGCATTTTATGCCTAGATAGGCCATTGTCTGACGAGGAGTTGGGTACGGCCCTGGGGGACTTGAAACCCGGGAAGGCTCCGGGACCGAACGGTTTCCCCAGTGAGTTCTTCAAGAAATTCTTTGTACAGCTGGCCCCACACTTTCACCCGGTGGTGGAGGAGGCGCGGGACACGGGTGCACCCGGACCAGGCTGGGTTCATGCCCCAGGGGGGCCCACCACAATATCAGGCGCGCACACGTTGCTGTGGCGGCCAGTGGGCGGCTTGGGGAGCCGGCAGCGCTACTATTGGCCGACATGGGTAGGGCCTTTAATTCCCTGATCTGGGTATACTTGTTTTCCCTTCTGCGGAAACGTAATCTCGGCCCGCGATTTTTGCCCTATGTGCAGTCGCTCTATACTGGTTTAACTGCGTCTGTGCGATCTCTCGCATTTCTCTATCCGGCGGGGTACGCGACAGGGCTCCTCCCTCTCCCCATATCTCTTTGCGCTCGCATTAATGCCCAACTTCGGGTGTTTAAATGGGCGCCGGGTCTCACTGACAGAATAGCGCTGTATGCGGACGATGTCCTGTTCTTTCTTACGGACCTGGATAGGTCGGGCCCGCGGCTGCTGCGCATATTGCAGATCTTCGGGGAGACCTCTGGCTTGTATATCAATCCACACAAATCCACACTATGGGTCCTGAGGGGGTCGATGGAGGGTGGGAGAATGGGCCTCATCCCTTCAATTGGTGACAAGGGGACTGAAGTATTTGGGGGTCTTTTTATCAGACGTGCCGGCGATGTCCAGGCAGCGCAATCTGGTCCCATGGTGAGAGCGAACCAGGGAAGACCTTAAGGTATGATCCCGCATGCCCTTAACCATTTTCGGTAGATCGGCCATCTTCAAGATGGTGGCGCTTCCCCGCCTCCTTTATCAATTGCAGAATCATCCATATCTGGTTTCATCCCGATGGTTCCGGCAGGTAAATTCAGCGCTGGGAAGGTTCCTGTGGGAGGGGGGCATGGTGAGGGTGGCCCTACGCACTTGTTTCCTATTTACCGACTCCGGGGGCCTTGCTTCTTCTGACGTCCTCTCCTACTATCAAGCCGGTCACTTGCTGGTCCTCAATGAGTGGTGGTATGAGATGAGGGGGGACCCAGCTTACGAGGTTGAGCGGCAGCTTATGGGCAACAATTCTTTACACATGCTCTTACATTCAACGCCGCTTCGGAGGCCCCCTGCCCCCGGTCACGCAGGTGGTATTCCACATCTGGAGGCAGGCTCTGGGTAGGATGGGGTGGTGGAATGTAATGACCAGGGAGACCCCTCTCTGGGGTAATGGGAGGTTGCCTCAGTTGGCGGCACTGCAGGGCTTCTGGTATGGGACTCCATAGGCATCTCGGTTTTGGGGGATGTTATTGAGGATCAGACACTTAAATCGTTTCAGGATCTTCAGGATGAATACGGGATGCCACGGTCCCAATTCTATAGGTATCTACAGTTAAGACATACCTTGGCCCCTAGTTTGGAGGGCCTGGAGTCCCTCCCCGACTTCAGCCCTATAGAGGCTAAGATCTTTATGGGGGAGCTACCGGACCGCAAGATCTCCCGCATATACCAAACACTAGTTATTCACTGCTCCACCAATCTGCAGAAACTTAAGACTACATGGGAGACGGATGTGGGTGAATTGGAGGAGGAGGACTCGGCTGAGGCTTTAGCGAGCCCACGGGAGCGGCGATAGCTACGCACCTGCAATTGGTGCATATCAAATACTTTCACAGACTATACTTCACTAGAGTGTGTTTGTGGAGGGCAGGAATGATCGGATCGCCCGAGTGTCTCCGCTGTCAGCAGGAGGAGGGCGCGCTCTTGCACACAGTCTGGAGTTGTCCTTTATTGCTTCGTTTCTGGAGGGGGGTGTACTCCTGCCTGTCGGAAGTATTAGGATGGGAGCTCCCCTACACACCCACTGCGCTTGGCCCTGTTACACGTTGTGGAGGGAGTGGGGGGGCAATCACTACAAGCGCCACCTCTTGTTCCTAGGTCTCACTTTGGCCAAAAGCGATATCGCCAGGGCAGCTCCCCAGGCTCCATCACTGGCTGCGAGGAGGAATGGGATGGATTTTTGCATGGGGCTCGAACAGACAGTTTTTATTGCCAGGGGGTGCCCACGCAAACATTTTAAGATTTGGAAGAGATGGGCAGATTATCGGGGACTGGACCTGGATCCGCCACGGGAGGGAGATGTACGCTTGCCGGACTGACGTATGTACTGGATCTATGTTGATTGGGTGGTCGACGGGTATGCAGTTGCACTTTTGATGTATCCTACTTTTCCTTTGGGACATGGGCGCAATCGGGGGGTGAGAGGTTTTGGGGGGTTATGTTATAATGCGGTTTGTTCATCTCCATAAACGTCAAAGTCAAAATTGTGTACTTGATGTGTGTAGAAGTCTCTGTAATACAGAACCATGCAGCATATGTGAAACGTGACAAATAAAATTTGTTTAAAATAAAAAGGCATTTTATGTAGGTTCTTACTCCCTCTTCTGTAGTTCTCTGCTAAGGAACACTGTCATTCAGTGCGCAGGGTTGCTGTAAAATTGTAGTCCTTCTATTTTTTAGAAATGTCCCGGTTTTTGTTGGCTTTAAAATTGTGGTCACACTAAACTACAGGGCATGGTGTGATGTGGAGGCAGGAACGTGTGGTCAGTGGACAGGCTGCCACAGGGGAGGCAGGAGCATGCAGTAACGGGAGAGTGACTCAAGGAGGCAGCAAAGTGCAGCCACAGGAAAAGTTGTACAGGGAGGCTGGATAGTGCTCGCCACATGGAAGGTTGTCATGGGGAAGGAAGCAGGCGCGTGCAGCTTAAGAACAGCGTGAGGCAGGGGGGTTGCAGCTACAGAAGAGTGTCACACCGACGTAGACGCATACAGCTATGACGAGAAGCAAGGGGTATGTTGCCAGAAGACATGCTTATGCATGTCCCATAAAACTTCTGTAATTCCATTATCAGTTTAAAGTTTTTAAGTTTATTCCCAGGGCCGCGAGCTTTTGTTCCTGCCATTTTAGTCACAGTGCACTAGTCTGCTGCTCGGCACGCGAGTGATATATGAACGTCACCAGGTATCACCGCGTGCAGCATAATTTAGTCAAACATGCAGTATAATTGCATTTAAAGTGCTTATAATGTACTGAGGGAGTGAAGCTAATGAGGATGACCTTCTCCAAGAATATTTGAAAGGATGGGGACAAATTATATGCGTGCCTAGCAGGAAATGACGCGTGTTTCCTCAGGGCTGTTTGTTAGCCTTGATAGCTGATGATTCCTCCATCCACATACCCTTTGAGGTGGCCTTAAAGTCCTCAGCCTGCTTTGGGGTTGGGAGTTAGGGTGAGGGGTCTTTCTGTTGCCTGTATCTCCAGTCCAGGCCTGTAAGGGATGTCCTGAGCCCGAGGCACTCGGGGGCTTGAATCTGCTCTGTACACTTGCAGCCATCCTGCCACGTTTACATCAGTTGCCATGGACACATTCAGACATCAAGAGCAGAGTGCTGAGAGCTCCCCCTCAGGGCAGATCACTTCTGGACATGTCACTCCTCAGTTATAGGCCCACAAATATGGACTGATGACGATCCCTCGAATGAGAAAAAGGGGCAAGAGATACTAGCTCCTGACTTCGGACAAGTGAGTCAGACTACCCTGCATATGTAGAGTAACGACAAAATTATTTGGACTAAAGTACCTGGAATTTGCTAAATAAGAGAATGATCATAAGCCTTAATATCCTTCTCTTACTACAGCACAATCCAGGTAGAATTTGAGTTTGTGTGAAGTCACAACAAAGGCCCCTTTGCCTTTAGCACCTCTTACAATAGCCCACCACTTACGCCATTAATATGTCATCACTGCAGAGTGAAAGTCTGCACCATTTTACCCCATTAAAAAAACCTGTGAGAGAGAAACCTCCTCCACCCCCTTCCGAATCCCTTCCCCTTGCTCGCTCGCTGCACTTAGACTCTGGACATTGGAGGGTATCAGAAAGGAAAGTGGGCGGTATTGGTATGAAAGTGGGTGTCAGCCTCCTGTGAAAATTGTTGGCAGCTGCTCTTATTTTTTTATTTATACGAATTGAGCACTGTATTGGTTGACATCCCAGCCAGTGTAAGTCATTAGTTTAAAAAAGAATTACAGTATAAGATGGCGAGCTGCACATTAAAAACGTATTACACACGTTTACGCTAGGCAACAAACAGTATAAGGTAGGCTGCTTCAAAATGTGCAAAAATATTCTGGGGCTTATTTATGGGCCCTTGCGTCACTTTTGCGCCGCTGATGCGTCACTTTTTGTGACTCACCAGAAGCTAAAAAATGTGCCATATTTCGCCATATTTACAAAGTGATGCATGTAGGTAGATGCGTCACTTTGTAAACCCCTGCACCAGGTATAATGTATGCGGGGGCGTTCCGACGCAAGAAAGGGTCGTAGAAGTGACGTAGTGGAATCTGTAAGATTTCACTGTGCTACTTCTAGGACACACATGCGTCCATATCTTACGGCTCCCTCATGGCAGGCATAAGACTGACGCAGGAAAATTTAACATGGGACTTGCCCATGTGTAAAGACCCATTGCTGGAGTTGCGTCACTTTTGTGACACACTCCAGCTATGTGTCATTTTTACGCCTGCAGATACGTCATGTGTCATACAGTAAATATGATGCATCCATCATGTCGCAAGGAGGGCGCACTGAGAAGTGAAGCATCTCTGTTGTCTCGTAGCGATGCATCACTTTTCCTAAATGAGGCCCTCAGTATTTAAGGGTTTACAGTGCTTTAAAAGTTATATTGTTAGTCATATCACTCTGACTGTACCTAGTGCTCACCTTTTTTTTTTTAGAGCAGGGGCGTAACACAGGCCCGCGTATCCCCACGGTGCGGGGCCCCATCCCAGCTGCAGTGGGCCCCCCTCAGCACAGTTCACTGGTCTGAGCGCTCCGGATAAAATTCGGAGCGGGCCCCTCTGTGAACATTGCAGGGGACCCCTTAAACTTTAGTTACGCCACTCGCCACTTTTTTAGAGATTTCCATTCAGAAGACGCTTTCCAGTACTGGTAACACACTTACAGTACCTCTAAAAAATAATACGTTGTTGTCACCATGAAACGTCAAATGATACCACGAAAGCATTTGCTGGTTCTTAAGAAGCCTTCAGATTTGCTAACTAACCAACTGCACACATTTACATCTCTTTCAGACGGCAGACATAATGGAGGTAAGGTTTGTTTCTTCATTAGCTCTCTGTCTCGCCTCTTCCTACTCCGTACAGGAGCTACCCCCCTCCTCACTTCTCATACCCTTTCAGTATGAGGTAACATAAGCTCAGCATTAACAGTTCAGGTTTAAAATATATATAACTCTGCCCTGGGCGAGGCGCACTGTCGCACTTGCCCCCGCGGAACACATACCTGGTTGCGGTGGTTGTGCAGTCAGGGGACCCAAGGAGCCACGATATTCCTGCAGGCAACACGGGACATTGGGAGAGAGCTACTCGAAAAAACCTGCAGTCCCCACAACGTTGTTGCCGTCCTATCCTGGCAAACCATTGCATGCTGGGAGTTGCAGTTCCTTTGACCATCGGGAAAATGAAGCAGGTGACATCAATCATCGCTTTCAGGGCGGAGACTATTATAACTAGCTTTGTTGGGGCAGGACTTTTTGGCAGCATACTCACCTCCTGTTTTATTCTGGGCGCTGAAGAGGCTACACAGCCGAAATGCATACGCCCATTTGCCAATAAGGAATAGAGACTCCATTGTGTTCCCCTATCGTGGCCTCTGCCTTTCTTTGTGGAGGGTATTTTGGATATATATATATATATATATATATATATATATATACACACACACATATAAATACATACACGCACACATACAGGACTGGACAGTGGAACCAAACCAGCCGTGCCTAAAATCCTCAAACCAGCCCCACTCCCTCCATTGCCTCGTGCAATCTCTCTATTTAGATCTATCCATCCATTCTCTCTTCTCCCTCTCTGGTCGCTTTCTCTCTACCTACTACCTCTCTTTCTCTCCCTCTCTCTTAAAGCCTCATCCTGCTTACTGCAATTGAACTTGGATAGCTGGGGAAGTTATGGATGTACCAGGAGCAGCCCTGGGCTATCATAACCAGACTCCAAGGGCTCCCGCCCACCATGAAAATGCCCAGTGTGATAAAAGGCCTGTCGCGCCCTGAATACGAGACATGTTTTTGTAAAATTAAAAGAGCTTGGAACATAGTTCCCAATAGATCCTACGGATTCAACCGCCCCGTCTGTAGTCTCTCTCGTGGGCCTGCCCTTCGTGGTGGTTCGAAAGGTCGTCCTGTTGGCTGGACGTTTGAAGCGATGCTCAGCGGGGATCTGGGACACAGCAGGAACCTGGTGAAAGGCTGGAGGTACTGGCTGCAGTACTGAATATAGACTTCAATGAAGTGACTTCAAAGCAGACCTTCTAAAGCTTCATAAGGCCAGCATCACCCTTGCACAGTTGGGCTGATGATCAGCAGTCCTGTTGAGTGTCACTGACAGTACTGGAAACAACTTACAGCTCTACTAATGCACCTTCATCCTAACCATTAGTACTCATTGTCATTCTAATTATGGAGCCCACCTGCAACTCTGCTAGTGCATCTCATTAATGGTGTGTGGTGCACCTTGTTTGTCCATTGAGGAGACCCACACACAGGTCCTCCAGGGCACCTCACCTGCTGCACCCTGTGCGAGTGCAGTACTGGGCCCAAACACAGCTCTATATGTGCATCTTACTCGTCACTTGCAGCCCTCCTGTGATGATACTTGAACACAAACCCCTATTGGTTTGTAGCACTCACTGCCGTTTTAGTATTGGGAAGCACATACTGCTTTGCCAGTGCACATCAGACTTGACCTGCAGCACTCACTGGGGTCTATATACTAAGATTTAACGCAGTGTTTCACCTATTTACTTCCCAGCATAAAACCTGTTTTACTCTGGAAAGTAACTTGAAAGTAACGCAGCACATAGCCCTGCTTTGCATTACTTAGTGCCAAAGGGGCATACCATGAGTGGTGCATGGGCATTCCCATGCAAACACCCAAGGTTTCTGGCGCTAAGCCCTATTTACATAAAAAAGAAGACCGTATTTAGCATCAGAAAATAACACCCATTTCAAATAGGCGCTATGAAGAAGAAATGCTTTCATTTCTCCTTTATTTTCTGACTTTGTATGTGTGCTGTACTTTACAGCACACATACAAAGTGGGAATGGTTTCAAGTTAGTCTAAGCATGGCATTTTGTACTGGAAGGGCTCCCACAGAGACACCCTTGCACTATGGTGCACAGGTGTGTCTGTGGCGCACAGAAGCATATTTCTGCGCTGGCGCTAGTGTGAGAGGGGAGGAGAGTGCCACATTTCTGTAAATAGGGTGCTCTCTCCTTCTCTCACAGTGTAGCATTTTCAGCTGCTGCACTGCACGCCGGGAAAATCTAGTAAATCTGCCCCACTGTCTTTCTAGTGCTCTCATACTGCTTTGCCAATGCACCTCAACCCTGACCTGCAGCACTCTCTGGCATCCTGGTACTGAGACACACATACTGCTCTGCTAATGCACCGTTGTACTGACTTGTAATACACACTGCCAATCTGGTACTGAGTCGCTCTGCCAATACACTCAGCTCTGACCTTCTGCTGTTTCGTTGGTTGTAATTAAGTGGTGTTTTTCCCCAAAGGCTCTTTCTCAAACATATATATCATGAAGTTTCATGGCGCTCTGATGCAGTGGAACCTAAAGCCAGGAAACATACTCTGTGAACAGTTAAGGGGTAAACGATAAGCCACGGTCAGACAGCTCTGACCTGCTGAAGATAGGAGAGGAGGGGGCATCTGCAGGCCCGAATCTTGTCCTGTAAGACTAAAGCATTCTTGCCTTTCTGGGCCTTGCAAATGTAGCATAGGCAAGACTTGAATGCCCCCTCCGCTCTATCATCATCCAGTGTAACATAAGGGTCAGAGAAAAGGTTTTTATCCTAGGTCTAGGGCGCACTGCTATACATTAACACCTTTTCTCTGACCCTTAGAAAACATTGTTATAAGGGGGCAGCCGCTACGCTATATCAATACTCTATTAATTGATTCATCATCAGGATGGATAGAGAGAAAGCCGCCATGGAACTATTTGACAACCTAGCTAAGGGAATGCCCACACACGTAGCCTCAACCAGTGGCAACCCGCCTCAGAAAGAGGGACTAAAAGACAAATTTATGAGACTAGAAAGGTTAAAAAAAACAAGAGAACTCCAAGTGGTGGAACTGCACCACTTTAAAACAGTATAATAAATTGAAACGTATACCTAGGGGATTAAGAGCCCAGATATTCCCAACTTACGATGACCTTGATTTAGATCTATTAAGCAAGTGGGAGGATTCTCTTACCGTTAACTCATTCACCCTCATGGATATACTTATTGAAAGTGCAGAGCGAAAGGTGTCTAGATTTCAACAAGAAATAGCTGTAAAAGAACAGGAGATCAAGGACTTCAATCTTCCAGAGGCCACAGTAAAGAAGTACACTATTTTAGATGAAATACTAATGAAACACCAAAATGATATAAAAACAAGAAAGGCCAGACAACTAAAGAGGGATGAGGGGGACTATGCTAGGGGCAGAATTTTCACCTACGCCCAAAAATATGACCCACTAATACGTAACACTATCGGTACCATCATGACACCAATAGCACCCTCAGAAGTCAGCTCAGCCTCATCTAGCAACACCTCGCTCAATGCCATTAGCATCTGTGAGAGCAATGATAGCACCACAAACACCACGGGACAACAAACATCATCTTTTTTTTACAAGAGGTCCAACGGATCAGGAGGGGGTACAGATTGCCCGCAACCAGAGAAGGTCCAGATCCAAAACCCGCAGGGGGCGAAGGGGCAGGCACAGACAATTACAGGCAGAAACTGAGATCAGGCAACATGAGGAAATAATGGAGTCCACTAACAATGAGGTACAGGTTATTAACCTTTCATCTAAAACTCTGTCTCCTGATATGATCTCCCTCCTGAGCAAAGGTCTTTCATTTAATCCTTATTCAAATGGTGATGTCTGCCGACTAAAAATCGATTTATTTAAATTTGTCAGGAACCTCAAACTGAAGAGACATTTTGCTTATAATCTGTCTTCTAATAAAGCAGTTAAAAACATTCCAACACTGGTTGACTCTGATGTACTCACTATTAAGGATGCACAAGCTACCCAACTTCTCTTATCCATTTCAGAACAGGAACACCACCCTATGACATGGAACTCCTATTGGAGGAACTTGATGTAGGAGTAGACCGATCCATTGCCATTGGCCTCAGGTCCAAATCCAGGTGGATTCCCACTCTTCCGGGTGGGAACCCCATTGATAACTTCTACAAACGCGTGTTAGAGGACATTGACAGACCCAATCCACATCTGAACAAGAACAGTTTTAAATACAAAGACGATTTAACCAAAGGTGAAAGAATTGCACTATCCTCACTCACCAATGACCATGATCTTATCATAAAAGAGGCTGACAAGGGGGGCAACGTAGTAGTTATGGATAGAGCAGACTACCAAGCAGAAATCCTGACACAGTTGGGTGATGGAACATATTACGAACATCTCACATATAACCCTATTGGACCGCTCACAATCGAAATTAACAGAAATCTAGGTTATGGAAGGAAGCAGGACTTTTGGACAACGATGAGTATCTTTACCTCAAAGTGTCTCGACCGACTTACCCATGGCTTTACACACTACCTAAGGTACACAAGAACCTGCCCTTTCCACCAGGTAGACCCATTGTCTCGGGCATTGGGGGCCCCACTGAAAGGCTAGCTGAATACGTAGACCGCTTTGTGGAACCCTTTTACGGAATTTACCTCCCTACATACAGGACACCAAGCATATCCTCAGCACTCTGGCGGACCTACAATGGCAAGCGGGCACCATTCTGGCAACCCTAGATGTAGTCGCTCTTTATACAAGCCTCGACCCAGAGCTAGGCTTGAATGCAATCAAACAGACACTATACAACAGACCCGCCACTTTGTGGCAACACACCACTATGCTTATCTCAATGATGGAAATTATACTAAACTACAATTACTTCATCTTTGATAAAACATGGTATAGGCAAAAGAACGGGGTGGCTATGGGATCCAAGTTTTCACCCTCTTTTGCTAATCTGTTTATGGGGACCCTGGAATCGGACCTAATCTGGGGCCCCAGAGGATCAGAATTTGTTGACTCCATCATTTTCTGGGGCAGGTACATAGACGATTGCATCCTCATATGGTCAGGCACACAAGATCACCTTCAGAACGTTTTCGAGTACTTGAACAATAACAGCTGGCAGATGAGTTTCACAATGAAGTCCAGTATGGAAAAACTAGGATTTCTAGACATAGAATTATATGTCAAAGATAATAAATTGCACAGCAGACTCTTTAGAAAAGAGACAGCCTGCAATGCAGTCCTGCATGCCACCAGCTCGCACCCCTCACACCAAAGGTGAATTTATACGTGTCAGAAGAAACTGTAGCGACGACGAAGAATTTTCGCTTCATCTGGCTGACACACAAACTAGATTCTGTAAAAGGGGCTACTCGACCGCCACACTCCGCAAAGCGAAAGAACGAGTCAGACAGGTACATCGGGCTGACACTCTCCGGACACAACCTAGAGCACAAGGCGCAACTAACACTGTACGTATGATTACTGACTTTAACAGCCTACACCACAATATCCACAGGAGCCTTTCAAAACATTGGGGGATACTCAGAGCGGACAAGGGTCTCAGTGACTTTATCTCCAGCCACCCCCAAATCACGTACAGGAAGGGACGTACTCTGAGAAACAGGCTAAGTCCCACAAGCCCACGGGACACATCCACTATGAGCTGGCTGACTACCCGCAGCATCGGTTTCTACAAATGTGGATTTTGCTCTATGTGCAGATGGGCCAAGCATAACACCACAGAATTCACCAGTCCCAATGGGGACAAGCACGAGATTAGAAGCAACATCAATTGCACCACAAGATTCGTCACATATGCAATTGAATGTACTTGTGGGAAGATGTACGTAGGAAGTACAATCAGACCCTTAAAGGACAGGATCGCTGAGCACATACGCGCAATTCAGAAACAAGATCCAAGATACCCAGTTGCTTTACATGCAGCTGCATGTCAGGCTCTTGTTGATGACCACCCAAAGGTTAGCTTCTTTGGCATTGACATAACCCCACCGAACATCCGGGGAGGAAACAGGGAATTACGACTAAGACGGAATGAGGCCATGTGGATCATGCGTCTTGAATCAGTTGAATGTGGTCTTAATTAAGACCACGAGCTACAGTATTTTCTAGGGGATTGAATGTATGTCTTCTGTGATGCATTGTGTTACCTGTTTAGTCGTTTATGCCGACCATCATTATTTGGCAAATGTGTATACAATGACCCAGATTCTCCACACAGCTCAAAGTAAAATTTATGTTAAGCAGTTGACAATCCGAAAAGACTAATGCTTGTATTGAAGTTTTGATGGTTTATACCCTAATTTCACTGGCAATCATGCCATCATGACATGTCTGGGTCATGTTGTTTTTCAATATATCGACGTAACTGTTGTGCCTGATCAGTCACATTTAACTCGCTATAATAAGAAATTTTGCATAAGCATGAGAATATGATACATCACATACAAACGCAATTGAGACCAATACCATGGTAACCCTATACTTTCAATGGATGTTTGTTTAATAATCATTTTTTAATATGTTACATAATCATTATATCGAATGCAAACACAATGAAGATTACTAAACATGGTGACCGTACGATGATATTACTCACCGATGTACTAGCCCGCATGCCTCCACCTAGAATAAGGTGACACCACAACCTTTTTCCTCACTGTCCCTTTCCTCGTATTCACATCACCATCGCCTTTCTGCCCTCCAATAGCCTAATTTGGTAACGCGTCAACGGCCCCTTATAGCTTTGCTCCTTTGTTTCGTGTTATTGTTTTGCTTGAGCTATTTTTATTACTTTCTTTCTTACACCTTTCATCTACATTCATGAAAATTACCAATTGCTTTTGTCATTTAATAATCATAGCACAGCAGTCATTTGTTATGCCCGAAAGGTCCACGCTCTAGTCTTTCTTTTTACATCACGCGCAACGAAAACAGCCACTTCCGTTTTCGCTTGTCGCTCTAGCTTTCCAAAACGGGAACTCCTTAACGCCCACGGGGCGGGGTACTTATATCCGCCTTCAACAGTATCTCGTGGTAACCTTCTACGGTTCACACACGAGAGGATGTTCTTCGCTGACGCACCAGTCTAAGAACACGGTAAGCCGTTTTGTTGCTTGCTGACCGGCTGACATACCCTTAATTTCATTACATTACGATGCAAGAGGCACTAACGTAGACTTCTCCTCGTTTATTTATTTTTCTTAGCACCCTCGCCTTGAAATTCATTCCATTCACGTTATACCTACTGGAATTCCCTGAGCAAGAACACACCAGTAAGTTACTTTAGTTTTAACTCAACATGCGGAACCGACAGTTAGGTTTTGCCTCTGACTCAGCCTGTCCTTTACTATCAGTCACGTTAGTTTGTCAACTTGACATTCGGAGTCACACGCATATTCCGTGGCCTAATGATACCTATCTATCTTCATTCTACTCGGACAGCGGCTACGGCCATACGCTATGCCACATTACAATTCGGGTGTGTCTAACTTAAGCTCACGTGTACCTTATATGTCTTCTAGCCTAGGCTATGCCACCCATTACCCTCCTTTTTCTAATTGAGCGCATGGTGGGCAGTGCTCATTTGATTCAGTGAATCCCAACCAAACTGCCCTTGATTTTATGCTTGCTCCATTTGGACTTGTTTTTCCCTCAGTTTCTATACTATTTAACTACGGTCTTTTCCTCCTAGTATGCGTCTTGAACACTAGTTGACCGCGAGACCTGAAGTATACCGCCATCACAGTTTAACCATTTACTTAATAAGGACAATTCGTGCTGGGTAAGTGGTTTGATATGCCATTTACCACTATATAACCTGTATTCTGACACCTCCAGGAGATGGCTACGCATTTACTCTCTTTTATATTTCTTAGAAACACTCCTTTCGAACAGACGATTTTATCCGGTCCAGAGCCCTGTCGGGTTGGAATTATCACTGATAGAGCGGTGAGATATTTTTGTAATTACAACCAATTTCGATTACTCAACTATTTCGAACCTACACGAAATTGAGCTCCTGCTCATGTTGCTCTCATTTTTTACTTCACAAACCTTTCAACTTCTATTCTATCTTGTACAGGTATGATTGTGTTTTAGAACACGCAGTTCACACGTACACGGGTCGTGTGTGTCACGTGTTTTTTCACTGCACTGTCATTTCCTATTTAGATTACCACCACATCTTAAATCACCTTTTCAACCCACGTTTTGACCCTCACTCTAGCTCATGGCTCCAATCACCCATAGACACGTCGACGAGGTTAAGCACGTAACCATGCCACACGGCTAATTGCAATTTCCCCGCGCCCTTTTTTCTCACAGATAGCATGGGTTTTTTCCTTTGGCTCACTTGCTTGATATCCAGTACGGCTAAAATTTTACAAGAGAAATGTACTCAATATCAGTATACATTCCAAGTGTATTTTTTCCTTTGTATTATTACCCAGCCCTGAAGAGTCGTAGGCAGACTGTGCCGCATGCGACGAAACACGTGTCGGCTGGTCCTTTCCGTGTCTGAACATTAAAAGACACTTCACATCAACGCCTATTTTGTTTCATAAATATAACTATTGTATTTTTGTTTTTCCATGCCTTTGTCTCCACAACATTCTTCAAGTCTACACTGAATTTACTTCTTTATTTATCTTGGAGTGTGCATGGGTATCTGTTTTTTGTATCATCCAGTGTAAGTTGCAGGGGTGGTGATTATACGTTTAAGTGAGGGACATCGCATGAAAAAATGATTTGAGATCTTTAATAATAATGGAACTCACTTCACTGCCCAAATGTGTGACATTTGCAAGGCCCTCTACATACAACAGGACGTTCACTTTGCTATCACCCCCAGTCATTAGGGAAGGTCGAGAGAACAAACTTGCAAAGATCTGTGTAGAAACTGACCTCAAACAACCTGATGCATTTCAAATTGCTCTCCTAAGCATGCAAGCTTCTGCAAAGAGGAAAATAGGTCTTACCCCACATGAGGTCCTTTGCCTTTTATTATTGCCATGCTTTAATACGTGGTTTAAAGGCCTTCCATTCACAGGCATCAATTTCAGCCAGTGGACTGGATGCATGTAAGAGTACATCATAGAAAGACTGCCTTGCAGTCTCAGTTTAAGGGCCCCTTCTTGATTTGACACACAATCAATACAGCAGTCAAGTGTTAAGGCCTTCTATCATTGAATCATACATACAACTGTAAAAAGACGTGCTTCGGCTGAAAAGTGGAGTAAGCATCGAGATGCAGGTGCTGGAAACCGCGTCACTGAAAAAGAAGAGGATTTGCCACTACATGCCGAAAAGGATTTACCACTACATGCTGTAGAGGATTTGCCATTACACGGCAAAGTTAATGTGCCACTACATCATAAAAGTGTTGTGGAGTCACACCCATACCACCTCTTACTGAGAAAACAATTTGATGAGGTAGGGCCAGGATGGGACTGGGTAGCATAGCTGTTCTTTGCAACAACATGAATTGCCCTGCTCATGCTATGGAACAGCTCCATCCTGTCCTGTAGCCAGACAGAGCTGCATTTGCAAGTGTTATGGACAACTGAAAATAAGAATGAGACTGAAATAATAGCTAGAATTAACATCCATCCTCTGAATGCTGGAGGTTTTGTATTAAGTATCTTCCACCTCATCCAGAATCCAATTGTATCTGTAGCATGGAATGGTCCTGTAACAATTGAAGTGTGCTGCATTGAGTTAGTTGGGGAAAAGTTGGAAACTATATGAATGTGCAAGTAACAATACTGCTGTTAATCGTTCTATCATTGTCCTATCCGCTTCTCTGTAAGTAATGATTATGTAAGCAAGTCTAAAATGGAAGCACATATGAAAGATGTGATAAATGCCCGCAGTCTTGGTGAAGTGCATTCAACTCCAAAACAATTCTCACAGGGATCCCATGTGGTAGACAACAGAAGGTGCTCTTATCACACAATATCTGTTCAATAACTCTCTCTCACTGGAGTAGCAAGGGAAAAGCAAAACTTGCCCCTCTGTTCTCCTTTGGCAACCTTCCCATCTCCAAGACCTGGACAATGTTTTTCTATGCCACAAAAACAGGCTTGCACCTAGTGGTCTACAATGATATGAAAAAGTACATTTACCAATAAATGTATATCTCCCCCGAATATTCAGGTGCTGGGATTAAACCAGTCCACCCAGCGCCCCCTAAATGCTAGCCATACTCCTGTAATTAATCCCTCAGAAATGTCCCAGAATTTAAATATCATGAGGGTGGAGGGGGGTACATGCAAAGTATGTGTATCTAATACCCAATTGCTAAAGAGCATAGGGGAGCTTTTTAAACGCCACCTACATCCAGTGGAACAAAGCCTAATGAATATTGAAAAACAATTAGCGATGCTGAATATACCACCTTTTACTCAGAAAACATTAGGCCTAACCAATTCAGGGGGGGGTAAACCCAAAGTAATTAGCACATCAGCCCAATTAGTTCAATCTGATTCTCGCTTCAAACCAACACAAGCTGTAAAAGTTGTTAATTCGCAACCAGAGCGGAATACAACACAAGACACTACCCAGGCTCCCCCTGGAGCTGGGCAGGCAAAGTCTAATATAACACAAGACATTTCCCAGGCTACCCCTGGAGTGTTAAAAGGTCCAACTCAGACAGCCAAGCTGAAAGCCACACCACTCATACCACCTAAAGTGATGGCTTCGTAGCCTTCGGGTGATGGAAAGAAGGGAGTGAGGTTCAGGCGTCCGATACATTTACCACCTGAAGCGACTCCCTTCACCGTTATCCTTACAGGGGTTCCAGAGCTGCCTGAAAACACAGACTAACCTTCCTGGTCCCTCCGAAATAAGGTGCTGCATTGGTTGAGCCTTAATAGACCTCTTCAGTCACCAAATTCCAGCAGAATCTCCTCGGTACGTAGAGTATCGTGGATTGGCGAAGTAAGAAAAAGCATACAGGGTGACTGCGTTATAGTCAACTGTGACGATCCCGCCACGGTTGATTATATCTGCTCTTGGCCTATCCTGGCAAAAAAGGGGGGGATTGATGCCCACCGCCTTTCCTTTTTTTACCCACCATCGAACATCTTTGAATACGGAGCCACCCCAAACTGGGAGGAAGGTCCGGATTGGACCTGGAACCAAGTGGGTCGATGGAACAGGAATAGGAGTAGAGATTGGGAAGCACGGTCCTGGTTTCCTAGAAGGGATCAGTTTAATCTGGAAGGCTGGAGGGGTATCTCAACAAGAAATAGATATGACTGCCTAGAAATGGTCGATTGACCACTAGAGAATTCAATCAGGGCAGAACAGGCTTATAGAATCTCTACTGCTTCTCCAACCTCAGGGAGTGAATCCAACTTGTGCAATAAAAACACTCTCCCTGTCAAACTAGCTTAACCCTGTTAAGTACCAATCTTGTCCTTCCCCGGGTACAGGTATCCCTGGGCCCCACTTTTGTGGGGTCTGATGTTATAGACTCCAACGAGGAATATAATATTGTCCCCTCTGATGAAATAAATATAGGAAATTTAGACACAATAGGATCCAGAACAGGAAATAGTTCGAGCCCACATCTGAGGGAAAAAGACCCAATACAAACCGCGAGGAGAGCCAGTGTGGCCCTAACATCATGGAATATTGCAGGTCTCTCTAAGAAATCGGGGGACCCAACATTCCTATCCTTTGCCGATAATATTGACATTATATGTCTTCAGGAGTGTTGGGATCAAGAGGAGTCCCGTATAGAGGGTTTCAGTACCCATTTTACCCCGTCTATTCAGGGTAATCGAGGTAGGGGTTCTGGTGGCCTCTGTACGTATGTCTCTAATCTGGCAAATATGTCACTGAAGAGATTAGAGAATGCGGGGGTCAATAATAGGACATGTAATTCCTTGCAGGGTTTTTTTGTCAAAGGGAAAGGGCTGAGCATTCTTCTGATTAACTTATATAATAACACCATGAAAGAAGAAAATAAAGTGTTCATGGACGATTTAACCCATATTTTAAATAGGGGAACGCGAGAGGCGGGTTGCATCCTTATAGTGGGTGATTTTAACTGCCACTTATGCCCTTATAGCGGTTTAGACACCTGTGGCATAACAAATCTAAAAGGGGAACCTAGCACGCATTTCGAACACACCAATTTTGGTAATCTGTTGAACCAATTAATGCATGACTGGGACCTAGGTTACGTTAATGAACTATGCGAGCCAACGGTTGATTTCCAACCGACTTTTCATGGTCGGGGGTCAGGTACCATTATAGATTTTATGTTGCTGTCTAACAGCAAACAGGGTTCTGTACAGGGTTTTAAACCAGAAGATTTAGTAATGAGTGACCACTTTCCAATTAGTATCAGTTTTGATGCGGGCAGCTATGATAGCCATGCATCAAAACTGTCTGAAACATTATATCGTCATTCAATTTCCCTGGCCAGAAGAAATGGGTATGCTATCAAGTGGGCCAAGGTCGACCCAAATTTTTTTTTAAAGGAGGTAATCACGGAAGACCTTGAGCACTTCATGACATGTTTGGAACAATATCCCAATCCCCACAAGATTAAAGTGGCTTATGACAAGATAGTAGCCACTATCAATGATAAATTGACCAGGAAGCAAAAAGTCGATGATAGGGCCAGAACAAATGGCTGGTTCAATTCTGCCTGCACCAGAGCCCATAAAGCTCTCTTACAGGCAGTAAAGGCCCTGCCGAAAGATACCGAGGCAGTCAGAGCAGCCAGGTTGGTCTATAAACAGGCACTTCAAAATAGGAAAAGAAATTAAAGATCTTGCCTGGGAGGCGTTAATAAAGGCTAGCGCCCTTCGGGACAATATTTCCTTCTGGAAAGAAGTTAATGCCCCGTTCTTTGCAGAGAGAAAGACTGATTCTTTTGAGGTAGCTTTAGCTGAGGACGTGTGGGTTAGTTACTTCACGGCACTATAAAAAAATGACGATCTGCCTGTGGTAAACTACCCTGCGACATCATCACCCATCGCCACTGCCCCGCAGTCTGAAGAGTCTCATACCATAGATACTTTTCCGTTGAATATAGTCTTTTCTCCACCAGAGGTTGAGCAGGCTATTCGAGAGAGCGCTAATTCCAAAGCCCCAGGGCCAGATGGCATCCCTATTGATTTATTTAAAGAAAACATGGATTTATGGGCCCCGCTCCTTACAAATGTTCTAAACTCCTATAGTCAAACGGGCTTTCCGGCAACTTGGCAGGAAGCCATTGTAATTCCCATCTTTAAAAAAGGAGATAGACAGGATCCCAAATGGTATAGGCCAATCTCCCTGCTTGATTCCTTGATGAAGGTAGCAGGAAGAGTTTTACTTACTAAATTACAATCTTGGGCCAAAGCGGAAGGGGTTCTTTTGAAGTTCCAATATGGATTCAAGAGTGGGCTGGGCACAGTAGAGCAGGGACTCAATTTGGCACTAATAACTTGTAAATATACGGTGGCAAAAAAAGGGAACCTATACATGACGTTTGTCGATCTAAGCTCGGCTTTCAACTGCTTAAGCCACAAAGTGCTATGGAATACCTTAACTAAGATGGGGATAGACCCATCTGTTTTGAATTTTATAAAAGAACTATACAGAGGTGCAAGGGCAACGGTCCGCTATGGTAAAAATGGAGAACGCACCAAGAAATTTCCAATTGAAAAGGGCGTTCGACAAGGCTGTATCCTTGCACCTTTCCTTTTTAATCTGTATATTAACGAAGTGGCAGACTTTTTGTCTAATTTGGAAGTAGACTATCCCAAAATTAACGGCATGGTGGTACCAATACTACTTTATGCTGATGACGCTGTAATAATGTCACGAACTCAGGTGGGCCTTCAAAAGGCATTAACCGGCTTTTCCACTTTTATGGGCTCTAGAGGTCTGAAGATAAACGTCGGAAAAACCTTCACCATGTGTTGCACGTCAAAAAACATTTCCAAAATAGATTGCAAAACCTTCGTTAATCAGACAAAGATAGGCTTGACCAAAACTTTTTCCTATTTAGGTATTACTTTTAATAATAGAGGAACTTGGACCACAGCCATCGTTACACGTAATCTGGCTTTTTCCCGCACCATTGGCGCAGTAAAACAATTTGCTAAGAGACTGGGCGGAAAACCCATAGACACTCTGCTAAGGATTTACGCAGCAAAATGTGTCTCCACTGCGACCTATGGGGCTGGCATTTGGGGGACGGCCGACTGTACACAAAACCAACTAGCGGAAAACGCATTTTTCAGGTACTTGTTAGCTGTCCCAAGATCAATCTCTACAACCATATGCCATAAGGAACTAGACCGGGTACATATCACAGACTTAATCAAGATAAGACCAATCATGTTGTGGCATAAGATATGGACTTCCAAGGAGACAGCCTTTAGCAGGGATGTGATTCAAGATTGCATGAACCAATCAGCTGCTAGGAAGCTTACCTGGCTTCATTATGTCAAAAAATTCTTGAATTCTATTGGCCATCCAGAACTCTATGTAACACCCAGCTCCTGTGCATTAATTACGAAAAAAGCCTTAAAGGAAATATGCCTTGAGCTGCTAGATGATAGGCGGTGGTATCTGGACGGCAATAAGTCTACGATTATCTCTCATCGCCGCATTGTACATGGCCCAGGTTTACATCCATACTTGGCCCCGCCACTTTCCAGTTACACTAGAATGCTACTAACAAGGATGAGGACTGACTGTTTTATAGGCTGACATCCTTTCCCGCCCAAAATGACTGGTCTCCCATGCTAATAAACTGTCCATGTGATGACTCATCCACTCAGTCAAATATTCACTGCATCTTTTTCTGCAAAAACTACGATTGGGGCAGAAAGAGGCATCTGATGCCCCTCCTAAAGATGTGGGGCTTGAGACAATGTAAACCAGCCTTGATGAGACTATATATGCTACAAGATTAATTTACTATGGTCGCAGCTGTTAAATTTCTGAAATATACTGTAAGATGTAGATCTTCGATGGCATAATGACTAACTGTACATTAATGTACTAAATAGTACAAATCAATTACTCTGGATTCCCTTAGTGTTTTTAACGAATGATTAAGTTTACTTTTTAATGAAAAATAATGAATTAATTTGTACTATTGTATTTTGTGGATGAAATGTTTTTTAAACTTTTTATGTGCTTTTATGGTCTTTTAACAAATACCGAATAAAGCTATCTTTGATTTGATTTGATTTGATTGATACATTTACCATTTTGCCTATCATGCTGATGTAATAGCCTGGGTACAAAAGAGACCGCAGGGGAGTGGAATTCTAGAGGAAGTGAACAGTACTAGCCATCATGGATTGCAAAGACGTGCACTGGCAGATGCTGGAGTTTTGGGAAGTACAAATTCACCTATTAATACCATTGTGGTGGATGAGAAAGTGAATAGACGCCAGGGGAATTAGAACAGGCTGCCAAGGGAGAAATGAAATTCAGGGATGGAAAGGTGGAAGGAAGTTAGTAAGGTATCTAAAGTTGAATCTAGAGTTGCTACACTAGCTCGAAGGACTGATCAACTGCACTTACAGTTCACCTTGCAAATAGCAGACACAAACAAAAGAAGAATATTTAACACAATAACAAGCTCAATAAGCTGTACACGATAGTAAGTAAAATGCTCAATAGTTCAGTTTTGAACAGTGATATATGGTAAGCAATATTTGGGGACAGAAGTTGTCTCAAAGCAGAAATGGTTAGTTTGCATTCTTCGAGGGTGGATGCAGGATGAAATCTGACCTGCACAGATATTCTTGGAGTTGAGGAGATGAGCACTTGTCAGGAGGTCACAAGGCACAAGTTTATATTGCCGTTTTTTCGAAATTTTGTTTTTCTTTCTTCCTAGGCACTGTTTTGTTTTTTATTTATCTTCCGAACTCCCCTCTTTTGTGATTCCTCCAGCACAATTAAAAGCACGTTATTATACCTTTTCCTTCCACTTCCTGTCCACTATTTCCTCTACAAACGTTTACCTCTCCTCTTTAACACTTTGTCGTACAGCTCATTTATCATGTTACTACCCAAAGCACATGGATTGTGTAGAATATTTTGAAGAAATATAGTTTTAGAGCAAACACTTTGTTGTCCCCACATATTGCTTACCGTATATCACTGTACAAAACGGAACAATTAAGCAATTTACATTCTGTCGTGTTTTGGGGAGCTGGACTTCTGTATAAATGCAGGAAGTCTTGCTTAAATCATGTTGCATGTCTGTTAAGCCATAAAACACTATGGGGCTTATTCACAAGCCCCTTGTGTCGCCGATACATCACTTTTTCCCATGTTAAAAGTGATACACCAGCAGCACATGGGGCTTGTAAATAAGCCCCTATGTTTGTACAGACCTCATT
The DNA here is from genome assembly GCF_964261635.1 of Lissotriton helveticus. Classification (NCBI taxonomy): domain Eukaryota; kingdom Metazoa; phylum Chordata; class Amphibia; order Caudata; family Salamandridae; genus Lissotriton; species Lissotriton helveticus. Next base: position 1,750,097,124 of record NC_136061.1, on the reverse strand, counting down.
TTATGGAGAACCAGATGACCTCTGACCATGGAGTTTTGTATAAATACTGGTTGTGTTTTCAGTCTTCGGTGGAGTGTGATGACTGATGTTCTCCATTGGTCAACCCACTACAATGGGCAGTCTAAAACAATGCACATTCTGGAATTACCTGAGAAAAGTGTTTGTTCCCCCACAACAGAGGTCATAGTACTCTTAAGATCAGCTAACTATTCTAATGAGCTAATTGCAGGCTCTAATTTTGCAAATCCAATGTCCCACTTCTTGAGGAACAAGCAAAGTGGCAGGAATTTTTTGTGGACAATATTTGTTTCATAAAAGAAGTCTGCCAAGAAGGAGACCCCCATGACCCATGTATTTGGTATGGTTGTGTTTCTTAATTTGTTTACTGAGTATTAATTAAGCTCGTACAACTGTAAAACAAATGGCCTCTGTGATATTGGCGATACTATAGGTCACAGACGCATGGTAACAGATAACAGTACACAGACCCACAAATATGTTCCTGCACAGGCACGTTGTCAGGTAATTTTACTTCATTCATGGTGCACTCTACTCCAAACGACGTGCATGGTAAAGGATTGTCCAGGCAATTTGCCATAGTTATTACAGTCGGACACTTCCAAAGTTAATTCATACCCTCTCTATTATCTGAAGGAAGACCTTTTAGTGTAGAAAATCTCTATTCTCCATGACTATGGAAGTGCCTTCCCAGTGTGTTCTTGTGGTTTGAGAGACTGCCATTTATTGCAGTACTACCCTTTTACCTGTGTTTGGTGTTCTTTTGTAACATGCACACGTCACTTTTCTCTTGTAACACACTGTTTGCTACCTCTTACATTTTGTTTGCTTTTGATACTTGCACAAGTGCCACCATTGCCTACATAACGTTTGCTCTTGTGTTTGAGTGTCCTCCATTTATTGCCGTATTATACCTCTACTTGTACCTTGTACGCTTTTTGTAACCTGCACACATGTCACTTTTTCCTCCTGTAATGCACCGTTTGCTACCTCTTGTATTTTGCTTACTCACGATTGTCACTTTTGCCTCATGTAATGTAACTTTTGCTTTTTTAATTTCCTCACTTGTAATGTTCTCTTGTATCAGTTCTGTTCCTATTGTGGAGCGCTCTGACACCTTTGGGTAAAGTCTGCACTATATAAAAACGCATGAAGGTTCGAGTCTCGGTAACGACGCCAAAACCTCCAGTGATTCTGGGCAAATCACTTAATCTCCCCGTGCCTAAAATGAATGTGTGTCCGTCCTCATGTAACGTAACTGGTGCTATGTAAAGCGCTCTGATACCTGATTCGGTTCGGGTCTAGTTCGCGCTATATAAAACTCTGCAAAAAATAAATAAATAAATAAATAATAAAATCATCACACAATCACAATAGTTACATCGTTAACTTCAGATGGACAGATTATAGGGTGTTTTGTCTTGCAATTCACCTCTTAGTTCCTTCTCCTCCTTCCCCTGCATGCCCAACTAAGAAATAAGGGGACACCAAATGTCTTTATGTCATGAGTGGGTTTGCTTCAGCGTCCATTATTCTTTTAGTTGGTCCTGGCAGTAGATTACGTCCTCCAGCCATTTCTTAGCACTGAGGGAGGCGCTACACCCCAAAGGAACATGCTAAACATAGCCCTATAAAGCCACAGGTGGCACGCTCCGAACCTCAACGCCTGTTACTGTAGCAATTTTGTTGAATGCTGAGGACCACTACCTGGCCACCTCTGGAGAAAACCAGGCCAGGTGCAAAGAGGCAACACCCTCTGCCACACAGCGCATACAGCGGGAAGCACTAAGTAGGCTTATCATGTGGCGCCGCGGCCAGGGCGACTGACGCTGGAATCTGGGGACCACGGTTCGATCCCCGGCTCCGGCGGCAGGTTAGCCCAGCTCCATGCGACTCTGGGCAATAGCTCGCTTAATCTTCCCGACGGCCCCCAGCGCCTAGAGACCCTTACGGGTGATTGTGCGCTTTACAAATGTGGACTTTTACTTTGTGCAGGAGTACGCGGTTACAATATAGTTTGTGGAGATATTTAATGTGTATCAAGCGTAGCCCATAATTGGGTGAAAGGGCCCCATCTGGGCACAGCAAAAGCGTGTCTGGTCATCCGTAGGTTCAGTATCGGGATCAGCCTGGCAGTTGAGTCCAGCCCTGGGACGGTGGCAGGCGCCTCTTTCTGCATGGTGGAATAAAGGCGGGTGATACGTTTCTTGGGTGAGGCAGAGGTCAGGAGTAGTTCGAATGCATGTAAATGTAAGGGTGAGTGATGGAACGTGTGTAGACATGTGTTGGTGAGTTAATAGTACAGTAGCGCGTCACGTGGTGAGCTGTGAATGGAGTCCTGCAGTGCCTGAAGTGGCAAGAAGCTCTCCATGCTGGTGTGATTGGCCATCATCTGGTGCTGCACTTGAGTGTCAACTGCAAGTAGCATCCTAGGGTTTTAGGCTATGAGTAGATCATTGGTTTATAGGAAGTCACTACCAGACCCATATCAGCAACCCATAGTGTCAATCTGTTTAGGGGTTAAAAGCCACAGTAGCTAGCACACAGGGCCTGGCATTATCAGTTCCTAAAATGACATGTGCTAGTACGGCGTGGTATAAAACCATTAACGTGCGGCCTATGCCAAGTAGAAGAAGAGTGCAAAGTCGGGGCCGCACAAGCCATCCTGCTCGTATTGAAAGGTAAGTACCACCCTTGCTATGCTTGGCTCTTCCCCACCCATCCAAGTCATATCATGAGAGTTCTCACCCAATCAAACAACATTTTATTAAATGGAATCCGGATGTTAACAACCAAGTATAGTGGCAGCTTGACCCAATTAAGCACTTGGTCCACCAGCCAAACGATACAGTTGCGACTCCTCTGCCTCCGCTAAGGCAGAGGAGCGTCGCCCCACAGGAAAAATAAAATGATAACACCATGTTATTATAATTTTATGTTTCAGTACTGGGTCTGTAGGTGTGGGGTGGGGCTGCCCACAGAGCAAGGGGAAGAGTGGTGGGCACTTTCTAAGTGCGTATGACGGTTTGGCCAGCCAAACAGACATGTACACTTAGCATGTTCTCCACCTGGCTGTATTGCACAGCCGAGTGGAGAACATGCACAGGCGCCAACTACCTTTCTGAGTGCCGAACCAGGCCGCTCATACCAATCATGACTCTGCTGTCATGCTGATGACAGCAGCGTCATGATTGGCTTCGGGAGTCTGGGAGACTGGGCGCTTCTTGCGTCAACCAAAGAGGACGGAGGAGAGGGGGTGGCCAGCAAGTAAGTGAATTGTTATTTTTGTTTTTTTGACCCACCCCCTGCCACACCACTCCTTCCCCGTAGCAGCCGCTACTTGCCCGTAGATCTTAGGCGATACAACCTGAGTAGCCCTGTTGATCCAGAACCCTATACATTTGACAGCAGAGCACACCTATCTCAAGAGGAATTTCGGACCCAAATTCCAGTGTTGCTGGAGTCTGGTGGAAGAGAACAGATTTGGACCAGTTAACGGTTATGCCAATGATCCTTCCAAATTTAAGAAATTGATTTATTATTTGTCTCTAATGTAAATTGTAATGTTGTCAGCATATACATAGAAATTATCAGTCTCCTAGTCATGTAGTTTGGACCTCTTGCTGCATTGTGTTGCCACAGACGAGCGACATTAGGCTCTAACGCAATGGCAAATAGTAGTGATAGAGGGCATCACCCTGCTGGATGCCACGGGCAATAGGAAAAGGGCAGCAAAACAACCCCATCAACTTGTACACCTGCTGCAGATTGTACACATAGCCGCTTAGTCCACTGGCTAAATCCAAGTCACTCTAACAAAAGGGACTACTAAGGCCTTTCAGCAAATCAATGGACTTCGTAGCATCTAGGTAGATGGCAGCGGTATGTAATTGTGGGTTTGGCAAGTGGGGAAGCCCAAAGTGCAGTGGAGCATCCCAGGATGAACACAGATTGGTTAGGCCTGACTATGCAGGAAAGTAAAGGGAATGTCCTGCTTGCAGTTGGCTTGGCCAAAATTTTGTTGTCAACATGGATGTTTGAGAGTGGTGTATGCCAGGTTTTAAAATTGTGACAATTAAAATCTCTTGCAACTATGAGGGAGGCAAATGGTGACTCAAGCTTCTTCACACACAGCGAATAGGAGAGACTCTCTTTCTACATAGCAGGTATTTTCACTGACCATTGAATTCCAGGTTTCTCATCAAATCCGCTTGTGCATCCCAAAGAAACCGGATGTATCTAGACTTATCATTGCCACCCTACTCTGGTGAAAGGGTGAGGTGCTCTCCAGAATTTGCTGATTGGCTCCTACCTGAAGTCCATCAGGTTGCCCACATGTCTGAGATTAAGCTGCCTGGTCATGCATTAAACTGGTACATTGTGTGCCTGTGTGCATGGTCAGAGGTGGCTTACTGTGGACCCAACGGAGTTTAGTGGTATCACCTATATCTCTCATCAGAACAAAGCAGCATTGAAATGAAATGAAATGAAAATGCATTTTGTAAAGGGCAAATAGTTGCCGGAGGTGTCCAAGCGCTATGACTAAAAGGTGTTCTTACAGTAAGGCAGATGGCACGGTGGTTGAAGGGGGCCTACTTATTAAACAAAAAAGTTTTCAGTTGTTTCCTGAAGGAAGTTAGGTCTGGATTGGACCTTAAGTGGAGGGGGAGAGTGTTCCACAGCCTGGCCACATTTAGGGTAAAGGAACGGCCTCCCACTCTAGTTCTTTTAACCTTGGGCATGGCAGCAAGAAATGCGTTAGCTGAACGCAGATGTCTGCTGGGGAGGTAAGGGGTAATTAAAGGAAGATTAATTGCTGGACCAGTTTCCCAGAATGACTGATGGGCAATGCAGAGGGACTTGAAGCTGATCCTGTCCCTAACAGGGAGCCAGTGCAAGCTTATTAGTCCAGGTTTGGCAGAGAACCTGCGGAGAATTTGCAGTAGGGTGCGGGCCGCGCAGGTTTGAATAATTGCAGTTTCCACAATGTGGAGTCAGGGGCTCCAACATAAAGTGCGTTTCCAAAATCCAGCCTAGAATGGATCAATCCCTGTACTACAGTTTGTTTGGCCTTGAATGGTAGCAGAGGGAGTATCCTCCTTAAAATTCTGAGAAGGCCAAAACAGGTGGCAGATAGCTTGACTGCCTGATAATCTAACGTTAGGGACCTATCCAGCCAAATGCCAAGGCTCTTAATGGCACTCTTGGGAGCTGGAGGGGGACCCAGACAGGCGGGCCAGACAGAGTCAACCGAGGCTGGAGCCGATCGTCCCAGCAGCATGACCTCTGTCTTGTCCCCATTAAGTTTGAGACAAGACAGGGTCATCCAGCTTCTCACTTCACTCAGGCAACCCGCCAGATCTACCATGGCCGCAGAGCCCTGTAAAAATTTGAGAAATGGCTACATCATACAGGACAGACGCCCATCAAACTTTGACTGTTTCTCAAAAATATACTCCCAATGCAGGAGTTTATCTTTGAAAAATGAAAAACGAATGACTCCCACACCATGGAAGTTTTCTCCAATGGTGTGGGGGGTCATTATTATTTTTTGTTCTACTGTCTCTCACCACCAGGTTTTACCTTGTGATAAAAGAGAGCAAAAAAGCCATCCAATTGCTCACTGTAAATTGGGCAGGTGGTTGGATTGCCATTGGTGGAGTATGTCTGCGATGGAGGCAGAGTAGGTACTGTCGTCAATATACTTCAGGTCTGCCCACCTCTAAATCGGGCGGGAGGACCGAGTTTGGTAGAGAGGGTGCTCAGTCGCCACTGCAATAGAGTACCTTCTCCACCAAACTCTAAATCCGCCCCTAAATTGTGAGGTTTTAAGAAAGAGATGTAACATATCTAGGATTCTCCTAAACTATGAGCAGCCCTTTCAAATAAGCTTTTTGTTCGAAGTGTCTTTGAAATACTGCTGCTTTGAGAACAGTCTGTGATGTAAACAAGATTAGGATGAATTGTGAAACAAAATATTTCTGTAACAAAGAAAGAATAATTTGTTCAACTCTGTTTGGATTACATTTAGGCAGTTATGGATTGTGTATCCAGCTGCTTATAAAAGCCATTCCTCCTGTCCTTTTAAGGAGGATGGTAACACTCATCATGTGACAAAGTGCAATGACCTGGGATGACCTTATTGACCAGTGTCACAAATGAGCAACAGGAAGCAACCTTGAATCATTTCTTTTTTCATAAAAGACGCTTTTAAATTGAATCACCTGCTTTGACAAACACACTCGAGCGGATTAGACAATGCATGAATGACCTCTGACTTCAAAGGCCCATCTGAGAGATGCTCAGTAATATAGTAACGCTAGCAAGACCTGCTTGATCTGCTTTCCTCAGTGGCAGAGCGCTCACAGAAGTCCCTGCCCCGCTGGGAGAGAGGACAGGACACTGAGCTAGACCACACACAACATTGCGCATGTGAACAAAATTCCCACCTCTTTAAATCTGCATATACAGCAAGCAACAGGTTAACCATGACCAGGTAAATTCTGCAGAGCGGAATGCCATGCATTGCACTCTTTGTGCCGCTTGTTTAATGACTTTTGATTTGTTTGAGCTAAAAATATTAATTGTTAAAATCTGCAACCTATGGAGTTAGATGGTGGATTATTGGACAGCTGATGCAAATCCCTGTGCATGCGGCAGATGTTGAGAATGCGAAATAATGTAGTTCTAATGGACCTCGGTGCAAGATATATGGTCCATTGATCTGTAGTAAAGTTGTCTGTTGTATGTTACTCTCCAGGCCACAATAAGTCTATGGACTTCTACTGTGAAGAGGATTGCAGGCTATGCAGATCTCTCTAAGCTGGCAACTGACTTAAGGCAGAAAACAGTGATCCTGCAAGGTTGAAACTATGGCAGCAAGTTGTGAATTCAGCAGACTGCTGTTAGGGGGTATTCCTGAACCTTAGTCTGTGACTGGCAGCCAGTGTAGGGTGTTTTAAGCTCTCGGTCTGTGGCTGGTATCCATGGCAGGGATTTCAAGATCTTGGTCTGTGGTAGCCAATGTATGCTTTTCAGTCTTATAGTGTGTGCCTAGTAGCCAATGTAAGGCTTTCAGGCTTTTGGTGTGTGACTAGAAGACAGTTTAATGCTTTCAAGTTCTCGGTTTGTGACTGACAATCAATTAAGGGGTTTTGAGATCTTGGTCTGTGACTGACTTCCAATATAGGCTTTCAGGCTCTTGGTCTGTGACTGGCAGCCAATATAGGCTTTAAGGCTCTCGGTCTGTGACTGGCCGCCAGTATAGGCTTTCAGGCTCTCTGTCTGTGACTGGCTGCCAGTAAAGGCTGTCAGGCTCTCGGTCTGTGACTGGCTGCCAATAAAGGCTTTCAGGCTCTTGGACTGTGACTGGCTGCCAGTATAGGCTTCAGGCTCTCGGTCTGTGACTGGCTGCCAATATAGGCTTTCAAGCTCTTGACTGTGACTGGCTGCCAGTATAGGCTTTCAGGCTCGCGGTCTGTGACTGACTGCCAATATAGGCTTTCAGGCTCTCGGTCTGTGACTGGCTGCCAGTATAGGCTTTCAGGCTCTCGGTCTGTGACTGGCTACCAGTAAAGGCTGTCAGGCTCTAGGTCTGTGACTGGCTGCCAATAAAGGCTTTCAGGCTCTTGGACTGTGACTGGCTGCCAGTATAGGCTTCAGGCTCTCGGTCTGTGACTGGCTGCCAATATAGGCTTTCAAGCTCTTGACTGTGACTGGCTGCCAGTATAGGCTTTCAGGCTCGCGGTCTGTGACTGGCTGCCAGTATAGGCTTTCAGGCTCTTGGACTGTGACTGGCTGCCAGTATAGGCTTCAGGCTCTCGGTCTGTGACTGGCTGCCAATATAGGCTTTCAAGCTCTTGACTGTGACTGGCTGCCAGTATAGGCTTTCAGGCTCTCAGTCTGTGACTGGCCTCTAATATCTTCTTTCAGGCTCTCGGTCTGTGACTGGCTGCCAGTATAGGCTTTCAGGCTCTCGGTCTGTGACTGGCTGGCCTCTAATATCTTCTTTCAGGCTCTCGGTCTGTGACTGGCTGCCAGTATAGGCTTTCAGGCTCTCATCTGTGACTGGCTACCAGTATAGGCTGTCAGGCTCTCGGTCTGTGACTGGCTGCCAATAAAGGCTTTCAGGCTCTTGGACTGTGACTGGCTGCCAGTATAGGCTTCAGGCTCTCGGTCTGTGACTGGTCGCCAATATTGGCTTTCAGGCTCTCGGTCTGTGACTGGCTACCAGTATAGTCTTTCAGGCTCTCGGTCTGTGACTGGCAGCCAGTGTTGCAGTTTCAGCTCTCAGCATGCAACTTTATACGAGTGCACAAGGCCTCTTATTGTACTCTAGCCAAGTAATTTACCACTAGTTAATTTCCTTTTGCACCAAAAGCCCCCATGGCTACCACGCAAAACTAATTATCCACAACTTCGAAGAGGCGATCTTGGGCTGGAAGTTAATAAGGTTTAATTTCAATGTGTGTCGATTTTTCATTATACATAATTGCCTGTAAAAAATAAATATAATTCTGTAGTAGGGGATCTCTGTGTATAGTCATAATCTAGTGAATAGTCCCGCCCATGTGCGTGGACCCCGGAGCAATCAAAAATAATCTCTTACAGTGTCGAAAATGCAGAACTGCACAGACACTTAAGAAAGAGTTTAAAGACAGATAATGCAGCCTAAAAAGGCTACACTGTCCAGTACTTCAACTAGAAATTCCACCACAAAAATCCACAAAACAGCAAAGCCTGTACAAATTTCCCTTGCTTTAACAGCAAAGTCCCTCAGGAATGATAGAGAGAAGAACCTGGACAGACAAGCCCCATAGGCTGCCATTATGTGGCTCAGAACAGGATACTGTGCCTTTAAGAGAACTTTCCAGAACTTCACAGTATCCCAGAATGCCCTGCAGGTCCCAGGACCCTGGAGCATTGAGCTCTCCCTTTTTAAGGGTTTATTGGTGTTTTTTCACTTTAAATTCGATTTGAGTGCTTTCTAAGTACTTTTAGGCTTCTCTTCTTGGTGTTTTGCACTCTTTTGATGTAAAATATGCCTGCATTATTTGACAAATGCCCGGAGTGCTCCAGGAAGAAGGCCAAGTCAGATTCCCATGAGGTGTGTATCCTCTGCCTTCCCTCTTCCCATGTCCCTGAGGAGTGTGGGATTTGCCAGGGCTTCTCTGGCAGGACCCTGAAGGAAAGAAAGAAGATCAGGCTTCAGGGGCTCGAGGAAAGAAGGCTGAAGGCGCAAGGTGGGTCTGGAGGGGCTTCATCTGCCCATGCTGAGGCCTCTGGGGGGCTCCCCAGGGGCAGGAAGTCCAGCAAACGCCCACATTCTCTGTCTGGGTCAGTAGCACTGACCACGACGTCGAGAGGGAGGTCCACGGCCAGCTCCCGGTCTCCCAGGGCTCTGGGTCGAGAAAACGTCGCCCGTCGACGTCGAGGGACTTACACCGGCCGCCGTCGAACCCAGTGACGATTTCTTCGTCGTCGTCTTCGGCGTCGCCGTCGAGTGATCGGCGTCGACGGGCCCGGCGTCGGCGCTCGCCTTTGAGGCGACACCGCCGTTCGCCCTCGACAGACAGGACATCGTCGTCGTCGAGGGGATCCTTGTCGTCGAGACCGCCGTCGAAGTGGAAGAGGTCGCCGTCGAGGCAGAAGAGATCTCCGGCGAGGAAGAGGTCGCCGTCGAGGCGGTCGAGGTCGCCGTCGAGGCGGACGAGGTCGCCGTCGAGGCGTTCAAAGAGGTCGCCGTCGAGGCGGTCGAGGTCGCCGTCGAGGCACAAGAGATCGCCGTCGAGACATAAAGGATCGTCATCGAGGTGGTCGGGCTCGACGTCGAGGCATGGAGGCCGTTCGACGCCGAAGTATAGTAGACGGTCGACGCCGAAGGGGCGCTCGACGTAGAGGCACCTGCGTTCGACACCTGGTCACCGTTCTTCGGCGTCGAGGGGTCGTGCTGACAGGCCTAGGACTGTGGGGGGCTCCCCTCAGTCCGGTAAGGATGTGTATACCCCGAGGAAGGCTGTTCCACCTCCTCCTCCGTTGCCAGGAGGTCTACCTCCGAGGGCTCCAACCCCTCCTCCGTTGCCTCCTCTGCCTCCGCTTCCAACGGGACCTAGGACCCCTGTGCCAAGGTCTGTCTCGTTTCCCGGGCTTCCGACTCCTCCCAAGAAGACTCCTAAGTCTAAGGAACCGCCCAAGCCTAAGACGTCCGCCCTGGGGAAACCGGCGGAACGCCCCAGACCTCGGAGGTCAAGGTCGCGCTCCAGGCGGAGAGACAGATCGAGGAGCAGACACAGGTCCTCCACCAGATCTAGACATCGCCACGGGAGGCATAGGTCCAGATCCTGTACGGCATCATCTAGGCCCGTTCCTATTCGCCTACCCTATCTGATTCTCCGGAGACTAGGGTGTCCCCGGTCGACGACATTGGCACGTTCCAGGAGGTGCTCCTGAGGGGGGCTGCGAAGTTGGGTATCACGGTGACGGCTCCTACACCTACGACGTCCGTGATATTCGAGACGATTCACAAGAAGCACCTGTCCCGTCCTCTTATGCCGTTGGTCCCAGGACTGGTCGAACCGGCGGAACGCTGTTCCTTACGCCGGCGGTGGTGAAGGCTGCTCCCTCAAGACTCCTGAAAAAGTACCGAGCGCCTGATTCGGACCCGGCCTTCCTACGTGTGGACCCGGTGCCCGACTCTGTGATAGTGACGGCGGCCAGGAAGCTGCATTCTACCTCCCCGTCCTCCACAGTGCCACTGGATAAAGAGAGCCGCTGGATAGATTCGGCTGGTAGGAAAGCCTGTGGGACTTCTTCCACCACCATGAAAGCCTCCAGCGATTCGGCTTTGCTAGTGCGGTACAACCGTGCGCTATGGGACTCCCTGGAACAGTTTGCGGACCTTGTGCCGCGCGACAGGAGGGAGGACTTCCTGGAAATTGTCTCGGAAGGGATGCTGGTTTCCAACCAGGCCATCAGTGCCGCTGCGGACATAGCGCTGTTGGCCGCACATGGCTACTGTCACGGGGTCAACCAGCGCCGCCATGCTTGGCTCAGGCTTACGTCACTCAAGCCTGAGGCCCAACAGCGGGTGGCCAATCTGCCGTTTTCCGGTGAAACACTCTTCGGAAAACATGCCGACGACGAGATGGCCCGGATGAAGGCCGAGGCTGAAACCCTGACGGCTGTGGGTCTGGAGAAACCCAAGGACAAAAAGCCTTACCGCCAGTTCCAACGGCGTTTCGGCTCGCAGGGGAAAGGAAGAGGACAGTCTTCTGGACAACAGCAGCAGCAACAACAGCAGCAGTTCCGTAGACCCTTCCAAAAACGTCAGAGGGGTAGAGGTGGACAGCAGTCCTCTACCGCGACCAAAGGCCCGGCCGGGTCTCACCCCTGAGCGGTTACTTCCCCTTCATCCGTTACCCGCTCCGGTGGGGGGAAGCGTTCAATTTTTTCTGGCAGAGTGGAGAAAAATTACTCAGGACAAGTGGGTGCTGAATATTGTTTGCAATGGATACAGTCTTCGGTTCATAAGCCCTCCTCCATCGATTCCTCCGGACAGATCGCAGTATCAGCTGCGCGAGCTCCAGGCGGAGGCCGATATCCTGTTAAGGAAAAGGGCGATAGAAGATGTGCCTCTGTCTCAAAGGGGAAGAGGTCTGTACTCCCGGTTCTTTCTGGTCCGCAAGAAGGACAAGAACGAGTTCAGGCCCATTCTGGACTTGCGGCAGGCGAACAAGTGGATTCGCAGAGAAAAGTTTCGCATGCTGTCGTTGCATCAGATTTATCCTCAGTTGCAACGGGGAGACTGGCTATGTGCCATAGACCTACAGGATGCATACTTCCATGTGCCCATTGCACACAAACACAGGAAGTTCCTGCGATTTCAAGTCGGCACCAATCACTATCAGTACACGGTACTTCCGTTCGGGCTGAAGTCTGCGCCCAGGACGTTCTCGAAGTGCATGGCAGTGGTGGCGGCACACCTGAGGAAGAACAAGGTGTTTGTCTACCCGTACCTGGACGATTGGTTGATCAAGGCCTCCTCCTTCTCGGAAGCTCAAGCACACTTCCAGAAGACGTGCGTTCTGTTGAACAAGCTGGGGTTGCACATCAACATGTCCAAGTCTGTTCCGACTCCGGTCCAGTGCATTCAGTACTTGGGAGCCTCCATCGATACGCTGTTAGCAAGCGTGTCTCCTTCGGAGGAGCGACGATTATCCCTCCTTCGGAAGGCTCAGGCTCTCATGTCCTCTCCATCTACGACAGTAAGGACGGTGTCTTCTCTACTGGGATCGATGGCCTCTTGTATCTTCCTGACACCACATGCGCGGCTACACATGAGACCGCTGCAGGAGTGCTTAGAAGATCAGTGGGACCGGAGGAGAGGGTCTTGGGACGACAAAATACGACTGTCTGTGCATACTCTTCAGTCTCTGAAGTGGTGGTGTTCAGCGGAGAATCTCCTCAGAGGGGTTCCCTTCCACAAGGACATTCCCACACAGGCTATCGTGACGGATGCTTCTCTCCAGGGATGGGGAGCGCACTCCGGAGACTTACAGATTCAAGGGACGTGGTCCCCGACGGAGTCCACGTACCACATCAATTTCCTGGAACTCAGAGCTGTTCACTTAGGGATGAAGGCTTTTCGCCCATCCTTCCGGACCAACTCTCTGCTTGTACAGACGGACAATACGACTACGACGTAATACCTCAACAAGCAGGGGGGCTCGAGATCCCCTACTCAGTCGCAGGAGGCGCAGGAGATCTGGCACTGGCTTCTGGCCCAAGGACTGTCGATAACGGCCACTCATCTGCCAGGTGTGCAGAATGTTCAGGCAGACGAGCTGAGCAGACTGATTCAGGAAAACCACGAATGGGTCATAAACGACAAAGTACTAGGAGCAGTCTTCACAAGGTGGGGAACTCCAGACGTAGATCTGTTGGCCACCGCCGAAAACAGCAAATGCCGAGACTTCGCCTTCAGGTACTACCAGCCAGGGACGCTGGGGAACGCGTTATGGATCGACTGGTCGAACAGCTTTCTGTACGCTTTTCCACCCATTCCCCTGATCCCGACGGTTCTCATCAAGCTGTCCCAATCCAGGGCGAGGATGATTCTGATTGCCCTGGAATGGCCCAGACAGTGGTGGTTCACGGACCTGCTTCACCGGTCTCTCCTTCCTCACATGAAGCTGCCGTGCAGGCCGGACCTTCTCACGAAGTTCGGGGGGCGAATGGTGCACCCCAACCTCTCGTCTTTGAGTTTGGCGGCATGGCTCCTGAAATAGTGCAATATGGCCATCTTAATCTCCCAGAAGATTGCATGGACATACTGAAGGGGGCTAAGCGACCTTCCACTAGGACTTCTTATGCTTACAAGTGGAAGAGGTTTTGTATCTGGTGCAAGTCCAAGAACTATGACCCCACGACATGTAAGGAAGATGTCATCCTTCCATACCTTCTACATCTGGCGCAGTCCGGCCTGAATGTCCATTCCATTAAGGTCCATCTGGCTGCATTGACTGCCTACAGGAAATGCCCTTCACAGACTTCCTTCTTCCAGATCCCTGTGATCAAAGATTTTCTGGAAGGCTTGAAGAAAGTATTCCCTCCTGTCAGGCTTCCTTCGCCTTCATGGGACTTGAATGTGGTGCTGTCCAGATTGATGAAGGAGCCTTTTGAACCCATTCATAAGGCTTCGTTGCAGCACCTGTCCTGGAAGGCGGCGTTCCTTGTGGCCATTACATCGGCCCGCAGGGTGAGTGAAATTCAGGGGTTGTGTTGCCAAGAACCTTGTACTGTATTTCATGCTGCTAAGGTTGTTATGCGTACTCACCCTAAATTTCTTCCCAAGGTTATTTCTGATTTTCATATCAACCAGACTATAACTTTACCTACGTTCTTTCAGAATCCTTCATCTCCAGCGGAAAGGTCCTTGCATTCCCTGGATGTTAGGAGGGTGCTGACATTTTATCTGGATAAAACCAAAGATATTCGTAGGTCAGACCAATTGTTCATCAATTATGGATCAGTCAGGACGGGTCTTGCTACCTCTAAACAGTCCATCTCGAGGTGGATTGTGTCCTGCATACAATTGTGTTACCGAAAAGCTAATAAGACCTTAGGGGGAAAACCTAAGGCTCATTCCACCAGGGGCGAAGCCGCCACGACGGCCTTGCTTCGTAACGTGCCTATTGCGGAAATCTGCAAGGCGGCCACTTGGAAGTCGGTCCATACCTTTGCTAAGCATTACTGCCTGGACTCTGATGCCAGGGCAGACGTTCAGGTTGGGCAGGCTTCGCTGCGAAATCTGTTCGCACAATAGTGGTGTTATTTCTCGTTTCTCCACCGCCGCTTTGGTGTGGGGATGGGCTTGCCATTCTATTCACTAGATTATGACTATACACAGAGATCCCCTACTACAGAAGGAGTAGTTTCTGTCCTGTAACTCCAGTTCTGTAGTAGGGGTATCTCTGTTATAGTCATAAGCGCCCGCCCTCCTCCCCGGTGGAGAGAGATGTTCATGTACAGAATGCTACAGGTCTGGCGTGTTACGCCTTCAAAAAGAACTGAAAGTAACTGGGACCTGCAGGGCATTCTGGGATACTGTGAAGTTCTGGAAAGTTCTCTTAAAGGCACAGTATCCTGTTCTGAGCCACATAATGGCAGCCTATGTGGCTTGTCTGTCCAGGTTCTTCTCTCTATCATTCCTGAGGGACTTTGCTGTTAAAGCAAGGGAAATCTGTACAGGCTTTGCTGTTTTGTGGATTTTTGAGGTGGAATTTCTAGTTGAAGTACTGGACAGTGTAGCCTTTTTAGGCTGCATTATCTGTCTTTAAATTCTCTCTTAAGTGTCTGTGCAGTTCTGCATTTTTCGACACTGTAAGAGATTATTTTTGATTGCTCCGGGGTCCACGCACATGGGCGGGACTATTCACTAGATTATGACTATAACAGAGATACCCCTACTACAGAACTGGAGTTACAGGACAGAAACTACTCCTTCCCTCATTTTCATGTGCCTAAGCTCCATGCAAATGAGTGAGCGCCCTCTGAAGATAGCACTGGTATTACATGTGTGCCAGAGCTATCAGTATTACAGATGGGGCTGCACATGTGTCCTTCTGTTATACCACAGTGGCCCGGGGGGCACAAAAAGCATACACATATTCATATTGTGCCCCCGGGGCACTATGTGTACTCCGGCCCCTGGTGTTTGGAATAAATAGCAGGTATTCGGAAAAATATGCTGAAAGAATGGGCGGAGGCAACAATGGGAGACTGCCATAAATCACTACTAAAGTTGTTTGGAAAAATGATCTATTTTTGGGAGATTCTGATACATGTCCGTCAGTCCACCTAATGACACGTCAACAGGACTGGCTGCAGCAGACTTAGAATATCAGTTTTTTAAAAATTACTCCTGATTTAAGGAGTGGGGTAATTTGGCAATCTTAAACTCCTTTCAAGACACAGGTGCAAGATAAAAAGTATATATCAGAATAATTTGATTATAGACACTGGAGATTTCAATCTAAACCATGTTGCAGCAATTTGGAAAGATATGAAATAGAAGTATTGCTTGAGAACTATAGAATTGACCTGGAATATTCTATTTGCAAGCGTAGGAGTGTTAGTTCAGACTTTCCTCTGCAATCGGAATGAATAAATCTGAGGGTGCCGAATGGGTGAAAAGAGGGTGACATTGAGGCTCAATTTTCTGGGTTAGTTAGGGAAATTATAACCCTATGAGATTATACCTCTGTAGAGAGTGGATTATTTAGTCAGGGTTTTAAAAAAAATATTTGATTGACCCAAAAGTGATCATAGAATCCAGCACACTATACTAATCCTTGTAGGGGAGACAAGATTATGCTTAGAAACTGAAAAGGATTATCTGAGGATTGTGCAAAATGTACAATACAGTCCTTTACTAACTATACAGTAATAACGAGGAGTTGACACATATTTTACAGCTATTATTGGAATTTGGGTGAGGTTTAATTCTTTAAGTGACTACTGAGCCTACAAGATGGAATATTTTTGAGACCTGGAAATAATTACTTCCTCAAATCTTGAAGAGCAAAACATAATGGCAAAACTAGTCTGGAAGTAAAGGTAAAGGGGTTATAAGAAGCCAGGAAAACTGCAATATACCTGGCTTTGTTGTTTAGGATTTTGGCGATGCAGTGTCTGAGTGGATTGGAGAACAAACCATTTTAGGAAATATTTTGCTCTAGAAAAACACATAATTGCAGGGAAAATGTGATAGGAGCATTAGAAGTTATTTAAGAAATTTTGCAATTTTTAACCTGGCCTATTGGGAAAACTTTAGACAATCAAATAGTTTGTTTAGCATATTGAGATTACAATGCCAATATATAAAAATTGTATTTATTTATATCGATTGTTTGACATCTATTGCTCCTCTCCATATAATTTTGACTCTGAATTACATATGAAAAATGCAGGAGTTAATCAAATAAAGGGAACCCTTCTAGGGTTTGTGGTCCATTTCATTTTTCTAATACTGCACTAAATAAAATTTTGAAATTTGCTCAGCAGCATTATTACTAGTGATTACTGCTTCAAAAAGGGGGGGGTGGTGAAGAACCGGGTTTTCTTAGAACCCAGCGGTGCCAGGGACACACCCGAAGTCTTCAGATTCTCCTGTCTTGGAATACAGAGACACGGAATACTTCTGGATGGCGTCAAAGATCAAATTTATTAGCTGCCACTAGTAACAGTAAACCAAGCAATACAACACGGTGTACAACTCAGGAAACTGCTCAATTTTCGTAGAGCAAGACATCACTTTTTATACATATTTCACTCATTATAAATGTACACCCACTGCGCAAAATTCTGACCAATAGGACACATTTTCTAACTGAGTATCACATTAACAGAAACCCAATTTACAGTAACCCAACCCAAAAGTTAATTATTAGGAATGTACCAAATTCAAGTTCCACAAGCCGGACAAACCCATAATTGAAAGCACTACCCATGTAATGAAAAGTCGTAAGGAAAGAAACAATTCAGATGCTGAATAGGATAAGATATGTGCAAGGAAACTAAAAGTTAACGATATCCTGAACATTGATTGGCAATTTCAGACAATGATCAGCTAGAGAAATTGGCTTCGTGAAAGGGTCAGTTTCAGGTGACGGGGTCAGCATCCTACAGTTCACTCGTAAGTCGAAAAGGGCCTGTTAATGCATACATGAACAATGAGGCCGATGTAACTTTGTTCGTTCGGTTACCTCCACGGCCTACGTGAGGGCAACACAAAAATGGCGTCATGAACAACTCAAACAAAATGGAGTCTGGTCCCGAAAACCACAGAACCTCAGACCCTCCTTTTGCCATTACGTAGGCAATGACCTAAACTCACGTCAATCTGAATCCAGGTCTATATCTATTCTCATCAGGTCATCAAGGTGTTGCTGTAACATCATCTTATTATCCTTCGCTTCTCTCGGGACGGGTCTTCTCACACAGATTATAGCACAAAGGCCACAAATGGCGGGACCACACTGGATGCATAAGCAACACGAGAAAAGGATTGCTAAAGCCATACCAAGAAACATCCGAATCTTCCATCCCCATTTGGACAGCAGTTCCCAAAACCATTCTATCAATGACCAGTTCCCTTCGTCTACATGTATAGACTCAGCGAACTTATGTAACCTCAAGATGGCTTGGTACACTGTCGGGGCATTATCTGGAATGAAAACACAGCAACTAGACCCGATCAATTTACATACCCCACCTCTATCTGTAAGTATAATATCTAAAACAAAACGGTTCTGTAATGTCATAAGGCGATCCGCTTGAAGCTCAGCTGTAATATTGCTAAGGGCACCTGCAGTCTCATTTATAGTGGCCTCGACCACTCTCGTAAGCTGACGAATATTTCTACTATTAGCCATAGGACCCCAAAAGGGCAGAAAACCCTTAAAGAAGTCCCCAACTTCTTGTGCGACAGTATCTTTCGCATCGATAACACCTCTACCATATCTTGTCTTATGGTAATTGAAAGCAGCTGTGTATGTAGGGGGAAGCAAAAACGCCACATAACATGTGCCCGAAAAATCAGAAGGCAACCATGTATATGCTCTATCATAACAAACAAAATATGTTCCTTTAGCTGGCACGAACAGTGGAGATTTCTGGGATGTATAGACATATGTGTTACCACACACACTCTTACCAAGCTGAGCTCTCGGTTTCTGACCATTACCTTGCAGACAAAAATGACCTCGGTGGGGTACAATCCAAATAGGAGGAGACCTTTTCTGTCTCTCCTTTTCTGTCAGACTAATACTATATCTCGTCTTGTTCCAACCAACATATGCTCGTACCTCATCTTTAGGGATAGCATTATACGCATCAATATCTCTGATCATATCTACTATTCCCTGTATCAAGGCATTATTACTCGCATTATCTTTGACGGAACGTACAGGAGATGCTTCATTCGCATAGATAAACATTGCTTGGAGTGCCCATACTGACCCATTAGGCGAAAAAGGCAAAACCAAATATGGCATTCCCTTATCTGTCGTATGTGGCATAAGACCACAAACCCAGCAGTTCGTGGTATTTACTACTAACTGATGCTGATGCAACATCTGAATAAACGAATTGTTCACAAATTCTGATCTTTGTGTCTGTTCATGTTCAGGCAACGTATGAAACTCATGTGGGGAGACAGTAGGAAAAGAAAGAGTAGGTTGGGATGTAGATGCAAGCGTCTGTTGTGTAACCTAGACAATCCAACCCACACAAGCCAACTTAATATTCAAAAGCATTAAAAAACACAGTATTAAAAAACATTTGCTACGGACCAATATACATATCTTCACTTTAGAATCAATTCTCTTGACACCCTTATCAGACTCAAAAGACTCCATCCTCTAACGTGCTGCTCACGGCTATTACCTTCTTCACTTAAGTGTGCGTCAAGATCGTACTAACGACCATGAACCACAGACCTTATGTCAATACGCGGCTCACCCCTTAAGGCTGTACCGCGACCCTGCAGCGGAGTCCGGATGGTGACTCGAAAAAGGAAAAAAGGTTCAAAAAAGTCTCTTGATCTGACAAGGTGTAATTCACTACATAAAAAAATCAATTTTTATTTGTCCATTGATTCATTCCTTCTCGGTCTTAGATTGTAGCGCTCTTTACCAGGCACAGTTTGCTCTTGAAAAAGGATTTCTGGATTCGTTGTGTCGAGTCTCAAGGGCAAGGGCACAGCAGCTTTCAGTATGTCATCATCCTCGCGTTCTGACTGAGTCCATGTATGTAAATGTAAATGTATTTCGATTTATATAGCGCACGAATCACCCAGGGGTCTCAAGGCGCTTGCTTAGGGAACCCGTCCTGGTATTCCCCTGTGAGATACCCCGGCAGGGTATCCACAAGGTGAAAGCCAGGCATCCCGCCGCGAGGGGCCGTAATGGAGATTAAGCAAGCTATTGCCCAGAGTCGCAGAGTGTGACCCCGTGAGTCGAGTAGGCACCGGAGCGAGAATTGTCGAGTCCGTGGAATTTTGAGCCCGAGACCCGCCGAGGCGGGGAATCGAACCCTGGTCCACGGCCGATCTCAGCTTCTGGGTCTGCCGCCTCTAACCACTGAGCCACGCTTCTCCACATGTCAAATGTGCATCACTAAAAGGTACAAATCTAGGAATCTATGATGAATGAAGGCTGCTCCCTCAAGACTCCTGAAAAAGTACCGAGCGCCTGATTCGGACCCGGCCTTCCTACGTGTGGACCCGGTGCCCGACTCTGTGATAGTGACGGCGGCCAGGAAGCTGCATTCTACCTCCCCGTCCTCCACAGTGCCACTGGATAAAGAGAGCCGCTGGATAGATTCGGCTGGTAGGAAAGCCTGTGGGACTTCTTCCACCACCATGAAAGCCTCCAGCGATTCGGCTTTGCTAGTGCGGTACAACCGTGCGCTATGGGACTCCCTGGAACAGTTTGCGGACCTTGTGCCGCGCGACAGGAGGGAGGACTTCCTGGAAATTGTCTCGGAAGGGATGCTGGTTTCCAACCAGGCCATCAGTGCCGCTGCGGACATAGCGCTGTTGGCCGCACATGGCTACTGTCACGGGGTCAACCAGCGCCGCCATGCTTGGCTCAGGCTTACGTCACTCAAGCCTGAGGCCCAACAGCGGGTGGCCAATCTGCCGTTTTCCGGTGAAACACTCTTCGGAAAACATGCCGACGACGAGATGGCCCGGATGAAGGCCGAGGCTGAAACCCTGACGGCTGTGGGTCTGGAGAAACCCAAGGACAAAAAGCCTTACCGCCAGTTCCAACGGCGTTTCGGCTCGCAGGGGAAAGGAAGAGGACAGTCTTCTGGACAACAGCAGCAGCAACAACAGCAGCAGTTCCGTAGACCCTTCCAAAAACGTCAGAGGGGTAGAGGTGGACAGCAGTCCTCTACCGCGACCAAAGGCCCGGCCGGGTCTCACCCCTGAGCGGTTACTTCCCCTTCATCCGTTACCCGCTCCGGTGGGGGGAAGCGTTCAATTTTTTCTGGCAGAGTGGAGAAAAATTACTCAGGACAAGTGGGTGCTGAATATTGTTTGCAATGGATACAGTCTTCGGTTCATAAGCCCTCCTCCATCGATTCCTCCGGACAGATCGCAGTATCAGCTGCGCGAGCTCCAGGCGGAGGCCGATATCCTGTTAAGGAAAAGGGCGATAGAAGATGTGCCTCTGTCTCAAAGGGGAAGAGGTCTGTACTCCCGGTTCTTTCTGGTCCGCAAGAAGGACAAGAACGAGTTCAGGCCCATTCTGGACTTGCGGCAGGCGAACAAGTGGATTCGCAGAGAAAAGTTTCGCATGCTGTCGTTGCATCAGATTTATCCTCAGTTGCAACGGGGAGACTGGCTATGTGCCATAGACCTACAGGATGCATACTTCCATGTGCCCATTGCACACAAACACAGGAAGTTCCTGCGATTTCAAGTCGGCACCAATCACTATCAGTACACGGTACTTCCGTTCGGGCTGAAGTCTGCGCCCAGGACGTTCTCGAAGTGCATGGCAGTGGTGGCGGCACACCTGAGGAAGAACAAGGTGTTTGTCTACCCGTACCTGGACGATTGGTTGATCAAGGCCTCCTCCTTCTCGGAAGCTCAAGCACACTTCCAGAAGACGTGCGTTCTGTTGAACAAGCTGGGGTTGCACATCAACATGTCCAAGTCTGTTCCGACTCCGGTCCAGTGCATTCAGTACTTGGGAGCCTCCATCGATACGCTGTTAGCAAGCGTGTCTCCTTCGGAGGAGCGACGATTATCCCTCCTTCGGAAGGCTCAGGCTCTCATGTCCTCTCCATCTACGACAGTAAGGACGGTGTCTTCTCTACTGGGATCGATGGCCTCTTGTATCTTCCTGACACCACATGCGCGGCTACACATGAGACCGCTGCAGGAGTGCTTAGAAGATCAGTGGGACCGGAGGAGAGGGTCTTGGGACGACAAAATACGACTGTCTGTGCATACTCTTCAGTCTCTGAAGTGGTGGTGTTCAGCGGAGAATCTCCTCAGAGGGGTTCCCTTCCACAAGGACATTCCCACACAGGCTATCGTGACGGATGCTTCTCTCCAGGGATGGGGAGCGCACTCCGGAGACTTACAGATTCAAGGGACGTGGTCCCCGACGGAGTCCACGTACCACATCAATTTCCTGGAACTCAGAGCTGTTCACTTAGGGATGAAGGCTTTTCGCCCATCCTTCCGGACCAACTCTCTGCTTGTACAGACGGACAATACGACTACGACGTAATACCTCAACAAGCAGGGGGGCTCGAGATCCCCTACTCAGTCGCAGGAGGCGCAGGAGATCTGGCACTGGCTTCTGGCCCAAGGACTGTCGATAACGGCCACTCATCTGCCAGGTGTGCAGAATGTTCAGGCAGACGAGCTGAGCAGACTGATTCAGGAAAACCACGAATGGGTCATAAACGACAAAGTACTAGGAGCAGTCTTCACAAGGTGGGGAACTCCAGACGTAGATCTGTTGGCCACCGCCGAAAACAGCAAATGCCGAGACTTCGCCTTCAGGTACTACCAGCCAGGGACGCTGGGGAACGCGTTATGGATCGACTGGTCGAACAGCTTTCTGTACGCTTTTCCACCCATTCCCCTGATCCCGACGGTTCTCATCAAGCTGTCCCAATCCAGGGCGAGGATGATTCTGATTGCCCTGGAATGGCCCAGACAGTGGTGGTTCACGGACCTGCTTCACCGGTCTCTCCTTCCTCACATGAAGCTGCCGTGCAGGCCGGACCTTCTCACGAAGTTCGGGGGGCGAATGGTGCACCCCAACCTCTCGTCTTTGAGTTTGGCGGCATGGCTCCTGAAATAGTGCAATATGGCCATCTTAATCTCCCAGAAGATTGCATGGACATACTGAAGGGGGCTAAGCGACCTTCCACTAGGACTTCTTATGCTTACAAGTGGAAGAGGTTTTGTATCTGGTGCAAGTCCAAGAACTATGACCCCACGACATGTAAGGAAGATGTCATCCTTCCATACCTTCTACATCTGGCGCAGTCCGGCCTGAATGTCCATTCCATTAAGGTCCATCTGGCTGCATTGACTGCCTACAGGAAATGCCCTTCACAGACTTCCTTCTTCCAGATCCCTGTGATCAAAGATTTTCTGGAAGGCTTGAAGAAAGTATTCCCTCCTGTCAGGCTTCCTTCGCCTTCATGGGACTTGAATGTGGTGCTGTCCAGATTGATGAAGGAGCCTTTTGAACCCATTCATAAGGCTTCGTTGCAGCACCTGTCCTGGAAGGCGGCGTTCCTTGTGGCCATTACATCGGCCCGCAGGGTGAGTGAAATTCAGGGGTTGTGTTGCCAAGAACCTTGTACTGTATTTCATGCTGCTAAGGTTGTTATGCGTACTCACCCTAAATTTCTTCCCAAGGTTATTTCTGATTTTCATATCAACCAGACTATAACTTTACCTACGTTCTTTCAGAATCCTTCATCTCCAGCGGAAAGGTCCTTGCATTCCCTGGATGTTAGGAGGGTGCTGACATTTTATCTGGATAAAACCAAAGATATTCGTAGGTCAGACCAATTGTTCATCAATTATGGATCAGTCAGGACGGGTCTTGCTACCTCTAAACAGTCCATCTCGAGGTGGATTGTGTCCTGCATACAATTGTGTTACCGAAAAGCTAATAAGACCTTAGGGGGAAAACCTAAGGCTCATTCCACCAGGGGCGAAGCCGCCACGACGGCCTTGCTTCGTAACGTGCCTATTGCGGAAATCTGCAAGGCGGCCACTTGGAAGTCGGTCCATACCTTTGCTAAGCATTACTGCCTGGACTCTGATGCCAGGGCAGACGTTCAGGTTGGGCAGGCTTCGCTGCGAAATCTGTTCGCACAATAGTGGTGTTATTTCTCGTTTCTCCACCGCCGCTTTGGTGTGGGGATGGGCTTGCCATTCTATTCACTAGATTATGACTATACACAGAGATCCCCTACTACAGAAGGAGTAGTTTCTGTCCTGTAACTCCAGTTCTGTAGTAGGGGTATCTCTGTTATAGTCATAAGCGCCCGCCCTCCTCCCCGGTGGAGAGAGATGTTCATGTACAGAATGCTACAGGTCTGGCGTGTTACGCCTTCAAAAAGAACTGAAAGTAACTGGGACCTGCAGGGCATTCTGGGATACTGTGAAGTTCTGGAAAGTTCTCTTAAAGGCACAGTATCCTGTTCTGAGCCACATAATGGCAGCCTATGTGGCTTGTCTGTCCAGGTTCTTCTCTCTATCATTCCTGAGGGACTTTGCTGTTAAAGCAAGGGAAATCTGTACAGGCTTTGCTGTTTTGTGGATTTTTGAGGTGGAATTTCTAGTTGAAGTACTGGACAGTGTAGCCTTTTTAGGCTGCATTATCTGTCTTTAAATTCTCTCTTAAGTGTCTGTGCAGTTCTGCATTTTTCGACACTGTAAGAGATTATTTTTGATTGCTCCGGGGTCCACGCACATGGGCGGGACTATTCACTAGATTATGACTATAACAGAGATACCCCTACTACAGAACTGGAGTTACAGGACAGAAACTACTCCTTCCCTCATTTTCATGTGCCTAAGCTCCATGCAAATGAGTGAGCGCCCTCTGAAGATAGCACTGGTATTACATGTGTGCCAGAGCTATCAGTATTACAGATGGGGCTGCACATGTGTCCTTCTGTTATACCACAGTGGCCCGGGGGGCACAAAAAGCATACACATATTCATATTGTGCCCCCGGGGCACTATGTGTACTCCGGCCCCTGGTGTTTGGAATAAATAGCAGGTATTCGGAAAAATATGCTGAAAGAATGGGCGGAGGCAACAATGGGAGACTGCCATAAATCACTACTAAAGTTGTTTGGAAAAATGATCTATTTTTGGGAGATTCTGATACATGTCCGTCAGTCCACCTAATGACACGTCAACAGGACTGGCTGCAGCAGACTTAGAATATCAGTTTTTTAAAAATTACTCCTGATTTAAGGAGTGGGGTAATTTGGCAATCTTAAACTCCTTTCAAGACACAGGTGCAAGATAAAAAGTATATATCAGAATAATTTGATTATAGACACTGGAGATTTCAATCTAAACCATGTTGCAGCAATTTGGAAAGATATGAAATAGAAGTATTGCTTGAGAACTATAGAATTGACCTGGAATATTCTATTTGCAAGCGTAGGAGTGTTAGTTCAGACTTTCCTCTGCAATCGGAATGAATAAATCTGAGGGTGCCGAATGGGTGAAAAGAGGGTGACATTGAGGCTCAATTTTCTGGGTTAGTTAGGGAAATTATAACCCTATGAGATTATACCTCTGTAGAGAGTGGATTATTTAGTCAGGGTTTTAAAAAAAATATTTGATTGACCCAAAAGTGATCATAGAATCCAGCACACTATACTAATCCTTGTAGGGGAGACAAGATTATGCTTAGAAACTGAAAAGGATTATCTGAGGATTGTGCAAAATGTACAATACAGTCCTTTACTAACTATACAGTAATAACGAGGAGTTGACACATATTTTACAGCTATTATTGGAATTTGGGTGAGGTTTAATTCTTTAAGTGACTACTGAGCCTACAAGATGGAATATTTTTGAGACCTGGAAATAATTACTTCCTCAAATCTTGAAGAGCAAAACATAATGGCAAAACTAGTCTGGAAGTAAAGGTAAAGGGGTTATAAGAAGCCAGGAAAACTGCAATATACCTGGCTTTGTTGTTTAGGATTTTGGCGATGCAGTGTCTGAGTGGATTGGAGAACAAACCATTTTAGGAAATATTTTGCTCTAGAAAAACACATAATTGCAGGGAAAATGTGATAGGAGCATTAGAAGTTATTTAAGAAATTTTGCAATTTTTAACCTGGCCTATTGGGAAAACTTTAGACAATCAAATAGTTTGTTTAGCATATTGAGATTACAATGCCAATATATAAAAATTGTATTTATTTATATCGATTGTTTGACATCTATTGCTCCTCTCCATATAATTTTGACTCTGAATTACATATGAAAAATGCAGGAGTTAATCAAATAAAGGGAACCCTTCTAGGGTTTGTGGTCCATTTCATTTTTCTAATACTGCACTAAATAAAATTTTGAAATTTGCTCAGCAGCATTATTACTAGTGATTACTGCTTCAAAAAGGGGGGGGTGGTGAAGAACCGGGTTTTCTTAGAACCCAGCGGTGCCAGGGACACACCCGAAGTCTTCAGATTCTCCTGTCTTGGAATACAGAGACACGGAATACTTCTGGATGGCGTCAAAGATCAAATTTATTAGCTGCCACTAGTAACAGTAAACCAAGCAATACAACACGGTGTACAACTCAGGAAACTGCTCAATTTTCGTAGAGCAAGACATCACTTTTTATACATATTTCACTCATTATAAATGTACACCCACTGCGCAAAATTCTGACCAATAGGACACATTTTCTAACTGAGTATCACATTAACAGAAACCCAATTTACAGTAACCCAACCCAAAAGTTAATTATTAGGAATGTACCAAATTCAAGTTCCACAAGCCGGACAAACCCATAATTGAAAGCACTACCCATGTAATGAAAAGTCGTAAGGAAAGAAACAATTCAGATGCTGAATAGGATAAGATATGTGCAAGGAAACTAAAAGTTAACGATATCCTGAACATTGATTGGCAATTTCAGACAATGATCAGCTAGAGAAATTGGCTTCGTGAAAGGGTCAGTTTCAGGTGACGGGGTCAGCATCCTACAGTTCACTCGTAAGTCGAAAAGGGCCTGTTAATGCATACATGAACAATGAGGCCGATGTAACTTTGTTCGTTCGGTTACCTCCACGGCCTACGTGAGGGCAACACAAAAATGGCGTCATGAACAACTCAAACAAAATGGAGTCTGGTCCCGAAAACCACAGAACCTCAGACCCTCCTTTTGCCATTACGTAGGCAATGACCTAAACTCACGTCAATCTGAATCCAGGTCTATATCTATTCTCATCAGGTCATCAAGGTGTTGCTGTAACATCATCTTATTATCCTTCGCTTCTCTCGGGACGGGTCTTCTCACACAGATTATAGCACAAAGGCCACAAATGGCGGGACCACACTGGATGCATAAGCAACACGAGAAAAGGATTGCTAAAGCCATACCAAGAAACATCCGAATCTTCCATCCCCATTTGGACAGCAGTTCCCAAAACCATTCTATCAATGACCAGTTCCCTTCGTCTACATGTATAGACTCAGCGAACTTATGTAACCTCAAGATGGCTTGGTACACTGTCGGGGCATTATCTGGAATGAAAACACAGCAACTAGACCCGATCAATTTACATACCCCACCTCTATCTGTAAGTATAATATCTAAAACAAAACGGTTCTGTAATGTCATAAGGCGATCCGCTTGAAGCTCAGCTGTAATATTGCTAAGGGCACCTGCAGTCTCATTTATAGTGGCCTCGACCACTCTCGTAAGCTGACGAATATTTCTACTATTAGCCATAGGACCCCAAAAGGGCAGAAAACCCTTAAAGAAGTCCCCAACTTCTTGTGCGACAGTATCTTTCGCATCGATAACACCTCTACCATATCTTGTCTTATGGTAATTGAAAGCAGCTGTGTATGTAGGGGGAAGCAAAAACGCCACATAACATGTGCCCGAAAAATCAGAAGGCAACCATGTATATGCTCTATCATAACAAACAAAATATGTTCCTTTAGCTGGCACGAACAGTGGAGATTTCTGGGATGTATAGACATATGTGTTACCACACACACTCTTACCAAGCTGAGCTCTCGGTTTCTGACCATTACCTTGCAGACAAAAATGACCTCGGTGGGGTACAATCCAAATAGGAGGAGACCTTTTCTGTCTCTCCTTTTCTGTCAGACTAATACTATATCTCGTCTTGTTCCAACCAACATATGCTCGTACCTCATCTTTAGGGATAGCATTATACGCATCAATATCTCTGATCATATCTACTATTCCCTGTATCAAGGCATTATTACTCGCATTATCTTTGACGGAACGTACAGGAGATGCTTCATTCGCATAGATAAACATTGCTTGGAGTGCCCATACTGACCCATTAGGCGAAAAAGGCAAAACCAAATATGGCATTCCCTTATCTGTCGTATGTGGCATAAGACCACAAACCCAGCAGTTCGTGGTATTTACTACTAACTGATGCTGATGCAACATCTGAATAAACGAATTGTTCACAAATTCTGATCTTTGTGTCTGTTCATGTTCAGGCAACGTATGAAACTCATGTGGGGAGACAGTAGGAAAAGAAAGAGTAGGTTGGGATGTAGATGCAAGCGTCTGTTGTGTAACCTAGACAATCCAACCCACACAAGCCAACTTAATATTCAAAAGCATTAAAAAACACAGTATTAAAAAACATTTGCTACGGACCAATATACATATCTTCACTTTAGAATCAATTCTCTTGACACCCTTATCAGACTCAAAAGACTCCATCCTCTAACGTGCTGCTCACGGCTATTACCTTCTTCACTTAAGTGTGCGTCAAGATCGTACTAACGACCATGAACCACAGACCTTATGTCAATACGCGGCTCACCCCTTAAGGCTGTACCGCGACCCTGCAGCGGAGTCCGGATGGTGACTCGAAAAAGGAAAAAAGGTTCAAAAAAGTCTCTTGATCTGACAAGGTGTAATTCACTACATAAAAAAATCAATTTTTATTTGTCCATTGATTCATTCCTTCTCGGTCTTAGATTGTAGCGCTCTTTACCAGGCACAGTTTGCTCTTGAAAAAGGATTTCTGGATTCGTTGTGTCGAGTCTCAAGGGCAAGGGCACAGCAGCTTTCAGTATGTCATCATCCTCGCGTTCTGACTGAGTCCATGTATGTAAATGTAAATGTATTTCGATTTATATAGCGCACGAATCACCCAGGGGTCTCAAGGCGCTTGCTTAGGGAACCCGTCCTGGTATTCCCCTGTGAGATACCCCGGCAGGGTATCCACAAGGTGAAAGCCAGGCATCCCGCCGCGAGGGGCCGTAATGGAGATTAAGCAAGCTATTGCCCAGAGTCGCAGAGTGTGACCCCGTGAGTCGAGTAGGCACCGGAGCGAGAATTGTCGAGTCCGTGGAATTTTGAGCCCGAGACCCGCCGAGGCGGGGAATCGAACCCTGGTCCACGGCCGATCTCAGCTTCTGGGTCTGCCGCCTCTAACCACTGAGCCACGCTTCTCCACATGTCAAATGTGCATCACTAAAAGGTACAAATCTAGGAATCCTTTCACATTCGGAATCGGCTATTCCATCCCTCACCCACTTATCGTACGGTAGGGGCAAAGGAACTTTTTTACAATGGGTGGCATGCACCCAATTTTTTTTACCAGCTACCCTAACTGCAGTTCTAGTGGCTAAAAGGACCAAATGTGGTCCAGTCCATCTCGGTTCCAAGTTCTTAGTTCGTTGAAAATTCTTCGTCAAAATGAAATCACCAGGTTGAATCGTATGGCCTGGATCTGCAATAGCTGTCGGCAAACTGTCATAGACCTGTTGGTGGAGAACACGTAATTTAGCAGTCAAGTCATGCAAGTAATCCACCAACATAGGGTACTCAATGTCACTGTACTTTTTAGGCCTTGGCACACCCCAAATATTGGCCAGACGACCAAAAACAATTTCATATGGGCTAAGTCCCACACGAGAATATACTGTCGTCCTTGTTCACAAAAGGGCTAATGGCAAGGCATCTGGCCATGTAAGACCAGTGCTCGCTTGTATCTTAGCTAACTTCAGCTTCAACGAGCCGTTATAGAACTCGACCAGACCTGCTGACTGGGGGTGATTCGCAGCATGGAATTTCTGATTGATACCCAAACCCGCACACACTTTCTTCATGATCTGGCCCACAAATTAACTCCCATTGTCGCTCCATACAATTCTCGGCAAACCATACCTAGGGAAATACTCTTTGAGCAAAACCTTGCCTGTGGACAAGGCAGTATTATCCTTTAGGGGGTAGGCCTCTATCCATCTGGAAAAGGCACAAACAACCACAAGGACATACTTTAAGTTATTCCATCTCTCCATGTGAATGTAATCTAGCTGTATCACTTCAAACGGATAAGTTGGTGGAGCAAAATGACCAGCTGGAGTTGGGGGTTCCCTTGCCAGGATTATGCATCAAGCAAATCATACAATGCTTCACCACATTATCAGCACATTTAGGAATTCCAGCATTCTGCCATACTGGAGCCAACAACTTACATATCCCTTTCGAACTAATGTGAGCCATTCCATGAGCCATAGTAACCACTGGGAGCACATACGCATCAGGCAACAACCATCTCTGGTGCTCCGACAACTCAACCCAACAACCTGTCGAATCCAACATACCCGTACTTTCTCTCCACATGCTCACTTCTTTCTCAGTAGCTTCAGCCTGAATCATCTTCACACTTTCTATTGTGTCTTCACACATTCCACCAGCCATAACCCAATTAGCAGGGCCTGCAACATACATACGGCTCATCATGTCTTTCGCCGTTTCCTTCGCAACTTCATCCGCAAACGCATTTCCTTGACCTACATCATCCACAACTTTCTTATGCGCACTACACTTCACAATTGCAATCTGCTTTGGGAGAGTAAGTGATTCCAGAAGTTCATTCACTAACTGCCCATGCTGAATTTTCGTACCATGGGAAGTAAGAAATCCTCTCTCTCTCCACAAACGTCCGAAACTATGGGCAACACCAAACGCATACTGGCTATCAGTATAAACATACACTCGCTTTCCCTCTGACAACACACACGCTCTAGTCAATGCAATCAATTCTGCTGCTTGCGCAGAATTCTGTGCTATACGTGCTGTCTCAACAACTGTATGTAAAGTTGTGACGGCATATGCCGCAGTCGTTTCACCATTCGGAAGCTTGAAACACGAACCATCTACCCATAGGGTACCATCAACATTCGTAAGAGGAGTATCTTTCAAATCAACTCTAGCCTTCGTTTCTTCCTCTGTCCGAAGAAAGCAATCATGCTGTCCTTGAGCATCTGTCTCTACAGAAATCGGCAACAACGTAGCTGGATTCAACACATTACATCTCTTAATGTGAACATGGCTAGCCAAAAGAGTCAGCTCATAACCTGACAGACGTGCACTAGTAAGGTGCTGAGTCTTAGTCCTTTTCAATAAGGTATCCACTGCATGTGGGACCATCACAATCAACGTATTATCCAATACCAAACCAGCAGAAACAGCCGCTGCAGCTCTCAAACAGCTCGGCAACGCTTTAGCTACCGGATCTAACGTCACTGAAAAATACGCACATGGGCGCTGCTTGTCTCCAAATTGTTGCGTCAACACTGACAATGCACAACCTTCTCTCTCGTGTACATACAGTGTGAAAGGTTTACTGTAGTCAGGAGTACCCAATACCGGAGCAGAACACAATGCATCACGTAATTCCGAAAAACTTTTCTGACAATCATCAGACCAAGGGAGAGGATACGGAGTATCTTTAAGAGTCAGTGCCAACAAAGGTTTTGCTAGCAAGGAAAAATTGGGGATCCACTGTCTACAATACGAGGTGATACCTAAAAAGGCACGTACTTCTCTCTGTGTGGATGGTACAGTCATTTGGGCAATCGCTTGAATTCGTTCTGGAGTCAATCTTCTTCCATCCTTCGACAAGAGATGACGTAAGTAGGTTACTTCTTGTCGGCAATACTGTAACTTTGAAGGTGACACTTTATGATGAAGATCAGACAAATGTTGTAACAAAGAAAGAGTAGCTTCTTTACAAATCTCTTCGTCATCAGCAGTAATCAGCAAATCATCAACGTACTGAATAAGAGTAGCACCAGTAGGCAACACAAAACCATCAAGCTGAGTTTTCAACGCCTGACTATAGATGGAAGGACTTTCATAATAACCTTGAGGAGCTCTCTTAAACCAGAAGCTGCGGCCTCCTAAAGAGAAGCCGAAAAAATCTCTACTCTCCTCGGCAATCGGAATACTGAAGAAAGCATTCTTCAAGTCGATAACAGAAAACCAGGCTGCCGAAGCAGGAATCAGAGTCAACAAAGCAGTGATATCAGGGACAACAGGAAACTGTGGCACCACAATCTTATTCACTTCTCGAAGATCGATCACAAACCGATAAACAGGTGGCTGAGAAGCATCAGTACGCTTAAGGACAGGCAGAACAGGACTGTTACACACATCACCTCTCGTTTCTTCAACTACACCCTTCTCAACCAAATCATAGACAATCGCTAGAAGAGCTCTCTCACCATCGCTCGATATTTTATATTGGGGCATACGAGGTAGCCTAGCATTCGACTTAAGGGTAACAACATAGGGTGGAATCTGCAAAAGACCAACATCATTGGGACCTGTAGCTCAAAGTGTATTAGGAAGAGAACGCAATTCCAGTGGAAGACAATCTTTAGACAAATACATTGGGGAAATCACTTTCTTACCCATCGTAAGATGTACTCCCGAAGGAGAGCAATGTAATGTTGCATGCAGTCTTTTCAGCAAGTCCAAACCCAACCGATTCTCACCACAACCAGTCGTTAGAATAAGAGGAGCTTCCAATTCACAAGGACCAATAGAAAGGGGCAAAGGATTAGAAACCGGGTTACAAACTGGGGCGCCAGAAAATCCTACTGAAACGTTGGTCAAGCCAGACAAAGGTGCGCCAGTAAGTTTAGAGTGCATAATAGAACTCTTCGTCGCACCAGTATCCAAAAGAAAAGGTTCTGCCACACCTAATGTAATCACTTCAACATAAGGTCCACTCTGGTCTACTGGAACTGGCACTACTCCCTCTCTTTGCCCATGGCTGTCCTAACTATCATTATAACCAGCACTCTCACTCTCGACATAATAATCATCAACATAGTACTGTGTAGACTGACCACTCGGAACATTCTGTCTGTCAAAATAATTCGCAGAATTCTGAAGGGAAGAGGAACGCTCATTCTGGGGTAACACACCACGTCCCCTACCCCTAGGAGCTTGTTGGAAACCACCACGACCTCTCTGACCAGATACACCATTCGCACGCTGTAACAAAGCCGGGCAACTATTCTTGAAATGACCTTCCTCTCTGCAATAAGCACAGTGATTAGGACCTAGCGGCAATCGTGGAGCGAAATACTCAGGTTTTTGTAATAATCTCTGAAACTGTGGAGGTTGCTGAAACTGAGGTTGATTCGGATGAGGCGGATAAGCTTGCTGCAAAAGAACTTTCGTCTTTAATTCTTTAGTCTTCTTCTCTACTTTATCCTTCTCATCTTTATCTCTATTCTCATAATATTGTGCAGTAGCCAATATCTGGGCCGACGAAGAAACAGCCCATGAACTCTCAGAATACTTTAACTTATTAGAAAGTTCGGGAAGTAAATTAAAGACAAATGTGTCCACAAACAACCATTGACCACCTTCAGTACTCATGTCCTGACCACTATGATCAATAAACGTTTCTTCAAACCTTGTGAAGAAATCAGACACACTCTCGTCTTTCTTTTGTTTGCATGCTGCTAACTTGTCCCAATTCACTCGTAAAGGTGGTATCATAGTTTTCATTAAATTAATAATCCTACCAGGTAATTCTGCAACAAAGGGCTCAGGTTTGGCACCTCCTACCTGCCGACCATCTGCAGCAACAATATTAGCCCACATATCTCCTAATTCTTGCGCATGATTCTCATGACGGATCTTCGCCCACAAAGGTTGAGGGACTACATTACCCATCAACATATCTATGTCAGCTAAATTCATAATACACGCATCAACTGTCTGGGACAACTCCTTGTAATAACCGGCAGGATTCTTACGGGGTCAGGCAATGTCTGCTTAAGAGCCAAGACCTCTGCTTTTTTCCAAGGGACATGTACCCATACTCGCTGAAAATGTGCCGGTACACCCTGAATACCCTGATTAACATTAGCAACAACTTCCTCTCTCCTTACAGGGGGAACCTCTCTCATGGGATACTGCTTCACTTTCCTCCTAACAGAAGAATCAGGTTCGTACAATGTCTGAGGTGGTAATCTAGACTAACCCTGGGCGTAGTGGGCGTAGAGGGGCTCCGCGGAGCTACGCGGAGAGGGCGAGAAGCTACGCCCACTCCCGCACTCCGCGTAGCCCCACTACGCACCTCCCTCCCGCTCTCCCCTACATTCATTATTTAAGCAGCTAGCCTGAAAAATACAATTAAAAAGCACTTACCTTGTCCGGCGCTCGTCCGGGGCTCCCTCATTGAATAGCGTCGTTTCCTGGATACCAATGCGCATGCGCGGCCGCCCGCGCATGCGCATTGGTATCCAGGAAACGATGCTATTCAATGAGGGAGCCCCGGACGAGCGCCGGACAAGGTAAGTGCTTTTTAATTGTATTTTTCAGGCTAGCTGCTTAAATAATGTATCTAGGGGAGGGCGGGAGGGAGGCGGGTGGCGGCCGACTCGGCTACGCACACGGAGTGGGCGTAGTGTTGCCGGCTACGTTGTCTACGCAAAATGCGT
Organism: Lissotriton helveticus; assembly: GCF_964261635.1. Classification (NCBI taxonomy): domain Eukaryota; kingdom Metazoa; phylum Chordata; class Amphibia; order Caudata; family Salamandridae; genus Lissotriton; species Lissotriton helveticus. The sequence goes on along the minus strand of NC_136061.1, from coordinate 1,750,063,049 downwards.
AGAAGGCAACACTACGCCTACTCCGTGGGCGTAGCCAAATCGGACGCCCAGGGTTAATCTAGACCTAAAAACAAGTATCGTCTCCACGGCATCTGTAACATCAGATTCCACTATCGTCCCTTTAGCAAATCGGACTGAACATCAAGCACTTCCTGCGGAATCGGACCCAACTCATTATCTTCCCATTCCTGACGGAGAAAAGTACACATTACATCAAAAACATACCTTTGCTTAGGCGGCTCCCACTGAAAGAAAACATCCATAACCGCTGGCAAATTATACCTGCAAGCATTTAAAATCCATCTACGAGCCACCAAATCCAACACTGTCCGTTCCTCGGAACTAGGAAGCTGACTAAGACTCTGCTTACGTTCCGAAACAGGGGTCATATTCAGTGACCCAAACAATGGAGACAACAGATTAACGACAGTCTCAGTCATTCATTTTCGAGCAGAAGGAGAAGAAGCAGACATAAGAACAGGAGAATAAGTATTTTGAGGCAAAAGAGGTGTAGGGACAAGAACAGTAGGAGTCGAAGATACAGAAGTAGAAAGCAAAGGAGTTTGAGGCAAAGCTGGTAGCAAAGCTGGCGACCCTAGAGTGGGTTGCGCAGTAGGAGGCAAAACCATCTGTGGAGCACCGGGTGGCTGAACAACAGCAGGAGGTTGAACAACAAAGGGTGGAACAACCGGGGGTAATGGAGGCGCAGTAGCACCCTGCACATAAGGGGGTGGCAATCTCAGTAGATGAGAGATCAAAGGATCTTTTTCAAGATCTTCAATTACTTTCGGAGGAGAAGACGGCAAGGCCGGATAACATTTATCTATGGCCATGCAATGCTGTCTATCTAAGACTTCACTTGCACGCTCTTCTCCATCTTCCTTAAACTGCCTAGCAGCTTGTAGTACTGACATATTCTTATCTTTCCTATCTCTTTTTGCTTGCTTAATTTCTCGCTGTTTGGCTTCCTTACGCCAAAGGCGGAAACAGTCAAACATCCCCGGCCGGGCTTTCTTCCTAAATAGCGCAACTTCCAAATTATCTAAAATATTTAATTCAAAACTACCATATTGGTGCCATCGTAAAACACCATCTTTCCTTGTATAGCGGACCCATATTTCGTTATAATCAATAGGACCCACTCCGTGTTTTGAATAGAGCTCTTAAGTTGGAGTTCCAACCGGAGGTATCGGACACGAATCCTCCAATCGGGAATCCCTGTTGCAACCACAACTAAACCATTTCCTAATTTTGCTAAGACCAGGCATCTTATAGCTCACTAATCTAGCTTCAAACTTCAAGGGGTTATCAACTATCGATACACTCGTAAATATACGAGCCCCTCGGCTTCGACTATTGCAATAACCGAATCAAAACCAAGAACCAAAAACAAAGGTCATGGGAGCGACCCACTTATACTTAACCAAAGTATCTGTCACGCCACCAGAAGACCGTCTATCGTCTCGCTTTACAAAGGATCAATCAAGGGTCCAAGACAGGGCGACAGTCAGGGCAGAAGTCCTTCGTAGCCGTTGGAAAGCGGGAAGCCTCGCAGTAAAAACTTTCGCTCCACGTCGATTTGCAAGGGTCGATGAAGTGGTTGGCCTTCCTCCAGAATTTCCTCACGGGGCTCCTCACGATCCTCGGGCTTGGACCGGTACCGCTGAAGTCGCCCCACCGTTGGGCGCCAACTGAAGAACCAAGTTTTCTTAGAACCCAGCGGTGCCAGGGACACACCCGAAGTCTTCGGATTCTCCTGTCTTGGAATACAGAGACACGGAATACTTCTGGATGGCGTCAAAGATTACATTTATTAGCTGCAGCTAGTAACAGTAAACCAAGCAATACAACACGGTGTACAACTCAGGGAACTGCTCAATTTTCGTAGGGCAAGACATCACTTTTTATACATATTTCACTCATTATAAATGTACACCCACTGCGCAAAATTCTGACCAATAGGACTCATTTTCAAACTGAGTATCACATTAACAGAAACCCAATTTACAGTAACCCAACCCAAAAGTTAATTATTAGGAATGTCCCAAATTCAATTTGCACAAGCCGGACAAACCCATAATTGAAAGCACTACCCATGTAATGAAAAGTCGTAAGGAAAGAAACAATTCAGATGCTGAATAGGATAAGATATGTGCAAGGAAACTAAAAGTTAATGATATCCTGAACATTGATTGGTAATTTCAGACAACGATCAGCTAGAGAAATTGGCTTCGTGAAAGGGTCAGTTTCAGGTGACGGTTTCAGCATCCTACAGTTCACTCGTAAGTCGAAAAGGGCCTGTTAATGCATACATGAACAATGAGGCCCATGCAACTTTGTTCGTTCGATTACCTCCACGGCCTACATGAGGGCAACACAAAAATGGCGTCACAAACAACTCAAACAAAATGGAGTCTGGTCCTGAAAACCACGGAACCTCAGGGGGTGTATTTTTCTCTCTCTCTCTTTAATTTTTTTTTTTTTAAAGAGTCTTAAATGTCTGCAGAGAATCATGGACTAATGGTACTATGAGTTATAGAGATAAAGCTGTCTGGAACCATTCTGGTTAATCATTTAAAGAATGGGGATGTGTGAAGAAATGGGGTGTATTATGTGGTGTGGTTGTGGGACCTTACCAAGTAATACACTTATCAAACCCCCTCAGGACCAATAAGTTTCGTTTGTCAAGCTTTCTGCTCAACACTTGGTAACTGTGCTCTGAGCACCAAAGGTTACACAAAGGTAAAGCATTTAAACAGCACCAAAACAATTGAAGAAGAAATACACGAGACACACTTAAAAAATGCGACACCAATTTATAATAATAGATTGTATTTTTATGTCATTTTAGACACCACAATGAAAAAGTCCACTAAAGGTTTCCGGAGATAGAGAATTTACAAAATATAGCAAATATTAACTTTTCATTTAACTGCAAACAAGCACTGGCAAATTCAACAGTTTTGACAAATGGAAACATTTTTGAGAAAAACTTTGAGCAAGTGTTAATCTGTTACTAAGAGTTACTTTAAGTGACCAATTCTGGTAGGGAGCCTGTCAGGGGGGGCAGTAAGGTCCAAAGAAACAGTTACCTTGAAGGTAGAAGCAGTCGTCAGTCAGTTCCAGGCACTTTTTTCCCTTTACTATAGGTTCCTATGGAAGTTGCCCTGAAACAAGGGATAAGGATGCTGAAGATGCTCAAGGATGCTATTGATATGACAAGGTAGACGGGTGCCTTCTTGCAGCTACTCCTCAGTCCACGTACTTGGTGAGGCAGTGCTAGCCTTAGAGTTTGATGTCCCTCAAAGTCCTCTTGGTCCTGGTAGAAGTCCAGTTGCCACTGAGCTACCAGTTGCCCGGTATTGCGGTTACAGTCAGATCCTTCCCTGGGCAATAACGTGTCTTCTGGGTGACCAGACTGTACTCCGATGACTGTCCTGGGTCCAGCTGACTTGAGTGCCAACTTTGAGCATTGGGTCCTGGTCCCTGGTGCTGCACGGTGAGGAGAAACGGGAGCTTGAAGATTTGGGCTACCAACTCGCCCCAGCAGGTTTCTTCAGCTGTTGTGGTCCTGTGCCGCAAACAGGAGTTTGGCCAACTGACCCTTGGAGTCGCTTGATATGGCTGGGCTCTGGATATCGCTTTTCCATGAGCAGGACACAGCAGGCACAGCCCCTTCTCCTTTGCTAGCCACCAGGTTCAGCAGGTACAGTCCATGCCAGTGCAGCCTTTCTTTGCCGGTTCCTCGGTGCAGCAGGGCAGTACTTTCTGGGTCCTTCTTCCAATGTAGTCAAGATCTAAGTTTGAGGTGCCAGGGGGGCCTTTTATGCTCACAAATGCTTTCAGATTAGTATGCTGTTGTTAGCCAATGGGCTACGAGGTTTCCTCCCCTCCCCACGACCACTTCCTAAGAAGTGTTGCATCTGGCTATCCCAAGATGAACTGTTCTGCCCATTTCCAACATGGCAGAACCCCTCTCTTGGTATTCAGAGGTCCCAAGCCCAGCCCCGATGTGTAGCTATCAAGAGGGCTACAGGCCCCTAGAAAACCAGTTTGGCAACTGGTTTCTCTTTCCCTGCCCCGAGTGCCTTCCTGTCTACCTAAATAATAGAGCAGCTCCTTCCCAAGTGTTTCCTATATGCCCTTCAAAGGAAGATTCTCCTTTGAAGCTCACCTTTCCGGCCAACACCTATGTGGTTTCCCCCCTTTTCTGAATCATTTTGTCCACCATAAGCGTGGAAGGGTATACTCAGATGTGAGTCCCTTGCTCATTGCACCATCAAGATTCAAGCAAGCCGGGCCGACGCCGCCTGAAATGGCAGAAACCGGTCCCCGGAAGCTTGTTTCCTTCCCAGTACAAGAATTGGCTTGGTAGTTTGGTTTGCCCTGTTCCCATCATGCACTGGGACAAGAACAGACTCATTTGCATATAGCCAAGTTCTGAGCTGGGATGGTGCAGTGAGCTAAAAAACGGTGCTGGATAAAGCCCTGATCTTTGGACTGGGTAAGAGTGGTCTGCTTAATTCAGGCACTCTGTTCATCACCACCCCCTTTTCTGAATCATTTTGTCCACCATAAGCGTGGAAGGGTATACTCAGATGTGAGTCCCTTGCTCATTGCACCATCAGGATTCAAGCAAGCCGGGCCGACGACGCCTGAAATGGCAGAAACCGGTCCCCGGAAGCTTGTTTCCTTCCCAGTACAAGAATTGGCTTGGTAGTTTGGTTTGCCCTGTTCCCATCATGCACTGGGACAGGAACAGACTAATTTGCATATAGCCAAGTTCTGAGCTGGGATGGTGCAGTGAGCTAAAAAACGGTGATGGATCAAGCCCTGATCTTTGGACTGGGTAAGAGTGGTCTGCTTAATTCAGGCACTCTGTTCATCACCACCTTCTTTTCTGAATCATTTTGTCCACCATAAGCGTGGAAGGGTATACTCAGATGTGAGTCCCTTGCTCATTGCACCATCAGGATTCAAGCAAGCCGGGCCGACGACGCCTGAAATGGCAGAAACCGGTCCCTGGAAGCTTGTTTCCTTCCCAGTACAAGAATTGGCTTGGTAGTTTGGTTTGCCCTGTTCCCATCATGCATTGGGACAGGAACAGACTAATTTGCATATAGCCAAGTTCTGAGCTGGGATGGTGCAGTGAGCTAAAAAACGGTGATGGATCAAGCCCTGATCTTTGGACTGGGTAAGAGTGGTCTGCTTAATTCAGGCACTCTGTTCATCACCACCCCCCCTTTTTTGAAGCACGTTGAGGAGAAACGGGAGCTTGAAGATTTGGGCTACCAACTCGCCCCAGCAGGTTTCTTCAGCTGTTGTGGTCCTGTGCCGCAAACAGGAGTTTGGCCAACTGACCCTTGGAGTCGCTTGATATGGCTGGGCTCTGGATATCGCTTTTCCATGAGCAGGACACAGCAGGCACAGCCCCTTCTCCTTTGCTAGCCACCAGGTTCAGCAGGTACAGTCCATGCCAGTGCAGCCTTTCTTTGCCGGTTCCTCGGTGCAGCAGGGCAGTGCTTTCTGGGTCCTTCTTCCAATGTAGTCAAGATCTAAGTTTGAGGTGCCAGGGGGGCCTTTTATGCTCACAAATGCTTTCAGATTAGTATGCTGTTGTTAGCCATGGGGTACGAGGTTTCCTCCCCTCCCCACGACCACTTCCTAAGAAGTGTTGCATCTGGCTATCCCAAGATGAACTGTTCTGCCCATTTCCAACATGGCAGAACCCCTCTCTTGGTATTCAGAGGTCCCAAGCCCAGCCCCGATGTGTAGCTATCAAGAGGGCTACAGGCCCCTAGAAAACCAGTTTGGCAACTGGTTTCTCTTTCCCTGCCCCTAGTGCCTTCCTGTCTACCTAAATAATAGAGCAGCTCCTTCCCAAGTGTTTCCTATATGCCCTTCAAAGGAAGATTCTCCTTTGAAGCTCACCTTTCCGGCCAACACCTATGTGGTTTCCTGCATGAGGGAGGTAACACCTCTCTCCAAAGCAGGCTTCTATTGTCTCCTTTCCTGGAAGTCATTAGCACGTCTCCCTACAAGGGCAGAAAGCTGTCTCTAGGACAGACTCCTTGTGCAACTATTAAGGGCACAGGAGAATAAAAGCAACAAAATGGCAACTCTGTAAAAGTTGCACACCACAATATGTTACATATATTTCAACTAGAGAATCCAGTCTGCCTTAATATAATGAGTTGTTTGATACCTGGGAGTATCAACGTTGGTTGCACCATTAACCCCTTCGGTGCTTAGAACGCCCCCCCGGCCGTCACGCGTCACACTGGGCGTGTGCTAAAGACGGCCCCTGGCCGTCCAAACCCTGCCCGCTCATTAATTCTTCCGCACAGCAGGAAAATTATCGCAGCGCGCAAGGGGTTAAAGAGTTAGCACAGCTGAGGGGTCAGCGTGTAACCCTGCACTCGCCAATGAGGCAACAATTTATTTGTACAATAAAATGACAGTTTCACGTTTTTACTGTTAAGGCATGTAAAATACACTTTCTGCCCATGAAATATGCAGCATACTGCCACAGAGCTCGTTAGGCCCACCATAAGGGTGACTTACACATATAGCGGGGGAGGATTGACTTTGCCATTGCTTTAAATGGCAAGGTCGTTCTAGCAGTTTAAAACTGCTTTTTCAGTCTCCAGTGCCGGAATGGGAGACTTGTTTTACCTGTGTCACATCCAGGGTGGCACAACCAGTGGTGTAATCATTGGGGTGACCTTCTAAGATACATGCCGAGGAAACCCTGTGTACCAAATACTAGGAACTTTAAGGTAAGTTAGTGTATGCCAGTTGGGTACAAGCCAATTCAACATACATATTTTAGGGTCAGGGAACTGACACTGAGGTCTGGTCAGCTGGCCTCAGTGACCTCTCAGTCGGAAAACCAGCAGCAGACCAACAACTTGGGGGGATCATACAAAAGGAGGCTTTCCTTACAGGATGATACAACTAATGTATAATGAGTTTTCTCTAAGGACTTAATTCAGTCGATAATATCGTTGCCTTTCATTGTATTTCCTGGAAAACAAGTGCAGCCGGTGCATCAAAGGCATTTGTGAGTGATGCAGCTTAATATTGGTCCTGTCACCTGCTCACATTGTTGGATGAAAATAGCAAACTGGAGGCGGAATCCTCGGCTGCTTTTTTTGAAAGATGACAGCTAGCCTCTGTACCCTTTCATACAGTAAGCGCCAGGACGCCCCTTTGCTGGGGCAGCTGCGCGCTATACAGGCACATATAACATTAACATTAGTGGGAGTAGATATTTAAAACGAGTCCAGCATACAATAGGTGAAAACATGTTTGTGCACTGACACCTCTGCTGTTCATTCTATGTTTTTGGCATGGGAACAGGGCTGAAGTCCTGCCACTTTTCGCACAGGGCACTCTTTGGTAAGCATAATGACAAATGCGGATAACTTCATCTTATGCGATTGTGCATAAGTAGGGTTGCTCGTACTTCCTTTTGTTGGTGGATGATACCATATCCAACTATATGACAGTCAATATTTCAATTACAAACTCATCTCATGGTATAAAGATAATGTTCTCAAAATGGCGAAAATTTCAGGGTTAATAAATATCAGTGTTTGAGAGTCAACATTACTTTATCAATCATATGCAAATATCATTATCAGTTGATACTGAACACCTGGCCACGAGTACTGTACTACTGGAGAAATGTGATATGTTTTAAGTAGACTGTACTCCACAACCACATGTCCTTTCGAGGCAAAATCGCTCTTCATCTTTTATTATATGCAGCTGCAGGGAGCTATAGGGGTAGTTTAGGCCATGAGGAGAGAATTGTTTTGAATACTCTATGGGGTATATATACAAGTCCCTAACGCCACCGAGTGTCACTTTTTTTTATGCTCCGGTGGCGTAGCGCCAATCCCCATATTTACAAGGTGGTGCTAAGCCACCTAACGTGGCTTAACACCACCTTGTAAGTATGCCCCTTTCCACCACAGTCCTCGATGGCAAAGGGGTGTGGAAAGGGTGTTTTTGTGAGCGTTCCACCGCAACACCCATGACTTTTTGATGCTGCCACTGATTTACAAGGCTGAGGCAGCACCAAAAACTAACGCCAGGGAATACCTGGTCTTAGAATGGCGATACAAGGAGAAATTATTAATTTCTCCGCATTTATTGCTCTTTCCATGTGTGCTGCATTTTGCAGCACAAATAGAAAGAGGAATCAGCATTTTTTAATATTTATGTGCAGGAAGGTGTCCCTTCCTGAACATAAACAATCGTCCATTAATTAATTATTATGTCTTTCTTTTTATATTAATTTCATATATTTTTAATATAAATATTTATATGTATTTTATGTTTTAGATTATATTTCATATTCTTATTATAAAATGATAACAAAACTAATTTGCAAAGTAATTTTTGGATGAATTATTGCTTGGCGTTGGATGCAAGTATAACACAGCTCCAACAATTCTCTTGGGGCCCTATGCTCACAATGCTGTATCAATCCTTACACCTGCTTCAAGCATGTGCAAGGTTTTGACGCAGCATAAGCTCAAAAGTCACTGAATAAAATGTTATACATTTCACTCAGTCACTTTTACGAGGCCCTGCTGCACCCCCTTCTGCACAAGAAAGCCTCTTCTGGCACAGCACTTTACAATGTAATACACCCTCCAGATGCATCACATTGTTAATAGCACACACCATGGCACATCTTTTGCACCACCACTGTGTCACAAAAGTGATGCAACGGCTGTGTAAAAGAGGCACAAGGGGATTGTAAATCCGCCCCTAACACAAACAAATTCACCCAGGCACTTTCACCAGCAGCGCAAATTGAAGCATACACTTGTAACATATTTATGTACATATGATACATTCAAGTGCTTCGGACATACTACAGTATAATATAGATAAACACCTTATAGATTTATGCTGTAGCAGTTCCTTATAGTTCTGCACTTTCACATTCTCCATACACTAGTAACATATTCATTCATTCATTTATGAACTACACATTCATTCTGACAATCTTTTACACACTCCCATAGAAATATAGTTCTTTCTTTGACCAGTGAAGGTAGTTCTAAAAGTAACAGTTTTTTTTGTTTTGTATTTTTTTTGTGTTTTCTCAACAAATCCCAAGCGGAACAAAAGAATGAAAAAAAGAACAACTAATGTCGAGGACAGCAATGATCCTGCATCCTGCATTTCATCAAGTCTATAGACTGTTCCCCATAACACAAAGGTTTATCGCAATAAATGCATAGAATTTTAACTTTAGCGAAGTCAGATTCAATATGTGGGTGTGGACTGCTTGCTGAGAATGCTGCTGCCGCAGTTGATGTGCTTGGTGTAGCAGCAGGTGGGTTCTCATGCAACCTCCGTCTTGCAGCTCGAGCAAAGTTCTTGGGGTGCAAGTTCTTCACGTGTCGCACCATATTTGCTGTGCCAAAGGAGTATTTTTTACATGGATCACCCCTTGAAAGAGTTGTTTGGCAAATTTTACAGGTTACTTTTGGAGCATTAACCTTTTTTTGACCTTCTGGAAAAGTGAAAAACTTCCAAATTAGAGCTTCTTTCCTCTTCTTTGGATGTTCTTCAGGAATGAAATCTCCCTCTGAAGAACTGCTGGAAGATGACTCCATTGCTCTTACTATTGTGATCTTCCTTCTATTTGAGAAGATTCCCAGAACAAATGCTTCTTCTTAGAAAGTCAAAGTTGAATAATTATAATGGGACCGAACCTTCAACAGTCGCAATAGGAAAAGTTATGAACCAATCAAATCTCTACTTTTAAAGTCACATGGCTTTGCGTACGCTTATGATGCGCTTGCGCAGCTCTTTCAATACGAGTACGCATGATGTTTAAAAGTAATATATGATTATTACAAGTATTAAAACAATTCATAGTTATCCCAAATGTCTGCCCTTAGTATGTACAATAAATACATACATGTTTTAAACCAAGTAGAAACATTGCCCCCTTTTGCGTACAGAACGCCGTACATGACGTCACACCGAAGCTTTAATGCGACGTGAAACGTCAAAGCATATTTGTACCGTATGCGCGGGTACGCGCTGAGTATGATAAGCAGTACAAACTATGGTGCGATCACCCTCTCAGTGACAAATCAGAGCTCAGGGCGCGCTAAGGAGAATGATTCGAAGTGCTGACTCATTGCAGATCCGATTTTGGGCCTGCCTCTGCGCACATTATAACACTGCCCCATCTCTCTCTGCTGTTAATTGTTAGTGCACACACTCATACTTGCACATGCGCGGTGCACGCCCGCCCACACTACCCACATGCCACCACCTAGCATGCTTGCTATCATTTAGCCTGGAAACCAATACATTACCCAATGGCATGTCCCCCAGGGCCATCATTCTTACAAACCGCAAAAACGCTACCAATGACGGCCCTGGGCTTGGTTTGCTCAGCCCCCGCGGTTCCTATATAATGCGGGCACTGGCGTGAGCACGCTCTCTTTTGCCTGCCTGTGCTGCGGTGATAGACAGACTGGCGAAAAAACCCCAGACTCAGCGAAACCGCAGCCTTTCAAGACACGACAAAAGACGACAGAAGCAAAGGTAAGAGAAGACGTCACAACATCAGCCTCCACTGTAAATTGTATATGCATAATGCTATTTTTTTATCCTTCATATGGCTTTCCTACCCCTCAATGGTTTTAAATTGTACTTACATAATTGAAATATTTCTTTATAAGTAACGAGGTCCTATACACCTCAAATCTTAAAAACTTGTGCGAGCATATATTTCTGTGTCGTATTTCTGTACTACGCCACGTGCTTAGGCCTCTATTATTATTAATTGTGCGTCCATGATAGTATTTTTTTTTCTGCGTAACGAGGCCGTCCCAGGCCTCTATTAACTTATTGATCTTCCTTTGTTTGCTGGAGCTGCAACAATCTAACAACGGAATATTAAGAACCCACATTAAAATTCACTTTTGATAGTAGTTACGCAACTCAGTTTACGATGACTAATCAAAACGTCCTTTTGTTTCCTTCACCAAACATCGGTCAGAAGCAACCACGGCCTATCGAGCAACAGCAATGGAATTCTCTGCAACTTATTGAATATACTTTGACGTATAGAAGCAGAGTTCAAGTCGAATGGTGAACTCAGGTGGCCGCACTCTTTATACAAGGTAAGCACAGCAGCCTAGATCCACAAAGCCTTCATAGCAATGCATTAGAAATAAGTCGCCATAACGAGCGTCAGTAACGCAGTAGGCACTTCCATATAGACACCACTTGAACACGGCACTATAACAACTGAAATATACCAGGTATACTGCACTCGTAAAACTGTAGTGTTAGTTTTATTTGTGAAATGAGAGAGGGCCATATTATCAAACCTTGGCAACAAAATTATTGCCACTTTATCGGCAGCAAACTGCCGCTAAAGTGGCCATAATAGGTTTGATATATGCTCTATTGAATTCCAAACGAAGCTCGTGTTAGATGTGAAGGACATCTAACATGAGCTTCGATTGGAATTCCATAGAGCATATTATCAAACCCATTATCGCCACTTTAGCGACACTTTCCTGCCGATAAAGTGGCGATAATTTTGTCGCCCAGGCTTGATATTATGGCCCAGAGTGCGTACTGTACAGTAGCTTCTCTGTAAAATCTATAATTACCTCCGAGCAGTGACAACAGATAGCTTACAACAGTCTGACAAACAGATCCACAACCTTATTACGCCCCTTTTGAGTCACTTTTAACATGGGTAAAGTGATGCAAGGAGCTAGTAAATATACGTCTAAATTTTCAAGAAAAAATCTCAACTCCAGACTCTGCGACACAGTTTTAATGTTGTTTTCTCTCTCTTTCTCTCTCTCTCACTCTCTGTGACATCATTTCTCTTAAACTTAGACACTGCTGTCTGCTTGGACGTGTAGAAGAATTGTTGAATTGAAGTTACCAAACCAACTGGCTGAAGTGTTTGGCCGCAAGGTTTATACAACGGTAAGCACAGAGGCCTAGATCTACAAATCCTTCATAGGAATGCATTAGAAATAATTCGGCATAATGGGCGTTAGTAACGCAGTAGGCACTACCATATAGACACCACTTGAACGCAGCACTATAACAAGTAAAATGTACCAGGTACACTGCACTCGTAAAACTGTAGTGTTAGCTTTATTTGTGAAACGAGAGAGGGCAATATTATCAAGTCTGGGCGACAAAATTATCGCCACTTTATCGGCAGCAAACTGCCGCTAAAGTGGCCATAATAGGTTTGATAATATGCTCTATGGAATTCCAATCAAAGCTCATGTTAGATGTGAAGGACATCTAACATGAGCTTCGATTGGAATTCCATAGAGCATATTATCAAACCCATTATCGCCACTTTAGCGGCACTTTCCTGCCGATAAAGTGGCGATGATTTTGTCGCCCAGGCTTGATATTATGGCCCAGAGTGCATAGTGTACAGCAGCTTCTCTGTAAAATCTATCATTACCTCCGAGCAGTGACAACAGATAGGTTACAACAGTCTGACAAACAGATCCACAACCTTATTACGCCACTTTTGAGTCACTTTTAACATGGGTAAAGTGATGCAAAGAGCTAGTAAATATACGTCTAGCTTTCAAGAAAAAATCTCAACTCCAGACTCTGCGACACAGTTTTAATGTTGTTTTCTTTCTCTTTCTCTCTCTCACTCTCTGTGACATCATTTCTCTTTCTCTCTTAAACTTAGACAGTGCTGTCTGCTTGGACGTGTAAAAGAATTGTTCAAGTGAAGTTGTGAAGTCTACATCCTTGTGTGTTTGGGCGCAAGGTTTATACAACGGTAAGCACAGAGGCTTAGATCTACAAATGCTTCATAGGAATGCATTAGAAATAATTCGTCATAACAGGGGTCAGTAACGCAGTAGGCACTTCCATATAGACACCACTTGAACGCAGCACTATAACAAGTAAAATGTACCAGGACCCCCTTTTGTACCGCTTTTGGCCGCCATAAGTGTGGCAGGGTATGCTCAGACGTGAGTCCCTTGCTCACTTTGTCACTGGATTCAAGCAAGCCGGGCTGAAGACGGCTGTAATGCCAGAAAACGGTCCTCGGAAGCTTGTTTCCGGTCCAGGGAAGGCATGGCTTGGCAGTTCGGGCTGGGCTGTTCCCATGAGGCACAGGGTCAGACTGATTTGCATATAGCCATGTCTGAACTGGGGTGGCAGAGTGGGCTAAAGAACGGTGATGGATTAAACCCAGATCTTTTGACTGGGTGTGAGTGTTTGATTGGTTCAGATGCTCCGTCCATCACCACCCCCTTTTGTACCGCTTTTGACCGCCATAAGTGTGGCAGGGTATGCTCAGACGTGAGTTCCTTGCTCACTTTGCCACTGGATTCAAGCAAGCCGGGCTGAAGACGGCTGTAATGCCAGAAACCGGTCCTCGGAAGCTTGTTTCCGGTCCAGGGAAGGCATGGCTTGGCAGTTCGGGCTGGACTGTTCCCATGAGGCACAGGGTAAGACTGATTTGCATATAGCCATGTCTGAACTGGGGTGGCAGAGTGGGCTAAAGAACGGTGATGGATTAAACCCAGATCTTTTGACTGGGTGTGAGTGTTTGATTGGTTCAGATGCTCCGTCCATCACCACCTCCTTTTGTACCGCTTTTGGCCGCCATAAGTGTGGCAGGGTATGCTCAGACGTGAGTCCCTTGCTCACTTTGCCACTGGATTCAAGCAAGCCGGTCTGAAGACGGCTGAAATGCCAGAAACCGGTCCTTGGAAGCTTGTTTCCGGTCCAGGGAAGGCATGGCTTGGCAGTTCGGGCTGGACTGTTCCCATGAGGCACAGGGTCAGACTGATTTGCATATAGCCATGTCTGAACTGGGGTGGCAGAGTGGGCTAAAGAACTGTGATGGATTAAACCCAGATCTTTTGACTGGGTGTGAGTGTTTGATTGGTTCAGATGCTCCGTCCATCACCACCCCCTTTTGTACCACTTTTGGCCGCCATAAGTGTGGCAGGGTATGCTCAGACGTAAGTCCCTTCCTCACTTTGCCACTGGATTCAAGCAAGCCGGGCTGAAGACGGCTGTAATGCCAGAAACCGGTCCTCGGAAGCTTGTTTCTAGTCCAGGGAAGGCATGGCTTGGCAGTTCAGGCTGGACTGTTCCCATGAGGCACAGGGTCAGACTGATTTGCATATAACCATGTCTGAACTGGGGTGGCAGAGTGGCCTAAAGAACAGTGATGGATTAAACCCAGATCTTTTGACTGGGTGTGAGTGTTTGATTGGTTCAGATGCTCCGTCCATCACCACCCCCTTTTGTACCCCTTTTGGCCGCCATAAGTGTGGCAGGGTATGCTCAGACGTGAGTCCCTTGCTCACTTTGCCACTGGATTGAAGCAAGCCGGGCTGAAGACGTCTGTAATGCCAGAAACTGGTCCTTGGAAGCTTGTTTCCGGTCCAGGGAAGGCATGGCTTGGCAGTTCGGGCTGGACTGTTCCCATGAGGCACAGGGTCAGACTGATTTGCATACAGCCATGTCTGAACTGGGGTGGCAGAGTGGGCTAAAGAACGGTGATGGATTAAACCCAGATCTTTTGACTGGGTGTGAGTGTTTGATTGGTTCAGATGCTCCGTCCATCACCACCCCCTTTTGTACCGCTTTTGGCCGCCATAAGTGTGGCAGGGTATGCTCAGACGTGAGTGCCTTGCTCACTTTGCCACTGGATTCAAGCAAGCCGGGCTGAAGACGGCTGTAATGCCAGAAACCGGTCCTCGGAAGCTTGTTTCCGGTCCAAGGAAGGCATGGCTTGGCAGTTCGGGCTGGACTGTTCCCATGAGGCAGAGGGTCAGACTGATTTGCATATAGCCATGTCTGAACTGGGGTGGCAGAGTGGGCTAAAGAACGGTGATGGATTAAACCCAGATCTTTTGACTGGGTGTGAGTGTTTGATTGGTTCAGATGCTCCGTCCATCACCACCCCCTTTTGTACTGCTTTTAGCCGCCATAAGTGTGGCAGGGTATGCTCAGACGTGAGTGCCTTGCTCACTTTGCCACTGGATTCAAGCAAGCCGGGCTGAAGACGACTGTAATGCCAGAAACCGGTCCTCGGAAGCTTGTTTCCGGTCCAGGGAAGGCATGGCTTGGCAGTTCGGGCTGGACTGTTCCCATGAGGCACAGGGTCAGACTGATTTGCATATAGCCATGTCTGAACTGGGGTGGCAGAGTGGGCTAAAGAACGGTGATGGATTAAACCCAGATCTTTTGACTTGGTGTGAGTGTTTGATTGGTTCAGATGCTCCGTCCATCACCACCCCCTTTTGTACTGCTTTTGGCCGCCATAAGTGTGGCAGGGTATGCTCAGACGTGAGTGCCTTGCTCACTTTGCCACTGGATTCAAGCAAGCCGGGCTGAAGACGACTGTAATGCCAGAAACCGGTCCTCGGAAGCTTGTTTCCGGTCCAGGGAAGGCATGGCTTGGCAGTTCGGGCTGGACTGTGCCCATGAGGCACAGGGTCAGACTGATTTGCATATAGCCATGTCTGAACTGGGGTGGCAGAGTGGGCTAAAGAACGGTGATGGATTACACCCAGATCTTTTGACTGGGTGTGAGTGTTTGATTGGTTCAGATGCTCCGTCCATCACCACCCCCTTTTGTACCGTATATTTTTATGGGGGCATAGCCCCCAGCTAGGACCAAACATTAAAGCTGTTATCTTTAAGTGCATTCTTTCCCAAATACTGGTTGTACTACTGAATACGAACCCCAGAATATTGGTATACAAGAACATCGTGGACAGAATATTTAAAGGTAAGTGCCTTTTGGAATTATAGATTTACTACTACTCACTCCACATCTGCATACCTGGAAGGTATATATTACATAGGTACATTTATGTGGAGTAAGGTATAGAAATGCTATACTTGTCAATATTTTGGATTCAATATTCCGTTCTTGATATTCTGTGCCATCTATATTCTGCTTTCTTTATTAAGGTGCACACCGTGTGATTCTACGTGAAGGTATATGGGGATTTTCTAAGGTACATAATAAATCACACGCAATCAACCTTTCACAATCCAACTTTAAATCCTATCGATTCGATGAGATGTAAAGTGTGAGAATGTAAAGTCGTACGCTTCTTTCCTCTCCTATGCGCAGCTGTGTCCATGGTTGGCTCTCTCCCAGCTCTACCGGCCTCCCAGACACACTAGCCCGGCCTAAGATCCCTGAAGTTTCCTGCACTGTGGCTTCCCTCGGAGTCTTAGTACAGCCGCCTTCCCATCATCCTGCGCGCGCGGTGTCTAAGGCAGGATGTGGTCTTAATTGGTTGTTGTGGCTGGAATGAGAAGGCGTGCGTCCACGGCAGCCAGGGGAGCACCGCTTCCTTAAACTTCCCGCAGCTGGTTGTGAGGTCACAACAGTTGCCCAGACCAGTGTGGTTCAGCTAGGGTGGGAAGGGAAGCGTGGGGGGATATCTCAGCATACGTAGAACACATATAGTGGAGGCTGAGGCACAAACACGGAGTGGTGACATTGACAAGTGTTTGTTACATCATGCACAATGCAAGTGCAGTTGCTGAGTGACTCGCTTCCTGGGCAGAGCAATTGGCGGCTCAGTTAAATCCATGTTTTCTTTTCATGATTATATGTTTCAGCTTCAAACATGGGAAAAACTGCTAAAACAAGCATTTACAATGCAACGGTTTCGCCTTTGGAGAAGTTAGAGCTATTGGCATTGTAAATGACAAAATTTGTATGTATGTGTTGGTTTTGAAAACAGATAAATAAATGGCATTGTCATTTACATTGCCAATAGCTTAATCTCTCGCAAATGTGAGAACTATTGTACCCTACGGACGAGCTCAGCAGACAGCAATTACTACCACCCACTCACACACCCAGAGCCAGCCACACACACCCAGAGCCAGCCACACACACAACCAGAGCAGTCACATACACACACCCACTGGAGCAGTCACACACACACACACACACACACACACACACACTGGAGCAGACACACACACACTGGAGCAGTCACACACACACACACACACACACTCTGGAGCAGTCACACACACACACACACACACACCCAGGAGCAGTCACACACACACACACTCTGGAGCAGTCACATGCACGCACACACTGGAGTAGTCACACACGCACACACTCGGGATCCCTCATGTGTAGACAGCGGGTGAGATCGTTGGTGTTTTCAAATATAGAAGAACGGGCAAAATGGAAGACTTCACTAAGGTCTAGTGCTTATAGAAATAGTAGAAGTGCTATATAAACAAGCGAGCATTTCTGGGTCTCTTACCGCCACGGCCTTCTCCATCCGGGAGCCAGATCATCGCTTCTGCTGCCCACCACTGTGGCTGGCACCATGCCATCTATGCCCCGCTCCTGCCCCACCATCCCGTAAACTGGCCAGCCAGATACAGCGAGGCTCGGGGGCACTGCAGTCCACTCCGATGGGCCTCTCCCACTGCCAGCCGACTCGACCCCTCTCCTGGCACCATGGGGCGATCTGCACCATGGGCATGTCGTCCGGGAGGGTGACACGGGCAGGAGGCAGCGCATATGCCCAGTCGAGCTGTCCTCCGGTTCACTGTGGCCACCAGACCTGCCACCAGACCTGGGCGGGAGTTGGCAGTCCTCCGGGTGGGCGTTTGACAGATAGGTCGGTGGCAAACAAAGAAAGAGGAGGCTGGTGTTGGAATTTCAATCTGTCACCAAACAGAGCTATGCAAGCCCGGCATGCCCATGCGCGGGCAGTGCCCTGGGGGTCCCAGGTTCAATCCACGGAAGACCCTCTTTCCATTTCCGATCCACCATCAAACATTTAGAGCAGGGTGACCAAACTGGGCGACCAAAACAAAGCTGACTGCGGCATGTGTCTGACAGATCACCCGCAGCGGATCAAACTTTAAAAGGCTTTTGCCGCCATTCATCCACGGGGCACTGGGTCGGCTGGTTTCTGGAGGAGTCAGGCCTGGACCCCGATGCAGGCCAGCAGCCTTCGGGGCGAGAGCTGCAGGCGGCAGGAACTCAGCTGGTCCAAGTCTGGGCACGCAGGAGAGGGAGGCAGCGAACAACGGGCTCCGGAACAGACTCCGCCGAACAAGGGGCAGACACAGAAGACTTGGCACACGCGGGGCTCGGGGCAGGACTCGACAGGAGATGGAGGCAGGGAGAGGAGGGCCTGGGACAGTGCGAGCCAGGGACAGTGCGAGCCAGGGAGAGGAGGGTCTGGGACAGTGCGAGTCAGGGACAGTGCGAGTCAGGGACAGTCCGAGTCAGGGAGAGGAGGGCCTGGGACAGTAGCCAGGTAGAGGACGGTCTGGGACAGTGCGAGCCAGGGAGAGGAGGGTCTGGGACAGTGCGAGTCAGGGACAGTGCGAGTCAGGGACAGTCCGAGTCAGGGAGAGGAGGGCCTGGGACAGTAGCCAGGTAGAGAACGGTCTGGGACAGTGCGAGCCAGGGAGAGGAGGGTCTGGGACAGTGCGAGCCAGGGACAGTGCGAGTCAGGGACAGTCCGAGTCAGGGAGAGGAGGGCCTGGGACAGTAGCCAGGTAGAGGACGGTCTGGGACAGTGCGAGCCAGGGAGAGGAGGGCCTGGGACAGTGCGAGCCAGAGACAGTGCGAGTCAGGGACAGTCCGAGTCAGGGAGAGGAGGGCCTGGGACAGTAGCCAGGTAGAGGACGGTCTGGGACAGTGCGAGCCAGGGAGAGGAGGGCCTGGGACAGTGCGAGCCAGGGAGAGGCGGCGCAGAGGGTCTGGTAGAGGCACTACCGAAGACTGTGCAGAACTAGTAACACTGCGAGTCTGGGAGCGACAGAGCTAAGGAGAGCCAGGGCTAGGGCCAGTACGAACAAGACCCAGGGGGCACTGCCAGCCAGAGCTAGGGGGTACTGCCAGCCAGAGCTAGGGGGCACTGCCGGCCAGAGCTAGGGGGCACTGCCGGCCAGAGCTATGGGGCAATACCAGCCAGAGCTTTGGGGCACTACCAGCCAGAGCTAGGGGGCACTGCCAGCCAGAGCTGCGGGGCACTACCAGCCAGGGAGCTGCGAGCTCAGCAGGACACAGCAGGTAGGGTGTTAGGGCTAGGAGCACGGCAGCAGGGAGGGACAGAGCCGGGACATGTGGAGGGGCAGTGGGAGCAGGGAGCGCCAGGGCCGAGGGCAGTGGAAGCTGTAGGCAGGGCAGTAGCGGCGGGGAGAGGGCGCTGGGACCCGGGCAGAGGCGGCACTGCAGGCTGCGCTGGGAGCTGGCCTCCTCCTGCTCAGGGCCGGCCTCCAGCTGCCGAGGGCCATCACCCGGGCTTGTCCTCCCCGTGCCCCCTCCCTCTGGTGGCCCCGCCCTCACCAGCTGACACCAGCACAATAGCTCCGGGAGCCTCGCGGCGCGCAGTGATCGCCCGGCCCAGACGGCGCTCTCTGCGCGTGCCTTCCATGACTCGCAGTGTGTGTACATGTCCCGTGTGCGCCCACAGCCCTGCTGCTCCTAGGAGCTACATATATCACAGACATGCATATCAAGCGCTTTACTTTAGACAATCAACATCCGCCGTGGCCGCTGCTTTCCTTTTACAATTTAGAGATGTGTGCACTTGGCCATGAGAAGGGGGAGGGAGATATCATGCAGTTTGGAACAGCCCCGCCCCTCGCCCCGTCTGTATTCCCCCTGCGCCCTCGCCACGTCAGGCCATTGTCATCTATCGATTCATCACAGGAGCTTAATACAGTCACCGCCATTGCCACTAACACCGAGACACTCTCACTGACACACAGTCTATAAGAAAGTGGCACTCTCACTGACACGCACTCACCTGGACTTCTTCCGGCGGCCGTGGTCGGCATGAAATGAGGAAAACAGCAAAAACAAGCCCCACCGCCATTGAAAAGAAGTGAGAAGCAAGCACACGCCCACCAAAAATCCCCCACCGCACCCGAAAATGCGTAGAATAAGTAAAAGCGAAGTACTTTTGTTCTAATTCTTCTACCACTATAACATTCCCCTCTAATTGTTTTCACGTTTTTTCTCTTTTCTAAACGAAGGAAAGCGTACACGGACAAGCAGCCTTTCCCATGCAAACATGATTTTTCAACGAATGTCTATACCCCGTCAGTATCTCATTGAATGGCAGCTTCCAAGGGTCCTAATAAATCCTGTTTTGTTATGAAACTCTTCAAAGGCGATTCGTTTGTAGGAAACAACCAGGAACAAGTCAGGTCCCGGGCCGCGCTGTGATTGGCTGACGTCACGGGGGTGTCCCGGGCCGGCAGCCAATCACAGCGCGGCCCAGGAATGACATCACGGGGGTGTCCCGGGCCGGCAGCCAATGGCAGCGCGGCCCAGGACAAAGGGGCGGGGCTTAAAAAAAGCACCAGAAACGCCCCCGAATCGCGTTTTCGAGAGAAAGCGCGATTGACAGCCTCTGCCTCCCAATGGCTAGCCTCCATTTATGGAGCTAGCCAATGAGAGGCAGAGGCGGTTCTAACATCACTACTGAAAACAAAAGATTTCGAGCTGGGAGGGGCTTCGCCCCTCGCCAAGTCGAAACCTAAAAACGAACAC